>NW_028227266.1:59902600-60502600 GCF_978045245.1 Mus caroli | reverse complement strand
TGAGAGAGAACCAGACGTATGGCACTAACAAGGTACACAGCAGCCTTCCCCACCTCCTTTGTGGTTTAATCTGTGCACTTGAACTGTCTAATGTGCTTAGCTTTTGGATGTTTTTATAGATGGTTCCATATCGAGATTCAAAGCTAACCCATCTATTCAAGAACTACTTTGATGGGGAGGGGAAAGTTCGGATGATCGTGTGTGTGAATCCAAAGGCTGAAGACTATGAAGAAAGCTTGGTAATTGAAGTGTATTTGTCCTATATTCAGCTTGGTTTCTCTAGGGAAAACAGCTACTTGGATGTGGCATTCTGCAAACTTTATAGATTTATACAGGGCTGATGAATATGCAGATGAACTATTTAGCCATCCATAAAGAAGGATAGGTAGGCTTGCTTTTACAGGCTCTGTTTTGTATTTTCAGCAAGTCATGAGATTTGCTGAAGTAACCCAAGAAGTGGAAGTGGCAAGACCAGTGGACAAGGTGATATGTGGCCTGACACCCGGGAGGCGGTACAGGAACCTGCCTCGGGGAGGCCCCGTTGGAGATGGTATGATTTGGTGTTATATCATCGTTCATTTGCTTGTCTGTCTTTCTTTCCTTTTTTTTTTTGGTTTTGGTTTTTCGAGACAGGGTTTCTCTGTGTAGCCCTGACTGTCCTGGAACTCACTCTGTAGACCAGGCTGGCCTCGAATTCAGAAATCCGCCTGCCTCTGCCTCCTGAGTGCTAGGATTAAAGGTGTGCACCACCATGCCTAGCCTGCTTGTCTTTCTATTTGCTTCTCTTTCTGTAACTTTAAAAAAAAAAATCTTAAGCCGGGTGTGGTGGCGCACGCCTTTAATCCCAGCACTCGGGAGGCAGAGGCAGGCGGATTTCTGAATTCGAGGCCAGCCTGGTCTACAGAGTGAGTTCCAGGACAGCCAGGGCTACACAGAGAAACCCTGTCAAAATCTTCTCAAGAATGAAATGTAAGAAACTTTGAACTAAAATATAAGGTTTCTTTTGTTCTATGTTTTACCTAATTTGTGAAAAACTCCATACCTAAAGCAGGGCATAGTGAAGCATATCTGTAGCTCTAACACTAAGTAACCCAAAGCAACAACAACAACAACAATAGTAATATAAAATTGTGTGGTTACTAGCTCATGGGCTCTGCTCATAGCATCAGACTTGCCTAAGTTCTTCCATAATTTTTAAATTCAATACAGAACCTTTGGTGCCTGAAGTGATTCTACAGAGCTTCCCACCGCTGCCCCCATGCAAGCTTTTGGATATCAATGATGAGGAGACCCTTCCAAAGCTGGCTGACACTTTGGAGAAACGACATCACCTGCGACAACTAATGACCGAGGACCTTAACAAAAAATGTAAGGGCAGAGCAGCTCCCAGCTGCTGGGACTTGGGAGGCAGAGGCAGGTCTTAGTAACTCCGTCTGTTGTGACACCTCTTGAGGAAGACTTGGTCCTTGGCTTTGCATGGTCTCCAGGCGGTGTTTAATCTGCACGGCGTGGCTTTGTTCTCCTCACCAGCTCTGCTTTACTTTTAAAGAATGCAAGAAGAAAAAGTGGGGGCCTCCCCGCCTTTTTAAATAGTGATGGATACAAGATGGTATTTATAGTTTTTCCCTGTTGTAATTTATAACTTGTAATAGTGCCTCAAGATGGTGTAGGGAAAGTGAAATTATGTTTGGAAGTGTGTGGAACAATTGAACAGTCAGGTCATGGAAAGGGCTGTGGTATGCCAGGTCTTCAGCTAAGTTTACCTGATCTCAAATACAGGATGATTTCTCTCTGTGCATTTGTAATCAAGGTTTACTGTAACTGTTAGGGAGAGGTTACAGAATACTTGTGGGAACATCTCCTATAGATAGGTTCAAGAATCAAACTCCTAATTTCTTTCCAAACTCTTGTCTTTTTCATTTTTTTGGAATTAAACCCAGGTCCTCATGCATATACAAAGCAGGCACGTGCAGGCAGTTGTGTTCCCAGCCTTCTCTTGTGCCCAGCCTTCTCTTGTGCCCTCAGTGACAACAGATTCTGTGTGCTTTGTTTCAGGTCTAGCTTTCAAGGCCTTATTAAAAGAATTTGACAATTCTCTATCAAATAAAGAAAACTACGTTCAGGAAAAACTAAATGAAAAAGAAAAATTGATCTCAGGACAGAAATTGGAAATAGAGCGACTGGAGAAGAAAAACAAAACTTTGGAGTACAAGGTTTGTGGCCATACTTCCTCCTGTGTGCTAGATGTTCAGCAGTGCTCTCAGAACAGCTCACGTGCCTGTCACTACTCTGAGGGGCCCGCAAGGAAGGAAGAGACTGTGTGGTCTTTTAATCTTAGGCAGGGAGCTTAGTTTGAAGAAGGGCTTGTTGAATAACTTCTTTCTGGGTTGGAGTAGAACTGAGAATTCAGGTGAGATAGAGGGCAAACGTGGCTTTGTGTGTGTGGTGTGTGTATGTGTGTGTGGGTGTGCATGTGAGTGTGTCCACGTTTGCTTTTGTGAGCAATTTCAGGGCTATTTCTTCTACAGTTAGGTGGAATGTTTGCACACCAGATGCTGAGCACAGTAGTCTCCTTTGCAGATTGAGATTCTGGAGAAAACAACTACGATCTATGAGGAAGATAAGCGCAATCTGCAGCAGGAGCTTGAGAGCCAGACTCAGAAGCTTCAGCGGCAGTTCTCTGACAAGCGCAGATTAGAAGCCAGGTTGCAAGGCATGGTGACAGAAACATCGATGAAGTGGCAGAAGGAATGTGTGAGTGTTGTTTTTTAGGTTAAATATTTTGCGTTTCTGTGTTTGTTGCAGAGCTTTGGTATCTGCTGATCTCTGGAAGGAGAGAACTGTCACTTTCAAGCAATAAAGTGGGTGACACGGTATGACTAAAGTAGACTGAGTTGTCATTGCTCTTTGTAGGAGCGTCGGGTGGCAGCCACCCAGCTAGAGATGCAGAATAAACTCTGGGTCAAAGATGAAAAGCTCAAACAGCTGAAGGCCATTGTGACTGAACCCAAACCTGAGAAGCCAGAGAGACCCTCCCGGGAGCGGGACCGGGAGAAAATCATTCCAAGATCTGTCTCTCCTTCACCTCTACCTGTAAGTGTTTGCGGCCGTGTCTAGATTAGTGCTATTGAAAGTTGGTTCCAATTAGAGGAACGTTTCTCCGTGAGAATTGTTTTGTTTCATGTTATATTTTTTAAGCTTCTACTTTTAAAACTTAGCACAAATGGGTCAGTCATGGTGGCATGTGCCTTAAATCCCAGCATTAGGGAGGCCAAGGCATGCAGACCTCTGTGAGTCTGAGGCCAGCCTGGTTTATACAGGATTCTGAACTAACCCTGTCTCAAAAAAAAAAAAAGCGTAACTCAAAAAATTAATGACTGCAAACAGTTTTTTACAATGTTGAATCATCATGTAGTAAAATTGTAGAAAAGTAATATTGTTTCTCAGTTTTTCAGTCTTAATCATTAATGTTTCTCCAATTTTTCTAGCTTTCTAGTAACAATATTGCTCAGATTTCCAACGGCCAGCAACTCATGAGCCAGCCGCAGCTACACAGACGCTCTAACTCTTGCAGCAGCATTTCTGTAGCTTCCTGTATCTCGGAATGGGAGCAGAAACTATCTCCATTCAGCACACCTGTCAATGTCACCTCCCTTGCAAGGCATAGGCAGCAGGAGCCAGGACAAAGTAAAACGTGTATCGTGTCAGACAGAAGGCGAGGCATGTGCTGGACTGAAGGCAGGGAGATGGTCCCCACATTCAGCAGTGAGATAGGCGTAGAAGAGGACCATTGCCGCAGGGTTAGTGCCAGCATTCTTTAAAGCCTTGTAGTGAGACATGTCCTCTCCTCGGCTCTTTGTGACTTCATTCCAGAAGTTCATTGGAAAGATGGGTGGGCTCCAAAATGAAGAAGCTCTGACTTTGCTGACAGCCTCCCTGAAATCAGGCTAAGATGTGAGAGAGCAGAAGCATGTTCCTGCGAGCTCTGGATGCCAGCCAGCACGGCTCCCCCAGAGCTGACCGCTTGCATAACCAAGGGGCTTTGCACAGAATCAAAGAACATTACTTCCTCCCTGCCTCTTAATTCTATTCCTCCTCCTCTCCTTTTTTATTTTTTCTTTTCTTATTGCTGGAGATTGAACCTAAGGTCTCAGCATGCTAAGTAATTGTTCTATCAATGAACCATAATTTCCGCTAAACCAAATATGTAATGTATGAGACTCCCTTCCTCCCTCCCTCCCTCCCTCCCTTTCTCTCTCTCCATCCCTTTCTCTCCCTCCCTCCCTCCGTCCCCCTCTCTCTCTCTTTCTTTAATTTTGAATCCCCTTCCCAAATTGATTTTTTACCTGCTGTTTTTGAAAAAAAAATTTTTTCATGTAAAAGTTTTCCCTAATGGCTTTGATTTTTCTCCTGCCTATATCATTGGTGGATTCACTGTTATTTTATGCAGGTCGTCTCTCTTCTGATACACTCTAAAGTATGTCATAGATGTGACACTCCTCAAAAAACCTAAACATTTTCTCTGTAACCATAGACTTTGGCACATTGATAGACGCCAGCATTTCCTGAGTAGGTGGCCTCTCACTAGCCTGCCTGCCCAGTGATGGCCTTAGCTTGTTGCTACCTAGATGCGTGCACTGCATGTGGCCATCACAAATCTTTACTACAAAATTTGCTTTCACCTTATTGATTTTTATGACTTGAACTGCTTGAAACTACTGACTGCTTTCACATCCTAAAATTTTTTATCTTAATGCCTTACAAGGGCTCTGCCTCATGCAAGGGTGCTTAAATGAACTCAATTTGTATTTCTTCAGTATTGATAATTTTTCCTTTGAACTTGAATAAATCACCAAATACTATAATTATATATTTAATAAAATCTTAGCTGTTCTTTTAAAATTGTTCTAAGTAAAATAGTCTTACAAGTAAATACTTGCTTAAGATCTTGGCTGATTTAGAATTTCGATAAATGCCCTGCAGTCTGATTACTAATGATGGCGACCAACCAGTCCCAGAGTTCTTGGAGGCAGCAGACCAAAGTCTCCAGCTCTTACTTTGCGGATTTGATTTTGAGCCTTTTAGGGAGCAGATCATGGTGAATGGTCTCTGTGATAACTCTAGTAAATCCTCCTCTCTTGAGAATGTCAGACTCACCTGGCGAGCAGTAAAGAAATGCCTGGGTTTGGCTGTGTGACAGGAGGATGTACTAGAGACATAGACTTCTTTCTCAAAATTCAAAACTCTTTAGAAGTGCAGCAGAAAAGTGTCCACAGGTTAGTATCTCTGTGTCCATTTTCATTGGTCAGAAGTTATCAGGCAAACTGAGGAACATTTTGGTGAGGAAAGAGTTTCAAAGTACTTGGGTCATGATTGCTAATAGACTCTTTGTAGTTTGTCCCTTTTCCAAAGTTTGCTTTGAATGTAATTTGCTGTAAATGTGTTTGAGGAAGCTCTCCCTTCCAGTGCTAGATCTAAAGAGCTAGGCTTTCTGACTCCATTTTCAGAATGAAGTTTCCTGCCTGCACGGAAGCTCAGTGCCCTGATGGCAAGTTGTGAGGGTTGTAGGCTGTCGTTAGAGCCGTCCTCCGTGCTCTTCTGTAAGTGAGCAGCTGCAGCAGAATCCCCATTTGGCTAGGTGGCAAGGACTGTGCCTGCAGATTCTCGGTCACTATCAGTTTTATAAATTGGAGATGCTCACAGCTGCTCATGCTACTATTTCATATACATGAAAAAAGATTTTTTTTAAAAAGTTGAATGTGCTATTTAACTTGGTACAGCTGGCATTTGACTGGAAAACAGGTAGTTTTTTATCATAGGATACAAGCTGATTTCATAATGTAGTCTTTGATTCTCGGAGCGTTTAAGAAACGTTTGGAGAAAAACATTGCTGGTATATTTGAAGCTTTTGTGGAAATGTGTTTTGAAATATAGGAATCTTTACTGCAAGTGCTCAGAAGTACTTACACTGTTGAGGCACGATGTGTGTGAAGTACCTGTACCTGTGTTCTACAGGATTTTCCTCTACCAGAGTTTCAACAGCTTGTACTTTTTGATATGGCTGTATATGAAGAATGTTCTCTATTTAGATGCCTCAGACACACTTAAGTGTTATATTGATCCTGCTGATACTTTTAACAGTATTTATTACTTCACAAAGCAGCCATAATAAATAATTGGGTTTTGATCAAGAATGCGAGATGGATTATTTGTCCTGAGCTAGCCATAAACAGGAAGACCTAGAGTCACGACAACTGTACCCTTTGCCCTTTGTTGCCATGGAGGCTCCCAAACAGACTATCTCTTCTTCATACTGTTGTCCAAAGATGCCTGTTGGTTGTTGACTAAGAAGAGAACGTTGAATGATTTTCATGTTTAGTGTGGACAGGTTTGATTTCTGTGAACTTGCATTGTAAACTGCTGCACTTCTAACGGAACCTCAAAGTAATCCTGGGTTGTGCTTGTTTCCCAATTCCTCTTTCAACCTGATCAGAACACCCCAATTCCTGTACGACACAGAAGGTCCCGCTCTGCAGGGAGCAGATGGGTAGATCATAAACCTGCCTCTAATGTGCAAACTGAGACAGTCATGCAGCCGCATGTCCCTCACGCCATCACAGTGTCTGTTGCAAATGAAAAGGCGCTAGCTAAGTGTGAGAAGTACATGCTGACCCACCAGGAACTAGCCTCCGATGGGGAGATTCAGACTAAAGTCATTAAGGTAAAGACGAGTCTTCACAAAAGAACACCAGTGAGAAACACTTGCCCTGCTCTCCCTGGACCAGATCTAGAGCATAAATGGGTGTTGGGTGGGGCTTCTGTTTTAGCAGAAAATGAATAATTGCAAGGTTATGAATCTCTGAGATTAGATCTGCTTAAGTAGGCTTAGGCTCTTAGGTTTCTTTTCTTTTTTTTTTTAAATTATCTGCAGTGTGGATTCTGATAATCAAACCTGAGTCCTCTGGAAGAGTAGTCAGAACTCTAAACCACTAAGCTATCTTTCCAGCATCGGAATCTTGGGTTTCTTATGATATACTTTAGTTACTATAGTACTAAAGTCTTAGCTAAAACTTAGGTTTCAAAAGTATAAACCCAGAGCTATATTGACAATCTGCATGAACCCTAGCACTTGGGAGGCTAAGGCAGGCAGGTGGGTCACCAGTTTGAGGCCGTGCTGGAGCACATAGTTACCTTTAAAAACCAGCAACAACAAGGAAACCTAAACAACTATCTCCTACTGTCATTTCAAGATAAAATGTTTGCATCGGAGCTTGGAGGATCTCAGTTAACAGTCACATAAATAAACAAGCGAACTGAAGATGTTGCTCAGCACTGAGCTACCCAAAAATCTTTCTTGGAATGAAGAGCCTTTCCTGCCTATAGAAGGCTTTTCTTTTGATCACATATATAGCCAGTGGAAAAAGTCAGGACCGTAAGAGAGAAAGTGACACGTGGGAGCCATTGCAGGTTGTGCTAGGACAACAGCAATGGGACGTGGGCTCTGTTACTGACCGATGTTGCAGTTTAGGTTTTAAAGTTATAGGTGCAATAAAGTATTTTCTCCACAGCTAGAAATGTTATTATCTGTGGTGACCATCTTGTTAATGAGAGATGGACTAAAGTTTCTGAAGCATTTGATCAGTCAATTCAGCAGCTCAAGGGTCTTTTGGGTATATGGATAAGAATCTTGGATCAGTTTCAGATAGGTTTGCCTATCATTTGAATGTATCAAGTGTAACTGACTTTTTTTTTTTTTCCTCTTGGATTTAGGGTGATGTTTATAAGACGAGAGGTGGCGGACAATCGGTTCAGTTTACTGATATTGAGACTTTAAAACAAGAATTGCCAACTGGGTGAGTTGTCGGTCACAAATACCTCTCTAAAGGGCTATTTCATCACCTCTTGTTCTTAGGAACTGAATGTCCTGTGAGGTCTGTCATTGCTTCTCTGCAGGGGTGTAGGTGGTTCCCCCCTTCTAATGTTTATCATTCTCAGATGCAAAAGTGATTGTTGCATCATGTTTCCCCTTTTTCAGTAGTCGGAAACGAAGATCGTCCACACTAGCACCTGCCCAACCAGATGGTACAGAGTCTGAATGGACCGATGTAGAAACAAGGGTAGGGGGAAAATTAAATCCTTGCTTGCTTAAATTAGCTGCATAGTGCTATAGCACTTAATGCTCTTTCGAGATGCTGAAGCAAAACCGCATCCTGGAGGCCTGTAACTAACATTCTCGTAGGGCACTTGCATATCTTTAGGTCTGCTCTTCTAAATGTCCTCTGTGTGTGTGTGTGTGTGTGTGTGTGTGTGTGTGTGTGTTTGTGTGTGTCTGTGTGTGTGTGTGTGGGGGGGGGGGCAGGGTTCAAGGATGGGCTATTGCTCCAGACTAATGTGACGCACAGCAGAAGGACTAACCCTCAGCAGAGCCCGGTGCTCCCTGTGACGACTGCTTCCGAGGAAAAGCTCCTAGGAGGAGAATCGGGCAAAGCCTTTCCACTAGCTTCTTCAGGTCTACCCTTTCTCCTTCCTTATCTAAAATGAATATATACCTGGGTAATCTCCCAGGCCCTTCTTGCTCGAGCTGCCAGTGCAGAAATGAATCGTAAGTGTGTGACTAGTGGTTTCTAGTGGTTTAACCTAGGTGTCTTCGCTGAACTAGAGCAGTTTTGGATTTCATCGCAGTAGCTCGAGCCCATGTAAATGGACGTATGCTTGTGGATCTCCGGACCTGACCTTTCCTGTCCTGTCACTCTCCTCTAGTGCTCTGTTGCCGTTGAAATGAGAGCAGGATCTCAGCTGGGACCGGGATATCAACACCACGCACAACCCAAGTGAGCACCATGGCCAGCCTTGCTGTCCACCCTCTCCCAGGCTTTCGACCACTGCTCCTGGCCCAGCTTTCCCTCCCTCTCTGATTTTTTTTCCTGGGCCCTACTGACGATCTGTGGCCAGCCTCTGCAGTGCCAATCTCCAGAGTGCTGTAAGAGTTGCTGGAGGAGGTGTCAGTGGATTGGTAGCTCTTGTTCACACTGAGGCATTTCTAAATCTTTTTGAGGCTGAGTTGAGAGCACATGGGAAGAGATGAAGTGGGACATGTTGAATGCTAGCTCTTTGGAATCATAGACATGGCTTGGCTCTCGCCGAGATAAATCAGGCTCTAGGAATGACAGCATTTTGATTGTCGCTCTTACCTAATGGATCATGAGTTTGTATAGGGGCACACATTCTTTTTGTTGTTGTTGTTTGGTTTTTGGAGACAGGGTTTCTCTGTGTAACAGCCCTGGCTGTCCTGAAACTCACTTTGTAGACCAGGCTGACCACAAACTCAGAAATCCGCCTGCCTCTGCCTCCTGAGTGCTGGGATTAAAGGCGTGCGCCACCATGCCCGGCTCATAAAACCAATCTTTACAAATCTTTCTCTAAATTTTAACCTCAGGTTAATTCCTTTGGGAATTAGGAAGATGGCTTTAGTGGGCTCAGAACAGGGGGAGCAACCTCCTGTTATATTTGATAAGCTACTTGCTTGCTCCAAGGACTTAAATTTTCTTCTGATAAAAGGAATTTGCACAGTGTTTCTAAAGAGTCATTTTCCAGACTATGTTGAGAAGTACAGAATTCAATACTAAATGTTGGTTTTGTGTTTTAGGCGTAAGAAACCTTGAACTGGCAGCCCCGGCACCAGAAGACTGTTTTCACTCTGCTGGTGATTTATCCAAAGCTGTTCCAGATGCAGTGTCTGAGTCATCTTGCAGGAGAATGTATCCAGATCACGTTGCCCTTTTTTATTGTGACTTTTTCAACTGCTCTGAATATTTTCTAAGGTTTTATAAAAAAACAAACAAATGCTGCTATTGATTAGCTGCAAAAAAAAAATGCACTTTAGACATATTTAACAATTAAGACTTTCATAATAAAGATGGCGACTGGCCAGTGGTAAAGCCATTTTAGGAAGGTATTTAGAGTTTTGTATGTATATATTCACTTTCTGACCTTTATATATGCCAAAACAACTGAAATAAAAAGGCACTAAGAGATGCAAACTTGTGTGATGGCCATTCACTCGGGATGCTCCCAAGTACCTACAGTGTTCTGTTTATCTGGAACTCAGTATCTGTGGGCTACAAGAAAAGAGATCACTGGGAAAGAGGAAGAAACGTGGCTGTGAATGCTTGTTGCAATTACAGGGTATGAAACAGGCTAAGATATTGCTCACGGACCCCAAAGTTGGCTTATAAGAGCCAAGTCTGATGTCACAAGTGCCATGTGTTTGTCTTCTCTGTATACATTAGCCTTGCTGGACACTTCTTAGCTCCTAATGGTTAATTTTGGTTGGCACCATTCTGGAAATGTAAGTGCTCAAAGTCAAAGCCTTAGAGGGAGCTGGGATAGGATTTCTTTTTCAGTGTGCTCCAGTGCACGCCGTCACTCAGTTCTGAGATGGCACAAATTGACTGACACATTTCAAGGTGACTGCAGGATGTCCTATGATGTTCTTCCTGTCCCCTCAAGAGTGGAGTTCTCCATGTACTGCAGAGAATAGCCTTGCACTTTATACCCCTTGTGCATACACTTTGGAGTGTTGAGGGTGGAGACCATGACTAGAAGTGCTTGTGTGCACACCCAGCTTTAACCGGTGTTTTACACATTGGTTCTTTTGCCATCTTACCATTCTCACTAGTAGCTCTTCAATTTCCATCATCCTCTCCTGGTGTCAGAGTTACCTTATATGAACGATAGATTCCATGTAGGATCTCACTGATTGAATGAGTAAGGCCTGGGTTTGGTTTCTCAGGATACAAGAGTCCTTGCAATAAAACTTAAGATTTGGGGTGTATGGGACTTTACATATCCTCTGCAACTTGAAACTTTGTATCTCCCTGCCCATGTCTTTTCTATTTTATGGCACCTTTATCTGTGAAGGTAGGGACGGATTCCAGAGCCTCAGTGTGCAGAGTACTTCAACCACCAGATCCATGCCGGTTCTTTGGTAGAGCTTTGTTTTGAAGCACCCATTCTACTCTCCCTGGACCTCTGCTGACATAAGTTCTCAGTAGCATAAGGGTGTGCCCATGGTCTCTTTGTTGTAGCCTGCAAATCTATTTGCATTGCCAGTGACACCTAGGGCTAGGCACGGTGGTGTAAGCCTCTAATCCCAGCACTCAGCAGGCTCAGACAAGGATTTACCACAAATTCAAGGTCAGCCTGGATGCCTTTCAGACCAGCTAGGAACGTATAGTAAGAGCATGTCTCAAAGTAAGCTTAAGGGCTTATGAGATGTAGCTGAGTGGGTGGAGTGCTGTGTGTACCAGGCCCTGGAGTTGATCCCTAGCCCGGCATGACCTGGGTCGTGCATACTTAAAATCAATCCCAGGCAGGGGAGGAAGATCCCACATTCCAGGTAATCCTCAAATACATAGCAAGTTCAAGGCCAGCTGAGGTACATGACACACTGTCAGGGGTGTGTATGTGTGTGTGTGTGTAGACTGAAGGCCATGTCAAATTCCACTGAGATCATGAACAGAATTTTGATTGGAACTGTATTACTTGGAGATAATTCTCCATTTTAGTCTCTTATCTGTGAACACTATATTGCTCTACTTAGGTTCCTTTTGCTGTTTCATAGCTTCTTTGTGGTCCTGAGATTAGAATTTTATTAACTTTAAAGAAACCACTTAATCTAGTATGCACTACACTCTAGTTGCAAGTTTCTAGCACCAAGGTCACCTCTACACGAGCCGACCACACACGAGCTATACCCTAACCCGAGGGGTGTTTTTGTTAATTGTGTATATGAGCACTTGGGGTTTCTATTGCTGTGACAAAGTACCATGAACTAAAACAGAGGCAAAGGAAAACGTTTGTTCTATTGATATTTGCTTTCGATGTCTGCTCATCAAAGTTACTCTCCTGGTTTTCTAGGGGGTCTATATAATTAGTTGCTGAATTTTATTGCGTGGTCTCCTACTTACTTCTGTGGGTTTTTCCTCACCATACCTCGCGTGACACTTTAAAAAAGTGTTTATTTATTTATTTAGGTTTTTTTCGAGACAGGGTTTCTCTGTGTAGCCCTGGCTGTCCCGGAACTCACTTTGTAGACCAGGCTGGCCTCGAACTCAGAAATCCGCCTGCCTCTGCCTCCCGAGTGCTGGGATTAAAGGCGTGCGCCACCACGCCTTGCAAAAGTGTTTACTTTTATGTGTACTTGAGCGTGTCTGCTGATGTCTGCCAGGGTCAGAGCCCCTGGAACTGGATTTCCAGGCACTTTTTGGGGTGTGGGAGCCGAACCTGAGAGCTGCAAGATGGCTTAACTTCCGCCACTCTGTCCTTTTTCAATGTAATGAATTAGACTTTAACCTCGATATACTGCATTTGATATGCAACTCCGGATCCCCGGTGGTATTTACCAATGTCATCACAGACTCAGTTACACCCCGCACACGGCCGGGGTGAGGGTGGGGTGGGAAGTCCACCAAGTGACCGGCAGGGCTTGAGGCGGATAGTGACTTTTCAGTGTACCCAAGCCGTGGGAACGCTCCTGTCAGTTTAAGCAGTACGTCTTCCCCGGATAGCACTCTCCCTTTAGCCTGTTAATCCGTAATGTTGAGCACTTGTAATATTCGCAAGCCCCAAAGGCCAATCGCACCGGAAGTCGAACGCGCAAATCCGGAACTGCGTTCTGCAGACGCGCCTCCTCTCGGTTTTGGCCCTGCCCCTTCCGTCTCCAGTCGGGCACCGATTGGTCGGCGCGGCCCCATAAGAAGCTGCGCGCAGGCGTATATGATCTTTTCCTCAGCTGCCGCCAAGGTGCTCGGTCCTTCCGAGGGAGCTAAGGCCGCGTTGGGGTGAGGCCCTCACTTCATCCGGCGACTAGCACCGTGCCGGCAGTGTACAGCATGGCTTCCGTCTCCGAGCTCGCTTGCATCTACTCCGCCCTCATCCTGCACGACGACGAGGTGACGGTCACGGTAAGTGCGGGGTAACCCCGGGCCGGCCACGTGTTTGTGCGGCGGACACCCGGCTCCGCCCGGACTCGGCATTCTCGGGCATTCGGTGACTTGGAGGCCTGTGGGGCGCATGCGCTCTGCCCTCCCCGCGCGGCCCAACCCGAGACAGGTGAATGGCGGTCCCGAGCGCGCATGTTAGGCCCAGTGTTTAGAGTGGGCTGTTTTTAATCTAAATTTTAGGCCTCGAACTCAGGTCGTCAGGCCTGCGGGACAATCCCACAACCCGCTGAACCTTCAAACTTGGCCTTGTCTTTTTTAAGGTTGACTTTAGCCCAAGTACGGAATTTAACTCTGTATAAGTGACTTAGTTTTAACCGCATTCTGATCGTTCTGACGGGTTGGCGTTTGTGTTCCAGGAGGATAAGATCAATGCCCTCATTAAAGCAGCTGGTGTCAGCGTCGAACCTTTCTGGCCTGGCTTGTTTGCCAAGGTAAGTTTTGGGATTACACTTGATAATGTACGATTTCCACCGCCAGCCTTGAGTTTTGTATCTTAGTTTGTACTTATTGATGTGGCTTTTATGTCAGGCCTTCACGGTCCATGGCTTGAGAATGAGTTTTGTTGCCTCTTAAGTTTGGGCATTTGAAGCAGTGAGATACATGCAAAGTGGACAGCTTTATTTCTGGCAGGTGGGGTCAATCAACTGGTGTGGGTTGTATATTGATTCCCTGTAGTCCTGTACATTGTTTTGGTCTCAAGGGTGAAAAGAGCTTAATTGAATCATTAAATCTTGGCAGCACAAGACTAAAAGCCTTTTCTATGTCTCTGTATTGTAGGCTCTGGCCAATGTCAACATTGGGAGCCTCATCTGCAATGTAGGGGCTGGTGGGCCTGCTCCAGCATCTGGAGCTGCGCCTGCTGGTGGTGCTGCTCCATCCACTGCTGCCGCCCCAGCTGAGGAGAAGAAAGTGGAAGCAAAGAAGGAAGAGTCCGAGGAGTCTGAAGATGACATGGGCTTTGGTCTTTTTGACTAAACCGCTTTTGTTAAGTTGGCCAATAAAGAGCTGAACCTGTAGGTGGACTGGTCTCACTTGTAAGCCATAAAGCTCTTGGAGTTTGAGAGATGGTAGCAGGTCCCAAAAAAGTGTCAGGGAAGGGGGGGTCTTGACCAAAGCTGCCATGAGTTATATGGGTCAAAAGAACTAGATGATGATCTGGGTAGAGAATGGGTGGGTCTGTCTCCGGGAAGGCCCCTTCAAGTGACTGTTCAGAGAGCCTGTTTAGTGACAGGCTGTCCAGGATAACAAATAACCTCTGGGTCTCCTGATGTTCGTGTGTGGAAAACTTGACAGTAGTTGATCTCAAGCTGTGATTAGTAGAAATGGACACAAGTGTCTAGAAGGGCCAGAGAACCTACTGGTGTAGCTTTTATAAAACCAGCAGCCTAAAGGATTCAGGCTTGCATCAAGGCTTGGTGTTTAACTACAACTTCATGTGGAAAGTTCAGTATTTAGGACCTGGGGCTGACAGTGCAAGGTACCCCATTGCCTCTGCCTTAGTGAAGAAGCCAGGGGGTGGGTTCAAAGCCAGTCTGAACTACAAAACATAAGTTTTATTATGTATGGTTTTGGTTGTATCAAAATTAACTGGGCTGGGTAGTGGTGCACGCCTTTCATTTCCCAGCTATTGGGAGGCAGAGGCAGGCGCATTTCTGTCTTCGAGGCCAGCCTGGTCTACAAAGTGAATCCCAGGACAGCCAGGGCTACACAAAGAAAAACTGATATGGCCCAGTGATAGTATTGTGACCCTGGGCTTAAAATCTTGTAACCTGCCACCCACATGTAGGATAATGGACAGCATGCCTGGACATAGGCTGTTATTTCAGTTTAGCTCAAATCTGGGCCTCCGGGTTCTGCTCAATCTGACATCTACACTTCTGACGTGGAATACTAAGGATTGTATTGCCCAATGAAAATGGATATTCTGGTCCTTGAGGCTCACCTCCCTCTTGATGGGACATTGTCTTCCCAAGGTAACCTTTTGTGGAGTTGGGTGGGGGTTAGAGTTTGAGGAAGGGTCTTACTATGTAGCCTTGGCTAGTCTGGAAGTCACCTGCCTTTGGAGTTTAACGAGGGGACTGGTACCGTTGTTAATTATTGCACTTTAATCCGTGTTTGAGAGTGGAAGGCTGTCTTAACATTAGATCTGGTAAGATGGGTCAGAGTAAAGGTGCTCTCAGGCAAGCCTGGTTCAGCCCCTGACCATGTTAAGGTGGGAAGAGTACAGACTCCAGCATGGGCACCTCTGTCCAACACAATATGGATTTCCCCAGCAGTGTTGCTGCTTGGTGATAGTGAGAGCTGAACTGGGAGGTGCTGTCCAGCACTGAAACTCGAAGGCACTAAGGCCTGAATCTGGGAGATAGCTGCAAATGTGTGGTGACCACCTTACCTTAGGGAGATGGGTGGGACTCCATGGTCAGCAGCCTGTAGTCAGGTCAGGAGGCAGGACTCAGCCTGGCTTTTTCTCACTGCTAGTTTAGAGGCTCGTGCAGAGTTTTGGGAGGCACCACTTGCCATCAAGGTGGCAACCAAAGCATGTAAGAGATCGGAAATCAGACAGGCACCACAGGTGGGAATTCAAGATTGGTGATGCTATCTGGTTCAAAGCTGAGAATTCAATGAGGATTCACCATGCAGGCCTTACACATAGGTAGATGTTGCTGTTACCATGCTAAGCTAGCATGGATGAGAACCTACTGTTAAAACCAAAATGCTCCCCAAGCTAATCAGGAGGCCCACCCAGGCTGATCTACTGCTCTAAATCCCCCAGTTTACAGCTGCTGGCCTTGAACTCACTATGTAGCAGAGAATGGCTCTTACGATCTGGGTTTGCAGATGGACATACTAGGCAAGTGCTGTGCCAACCGAGCTCCGGCCCTGTCCACTGCCATAGGAAGATAATATTAAGCACACCTATGTAGCATTGCTTGTCTGCCCCGACTAATGCATGCTCGCGCTGGCCGCTGCTGTCATTGGTCTTGAAAATAGTTATCAGAGTTCTACCTTTACAAATTGCAGTCTGGAGAGAACGGGGCCCACCAGCTATAACAGGAACCCAAGTCCTAAGGGCCCCAAATACGCTTTATGGTAACAAGCTGCAGGTACGTGGGCAAAGGCAGTCTGCCTCATCCATTCACCTAGCTCGAAACACTCAGTGTCAGGGACAGGTCTCTGTCAGTAAGCCCCGAGTCTGGCCTCACAGCTCAGTGCGAGGTGTCAGAAGCTTTACCTACCGCCCACCAGGAAGATTCTCGCCAGAGCTCCTCTGGCGCTCTTAAAAGATGCAGAGGAATGACAGTTGGGTACCCGCAAACTTTCTTGTGACACGGGTCTCCAGAGGCTAGGGTGACTTGTGTACATCTCTAGGATTTGGGAGAAGATACACTGAAGGTTGAATCCTGAAGTCCGAACCTCAAGCTAGGTTGGCTGTGGTGGGTGTGGCGCTTATGCCTTCTGGGCTCTATCCTGGTTGAGAGGGGGTGGGGCTGGAGGCGGAGCGTGGCCAAGTCAAGCGGCTTCTCTATAATTCTGAGGCCTACGAACCGCTAGGGGCACTCGTAGGCCCATTATTAGTGATGGGTGACTGTAGTGTTGAAGGGTCTTGTATTAAGGAAACTGTTCTTTTTGTAAAATGAGATGTGCCAATTTTCATTAAGCACTAGGACCGGGACAGGACAAATATCTAAACCAGAAATAATGGTCCCATTTGTGCTGGGTGGTGGGTGAGGAACAGTATCCTGGGGTTTTATGGGTGATAACCCGCACTCTGCCGGTCCTGTCTATTCCTGCATCTTGGATGTTGTAACATCTTCCGTTGCAGAAGGCTATTTTGCCCAGAGAAAACAGAAGATGCTTTTAAATTTTTTATTTCGAAATTTTTGAATCAGGGTGTTCTCTATCCCAGGCTGGCCTGGAACTCACTATGTAGTCTAGAGTGGACTCAAACCTTCCAGAAAGCCTCCTGCCTCAGACTTCCAGGTGGCTGGTGTGGCAGCTATGCTCCACATGACTGTGCTTTGTGGAACTTTGGGTTCTAGGTCCAGCTAAGATCTTAAAGTTTTTAAAAGCAAAAGGGCAAAAATAATAAACTATTTTTCAGCTTCCTAGGCCCTTCTACAGGCCATTGACCTCAGAGGGTGCAGACAGTCTCCATACCACATACATGCAGGGTCCCTATTTGAAGAGCAAACCCAGTTCCCTATGTACTGGAGTCATAGGCCTGATTTGGAGGGTCCCAACAAGTAGGGTCTGTCTGGCCACTTGCCTCTAAATTAAATGGGAAAGGCAGGAAAAGAATTTAGCCAAGGTATTAATATTGGGGGCAAGGGCTCGTCTTCAGGACTAACAAACACTACACGATTACACAGGGAAGAGTGTGTGTGGGCAAGAGACCTTGCCTGTCACCAGCCTTCAATCTGACTGATAATTATCACAAGACTGGTTCTGTGAAGCTCTGCGAAGAGTCATTGCCGTTGTCCCTTGAACGGGCAGTTTGTTTTCCATTCCGAGGTGAGTGCTCCCGAGCAGAGGAACAGCCTCATTGTGGATGATCTGCCTGCAAACTCCAGCTCGTTCTGGAAGGCTTAGATGTTCTACAGGTCTGGGACAGGGTGTTAGAAGTCTGCTGTGGATGATCTGTTGATTGCGCCTCCCTTTCTCTTATCTCAGTGACTTCTGCCTTAAAGGAAAAAGGTTCCAGGCTTTAGATGAAAGGACAGGCTGAACCCAGCAGGAGTCTGTCCCAGAGTTAAGGAGGTGGATCCAAGGGGAAGGCTGCCAGGCCACCATTTAAGCTTTTCTGCAAGCCCAATTGAAGAGTCAGGACTTTGGTGGAGCTCCTGCGTTACCCAGTGTGCCCACTGAGGTGATCAAGCATAGCCTGTGTCCTTTGAAAGAATGCATGAAAGTATGAGTGGAGCCGGGCGGTGGTGGCGCACGCCTTTAATCCCAGCACTCGGGAGGCAGAGGCAGGCGGATTTCTGTCTTCGAGGCCAGCCTGGTCTACAAAGCGAGTTCCAGGACAGCCAAGGCTACACAGAGAAACCCTGTCTCGAAAAACCAAAAAAAAAAAAAAAAAAAAAGAAAGAAAGTTTGAGTGGATGGTCTCAGGTGTGGTCTCGGTGGGCTGTTGAGATGGCTCAGGTAAGGCACTGGCTGCGAAGCCTGATGACTTCAATTCAATCCTGGACCCACATGGTGAGAAAGGGAGGGGGTGTGTGTGTAGGGTGTGTGAAGAGCTCATACTGCCATTTCGGTGGACATCCTGGACATTCCTACCATCCATGCAGGGCAGCTCACGGCCACCTGTAACTCCAGCTCTAGAAGGCATCGGAAGCCTCTGGATCCCATGGGCATCACTGGCACATACCCGTCATCCACATATCATTACCAATAAAGTCAGTCTGAGCAGGATGTCCTGGGACACACGTTAAACTCCAGCACTTTGGAAGCAGAGGCAAGAGGATTGCTGTGAGTTTGAGGCTAGCCTGGCCTACATAGAGAGTGCTGGGTCAGCCAGGGCTACGTAGTGAGACCGTTTTAAAAATAAATAAACAAACAAGCAAGTAAACAAATAAGCGAGATGGCTCAGTGGGTAAAGATGCCTGCTGTCAGCAAATGGATGTAACTAGAAAATATCATCCTGAATAGGTAACACAGACCCAAAAGGACATGCATGGTATGTGCTCACACGTGGATGTTAGCCACAAAGTACAGAATAATCATGCTCTAATCAACAGACCCAAAGAAGCCAAATACCATAGAGGGCCCAAGGGAGGATGCTTGAATCTTTCTCAGAAGGGGAAATAAAATAAATATCAGAGGTGGAGGGAGGAAGGGAACTGCGTGGGAGAGGGGATGGAGAAGGGAGTAGGTGGAGAGGAGATCAGATGTAAGGAGAGCTGGAGAGAGAGAAGGGAGATTGGCTGTGGAGGGGCAACCTCTAGGACTCGCCAGAGACCTTGGGATGGGGGAAATCCCCAAGGGGTCTATGGGTATGATTCTAGCTGAGACTCCTAGCACTGGGGGATATGGATCCTGAAGTGGCCACTTCCTGTGGCCAGGCAGGACTCCCAGTGGAGGGATAAGGACATCAACCCACCCACAAAAAAAAATCCTTCCGAACAAAATGTGTCCTGCCTACAAGATGTGCAAGGACAAAGAACAGAGGCTGAGGGAATGGCCAACCAATGACTGCCTCACATTGAGACCCATCCCCTGGGCCAGAACCAATCCAGGACACTATCAGTGATACTCTGTTATGCTTGCAGACAGGAACCTAGCGTTACTGTCCTCTGAGAGGCTCCACTCAGCAGCCAGTGGAAACAGATGCATAGACCCACAGCCAAACATTAGATGGAACTTGGGGAGTCTTGTGGAAGATTTGGGGGAAAGATTGAGGGACCAGAAGAGGACAGAGACTCCACAGGAAGACCAACAGAGTCAACTGACCCTTTGGGGCTCCCAGAGACTGAATTAACAAACAAAAAGTGAGCACGGGCTGGACCTAGGTCCCTACACATGTGTAGCAGATGAGCAGCTTGGTCTTCATGTGGGGACCCCTAAAAGAGGAGTGGGGGCTCTCCCTGACTGTTGTCACTTCCCCCTAAACGGGCTGCCTTATCTGTCTACAGTGGGAGAAGATGTATCTAGTCTTGCAGTGACTTGATGTGCTGGGGTGGAGGGATGGGGGAGTGAGGAGTGGGAATGGGAATGGGGGTGATACCTAGAGGTGGGGCTCCCCCTTCTCAAAAGAGAAGGGGAAGGAGGAATGGGAGGAAGGTTCTGCATGAGGGGGTACTGGGAAGAGAGGGAGGCTGATATTGGGATGTAAAATGAATAAGTAAATAAATTTTTAAAAATGCCTGCTGCCACATCTGAAGGTATGAGTTTCATCCTTGGGACCCACATATAGTAATGAGAGAAATGACTCCCACAATTTTTGCTCTGACTTACATTTGATGTCACACTGCATACAGCAGCAGCCTCCAAACTGATGGTAAAAATGATTTTTAAATTATTGAAAAGGAAACTAGAGAAGTAATTTGCAGGAGCCGTTTTAGTTTATATGTTTTTAACTATGAGGAACGTCAGATACAGAGATTTCGGGATTAACGAAGGTAGGGTTGCATGCATGCTGGATTGGGTTGCTTACAAATGAATTTGTAAGGACGCTGGCTCAGGGCTGCCTCACAGTGGTGGCCAGTCATGGGAACAGCTTCACAACTGGGTGCTTCTATGCTTGGGTGTGGTGGTGCTATCTGACTAGGGAGCGGCGGGTGGGGAAGCCCATACCCTGGTAAGAGAAGACAAGTTTGTGTGTCAACCTGAGGTCTTGTCCAGAGGAAGCCAAGCACACTTGAATTTGGTCTTAGCTCCCTCATAATTTACTCTCACACGCTTGGATTTCCTCTTCGTACTCTCAAACGCGCCTCTCGACTGAGCCAAGGATTTGGCTGAGCCATCTTGCAAACTGGTGTGCCCTGTGGCCTTCCCAGCTCCTTGGAAGAAACGGCCACGTGAGGACCGGTTCTGCTTTTGCCAGGAACCTTCAGAAATGTTGCTGTGTTCTGTAAATAAGAAAAGTTCTTGAGAAATGGCGACCTGGGACAAAGTTTGTGTCATCTGGAAAATTGATTGTTATAATTGTTATCTTCCTTTAATTTTTATGTTATTATATTTAACTTTTTGTTGGTTTGTTTGGTTTTTTGGTTTTTTTGAGAGAGGGTCTCACTGTGCAGATCTGGCTGGCCTGGAACTTACTCTTTAGACCAGGCTGGCCTCGAACTCACTAAGATCCATCTCTCTCTGCCTCTCCAGTGCTGAGAATAAAGGCCTGAGCCTCCAGGTCTTATATATATATGAGAGAGAGACAGGGTTTCCCTGTGTAACCTGGCTGTTCTAGAACTTGTTTTGTAGGCTAGGCTGGGCCTGAACCAAATTCTAGTGCTCTGAAGACCAGGAAACACTCCTAACCTTTGAGCCATCTCTCCAGAACCCTTTTATTTGTTTTATTTATTTATTTATTTATTTATTTACTTTGTTGTTGTTTTTTTGTTTTGTTTTGTTTTTTTGAGACAGGGTTTCTCTGTGTAGCCCTGGCTGTCCTGGAACTCACTTTGTAGACTAGGCTGGCCTCGAAGACAGAAATCCGCCTGCCTCTGCCTCCCGAGTGCTGGGATTAAAGGCGTGCGCCACCATTGCCCGGCCTTGTTTTTATTTTTAAATCACTATCACATGGTGTGGGTGTGCGCATGTTCGAGGACACGCATGTGGAGGTCAGAGCACGGAAGCTTGCAGGAGTTAGTCCTCTCCGTTTACCTTTCTGTGGGTTCTGGGTATCTGGACTCAGTCCTCATTCTTGTTCAGGAACAAAGCCACCATGCCAGCCCATCCCCTTTTAGCACGACAGGCGCTTTGTGACTTAGTCTCTCAGCCCCTGGGAAATCCATCCGGAGGATTGATGGCCCCATCTCTTGGCAGAAATGATCCACACAGACAGCGCCTCTGCTCCCTCCTCCCCTCCTTGATGCTGGTTTTTCTTGGTTGATTTACTTGGCTCTTCCATTGACTTGGCTGCATATCTGCACTTTGATCTAAGCCTTTAAGTCCCTTTGTGAACAAGGATGGAGGACTCCGTATATTAAATGGGAGTCGGAACACTGGGAGGTTCTGTGTGTATCTGTGACAATAAGTTCTTTGAGACGATGTGAGCCGGTGGTTGGACCCAAGTTAGTTTTAAGATTGACAGGTTTATATGAGCCAAAGGTTTCAGACCGCGGTGTCTCTTTACCTGGGGAAATGAGAACCTTATGTGAATGAGGCCAAGCAGGAAGTGGAAAGGTGTGTTATGAGATCCGGTGCTGTTAAGGCTTGTTTCCTTATTCACAGTGCCTCCAACAACATTCCCCCATCCCGAGCCTGACAATATTGAATCAGGGTAAACACTTAAAGACAAAATGCACATTATACGTTGTCCTCTGTCCTCCACAGGTGTGCCACGGCATGCACACACGTGCACACGTGTACATAAGCACAAGATAAATAAATAAACATCTTCAAAAATGTGTTCCTACTTCTGCCGTATTCCTCCTCCATCCTATTTTCTGGAGACAGGGTCTCACACAGCCCGTGGCTTTGAACCGCCCATGTAACCGAGGTAACCTTGAACCTCCTATCCTGTTGCCTCCCTCTGAGTGCGGGGTCTACAGGCCTGTACTCCCACACCCAATTTGTATGGTATCTGGGATGGAACCCAAAGTGTCATGTATACAAGACGGCCTCTCTCCTAACTAAGCCACACCTACCTCTGTTGGGTCACAGCTGCCACCATTACAGCTTTCTGTTTTGTTTTTGAGACAGGGCTTCCTGAAGCCCAGGCTGGCCTTAAACTTGGTATATAGGCAAGGCTTGCCTTATTCACCTACCCCTCTTTGCCTGCTCCTACCAAGTACTGGAAGTACAAAGCTGGAGCCTGGTTTCCTTGTAGCCCCCTTGAACTACACTTTCCTGAGGAGGTCAAGACATCAGTGTCTTCAGACTTCAGAGCCAGTGAGCTCGATTCTGGTCTTCCTTCCTGGGGCTTTTGCTTACTCACTAGAAGGTGGCTCCTGGAGTGGGAAAACAAGGAGGGCAGAGATTGTGTGGAAGAGAGGGGCCTTCTTTTGCTTCATGAAGGGAGCTGTGGTGTAACATTGGCCAGCCTCATTTCTTCCCTGGACCTCAACCTCCTGGCCTTTGCATCAAGGACTTTCAAGGACTCCCGGCTTGGCTTTCCTCTCTCTCTGGCTGGGGTGGTGGAGTCACCTTTCTGCCCCAGGGCCACCTCAGCTCCTCGCTCTGTTTGTTCTCAAGCAAACCCTTCCTCCTGTTTACTCAGCAAAGATTCTTCTAAGACAGGCTAAGCACACCGTTTACTCTGCTAACAAGCCTTGGCATAGACAGGGAGCCTCGTGTTGACTTATTCTTGAGCCTTCGTTGACATTCACCGGGTAACACAAACACAGAAGACAGCCTGGGAGCACGGGCCTGACACAGCACTAGGAACTTGCCTGGAAAGGGCCATGCTGTCTGTTTTGGTTAGAATCACCCCCTGAGGTAAAAATAATACTGTCCACACAGAAGAGATTCCAACTCGAAACTGTCCCGGCAGGAATGAGGACATCCGAAAGAGACACTTGTGCCCCCACTTTGGCTTTTACACTATTGAAACAGTGGACCCCAAGAAGTTGGAATTTCCCCCCAGGGTTTTGTGAAGGGAGAAGGAAAAGTCAAACCTGGTGCCAGCCAGGGAGAAGCCCAGCCAGTTATGGGCAGGAGCACTGCTTGGCCAGAGCTGCTTGCCTGGGCATACCTTTTGCCATCTAATTAAGCCTAAATCTTGTGTCAAGATCCGAGATGGACTTGGGCATTCTCTGGGCTTCATTACGTGCCCCCCACCCCACCCCTGCAAAGTATCCATGTTGAAAAAATCCCCCTTCTCGTCTCTTCACTGTGACTTGCTTGTTTGACTGGCCTAATTGAAGGTGTGGGTGGCCAAACGTAGCTCTCTGGCACTAACAGGGTCTGTCTGGTCCTAACAACCCTGGTAGCATAAAGCTCTCCTTTAGGTTTTGGGTTTCAGCAGCTGAGCACTTTTCTGAAGGCCTCTGAAAGGCTCCTCGGTTTTTCTTTACAAGACCATATGTGATCCTGCAATATTTGGGGACCATGGCACACTCCCACAGCCCAAGGGGCCGTGGGTTCAATTCCATCTGTAATCTTAGTGGTCCTGGGATCTTGGAACAGTCCCTTTCTTTCTCTGGCTTTCAGTGTCCCCTCCTCCTCCTCCTTCTCCCCTTCCTCCTCCCCCTCCTCCTCCTCCTCTTCTTCTTCTTTTTTTTTTTTTTTTTTTTTTTTTTTGGCTCTATTTCTTTTAGCTCCTTGCTAGTCTGGACAACTCCTTATCTAAACCAGGCTGGCCGTAGATTTACAGAGATTTGCCTGCCTCTGCTTACCAAGGGCTGGGATTAAAGATGTGTACCATCACACCTGGTCTCGGTGTCCATTTTTATGGTTCAGGGCAGTTGTCAGGGTGTGTACCTCTGAGCCGTCATGCTGGAGTATTCAAGACGACTCGTTAAGTGAATGAGCACACCGTAGTGACTGGTGTCTTCCACCTGTGCCGTCTTGTGTCCAAACCCTCCCTAAGGTGGCTCTACTTGAGTCATCGTCTGACAGGATCTGCCTATCACAGGTTCAGCTGTGAGGCTGAGGTGGCCTCTGCTGCTTCTCCTGACTCCTCCCCTCCTCTCTATCCCAGCAGGTGCTTGTAACTGGAATGTCTTTTCAGGCGAGGCGCCTGTGTATTGGGTTTGTCTTTGTTGCCCAGAAACTGTTGACATCCAAGACATCCTGTTGCCTTCCCTGGGTAATGAAACATTGATTACTTTTCTCTGTCGGCAGGAACTCCATCGCTGTTCACCTTGGCCCCTAGGGTGGGAAACGTTCGCTTCTCATTGCACAGGCGTTTGCTTCCTTTCTGGAAGCTGAGGTGTTGGTGAGGAAAATGTAGAAGCAAGTCTCTGGGCTAGGGGCCAGGTCTTAAGGGCGCTTCTTGTGGCCAGTGTGGTTCATTTCTCTTCAGATGCTGCTAGGGCCAGCAAAGGCTGTTGCCAGGCAACCCCTAGCTCAGCTCCTCTCCACAGCATCTCGATGCTCACCCAGCCCAGAGCATTTCCCTGTCTCCCAGACTCTGGATCATCCTTGCCCCCCTCTGCAGACTAAAACCCTGTGAATGCCCATTTGTCTCATTTCTCCTCTTGGCTGTGCATTAGGCTGGCTATTCCCACACAGGGTGGCTGCTAGGCTTCTGAAAGGAGGATGACTTTCTAGATCTAGGAGGGACTTCCGTGCACCCAGCCCTTCTGACATTTACATTTTTGAAGATGGTGTTCCGGGAGGGTACTTGATGTGTGGCCACAGGACTCAGCATCAAGATTCCTGATTAGTGGCTGTGACATTTGTCTGATTGCTCTGTGCATCCTTGCTGGCTGCAGAGGTCAGACTGTGGAACCGGAGTCACAGATGGTTGTGAGCCACCATATGGGTGCTGGGGATTGAACCTGGGTTCTCTGCAACAGCAGCCAGTGCTCTTAACCACCACTGAACCATCTTTCCTGTTCCAAGGAGGTTTTCAAAGCGACCGATGGGTTCCTGAGGGTGGGGCTGGTGAATGAGTCTTTGTCAAGCCATCCTCTTCTTCCTAGGCTGGTGTAGAAGGGCAAGTATACCTTGCTTTCTAGACAGGAGGCTTTCAGTTGCCTGTGCTTCCTGAACACTCTCCATAGTGCTGCACTCGTAGGTCCTTGCCTCAGCTATTAAGAAACCATTCCTGGAGACACGAGACTCTGCTGGCCCTGACCCCAGGCAAGTCTTGTACAGTGAACTGATCTCCTGCCTCCGGGAGCCCCAGGCCTGCCTCCCTCACTAGCAAAGCCTACAGTGTGGTTGTGCACAACACCTGTAGTTCCAGCTACTTCAGGGACGACTGTCCTCAGGGCTGTCCCCTGGGCCCCTAAGACATCCCCACTTCTGCTGAGTAACAGGAGTGGCCCAGGAGAGCCCTGGTGCCTATGAGTGATTGACTATTCAGGAGATGGAGCCCTAGGGTGGCCCAGGAACCTCTGGCTTTCTTTGTGTGCTTAGGACCACTGTGGCCTGGGGACACATGCTGGCTCTCAAAACTTGGCTAAGTTACTGAATACAATAGAAGCCCTTCAAGCAACCTCTGATTCTTTCTCCTCCTCACCCTCCTCCTCATCCCTTCTCCTCCTCCTAACCCTCCCTCCTCCTCCTCTTCCCTCCTCTTCCCTCCTCTCCCTTCTCTTTCTTCCCGCTTCCCTTCTTTCAGGTTCCAAATAAGAGTCCTACCAGAGTACAACAATGTGCTTTCCTTCTGAGACAGGATCCTAGGCTGGCTTTGAACTCAGTTTGCATCCCAGGCTTCCCTTGAGCTTGTTATCCTCTGCTTCAGCCTTCTCAGTTGTTGGATTTACAGACCTCATGCTTGGTTGCCTTCCTGCCTCTTCCTCTAATTAATCTTTATTCCATTTTACATAAACCATCGGCTCTCAATAGATTGGAAGTTGGTGATATGGGTCAGTGAATAAAAAGTGTTTGCTATAAAACCCCAATGACCTAAGTTTGACCCCCCCCAACCCATAAAAAGGTGGAAGGATAGACCCAGTGCCAGTGTTGCCCCCTGACCTCCGCATGTGTGCTGTAGCCTGTGGGTCCCCTGTAATAAAGTAAATCAACACACAGAAAATTAAAAGTAGGCTGGAAGTTTTCTGGGGACACAGGGGGCTATTAGTCAGCCTTCATGAAGGAAGTCCTGTCACTCATGATAGCAGCCTGGAAGGACATGGCAGACACAGACGGACGGACAGGAGAAACCGCTTGTGTGGAGTCAGAGACTGCTGAATTGAGCTGAGGATGCAGCTCAGGGACAGAGACTCACTTTCTCCCCACTGAGAACGTGGCTTCCTATCAGCCAGGTACTGGATAGCAGCAATGGTGAACCCGAACGTACGTATTTTTGGTGGGGATGGAGGGAGTTGAGACAAAGTCCTGCTATGTAACCCTAGGTAGCCTGAAACTTACTACATAGACCTGGTTGCCCTCAAACTCATGGTGATCCTCCTGCCTCTGACTCCCCAGTGCTTGGATTACAGGAAGGTGTGTCATCATACCTGGCTTCAGAATTGAGCATGTAGGATGGTATGTAGCAGGAACGGAGAGGGGAGTGGTAGTAGAACTGGGCTCTATGGATCATTCAGGCAGAGGGGATGGGATTCCTGAGGTCTGCTGCATGGCGTGGTGGTTAGAGTTAGCACTAACGTGTTGTATACTTCCAAAGTGTGAGCATAAAGCATTCTCACAGTGGAAAATAAGAATTGTGGGCGATGGATACGTTATTTATCTCCGCTTGTTCTACAGTTATCACATGCCATGTGGTACACTGAAAATATACACCATCATCATCTGTTGATTGACGATAGAAATAAACTCAAGGGCTACCTGTGCCTTTCTCACAGGCGGCCTCCCAGGTACTCTGTAGGGCTGAGTCCGTGGCGTTCTCTTTTTGGGCAGCAGGGGGCAGCAGTGACTTGGGACTCATCAGATCGGGTTTCTTCATTATCCAAGCGTCTTCGGCTCTTTCTGAAGGCTGGGAAAGAGGTGGAGTTCAGGTTTGTTTGTTTGTTTTTTTTTTTTTTTAATTGAGTTTTGCAAAGTCTCCAGGGAGCGCGCCCAGGAGGATCACCCGTATGGAGCTGAAAGGAGAGTGAGGACCCAGGAAGAGGAGCCGCATGTGGCTTCGGTGTGTGCCCCACAGGGTTCTGACTCTGGGCTGCCTGCGTTTGAGTTGTCACTTGAAACTGAGGTCTTGAGAAAGCCACCCACTCAGATGTCTTGTTTTCTCAGGTGTAAGGGCACTAGAGTGACAATGGCAGCTACAGTCAGGGTTATGACTGACTTGGCGTTGTGCCTGGCCTGGGTGGATACACCACCCATGTGTTCATTATGTCGAAGACCCAGCCAGCCATTTTCCCCTCCTAGGATCCTGTGACATTGGGAGATGTCAGCCTTTCTGGGTGCACATTTCTCAGGAGGACAGCTGGTTCCACAAATCTCCAGAACTGCTGTATTGAGATTTGGCTCAGCCTGTGCCTTCTCTAGGATGCCTGCAGGGATGGACCCCATCACCCTGTTTATCATAGTAAATTCTTCAGTGCTGTGAATTCTTCTTGTTGCCTACCCATCCTGGCACAGACTCCACACATTCGACAGTATATGAGACATCATGGTTTCTGCTGCACAGTGGAATACCCTGTGGCAGGGTGATTGTGAGTTCTAGCAACTAGAGTCAGGCCACCTGTGTTGAAATCTTGTCATTGGCTTTTGCCAGCTACATGATTTGAGGCAAAATGCTCTATGCCCGTGAGCCTTAGTTTCTCTGTTGTGCCTTGTGTCCTAGGGTGATAACTGAAGGAAAGCAGGTGATGGCCAGATGCCTATGGTGTCTGTTTAGCAATGCCAGAAGAGGAAGTGGGTCAGGAAAGAGAGGGTCTGTCTTTGGTACTTGCCAGACTCCGGGTGCTAGACATACAGTCTTGTCACACACACACCCCATCCCTGCATGTGGGGTCTGATTTGCAGATGAGGAACTTAAGACTCAGTTTACCCACGCCTGAAGAGTAGGAAGAGCTGCAGGTTAGGGTGCCCTGCCAGTCTCTGACAGAATCCAGAATTCTTTTCCTTATTGGTGACTGGAGGGGTGGGAGAATATGAGGGTGTTTTGTCCTTTTTGTCAAAGACTGGAAGACCAGAGATGTCCACATTTCCCTGATTTTTTTCCCCAAGCTCCAGGAGGGATTTCAAGAGGGTAAAGGAGTTAGTGAGAAAGTGGAGATCTGGATCCAGTCTTTTTAACAGTGGGTACTGATCCAGCAGGAGGGAATGAGAGTGGGCAGCAGGGGGCGCCATGGCACCAGCAGAGAGCCGCTGCTTCCCAGAGAAGGGATGGGCTCCCCTGAAAGAGGCTCAGCCTGGATAAGGCCAGTGAGGGAATTCTGCCTGAAAGCTGAGGACCGGAGGTTCATAAGGTAGGTATTTTGGAATCTCTTCTTTCCTCTTTCTTGATTTGTGACTCTGGGTAAGTCTTTTAACCTCTTGCAGCTTTGTTGACCTGCCTCCCGCCCCCACACCGTGTGTGCGTGTGTGTGTGTGTGTGTGTGTGTGTGTGTGTGTGTGTGTGTGTGTTCATGCATGCATATGTGTGAATATGTCTGTAGAGGCCAGAGGTCAGCCTTGAGTGTTGTTCCTCAGAAGTTTATATATATATGTGTGTGTTTTGTCTGCATGAATGTCTATGCTCCATATGTGTGCATGGTGCCCACAGAGGCCAAAAGAGGGTGTCAGATCCCCTGAAAATGGAGTTACAGATGCTTGTGAATCACCATGTGGTTGTTGGGAATCCAATCCAGGACTCGCTGGCAGAGCAGCCTGTGCTCTTGACCACAGAGCCATCTCTCCAGCCTCCAGTCTCTCACTTGTCTGGGATGGGGATGAATGTTGAAAGTGATAAAGCTAGGCACATATTGTGTGATTCTACTTTCCTAGATGACACAAGTCCCCTGACCTGGAAGTGTGTGAGTTCATTAGTCTCTGGGAAATAGGGGGGTGAGAGTCTGAATGCGTGGGACTAGGATGCTCTGTGGAAGCAGAGGTTAGCATCTGGGGTCCTCCTCTACTGTTCTGCACCTGGGTTTTTGGCATAGAGTCTCTCATGGAACCCAGAGCTCACCAATTCAGCTAGGCTTGTTGGCCAGCAAGCACGTGGGATGTCTCTGTCCCCCTAGTGCTGGGGTGACAGCTGCTTGCAGCCCTGCTTGGCTTTTGAGTTGGTTCTGAGGACCTGGACTCAGGTCTAATACTTACTGAAGCCTTATCTCCACAGCCCCTTAGTTTCATATTTGAAAACTTTTGTTTTTAATATTTTGACTTGCTTTGTTTCAGCAAGGAAACTTTTATCTGAGACAGATTTTCATATATTCCAGACTGGCCTCAAACTCACTATGTTGCTGAGGATATCCTTGAACTTCTGGTCCTCCTGCCTCTACTTCTAGAGTTTTGGAGTCATGGGTATTAGTCACCATACCCCGCTTTTCTATTATTTTTAAAGGGGGAAAATTATATTGTAACTTGTCAGGGCAAGTCTCTTAACCAATATCCTAAAATCTAGCAAAATAGACCAGCGTGTTTATATGCGCTACACACATTCATGTCCGGTTGTAAAAAGCTTATGGCTTTGCTTCACGGCAAGACTAATAGGGACATTAACAAGCGGTCATTCTGCACAGAACTCTGCCATTCAGCATTAGCAATGGCCAAGGGCACCTTTCCCTTCATCTCACCTTCAAGTAATTTAGAATACAACTTAATTCAGTCTACTGATTTTAAGAAAGTCCCTCCATCCTTCTCATACATACTGTTTTGTTTAAAAAAAAAATCGCACTGGGACTGGCACGATAAACAAGAGGTCGGGGACCAGAGTTCGATTTTCAGGACCCATGTGATGGGAGGAGGGAACTGACTCTCTCAAGTTGTCCTCTAATTTCCACGTGTGCCCAGGCACACACATGTACACACACTAGATAAAGTGTAATGTAAAGGGCAAAGTGAAATAAGGGTACATTGACATTTGGAAATGCGTGCAACGTTTTGTTCTCCCACAGAGTATGCTCCTGAAGCTGTCTGCTGTCTGGGGAGGAGCGGTCCTGTAGGAGCACGCCACCAGGATGCTATGCAGGGTATACCTGACGTTGTGCTTCGTGCACAGGAGGAGGCATGCGCTACCGATGCCTTCCAAGCCTGAAAGACCTTACTCGATGCACTGGGAAAAGACCAAGAGGTCCAGGACCTTTTCCTGATTCTTGCGGTGACTGTGGCAAGATTCAGTTGGGAGGTCAGGCTCCCTGGGTTTAGGTGACTCTGAGCTTTGCCTCAGGACCTCAGGTCTGCCCTGGAGCTGTGCTAATTAATGCAGGGCACTGGACAAGTCATTTCGCATATGGACACTGCTGGCTGCACTCAAGGAGCTGTCTGTGATCCTGTCCCTGCCTCCCTTCAGAAGGTCAAGGGCTCTCAGTAAATACAGAGCTCAGGCTGGAGACCAGATTAGGCACTTCCCTGGGAGCAAGGCAGAGTGCAGGTGCCAGCCCAGGGCCTGGGAAAGCAGACCTGGGGTGTGTGTGAGGGTCTCTTAGAAACTTGTCTGTGGCCGGGCAGGGGTGGCACATGCCTTTAATCCCAGCACTTGGGAGGCAGAGGCGTTTTGGATTTCTGAGTTTGAGACCAGCCTGGTCTACAGTGTGAGTTCCAGGACAGCCAGGGCTACACAGAGAAACCCTGTCTCAAAAACAAACAAACAAACAAACAAACAAACAAACAAACAAGAAACCTGTCTGTGCTTGTGTTTGTCGCAGGAGTGGGGAGGACAGAGCTGTTGGCTTCTGACAGAGCCACAGTGTATTTCCGCTGTTCTTTTGCTGGGATGCTCTGTAGGTCTCTTATATGGCTTCCCCAGGCTCTGGGCCATGCCTGTCTTTAGAACATTTCCTGGGAGTGGAAGAACAGGATGGATGCTTATGTCAGCAGGGGACACCCAGCAGGAGGCTACCCCAGGGAATCTTTCTTATGGAAACTGCCACTGCTGGGGGCTCTGGGCAGGGAGCTTAGCAGGGTGCTATCTTCCCACCCCATCTTTGATGCATTTAGTCCACTGGACCTCTAGGACAGTGTCCAGTCAGGTCCGACTTCTTAGTCTCTCAGGCTGGACAGTTGGGCTGGATGGAAGGTGTGTGTGTGTGTGTGTGTGTGTGTGTGTGTGTGTGTGTGTGTGTGTTGGGGGTGGGGGCAATTAGCAGATGATATCTGGCAGCTTGAAGCTGGTGGCCTCAAGGCCAGTTGGATGAGGGAAGCTGAGGAGTTTGAGCGATGCCAAGAAGCCATGAGTGCAAGGGACTGGAGGGGATGAATCTTAGAGATCCAGATTGAGCTGGGCACAGAGGGAAAGAGTCTCTTTGAGTGCTAGAAGGCTGTATGCTCCATTCTGTCATAGATCTTTGCAGGCTTTCAGCCCCTCTGTATCGCTTTTACTCATCGTTGTGTGTGAAGCTTAGGTGTGCATGTGAAGTTGGTTCTTTCCTGCAAGGAGGGGGCAGAACTCAGGTTGCCAGGCCTGACCTTATAGGCCGAGTTCCTTGCCCATTAGTCCCCCTCCCCCACAGTCCTCTCCCTAGTTCTCAGCTCTTGCTCTTCCCCGCCCCGCCCCGCCCCCACCTCCACCCCCTTCATACTTTCTTTCAATTCTTTCCCAAGCTCCAGTCTCCTCTTTCCCCTTTTGTGTGCTTGTCTTACCTGCTCATGACTGGCCATCTGGGCACATACCACCCCTTTACATCTTTGGGGTATTCTGACTTGCACAGGTGGTACTCAGCCACCAAAAGTCAGATGGGAGTGACTGGCACCTCATTTTCTGCTCTGGAGGAGCCCAACGCCATTTAAGGTACACCTTCCTGAAAAGCTTAAGTCTCCACTTTGCCTTTAGCCAGCAGCCTTGACCTGGCTTTCATTTACTACCTTCTCGTTATCTCTTCACTAGAATTGAGCCAAATACGGGGCCTGGATCTTTCTCCTTGACCCTCCCACTCCAAGGTCACTGTAATGGTAGAGATGCTACTGAGCCTTCTGCCTCAGCAGGAGGGGCTCACTGTGTAAAACATTGTCCAGCAGGTTTTTAGACTTTACTTTCAAGTCTCTACTAGCTTGCATATTCACAGCTCTTCCCTTCTGTCCTTTCCTCCCCTCTGGCTCCAGCCTTTCCAACTGGATTCCTCGCAACACAGACTGGTTCCAGTAGAATCAAGGCATCCGCTAGGCTGGAAGTCTCTCCCAAGAGGACCCACTGACCGCAGGAAGAGCCTGAGGCACAGACTGAGGTCCTTCAGGGATCCAGAAGTCCTGATCCTCCTGAGGACCCACTGACCGCAGGAAGAGCCTGAGGCACAGACTGAGGTCCTTCAGGGATCCAGAAGTCCTGATCCTCCTGGCCTTGGCCTGAGTCTCATTTGTCTCTATCTAGCTCTTCTAGCTCTCTCTCTCTCTCTCTCTCTCTCTCTCTCTCTCTCTCTCTCTCTCTCTCTCTTCTTGTCAGCTCTCCAGTGGGGCCTGGCATAGTTTCCCCCTGTGGGTTGGAGTCAGATCTCAAACAAACTGCCTTTCTCAGGAGACAAGCACCGGAGAATGGACCAATCACCGTTCCAGCAGTCACGTTGGTCTCTGAGATCTTAATCTCTGCTGGCCAGCTATGCTGGAAAAAGCTTCAAGGTGAAACCAGATCTTTCTGAGCAAAGCCTGCCTGGGCTGTTCTTTCATCTACTTACCCAGGCCAGAGGGCAAGAAGCACCTCCTGGTGACCGTGGTCAGCCCACAGTCGCCCAAAGCTCAAACAATCTGTGAGTCTTCCTCTCAGTTCCCTCTGCCTGTGGGGAGCACCTAGCTGGGTCCTGAGCACTGGGAGTCAGTTAGAACCTCCCAGCTGTCTTTTGCCTGGAGGAAGGTGTGTGAGGAAGAGGGAAACATTTATAGTCCCACACTGGCAGCAGCTGTCCATGCAGGTAGGTCACCGTGTGGTCTTGACCGTGTCTTTTAATGGTCTAGGGCCTTAGAGTAGGTATCTGTAATCCTATGTCAGTAATACTGCTGTGGCCCGGAGCCAAGACACTTGCTAACCAAAGGCTGTGGGCAAGAATTCCAGGAGCCATTCAATTCCTCATTGTCTAGCTGGGCATGTGGCCTAGTTGGTAAAGAGCTTGCTTGGCATGCTAGAAGCTCTGGGTTTGATCCCTGGTACCACATAGACTAGGGGTGGTGGTCCACTCCTGTAATCTCAGTACTTGTGAGGCAGGAGGATCATCCTAGCAATTCTAAGGCCAACTGGGATACATGGCACCCATCCCACAATAAAACCAACCCAAAATTCCACCACCACCAGTTCCAACAACTAGCAAGTACTCACTGCCAATAGCGCTCACTCGATCTGTATGCGACCTTGGCCACTCATCTCAGGGGCCTTGTTTCCATTTTGAAGGGGGTTCCTGTATACTACTTGGGCTGCTCTTGAACTCATGGGTTCATCATCTTCATATACATTCATTGTTCTAATTTGCTAGTTTGTCTGAGACAGTCTGTAGCGTAGGCTGGCCTTAAGCTTGTGGCGATTCTCCTGCCTCCGTGTCCTGAATGCCAGGATGACAGGTGTGTACCATCCCACTCACTTTCAAGTCGGTGACCTCAACCTCCTCAGGAGTCGGGACAACAGGGGCACACTGGTACCTCAGCTTGGTGTGGCTTTCCTGTTCACTTTATAACACAGATAGAAAACCACGCTCATTTGAAGCACACGGCTCAATGGGATTTGCTAAATGTGTGTCTAGTGTTTTGATCTCTCCAGAAAGTTCTTCCTTGCCCCTGTCAGTCAGTATCCCCCACTTCCTGTCTTCTTCCTTGCCCCTGTCAGTCAGTATCCCCCACTTCCTGTCTGCTTTCCAGCCTATGGTCGGGGACTCCTCTAACGAGGGTACAGGTGAGTTCTGCGTCTACCTTCTCTCTTGTGTTGTGTTCATGACACTTGGGACAGGGTACTAGCCATTGGTATCTTGTCACACTTGCAGTCTCTACTCCTGGGTAGGCCCGCAGTGTGGACAGCTGGGCAGTTTCTGACTCAACTTCCATCTTTTGGCCGCCATGGATAAAAGTTCTGTTTATCTCTGTATATGGATTTTGGAATGACTGTAAGTTTTTTTTCTTTTCTTTTCTTTTTTCTATCTCTTTTTTTTTTAACAGGGTTTCCTCTGTATAGCCCTGGCTCTCCTGGAACTCACTTTGTAGACCAGGCTGGCCTGAAACTCAGAAATTCACCTGCCTCTGCTTCCCAAGTGCTGGGATTAAAGGCGTGCGCCACCACTGCCCGGCAATAATTTATTTATTATATGTAAGTACACTGTAGCTGTCTTCAGACATACCAAAAGAGGGTGTCAGACCTCATTACAGATGGCTGTGAGCCACCATGTGGTTGCTGGGATTTGAACTCAGGACCTTCAGAAGAACTTCAGAAGTCAGTGTTTTCAACCGCTGAGCCATCTCTCCAGCCTGACTGTAAGTTTTTATACTCTGAGGTACATACTTCAGATGTATGCTACATACTTGCCTAATTTTATTTTGTTTACTGTGTGTGCGTGCCATGGTGAGCATGTGGAGGTCAGAGGAACAGCTTGTGGGAGTCTGTTCTCTCCTCTTAGCATGTGGATTCTGGGGATAGGACTCAGATCATCGGGCTTTGTGGCGGGGCCCTTTATGCCCTCAGCCACGTCACTAAGCCCTGTGACTCATTTTAAAAGAAGCAGTAGGTCTGTTTGCCACAACCCCGTACCCTTTTGCATTCTCAGAAGTGATGAGCACTCCGGTTATCCCACACCCTCATCAGCACTTCATGTTGTCTATCTGTCCTTCTCCTCCAGATCCAACCCCTGGCGTCCTAGGTACACCACAGCTTCTCATCTCTCTTACCTCTTTCCTGGGTCAGCTTCTCAGCCCTGGCTTCAGCCTTGGCAGGGTACCAGGCAGTCAAGATGTGGGAATTCCAGGACCAAGTTGACTCTTGATGCTGGCCTGAGTGAGCAGTTCAAATGAAGCCTTTAATTCACCAAAGCAGAGCGTCCAGGTCTTTTAGAATCCTTTGGCTGCCTCTCTCAGGGCCGGGAACTCTGCTTGCTTTTTGTCGATGGCTACTTTCTTTCTTAAGCTTTATTGTTATTATGTGCATGTATATGGTGTGCGTGTGCATGTGCGTGTGCGAATGTGTGTGTGTGTGTGTGTGTGTGTGTGAAGGCCAGAGGCATCTTTTGTGGAATTGGTTTTCTCCTTCTACCTGTGTAGTGCCAGAGAGCAAACACAGATTGTCAAGTTTGTGCCACGGACGCTTGAGCCTCTGAGCCATCTTGCTGGCCCAATAACAGAAGTTCGAGTTCTGTTTTGGCAAGAGAGCAGACAGTAAAAGCAAGCAAACAAAACCCCAGAGGCCTGGCTCAGAAGTATTTACTTCCGGTTTACGCTGTCTACATCCCGGTGCCACCGTCTCAGAAGCCCTTCGTGACTACCAGGAACGAAGGGAGGCTTGCTGAGGCCTGGGTTTAAACAGTTTAAAAACACTCTTTATAGTTCACGTATCAGTCAGGAGAGGAAGGACATGCACATGGAGGCCATTTTGGGAGCTGCTTTGTGCCTTCCTTCCCAACATGTTGGCCCAGGGGATTGAATGCCAGCTGTTAGGCTTAGTCTAAGGGTCTTTATCCACTGAGCTCTTTCAGGAGTCCAGTTGAACAAGCTTTGAGCATTTCTCTTTAGAAAAAGAGGGAACGATGCCGAGCAATGTGTTTGATCTGGAGTGGCCACAGGGAGGGGCCAGCCAGCAAGTCACCCTGAAGCTGAGGCCTCAAGTGCCTTTGGGTGAAGTTGCTTGTTTCCACCTGTCTCATAAAGTAGGGTCTCCATAGTGGCTCTGCTCTCGATTCTTTATCTTCACTGTGAGACACTCATTATTCACTGTCACATTCTGTTTGTTCCCCACCTCTCTGCTGGAAGCTATACTCTGTGGGGGCAAAGGTCCAAGGACCATCACTGTCCCTCTGGTTCTCAGAACAGCCATGCTGAGCCCTTGATACACGTTGACCAAATGAGGTCACCTGGGTTTCCCAGCTCTGCTGGCTTGCTCTCTGTGGAAGATGAAGTTATCAGAGGAAAGGAATCTATAGAGAACCATTAAGGGAAGTGTGGGACTTTGGAAGACAGATGCTGGGACCTACTGAGTGCCTGCCGTGGACCAGGTACTTTTCAGCCATGGTCTTGCCTTGGGAGTAGAGTTTTGCTATGTACCTCACTCTAGTCTTGGATGACAATACTTCTGCTTTGGCCTCTAGAGTATTGGGATTACAAGGCATGTGCTGCCAAGCCAAGCCAGACATGGTCATTTTTGAGACTCCTCCAGCAACCATCCAGGCGAGGTGTCCCCCTTTTGTAGGACATGGAATGGTGGTGAGGTGAATTTGAGTCACATCCTTGAAAAGTGGACAACTGGGATCCACACTCGCTTTACCAGTTTTCTTTGCTTCATGGTGCCCTAAGGAGGCTCCTCTGTGTGCTCAGCACCCTCCCTCAGAGCTCCATTAGACACTATTCTATCTATCTATCTATCTATCTATCTATCTATCTATCTATCTATCATCTATCTACCTACCTACCTACCTACCTATACCTATCTATCTATTGGCTTTTCAAGACAGAGTTCCTTTTTGTAGCTTTGACTGTCCTAGAACTTGCTCTGTAGACTAGGCTAGTCTTGAACTCACAGAGATCCACCTGCCTCTGCCTCCTGAGTGCTGGGATTAAAGGTGTGTATTTGTGTGTGTCTTAATATGTTCATCTGAATACAAGTGCCTAAGGACGCCAGAAGAGGGCAGTACCATATCCCCTGGAGCTGGAGTTACATATGGTTGTGAGCCATCCGGTGTGGGTACTGGGTGGGAACTGAACTTGGGTCCTCCAAAATAGCTGTATAGACTCTTGACCACTGAACTATCCCTTCCCCTCCCATTTCTAATCAATAGAAAAGCAAACACTAATGTGAGATGCAGGCTTAAAATACACACACACACACACACACACACACACACACACACACACAGAGTGGAGTGGGGATGTGGTTCAGTTGATAGAGGTTTGCTTAGTATGGACAAAGCCCTGGATTTCATTCCCAGCATTGCATAAATGGGGGGTGGTAAGGGAAACCTATAATCCTAGCACTTGGGATGTAGAAGCAGGAGGATCATAGGTTCAAGGTTATCCTTGACTAGATAGCAAGTCCAAGGCCAGCCTGGGTAACAGGAGATCCTATCTTAAACAAACAAACAACACAACACAACACAACACAACACAAGAGAGAATGATATAACATGTACACGATTCACTCAACCCCCTCTGCCTCCCCACTCCTCCCGTGCTGGGGCTTGAATGTGGTACCTCTCACATGTTAGGCTCAACACTCCTCTACTGAGCTACACCTCCAACCCTCAGTGTTCTGCCATCCTGGAAGAAACGGATTCTTGATGGGTTGAATACATTCAATATTTTGCAAAACACTGACTGCAGTTCATTGAATGCCTATTGTTGTCTTTCCCTCATAAAGGAAGTAAAAATAGATTTTAAAATATTTACCGTGTGGGAGTAGCTGCTGAAGGCAATTATTATGTATGAGTAGAACTCGAAAGGTGTCTGGCCGAGAATTCAGATTCCTAGGCCGCACAGAAGTTGGCAGGGGAGACAGCCGAGAGCCTGTCTCTTCTGGACCCCAGCATTCTGTGGCTCTCTTATTTGTTGACAGACAAAGCCCATTTATAACTTTTGGAGTCTGGCTTCCAGCATGGTGGCAGGGATTCAGGAATGTGTTCGCTGGGAGTCACTTAGGGAACAAGGCCTGATTGTCTTCCCTCCTGACTCTCAGGACACACACTCTGAAGCAACGTCCTCAAACCCATATTGCCTGCAACCTCCCTCACAGTGGCTATGAACCTAGGGTCAGGAGATGTGGGTTTGTACTCTCCACCAGAACTGTGTACTTTCCAGAAAGTTATTTCCCTTTCCTGCCTCCCTTGTTCTCTGTGACACTTCCAAGCCTGGGTGGCTGTGGTCTTTGGCCAAGCGTAAGGAAGGAGTGTCTGACACATCACACCAAGTTCACACATCCTCTAAGTTCATGGGCTACTGAGTGTTCCACCACTGTGATAGCTGTCAGCTGGGGACCTCTAAGATGAAGACACCTTCACTTACGCACAGATTCCAACTGAGCCCTGAGGGTCCCCAAGCTCTTGAGGTACAGATGAGGCCCAGAGTTGAATCAGCCCCTTGCTTTCTTCCGTATCTAAGAGCATGTGCTCATGGAGACCCACATGTGGGGGTGGGGGGACTCTCCCAAGCACTCAGAGAAGCCTGTGGGCGTGGCTGAGCACCTGACTTAGAATCCTGCTGGGGTCTCTTCCCCTACCCTACACTCTCAACTTCTCCTTCTCCCATTGGCTTCTCTTCCTCCATAATTTACGTATGTATGTATATATGTATGTATGTATGTATGTATGTATGTAATGTACCCCCCTTCCCTGCGTTGTCTGTCACATTCCTTCCCCTCCCACTTCACAGCACAGTTCAGCTGCAGCAGCCCACAAGCGCACATATCAAAACCTGCCAGGAGGGGCTTGGTGGCTAAGAGCACTGGCTGTTCTTCTAGAGGACCTGGGTTCAGTTCCTAGCACACACATGGTTGCTCATGACCATCTGAACCTCCAGTTTCAGGGGATTTGAAGCCCTCTTTTGGACTCTGGGCACCAGGTACTCATGTGGTTCACAGACATACACACAGGCAAACATACCTGCACACATAAAATAATAAAATAAAAATTAAGAACCTCTTTCAGGAGCTTCTTAGGCAGATAGACTCCAGAGAGAGGGATCATTCTACAGGAAGGGGTTGCCACGGGCCAAGAGAAGGCTCAGGGGGAGAATGCTCTCACTGTGAAGCCTTGGTGACCTCAGTTTGATTCCTAGAACCACATGAGGTTGAAGGAGAGCCAGACTTCACGAGTGTGGTCTGATCTCCAGACTCTGACCATCAGCCCATGGCACACGTGCCCATCCCCCATCACATTTGTTGGGGAGCAGGAGACACAAATAATAAATTTAGTATGTAAAAAAAAAAGTCATCAGAAAGATTAAAAGCTGGCCTAGGGAGATGGTTCAGTTGATAAAGGCACTTGCTATGCAGGCCGAGCACCTGTCCAGAACCCACATGGAGCCAGATGTGGTGGTGCACATCTGTAATCCCAATACTCCCACTGTGAAATAGGAGGGAGAAACAGGAGACTCAATGGAAGATCACAGGCCAGCTAGCCTGGAGCATGGAGCAGTAAGAAATTTTACAGACCCTGTCTCAAGTAAGGTGGAGGGCAAGATCCAATACCCAAGGCTGTTCTCTGACCTCTACGTGCTCATCATGGGATGTGTAGGTCAAATGCAGACATAAATACACAGAGAGAGAGGGAGGGGGAGGGGGAGAGGGAGAGGGAGGAGGGAGAGGGAGAGGGAGAGGGAGAGGGAGAGGGAGAGGGAGAGGGAGAGGGAGAGGGAGAGGAAGAGGAAGAGGAAGAAGGAGGAGGGAGGAGACTCCTGCAGCCTCCTGGGAGATCAGGAATAAGGAATCCTGCATCTTGCTTCTGACTCCTCACCTTTAGACTGGTCTTGTGCTATGATGTGGGCAGACTCACCCTGTGAGAACATTCTATCTCATTCAACACAGCACTTTCCCTCTCTGGCTGCCGTCCAACCTCACTCTGCATTACCCCTTCATCTACGATGGCATCTTCCCTGATCTTCCTCTGGAGGCCTTTGGCTGACTGCCTGCATGGCAACTCGGAGGGTCTGAGAGCTTGGCTCTGGCACTCATCCACTGGGAGTTGGGACCAGCTCTCTGCAACTGGAGCTGACATGGTGAATTGTCCCACCTTACTGGAATGTCTTCAAAGATGGTCCCAGCGGCTGGACCTGGCAGAGATGTGAGGACAGAAGCCAGGAAAGAACCCCAGAAAGTGATGACAAGGGGCAAGGAGTGCAGTTCCCCTCCAGTCTGGGGTTCTCCATGGTGCATTGGCACACAGGCCAGGCCAGAAGGGTGACCAGCGTCGTATAGAAGTGGCCGTTAGTCCTGAGCAGGAAGTGGCTTGTTTTGGTTGGGGCACAGGGGAGAAGCTGGTGCTGTGCCTTGAGATGTGACTGAATGAATGACAGGAGAAAGCGAAGGAACAGAGGAAGGGAGGGGACACATGCAGGGGCTCAGGGTCCCCACACTTGAGCCCTGGAAGGTAAGGAGGTGGGGAGAACACTAGTCAAGATGACACACCTCAACAGGTGCATGAGGCTGGTGAGGTAGAGAAGAGAAAGAAACGCTTCTGGTAGAGAGGGGGAGTCACAGGCAGGAAGGGGAGCAGATGGTCTGTCTCATAGGCCACAGAGAGTCAGTCACTTGAGGTTTTGTCAGGGTGGAGGTGAGGTTACTGTTAGCTCTTTTCAGGACTCCAGGCTTTGTCGAATAAGCCATAGGGGGGTCATGGGAAGGTCCCGAGCAGAAGAGGACAGTGGTTGTCACACATTGAGCTCTAGGCTAAGTCGGGATGCACAAGACTCTATCTCGAAACAACAAACAAACAAACAAGGCCACACAAAGCTCCCTCTAACACAGGGCCCAGTGAGATAGCTCAGTGGGTAAGGGCACTAAGCTGCCAAGCCTGTTGACCTGAGTTCTATTTCAGTGTCCACACCATGGAAGGAAAGGCCCAACTCTTTCAAGTTGTCTTCTGACCTCTATGTGTGTGTCATAGCATGCATGTGCTGTCTCCAAATGAATAATGTAAGACAAAACAAAACCCAACAAAACTGCCCAATAACACGGAACAGAGCAAAAGGCAACAACAGCCTTGAAGTGTTTTTTTTATTTCTTATATTATGTCTTTTAATTTCTCTGGAGTGTGCGTGTTGTACGTGTATATGTGCTCGTGAGTATGTGGGGTTTTAATGTGTGTATGTGTATATGCATTTGTGTGTATGAGTTTATGGATGCGTGTATGTATATATGTGCATATGAGTGTGTGTATGTTTATGGATTGGTGTATGTATATATGTTCATGTGTGAGTGTGTGTATGTATGTATGTATACATGTGCATGTGTGAGTGTATGTATGTATATATGTACATGTGTGAACATGTGTGTATTTATGGATGTGTGTATATATATGCATGTGTGAGTGTGTGTATGTATATATGTGCATGTGTGAGTGTGTATGTATGTATGTGTGTGAACGTGTGTGTTTATGTGTATATGAGTGTGTGTGTTTATGAATGTGTATGTTTGTGAGTGTGTGTGTGTTTATGCATGTGTGTATGTGTATACATGCATATGAGTGTGTGTGTGTTTATGGATGTGTATATGTGTATACATGCATATGAGTGTGTGTGTGTTTATGGATGTGCATATGTGTATATTCGCATGCATGTGTGGATGTGTTTGCATTTCGTGGCTGCCTGGAAGTGTCTCAGAAGGTCGGTCCTCTGACCTCTTATAACTTCTCTGGGTCCAGATGGAGGGCGTGGGCTGGGACACAGAGCAGAGGGGAACAATTGTAGTTTTTTCTCTCCCTGTTCCTTCAAGGAAACTCACTTTAAATTTCCTCTGTGATTAGCTCACTTACTACCAAACAGGCTGGTGGCCAGCTTCCCTCTGATGGCTCCTTCTGGTCCACCTCCCCCATGTCCTGTCCACATCCCCTTTCATTTCTCCCGTTTTATATTTAGCCCAGATTGTTGAGAAAATGTGCAAGCCTGCAGCCACACTAGTCACATGTTCTGGGCCAGCTTTGGGTGTTGTGTCAACATCCTCATCTCTGGGGCTATGGTGCTCCTTAGAATAGGAGTGTTCTGTTCTGCATGTCCACATGCACTATGCACAAAGTGGTCTCTGGTCCATGCCACAAATATTTACTGAGCCTCTGCTGTGGGTCAGGTCTGTAGCTGCAGATGGAGCTTCTGCTGGGAACAAAAAGGGCGTGTAGTCCCTGCTCTCAGTGGCCTGTTCTCTCTCTCTCTCATTGTCTCTCTCCCCACACATGTATGTATGGGAGTCTACCTGGTACTGGCCATCATTCCTTAGAGACCATCAGCCTTGTTTTATAGGCCGAGTCTCTCACTGAGCCCTGAGGTTCACTAACTAGGCTAGGACGCTGGGCCAGATAGTCCCAGGGATCCACCTGTCTCTGCCTCCTCAGAGCTGGGATTGCACGAGCATGCCACCACACTTGCCTGGATGTTTTGACATGTGTTCTGTGGGTCCATCTCAAGTCCTCCTGCTAAAAGGCAAACACTTTCCAGACCCCGCATCCTCTCCAGCCTAGAGGCGTCTTCACAGCAACATCTTAAAGTGAAGTTCAGTGGCCCCTCTCCCCACTTGACCAGCTTTCCAGATTTTTGCCTGTTGCTCAGCAGAGTGCAACCTGGAGTGTGACAGGAGCATGGCAGCCATTAACCACGAGTTCGGATATGGGGGGTGGGCGGGCGTGGGCGGGCTAGGATGAAGGACTGGGAGATCAGGAGGGAGTGTGAGAGAGTACAAGGCCTCTGGCAGGGTGCATAGTCCCTGTAGTGAGAAAAAAATGGAGGCAGAAAAGGCCTTTGAGGTAATTGAGTTGGTGGCTTTCATGTTCATCATGCAGATACTGGGCTGAGGGCCAGCTCTGCTAGTGAGGGCGTGAACCCTGCCCTGCCCCAGCATGCAGGGTGTCATTCGCTCAAGTCCCTTCCTGTCTCATCTTTCTTTGTTCGCAGATCTCAATTATGCGTATCATCCCGGCAAAGGAGAGGGCTTCGAGCACAAAGGTCATTATACTGCGCCTTGGTCCAGAGAGGACTTGATTGCTCCGTGGCTCTAGCCAAAAGCTCCCTGGGTCTCTGGGCTCAGCAGGGGTTGGGGTGCAGAAGAATTATCTACCTGGGTTCCAGGTACTGTCTGGGTCTCTGTGCTGCAATTATAGTCACGTGCTCAACCCTGGAGGGTAAAGGGGGTGGCCTGAGCTGGTTCAGAGGCTAGGGGGTCCCTTGATGAGCTAGCTCCCTGCACCACAGAGGGTTATTTTTAGGAGCTGGCTTCCTGGGATGCAGGCAGGCTTGCTGACTTTTGCATCTGGCGCTCAAGGGCTTCCACAGCTTCTCAGTCTGTCACTTCCCAAGCCCACTGCCCTAGTTCTGCCTGTCATCATCCTTTTGTTCTGCCTGCCTTGTCATCTGCACTGGCATGTTTCCTTTGAAACAGGACAGGCAAGGTCTCAACCACTATAATCCGGGAAGCGGCTTCCTACAGCCGTACATCGGTTTCTGAGGACTGTTACTGTGCAGTACCGCAGCTTCCACTATAGCTTGAATCAGACACGGGGTTCTGGGAGCTGGAGGGCTGGAAGGCCAAGGCCAAGGCATCTGTAGAGCTGTGTTTTCTGCAAGGGCTGCAGGGAAGAACGGGTTGCATCCCTTTCTTCTCTCCTGGTGGTAGTTGGTGTTCCTGGGCTTGGAGCTCCTACCTCTTGCTGCCTCCTGGCTGTTTTTTCTCCAGGATGACTGTCTTGGGAGTCTCCTCTCTCTATAGAACACTATGGGGCTGGAGAGATGGCTCAGAAGTTAGATCACTTGGTACTCTTCTAGAGGACCTAAGTTTGGTTCCCAGCACCTACATCTAGTGTCTCACAAACATCCGAAACTCACAGGTAGCCACCCACACTCATATGTGTGTACACACACACACACACACACACACACAGAGATACTCGATACACATAATATAATTAAAAACAATATATATATATATATATATATATATATGTATATATATATATATATATATATATATATATACACCCTCACACACATATCAGTAAGCATAGGCATATTAGATTAAGGGTTTCACCCCACTCAAGTATAAACTCATCTTTTTTTCTGATCTTAGGCTGGGCTCAAACTGGTGACCCTCCTGCCTCAGCTTCCTGTGAGGTGGGACTATAAGTGGTGGTTTGAGTCCTATAAGAAAGCAGGCTGAGCAAGCAATGAGGAGCAAGGCAGTAAGCAGCACCCCTCCATGTTCTCTGCTTCAACTCCTGCCTCCAGGTTCTGCCCAGTTTGAGTTCTTGTCCTGACAGCCTTCAGTGATGAATAATGATGTGGAACTGTAAGCCAAATAAAGCCCTTCCTCCCCAAGTTACTTTTGGTCATGGTGTTTCATCACAGCAATAGTAACCCGAATAAAGAAAGTAAGAGGGCTAGAGAGATGGCTCAGTGGTTAAGAGTACTGGCTGCTCTTCCAAAGGTCCTGAGTTCAATTCTCAGCAACCACATGGTGGCTCACAACCATCTGTAATGGGATCTGATGCCCCCTTCTGGTGTGTCTGAAGACAGCAACAGTGTACTCATATACATTAAATAAATAAAACTTAAAAAAAAAAAGAAAAGAAAGTAAGGGTGAATGGTACAGCAGTTATGTGGATGTCAGAGAATCACTTACAGGAGTCTATTTTCTTCTTCTACCATGTGGCCCAGTGTTCAAACTCAGGTCATCAGGCTTGGCAGCAAGTGCCTTCACCTACTGAGACATCTCACTGACCCCAACAAATGCCTTTGAAATTGAATGGCTTTTGGGGAGCAGTAGAACACGAACCTTATTTAAAGAGAATGGATTTGGTTTTTCTTGTTTCTAATGCTGACTGAATTACTTACATTTCTCCTCTTTAAAAAAAAAATCACTTCAGATCTTTGTGTATGAAACCCGTGTATGGTTCTGTAGGTCAAGAGATAAACTCAGGAGAGACACAGGGGCTGTCTGGGGTCTCAGGTGGTAGACAGTTGTCTACCTGGGATGTCATCTCTGAAGATGCAGGTAGAACACGGGTGTCATTTTGTACGACAGGATTCACATAGCTTTCAAGTTAGCACCTGTCTGTCATTGGCAGAAAACCTTGGTTCCCTCCCACCTAAGCCTCCTCCAGGCTCTTGGGGTGTGCCCATGTCACAACAGCCAGCTGCTCCTGTGAACATCCCACCCAAGGAGAGAAGCTGAAAGAAGTGATGTCCTTTACGACCTGGTATTAGCTTACCCACCCTCAGTTACTCCGCTCTATTTGCCAGAAGCCTGTCACTGAGCTTGGTGCACAGCTAGGGGGAGAGGGATCAGGCTCCACCTTTTTGAAGAAGTGATAAAGAAACACCACAGGGGTATGGGTGTGGGCCAGTGGTACAGCCTTGTCCTGCCATACAGAAGGCCCTGGGTCCATCCTTAGCATTGAAAACAAAGCAACAAAGGCTAGCATTTTGGGAAGCACTTTCTGTATGCATGGTATTCAGCTGCTTTTCTGTTGCCATGATAAAACACCATGACCAGAAGCAGTGTAAGGAAGAGGGTTTCTTTTGGCTTCCGGTTCCATGGGCAGAGCCATGGCAACAAGCAGTGGGCATGGGGGCAGAGACAGGAAGCTGGTGGCTCACACCTGGAGTCACAAGCTGGAAGCAGAGAGTAAAAACTGGAAGTAGGCAAGACACACCTCTTAAATCTCCCCACAGAGTGCCACCAACTGGAGACCACATGTTCAAAGGCCCAAGATGAGGAGCACTTCTCATTCAAGCCATCACACAGTGTTATGGTGAGTGATCTCACTGCTTCTCACAATGCCTGGGAAATGGGTTCTAGTCTCCACCCCCACTCCTGTAGGTTGTCCTCTTCTTCAGGATCTTATGTAGCTCAGCCTAGGCTCATTATGTACCCAGGAATGTCCTTGAACGTCTAGTCTCCCTTCGTCTACCTCCTTCATGGATTTGTAGCTGTGCACCACCATACCTGTTTATCTGTTTCCGTGTAGTGTTGGGGATCAAACCCAGAGTGTCATCCATGTCAGGCAAACTCTACCAACCGAGCAACCTCCCCAGCTGGCTGGCTGTTTCCCTAAGTGTCTCTCACGTATGTTCTGATTTATGCCTGGGAAAAAATGTGGATCAATCGAGGCTTCCCTAGCCTCTAGCTTTGTCTGGGGGGAGGCCTCCCTGGAACTCTACTTTGCGTCTGAGCAGACAGAAGGGCTTAGGACCATTAACTTCTGAGGGGACAGGAAGAAAGTGACCTTTAATTCCTCTTTAATAACATGTGTCAGTGGGTAATGTTTTCAGGGTGTCAGTGTATCTGCGGCTTGGGGCAGCAGGTTGCTATCATTTTTGAGCAATAAACAAAAGACTGCTTTTAATTACTTCTGTGAAATTGCCTGACCCATGCATGATTAAATATTCATTATGTAGAACAAGGAGTTTTCTTTGTATATAGATCCATATTAAATTTAGCTGGCAACCCGCTGACCGAACAGCACAAATAAATTTCTGGTAATGGGCTATGGTTTGTCCTGACTGTTCATCTCTTCTCTCTCTCTCTCTCTCTCTCTCTCTCTCTCTCTCTCTTTCTCTTTCTCTCTCTCCACCCTTGTTGTTGTTTTGACTTAGCTGTCTCTAGGTCTTTTAAAAATGTCTTTGTCAGTGGGAAGAGAGGCCCCTTGGTCTTGCAAACTTTATATGCCCCAGTACAGGAGAACGCCAGGGCCAAGAACTGGGAGTGGGTGGGTAGGGGAGCAGGGAGGGAAGAGGGTATAGGGAATTTTCGGGATAGCATTTGAAATGTAAATAAAGAAAATATCTAATAAAAAAGTCTTTGTAAAATTAGATATATTTACAGTATGTGTATGTGTGCCCGTGCACGTGTGTGTGCATGCACACGCGTGTTGCGTGTTTGTGCATTCTTATGGATCCCAGGGATCGAATTCAGGTCATCAGGCTTGGCAGAGAGTGTCTCTTTACCCATGCAGCCGTCTCATTGGACCTAGGTCACTTTGAACAACCAAAAACATATTTTATTAAGTGTTTCACATTTATTTATTGTATGTGTTGTGGGGGAAGGCAAGTGTGGGATGCGTATGAGGGTCAGGACAATTGGGAGTCTGTTCTCATCTTCTATTGTGTGGTTTCTGGGGTTTGAACCCAGGCTGTCAGCCTTGACGGCAAGCGCCTGTCTGAGCCGTCTTGCCAGCCCGTCACTTCAGGTTTTTTAATTTTTTTGGAATTTGAGATGAATCAGAACTCCTGTGATATACAGCCGAGTATCTTAACATGTATAATCCAGCGACTCCCAGTGCACTCCCAGTAATGAGCAGTCACTCTTTCTGTGCAGTTTTACACCCTTTATCCCAATAGAATGCTCCGTCCCCACCAGCTAGTTACTCCCCACCTCTTCCCCCTACCAGCTTTTGGCCGTCACTTCCCTGCTTTCTGACTTGGGGTTCCTGAATATTTACTTCTATGAAGGAACTACATATGGCCTCCTGTGTCTAGCTTACCTGTAGCACGTGACAATATTTTCTTTTGTTTGGTCAATGCTACTCAGTTGAATGGGTATACCAAAGTTTGTTTATCCACTTCCTGACTTCTGGACCTTAAAGTTGTTTTTAACGTCTCAACTAGGATGGAAGGTGTTGTCATGAACAACCATTTAGCAGTTGCTATGTGGACATATGTTCCCATCTTTGGGGGTAAATACCCTTGGGCCGGACATGTGATAGTTCTATATTTAACTTTCTGACAAACTGTTGTTTTGCCATCATGACATTCCTATCTACATGGAAAGGAGTGGTGGGGTTTAGGGCTGGTCAAGGGGGTCCTCAGCCAGCAAAGAGATGTTACCGAGGAAGGGGGTCAGGCTTCACTGAGTAGCAGAGGGACCCAGGGCTAGTGGAAGGCAGAACTGGCCTTTCATTTCAGAGCAGAACATGGATGTTGCAAATGTTAGTGTGTTGTTTGTTACTCTCTGAGTTCACCTCATGGTTGTTCATTTAGGAGACCTTGCAGTATTAGATCAATATAGGATGTATTAAATCAATATAGGATGCGAGTTTCCTCCGCCCCTTTCCTCCCTCATCCTATTTCCTCTTCCTGGTTATTCATTGGTGAGCACGCAGCATCTGAGGCTGCTGAACCAGACCAGGCATGCTACTTCATAGCCTGGCTGGAGCGAGGGACAGTCTGTTCTCTGGGGTTAGTCTCCTCTTCCCTCCAAAGTGAGATGGTTGTGAGTGTGCTTTGTGCGCAATAATTTTGTAATAATCACAATTGTAAGCCAAGTTACTTGTTGCTTTTTAAAAAATATTTATTTATTTAAGTACACTGTAGCTGTCTTCAGACACTCCAGAAGAGGGCATCAGATTTCATTACGGATGGTTGTGAGCCACCATGTGGTTGCTGAGATTTGAACTCAGGACCTTAGGAAGAGCAGTCAGAGCTCTTAACCGCTGAGCCATCTCACCAGGCCCCTGCTTGTTGCTTCTTTAAAAGGCACAGATTGGAGGAGTACTAGTGGTGGGAAATACTGGGGCTGGGACACACACTAGAGAGCAGGGATGGATGTGACCTGCTGCTATGAACTTCACTGCAGCCCAGACCCTAGTGACTCTTGTCTACTTGGACTTCTTTCTAAAAGGCCTTTGAGACCCTGCTGCCCTACATCCTTGTTTTACAAGGGAGAAAGCTAAGGCTCAGGAAGGGAGTTATCCAGACCTGTCAAACACCACTGGGGTCTTGTTTTTTTCAACTCTTCGGTGACTTAATGAGGACTAAAGGCCTGTAGGGGGCAGCACAAGGCCAGCACTTCACCCATGAGCACTCACTGGCTTACCGCTTCTCGGGCGGGCTTCGCTTGGAAACCAGAGCTTTCCCAGGCCTAGGGACTGGTGGCTTCAGGAAGGAGCTCGGGATGCTGAGATGCGATGTGGGATGGAGATGCTGGAGAAATGGGGGGATCTTGGACTTCATGGTCTCCTAGCCTCTGTAGACCAGCCAGCCTCTTTCCTCAGCCCCAGGACCACTGCTAAAATCTCCTTCTTCAAAGCCAAGGGTGACCTAAGTGAGATGGAATTCTTAGGTCCCATTTGACTAACACAGGGGGCAAGCTGCTGAGAGGCGGGTGTTTCCACAATTTACAGAAAGGTAATCAAAAGCCAGCCAGGTCAAGTTCTGCAGAAAAGATGCGACATATTAGCTAAAGGCTACCTGAAGGCCCCTGAAGATGCCTAGCTATGTGGACAGGGATGTGGCTCAGCTGGTAGAGTGCTTGCTTAGCATGCATAAAGTCCTGGGTTCAATTCTCAGCGACACATAATCAGGGGTGTGGTGATACACACCTCTGTAATCCCTCCACTTGAAAGAAGGAAGCAAGGTAGACCTTGTTTGCTCCTCATCGAGTTGGAGGCTAGCCGGGGATACATGAGATCCTGGCTCAAAATAAGTAAGTGGATAAATAAACGAATGAATAAGAAGCCTGCAAAGGAGAGGACCCTGGTTGCCATAGCACCCCATAGAATGGAGAATTGATTAGCCTGATGGTGAGAGGCAGAGAGCCTGAGGCAGCTCAGGGACTTCAGCCATAGTCCCTGACTGTCTTTCTTCCTGTTGCTTGCCTAAGGGAGTCCAAGCCTTAGTGGTCAGATCTTGGTATCTCTCTCAGGCCAAAGACTCAGGTTCCAGGGGGAGGGTGGGGGGCTGCGGTGGAGTAAGGATGGGCATCTTGGATTCCTCAGCGATGTGGGGACTCTAGTACAGATGTGGGGAATCCTTCGAGGTGCTGCCCTGAAGCTCCTGACTCCGCATCCTTTGCCCCTACAGGAAGTGCCCCCTGGTAGCTGCAGGCTCCTCCCAACTCGGGAGCCAGCCAGCAGAGGGAAGGTACTATTTGCATTTTAATAAAGAATGCAAGAGACCAAAGGCCTCTAGGGCCTCAAGCACTGATCATCACCCCTCCCCCAAATGGCAGAAAGCCAGGCGCTGTAGCTGATGGGACACCCGGGCTCGGGCGCCCCTGCTGGTCCCTCGGATCGCCACATCATCTGACGTGCTTCAGGCTTCTGAAGTTCACCTGTTTGGATCCTGCATTCCCCCAGCTCCTTTCCGGGTCCCTCTCCAAGGACTTGGTAATATGTTGTCTAGACGCCGCCGCCGTTGTTTCCCCTCCATTAATCCATTTTAATTGGAAAGTTATCGTAATGCAAACTCTCTTTGGTATTATTTGCGGCTCCGTGTTATTAGAACTTCCCCAACTCGCTTTCCCACCAAATTAAACTTGCAATGGAAGCAGAGAGATCAGCTGCTCACATTAAATCAAGCGCAGGTCGTTAAGTGGGGCTGGGGACCGCTTCCTCAGCTGGGTGGGGCACTGTTGCCCTGGGCACTGGCAGTGAGGCTCTGTCTCTAGGCTGGGGATTGGGCCTCTGGGCTCTGTTCTATTGACGGCTCAGTTGGTAGAGCGATTGCCTAGCTTGCACAAAGACTTAGGTTTCTATCCCTAGCACCACATAAACCAAGCATGGCAGCACTTGCCTGTAATTCCAGCCCCGGAAGGTGGAGGCAGGAGGCTCAGGAGTTCAAGCCATCCTCACCTATATAGATGAGAAAAAACATTAAAACCAGAGCTGGTTCTGTGTCCTGCTGCAACCCCTGCTTACACATTCGTGAGTCCCACTGCGGATTTCTGCTGGCAGATGGTCCCCTGACAATGCCCATCACCATCTGCAGCTCTTGCCCTTTCCCTTTGCCAGCACAGGTGGAGGATGTGGCGCCTGCAGAAAACGGCCAGAGAGGCTGGGGTTCTCTAGGGGGCTCCCCACCTCAGATATCTGGGGGACTGAGTCACTGGGGGCATTGGGCAAGGGAACCACATTTTCCCATCAGACTTCCGGTTGTCTCTACTAGGTGGCACATTTAAGAGCACTTGGTGGTGAGCCAGCCTAGATGATCTACTTTGGATAGCTAAAAACGCTGAGGCCATCTTTCCACTAGGTGACCTGAAGAAGGATGGAAGCTGGGACTGAATTCCACACTTTCTATTAGCTATTCTGAAGGCTGTTGCCCTTCTAGAAGTGGGGGAGTGGGTGGGGAAGGGGGTGGATGAAAGAAAACCCAGATTTAGGAGGTGCTAGCATTGGGTAGGTGTTAAGTTTTGTTGTTGTTGTTGCTGCTGCTGGTACTGTGATAAAACTGTGGCCAAAAACAACTTGGGAAGAAAAGGCCTTCTTCCAGCTTCCAGTTGTCATCCATCATGAGGGGAAGCCAAGCAAGAACTTAGAGGTAGGAACTGAGGCAGAGACCATGTGTACTGGTTTATTTTCTGTATCTATTTTTTTTTTTTTCCGAGACAGGGTTTCTCTGTGTAGCCCTGGCTGTCCTGGAACTCACTCTGTAGACCAGGCTGGCCTCAAACTCAGAAATTCACCTGCCTCTGTCTCCCAAGGGCTGGGATTAAAGGCATGCGCCACCACTGCCTGGCTATTTTCTATATCTTGCTAAGCCTGTTTTCTTACTGGACCTAGAACCACTGCCCAGGTGTGGCACCACCCATAATGGGCTGGGCCCTCCCATATCAAACATCAATCAAGTGTTTGCCTATGGGACAGTCTGATGGAGGTAGTTCATTAGTTGAGAGTCTCTCTTCCCAGGTATATCTAGGTTTCTGTCAGGTTGATAAAAATTGACTATGATGGTAGGCACAGCCGCCTAGCCATCCTAAGTCTCTAGTTGGGTCCCTGTCAACTTTACTTCAAAATATTTTATTTATTTTTTAAAGTGTGTGTGTGTGCTTGAGGGTATTAGATGGGTGAAGTTGTACATAGATTGTAAACCGCCTAATGTGGTAACTAAACCCTGTGCAAGAGCTCTGTGTATTCTCAACTGCTGAGCTACCCGGTCAGTCTCCAGGTAGGGAGGATGGGGATTTATGTGACACTCTCTGCTGACTTAAGCTCTTACAGCACGCTTAATTAATGCTCAGCCCACAGCACTCAGCTCACTGATAGGCACTGTTGTTATCTCTGGTTTAAAGATGAAGAATTCAAGGCCCCTCCTAGTACCATCTGCCCCTAATGCTGTCCTATGGATGTCCCCAGGGCGCTGCGGGCTCAGTCTTTCATCTTGCAAAGAAAAACAGCCCAAAGGAAGGGTCCTTTGGAGGTACATGGTGTCCTTAGCTGCACTAGGGCCAGGCCCAGGGCTCTGCCTGTTCCCAGGCCTCTCTGCTTCCCTTACAACAGTGCTTCTGGGCTGCAATGGCCACAGGGCTCATTATAGATGCTACAAATTGAAAGAAATAGCTGCTCAGTTACAAATTAATAACAGATTTGTTTGTCATTAAGGCAGCACTATTTAATAAAATTAGTTCAGTGGAGCATAATTACTTTCATATAAAATTCCCCCTTAAAAATTACTTTGATAAATCCAAGCCTATTAGGCGGGTGTAGAGACTCTGGGTGGTGGGGGTGGCTCTGAGCTTTGGTTGGGTCCCTGCTGGGACACCCCTAGGTCAGGAGTCCAGCTCCTGAAGCATTTGATTTACAGACTTGACCACTGGAAGGCCCTGTGGGTAGCAGGAAGCCTAGTTTCTACAGAGAGAAGTATAGAGTCTTGTACTCTGTGGCTAGACTCAGAATCAGGTTCACCCTGGCTAGGCTGTCCCAGCCTCTGATGCGAACACTCTCAGAGCAGGGTTTCCAGTTCATCCCTTTGCTTAGAGACATATGTGGGTGTGTACATGCTTGTGTGTGTGTGTACACGTGTATGTGCTTGTGTATGTTGACATTCATGCCTTTGTTGATAGCGGTCCACCTTACCTTTTGAGATAGATTCTCTCATTGAGCCTGGATCTCACCAGTTCAGCCAGGCTAATGTATTCCAAGGATCTTCTTGTCCCTGCCTCCCCAGGACTGGGATTACAGGCAAGCACCATCATGGCTGACCTTTAATTGTGTGGTTTCTGGGGATGTAAACTCAGGACTTCATGTTTTGGGGACAAGCACGTTGATGACTGACTAAGCCACCTCCCCAGCCCTCGATTATTTGAGACACAGTCTTTCTGGGTGGCTCAGTTACTTTGACATCCTAACGTTCCCGCTTCTGCTTCCTGACTGCTGGAATTACAGGCATGTTCCACCATGCCCAGCTCTCCAGGGCACATCTTAATCTTCTTAGAGCTCAAAGTCCTGCATCTCTAGCCTGTGGTAACTTGGTGAAAGCAGTAACCAAATGGGAAGGGGTGGTGGGGTTAGGCAGATGGTAGGCTCGAGTTAGCCTTAGACCAGCATTCCTGCTTCCCAGTGACCTCCTCACATAGTGGGAGGTGTTTCCTCTTAGGTAGCAGCAAGGCTTCTAGGCCATTCATTGCAAGCGCCACGGAAACCTTGCTTCCGCAGAGTCTGACCGCGCCACAGCCTGTGCCTTTCTGCCTCAGTCTTCCCCGTGCTTCTGGGACCCAGCCCTGGCTGAAACCTCCTTGTTCCTCTCTGCTCAGTGACTTGGTTTAAAGATCCACCCACTTTTCCTCTACTGAACCAGCCTTCCCTGGCAGTTCTGCAGCTAGGAGGTAGACATGGAGAGTGCACCCCCAATAGGGGTGGATAGAATCATGCCCTAGGTGGCTTATTTATAAAGGTTTTTTTTTTTTTTTTTCTAAAAATTAGTGTGTGTGTGTGTGTGTGTGTGTGTGTGTGTGTGTGTGCTCAAGCAGGTCAAAGGGCTGGTACCAAGCATCCTGCGCATCCTGTTTTTCTGTTTGTTTTGTTTTGTTTGTTTTTACAGCTTGACTCTCGCTTTGAGGTGTAGCTTCTTTCCTCTGCTCTTCTGTGCAAAGCCTTCCTAGAAATGGAAGACGTCTGCATAGAGTGATCTGTGGGTACAGGCTCCTCATCTGCAGACGGGAAAGGCGAGGAGGCATGAAATCTCAGAGTTGGACTCCCCCTCTCTTCACCTCTGGGCTAGAGGCTGCCCTGCCCCCAACTCCCAGCCTATGCTTGCCGGGGTTTCTGCTTTGCTGGTCTTCTGGCCTCCCCAGCCTGTCTGTCATTTCCGGAACAGCATTCTGTTACTCGGCTCCTGGAGTTTGGCCCCGAGGATGTGGTTAAGGGGAGTTGTTCAAGCAGAAATGCGCAGGTTGGGCCCATAAATCTTTCCCGGACAACTTTCAGGCCTATGATCCTCAAATGGCCCCACAGGAAGCTAGCAGGGGCAAAGTCTGCTGAGTTGGGCATAGTGCTGCTGCAGGACTTCAGAGACCACATCAGGGTGGGTAGAGGGTACAGCCTGCACCGTGTACAGCCTGCACAGCTGTGCCCTGTGTGCGTTTGGGGGGGGGGTCTGGGTATAAGCAGGAATGTAAGCAAAGGACCCAGCTTAAACTGCAGGAAGTCGCCTGAGACACAGAAGGAGGCAGGGTGGTCATTTAGGCTCGTCTTGGAGAACACCTAGGGCCTGCAGGTTGTTTCATTGGCCCCTTTTCCTCACGTGTAAAGTAGTGAGGGCAACCTGACCTTCAGCAGGCCGTGGTGAGCAGGCAGAGACAGGCTTCCACAGCAGACAGTGTCTCTGGAGTTAGCTAGCACCAGGTCCAGCCCGCGAGAGGACATCAAAACTCCAGGTGGGGGTTGGGACAAGGGCCTTGGGCTTCGCCACCCTTTGATACACTTTAACCTGAAGCCCTTGGCTGATAGCCTGCTAGGAAAAGGTCCCTTTCTAAATGTCACTCCAGTGACTGCTAGGGAGCCAGAGCTTCAAGTTCTGTGGTAGATGGTGCGGCTTCTCTTACCCTGCAGAGGAGGGAGGATATTCGTTTTGCCCCTCAGTTTCCCTGATCTCCTCATTCCCAGACTACCAGGGTGGCCCTCCTGGAGGCCTCCTGGTCACCCAGACAGAGGGCTCAGGAAGGGGGCTGGGGCACTGTGCCTCAGCCCCCTTTGCATCCCTTGGTTCCTCTAAAGCCCCCTCTGAAGGGGACCTCAGAGCTCTAATGAGTTGAGGGCCTTTAGAGCAGCCCAGGCAAACCAATTAGGTTTGCTTAAAAATATTGTATTCATTAGCATGAAAATAAAGCTGAACTTTTTAGAGATAATTGCATCTTTTAAAATGCGGTAGTCTTTGTCTGGGCTTGTCTCATAAATATGCATGCTGCATAATTCTTTTGGAACCGTGGTTGCAATCATGAGTGACACACAAATGCACCCAGGGTGTTAATATTCTGACAAGAGCGGAGCCTCTTGGGCAGGCGGTGCCACTGGCGGGGCCTCCGGAGGCGTCCCTGTGGTCCCCAGCTGCAGTCTGTGCCATTCTCAGGGACAGAGCACAGTCCAGGGTCCCCATACCAGGCATCAGCTCTAGTTCTCAATGGCTTTCTTTTGTGCGACTGCCCCATGGAAAATTCTAGGGCTCTCCTCAAAAGGCAGGCAAGAAGGGAATCAAAGGTTGAGCTCAATTTACAGCCCAGGAATTGAAGCCTGAGGGGTGGGGAAGAGTTGGGGGAGCAGTGGAGGTTGCCAAGGTCACCGGGAGGGAATGGGACCAAGGTGAATTTTGTCTATGACTGATGCTCTTTATCCCTGTAGGGCTAGGGCCCCCATTCTCATGTAGTGGAGAAGGGGTATTTTCCATATTGGATAGTCTGGGTGTCTGGGGGAGGGGCCAGCATGTCTTGCCCCATTCACTCCTGTGTTCCCAATTGCCAAACCCTTACACTGGTTTCTTCTGAGAAACATCTCGGTTGCCGTGGGTTCCTGTCCTGCTGGACAATTTTTTATTTCGTGGGGTGGGGAGGCTTGTGCGTGTCTTAGCACAGGCCTGGAGGTCAGAGGGCAACCCACAGAAATTTGGTTTCTCCTCCCATCAAGGGTGTTCTCAATTGCAAGTTCCATGCCTTTTGGGCTTCTCTCTCTCTGTCTCTACTACCCCCCACCTCAACACTGCTCTAAGATCAATACTGGTCCCTCAGCCCAGTGCCCAGGCAAACCACGGGAGTGCAGGGAAGTTTCTCAAAGCCCTTACTGCAAGTCCTGGTCCTTCCCCTCATCCCCCAGTGTGCCCAGAGTGGGGCTGGTGCCCTGAGGTCAGCAGGAGAGGCAGTTCTTCCTCTGGGACACACTGTCCCCTGGAGAAGGCAAACTGGTTACAGAAATGCAATACAAGAAAGAAGGCTGTGTGGGGTCAAGCACCCCTGCTGCTGTGGGGGCAGGGGAGACAGGGATAGCTTGTCTGGGGGCACTGAGGAGAGACCTGGAGGTGGGGCAGCAGAGTAGCCTGCCTAACCTCGTCTCGATGACCCTTGAGGGCATCTGGCTGTTGCTTTTCCCATGTAGACAGCTGGAAGTCAACTCTCCACCTATTTGTCTGTAGCTACTCTTACCTGCAGATAAAAGATATGTGGCCACCTGTCCCATGTCTCACATAGGCAGGCGTACATCTGGCCATTGTACATCATTGGTACATTTGGTCCGATCCATCTATCCATCTGTCTGATGTGCCTTCTTCCAGGATTAACAATTTTAATTGATGATGTTTATGAACATACTTTGATATTGAGCAGAGCAACTATTAATATTTTTGCTATCTATCTATCTATCTATCTATCTATCTATCTATCTATCCTATTGTCGTTATTGTGATAAAACCCTGACTCAAAACAAACTTGGGAAGGAAAGGGTTTATTTAGTTTACAGTCCATTATTGAAGGAAGCCAAGACAGGAACCTGGAGGCAGGACCTGATGCAGAAGCCATGGAGGGCTGCTACTTACTGGCTTGCTCTCTATGGCTTGCTCAGCCTGCTTCTTTATAGACCCATGGCACCACCCACATAGGGCTGGGTCTCCCCATCAGTCATCAACCAAGAAAATGCCTTACAGGTTTGTCTAAGGGCAATCTGATGGAGGCACTTCATCAACTGAGGCTCTCTCTTCTTGGGGACTCTAGTTTGTGTCAAGTTGACAAAAAAATGAATTAGCATCCTTTGCTTGTTCATTTCATGAATTTACATTTCAAAATTAGGCAGCCTACAAGTTAGAAACTTTTAAAGTTTCATAAAAATATCCCACTGGAATCTGGATAGGAATTTATTTTACTTTTCTATTATATGACGAAACACCATGACTAAGGCAACTTATTAAAGGAAGGATTTACTTGGGAATTTATGGTTTCAGAGGGTTAGAATCCGTGACCATCAGGGCGGGAAGCATTGCAGCAGACAGGCAAGCATGGGGCTGGGGCAATAGCTGAGGACTCACATTTAATCCACAAGCAGGAGAGAGGGAGAGGGAGGGAGGGATGGAAGGAAAGAGGGAGGGGGAGGGGGAGGGGGAGGGGCGGGGAGAGGGAGAGGTGGGAAGGATATGGGGTTTTGAAACCTCATCCCCCCTGCCTGCCACCCAGTGACACACCTCCTATTCCTTCCCAAATAGTTCCACCAAATGTGGACCAGAACATTCAAATACATGAGCCGATGGGGGCGTTCTCATTCAAACCACCACAGACTCACATATATGTAAACGTAGCTGAGTTTCTGTGTTTACATATTGAATCTCTCCCTCTTACTTTTTTCTCATATACAATCACCATTTCATGTTCCCCCTCTTGTCCTGAGACAGGGTTTCTTGTAGCCCAGGATGGCCTCAAACTTACCATATAGACAAGGATGAGCCTGAACTTCTGATCCTCTTGCCTGCCTCGACCTCCGGAGGGATGGGATTACAGGCAGGAGCCACCGGGTTTATATGATGTTGCAGATTGAGCCCAGGGCCTCATGCATGCTAGGCAAACACTCTGTCAGGTGAGGTGTATTTGAGAGTCCTGTTCTTTACCTCCACTATGCCTTTAAAAGGAGTATGTCCCTGAACTCCTCCAACATTCATACATGTGTGTGCCTAACCCTACAGGTAACACTGTACAAGTATAGTAACACTACAGAGACATTTCAGACAGACAAGGGTTAGACAAGACGGGCTGGATAGCCCTCAGGCAGAAGCACCAGGTAGGGGGAGCACAAAGACAGCAGGCACAGAAAAGGCTTCTTAGGGTGAAGAGGAGCCACCAGGTTGCAGGTAGGAAGTTGCTTTTGCCACAGCACACTTGGGGGTGTGACAGGAGAAGAGGACAGAAGGAGAGGATGCTGGGAGCTGGAGTGTGCTGGCTGCCTGGAGTGTCACTGTTACTGTGCTTGCTTTTATCGCAGGGGATTGAATCCCGAACCGGAAGCACGTTCGGCCAGCGCTCTGTGGCTGAGCCTCACCTCTCCCTGTGTGGCTGTCTGGAGTCTGGACACTCTTCTTAGGAAGACTGCTAAAGGCCTCAGTGGAGGTCATCCACACGGTCATGGTGTCACCTGCATTTGAGGCATGGTCTGTCAAGTTAAGTAGGAAGTTATTTTGTGGAGTCATTTAAGATCAGACAACAAGCCAGTCCCAAATGCCTCTCTTTGATGACCATCCTGATGGTCTTGTCTAGCCCTTGTCTTATTTAATAGTGAAGGAAAAAGAGACCGGGGCTGGAGGGAGGGCTCAGTCTGGAAAGTGCCTGCCATGCAGATGAAGACATTGGGTCAGGTCTGCAGCACCCTTGGAAAAGCTGGGTGTAGCAGTGTGTCTGTCACCCCAGTGCTGGGGCAGGGGAAAGAGGAAGACCCCTAGAGCTCACTGGACACACAGCCTAGCAACCAATGAGCTCCAAGTTCAGTGTGAGACTTGCCCCCCCCCCCAAAAAAAAATCAGGCACCAAGTGCTAGAGAAAGACACCAACATTGAACTTTGGTCTTCACATGTACACGTGCATACGTGCACACACATGAACATGGACAAATAGCACCCATGAGGAAAAAAAGGAGTAGAAATAATTGACCTAGCATATGCTGGGGCTTTTGAAAATACTCAAGTTATTGTATGTCTTAAAGTTCATAAACCTTACTGGCCAGGTGTAGTTCCAAGTCACAGGTAAGAAGACACCATTCAGAGCTCAGGTGACATGCAACCCTCTCCACCTCCGCCCCAGGAGCACTGGTTGCAGGAGCTGGGACTGCACTGTGACCCTTGGTTTCCATGTCTGAGCATCCTTCTGCCTCTCTACAGCTGGGTAGCTCTATAAAAACGAGCTAGACCCCAGCCTGGGAAGGAGAGGGAAGGCTTGTTCTTGGCCAAGTTTCATTTAATTTTCCATCAGTAGGTGTCAACTGTGAAGTAGTCAGAAATGCTAAAATAACAGCTTAAAAACATAGGCACCGAAATGGAAATGTAATTTTAGCGCACGCCTCACCAGCCCCTCCTGAAGATAAGTGCAGCTTGCGGGGTATCTGTTACAGACATGTAACACTTAAGGACCGAGCTCGCAGGAGTAGCTGGCGATGTGCAATTTAGCAACTTGGGCTGTGAAAGAAGAAGGGAACGGGGAGGGAAAGAGCACCGTGGGCAGAACACGGGGAAACAAAGGAAAATGGAGGGGGGAGAGAAGGTACAGAGCATCCCTGCCTCTACTTGGAGTTTTCGCTAATAGCCTGGGAAATGGCTTGTTAGATAAAAGAAGCTGGCCCGGGAGACATTATCACAGAGACTCCTGTTAGAGGGGAAAAGAGGAGGGTTAGGCAGTCACACATTGAGGCTCTGCTTTGAAGTCTAGGGAGCCCCCTTGCTCCCTTGCAGTGTGCCCAGACTGCGGCTGGTCCCCTGAGTCAGGGAGAGCATGAGCTCTGCTGTGGCCCTCCTTTGGGACACAGCGGATGATCTGCTTACAGAAATCTGACACAAGAAATGGCGGATTGGGCGCAAGGCACTCAGTCTTCTGTTATGGGAAGGAAGGGACGGCTATTATCTTGGGATGCTACGGAGAGAGATGAAGGGTGAGGACGTGGGCTGTGGTCCAGATGTACTGTGTGAATAGGAATAAGCCATTTTACCTTTCTTGGTCTCAAAGTCTACACAGCAACCAGTGAAAGCTTATTTATTCATTTGTGTACGTAATTGTGTGTATACAGGTACAATGTGTGTGTGTGTGTGTGTGTGTGTAGGTGTGTGTGCACCTGTATTTGTACACATGTAGAGGTAAGAGAACAGCCTTAGCTGCCCTTTGCAGCAAGGTTAATCTTTAAAGAGGACATGTATTTATTTGTGTGTTTTATGGTGAATGTGAAAAAGTCAGAAGACAGCCTACCGGAGTTGATTCTCTCCTTCCGCCACAGGGATCAAACTCAGGTCATCGGGCATACGGCGAGCACCTTCACCTGCTGGATCATCTTGCTGGCCCCACAGACTTTCCCACTGGGGCATTCTGATTTGTCTAGACTGGCTGACCAGCAAACCTCAGAGATCCTCCCGCCTCTGCCTCCCTGTGCTGCAATTGCAGGTGTGTGCCACTATGCTGGATTTCCTAAAGGGCTTATTTATTTTTATCTTACCCTCATCAGTATTTTGCCTGCACCTATGCCTATGTGGCAGTGTTGGGTCTCCTAAAACTGGAGTGACAGACAGTTGTAAGCTGCCATGTGGGTGCTGGGAATTGAACCTGGGTCCTCTGGAATAGCAGCCAGTGCTCTTGTCTGCTGAACCATCTCTCCAGCCCCTGCATGGTTTTTTTAAACATAGGCTTCAATTTGGGTCCTCAAGAGTGTTTGCAAGGCTAACAGTTAGCATTTTTTATATGTATGGATGTTTCATCTGCATGGGTATCAGATGCCTGGTGCCTATGGAGGCCATTGGAAGGCATCAGATGCCCTAGGACTGGAGTTACAGATGATTGCAAGCTGACTAGTGTATCCTGGAAACTGAGCCTGGGTCCTACGGAAGAGCAGCAAGTGCTCTTAACCACTGAGCCATCTCTCCAGTCCTACTGAAGTTTTAATGAAGGTTTCTGAAGTCCCCTCAGGCTCTGAAACCTACATATTCTATGAATCAGAGATGCTATTAGAAATTCAACTCTAGCTAGTAACTAACTGGTTTGGGGAATTGTGAAGCTCAGAGGCAGAAGAGGTTCTGATGTGGCTGGGTCCAGAGGCTCGTGCAGAATTCTTTTGGGGGGGGACTTTCTCCCTCCTTGTCCATGACTGGTCTGCGTTCCTCCTCCTGTGCTGGGGTATCTTTTGTGACATTTCCAACAGACTGGCCATTAGGAGCTCAGTCATACCAAACCACAAATGAGTCTCTTCCAGAAAAATGAAGCTTCAGGCAGCAGCTGAAAGGATCAGTGCAGGCAGCACGCTGATGGTCTCTGTGGGTCTTGAATGGATTTCAGATCCTATGGAGCCAGGAGAGGGGCAGTGTATTCCACAGAAGGTCAGAGTAGTGCCATTAGCCTGGCCGGAACATCTGTGAGGCCCAAGGTGAAAGTGCAAACAGAGGCCACAGATGTCTAAATCCACTAAAGCAGGACTCATGAGCAGTCTGACCTGAGAAATAGGCTTATCCGCTCATCTGAACACTTAGATCTGCCAAATTATCTGGAGGGCGGGCCTCAGTGGAGGATCTTCACAACGACTGGCATCTTGTGTTAGGACGCCACAGACCTATGGCCATTGCTCCTCTTCCCACCATAGCTTTGATCCTCTCTTTGTAAACACTTTAGTGAAGACATCCCTGTCCCCAACACAGCCCCATGTATGCAGCTGGCCTCCCTGTAATATGATCTTTAGTATGCGTCACTTGAGAGAAGGCTGAACAAGTCCCAGATGTGCAGGAATCCCAGGTTTCTAGGTTTTGGAGTCTTCTGGAGGGAGGGAGTCTGGAAGAGGTGTGTGGGCTCTGGTGGGCACACCTCTCTGACTACGTCTGGGCTGCTTGCTACAAGAAGAGGGAGAGGGGCTGGGGAGGGAACATAGTTGGTCAATTGATTTGAGGACCTGGATTCAGTCCCACAAAGAAACATGTGCATACTTGCACATGTACACACACACACACACACACACACACACAGTTGAGAAGGTGGGGGAGGCTGTGGCCAGAGAAAGGACTACAGTGGCAGCTGTTTAAGAGACAGGCTGCCGAGCAGGGTGATTGGCTTAGTTCTGGGGCAGGACATGGATGGAGGCATGATCGAGTTGAGTGAGCGGTGGTGAGAAAAGGTGAACTTAGGAGTAGAGTGGGTGGTTCTACTGCGGTGATATGCTTGGGTGTCGGTGCTCTCAAGGCTTGTCCCAACAGGCAAGGGGAGCCTTAGGTGGCCTGGGTGGGTATGGCAGGACCACATGGGTCAGGGTGTTCTTTACTCTTGCCCTGTAGCGTTTAGCACCGTCTGTCACTCTGCACTCATTGGAATTTAGTTTTGATGTGAGGACAGGTCTTTTGGGATCTGAGTACCGTCCTTGCCTCAGTCTTGTCCTTCCTGATTCTCCCGGGATTCCTGAGTCCAATAGAACATTATGTAGCCTTGCCATGGCTGGCTTGACAATGGGTCCCCAAGGCAGGTCTATTCCCTCATGGGACTTCCACATGGAAGTCCCATATGTTGGTAGGAAGACAGGATAGATACATGTGACTTGAGTGAGGATGCTGGGGTTAGGAGGAAGCGTTCTTTACTGTTACCCTAAGGCATCACTGCCCCTGAGAATTATCTAGAGTGCAGTCATTTTCTATGGTTTCTTGTGTCCAGGCTGGGCCAGCAGCCACTTTTATACTTACCCCTCAGCTGGGTATCCCAGGCATCTCCCTATTGGCCTTTCCCTCAGGCCATGATTGACTGGACAGCCTGTTAAATGCTGGAACATTTCATCTGAGATAGAGGCCCATCTCACTCAGAGAGTTGGGAGATGAAGAGGCTCGGGAGTTGAAGGCTTGGTGCCCAGCTGGTAGCTTTATTGAGAAGTGATCTAGAGTGGGGAGGGACTTGCAAGGTGACTGCAGTCAAAAGCGCTTTCTGCCAAGCCTGATGACCTGAGTTCAAATCCTGAGACTCACACGGTGGAAGGAGAGAAGTGACTCCTGTGAGTTGTCATCTTAGAGCCACGTGTATGCTGTGGCATAAACACACACACACACACACACACAAATGAAGAAGATACACAACTTAAGAAACAACTGGGGTCTGAGATGGCTTATGCTGTGTCTGCTGCTTCATCCCAGGCCAGAATGGATAGGACCAGCTGATCTCGGACTGACACCTCTGAGCCTGTGAGCCCAAACAAATCTTCCCTCTATTCAGTTCTTTCTCTCAGCGATGAAATTCTGGCCAAGTCAAAGTAAAGCCAATCCTTGCCAAAGTGCACAAGATACCCCAGGGATCTAGTGAAGGTGCATATCTGATTCAGGATGCCTGGCCAAGGTCCCAGGAGTCTTCATTTCAGTGAGCTTTCTGGGCCATGAATCTGCAACTGGAGAGTCTCTTGGGGAATGATATGCCAGCTGGGTGCCATCTCTATCCTCTGAATCCATTGTATTAGTCAGGGTTCTCTAGAGTCACAGAACTTATGGGTAGTCTCTATATAGTAAGGGGATTTGTTGATGACTTATAGTCTGTAGTCCACTCCCCAACAATGGTCAGTAGCAGCTGTTAATGGAAGTCCAAAGATCTAGCAGTTGCTCAGTCCCACAGGCAAGCAGGCAAAGAAGAGAGAGTCTTTTTATGTAGGTCTCCAGCAGAAGATGTGACTCAGCTGAAAGGTGTGTACGACCACACCTGGATCTGGGACTTGCTTTGTCCTAGATGACCTTGAACTCTGGGATCTCCTTGCCTTAGTCTCCTGGGATTCATAGCCACTATGCCTTAAGATCTCCATGCCAAGATCCAGGTCAGAAACTTGTATCTCCCAGCCTCAAGATGAGGATCACAGATGAGCCTTCCAATTCTGGATTGTAGTTCATTCCAGATATAGTCAAGTTGACAACTAGAATAGCCACTACATCCATCTACCCACACCCTTTTAGAGTGACCACTGCTCTGGTTTGCCTGGCACTGTCTTGATTTTCAAACTTTAAGTCCCACCTCCCAGAAATTCCCTTAGCTTTGGATAAGCCAGAACCATTGGCTATCTTCTCTCCTTCCCTCTGCCCAGCATCTCCTTCCTCCCCCGGCCTTTTCTCCCCATACCTGCCTCCTGTTCTCTCCTCACTTGCTAGTGGGTTGCTTTTTCCCCTGAGACAGGCTCTTCCTATGAATTCGGGATCTTCCTGCCTCCACCTCTGAAAAGTTAGAGTCACAGATGTATGCCACCATGCTTACGCCCTTAACACTGCTCGATTTCACATTTACTTATTTATTTACTCATTTATGGGAGGAGTGTCAAGAGTAAAACACAGTTTCTATGAGGAGGTCCGAGGACAGTTTGGGGGAGTTGGTTCTCTCCTTCTATTATGTGAGTCCTATCTTTAACATCAATCCCCTTTATCCACTGAATCATCTCACAGGTACCTCCTTTGACTTTATTGGGCTCCCCAAGAACTTGAGTCTGAGCTGGTGTGTGTGTGTGTCGGGGGTCACGTGGGAGCACTTCAGGACTTCTGATAAGCTGGAACCTTCCTCTCCTAAGGAGTGTCCGTGATCCCCGGTGCACCCTCGGTGGTTGCAATAGCACCAGGCAGCTAGTAGACTCCTGCTTCTTAGCCCTTTGTGTGCATTAGGAAAAACTTCAGCTGCAAGTTGGATTACAGAAGTCTGGGGTGGGCCTGAGAGTCTGTGCTCTGAAAGCTTCCGGATGAAATTCTGGGGTTTGGGGGGCAGAGTGAGAGCTTCTTTGTAGAGAAGAGCAGGTGGGAACACCCTGGGCTCTGAGAAGGGTATTCCGCTCTGGGGTGATTGTGTGGACAGCCAGCTGGCCCATCAGACTGATTGACTCCAAGATGACAGTGGCCCAGACCACACTCACTTACCCTGTTCTGTGGCTTGCAGAAAGCCCCCCCCCCACTTTGATACACTGTCTCTACAGCTGGCTCCAATGAGCAGAGGATTTCTCTCCAGAGCTGGGCTCTGTTTGCCTTTGCACCTGCTCCAGCAGCTGTTGCCCACGCTCCGTTAATGGCACAAACGAAGTCTCTAATGGTGGGGCGTAAGTCTTGGTTGGCAGTGGGGCTGGGGATGTGGGATGTGCAGACAGATGGGAACTCCGCCAACTGCTGGGATCCAGGCTGCACTGCCAGCCAGACTGCCAGCCAGCCAGCCAGTGGGTCAGCTGGCAGGATAACCAACTTGGAAGTGTTGACCCTCCCAGGCATCTTTGGGACACTCACAAGATGTGTGGATGGGTTCAGCCTTCTGGAACGCCCGTCCTGGATGACACAGGAAGACCTGGACATTCCAAGGACTTCAAGAATGAGACAGGGTGGGGAAGGCGGTAGGCAAAGTGCTTAGTGTACCAGCGTGAGACCTGAGCTCCAATCTTCAGTATCCACATAAAAGGCAGGTGTGGTGGCATCTCTGTAGTCTCAGGGCTGGGGAGCTCCAGGCTTGATGAAAGACCCTGTCTCAAAAAACTAAGGTGGAGGATAATAGAAGACACAGATGTTGACCTCTGGCCTCTATATGTGCTCGTATACACACACACACACACACACACACACACACACACCAGTAGGACTTTTGGTGGACTGGAACTATTTCTTCCTCTCACAAAGATTCTGATTGGCTTACACAGTGTCTTTAATTTGAGACAGTTGCTCTGGCATCAAACATTGTATTTATTCATTCGGGAGTTGTGAGGTAGGTGGGCATAGTGGCTTATACCTTTGACCCCAGCACATAGGAGGCAGAGACAGGCAGATCTCTGTGAGTTTGAGATGAGTCTGGTCTATAGTGAGTTTGAGGCCAGCCAGAGTTGCACAGTGAGACCTTGTCTTGAAAGCAAAACAAAACTGTGTGTGCACAGACTGCAGGCCCCGCCTTTGATAAGAATTCTTGAGGACTGTCAGGGCTCGCGCTTACCAGAGCTTCTGATGTTTAGAATTTCTAGTTTTTTTTTTTTTTTTTTTTTTTTGGTTTTTCGAGACAGGGTTTCTCTGTATAGCCCTGGCTGTCCTGGAACTCACTTTGCAGACCAGGCTGGCCTCGAACTCAGAAATCCACCTGCCTCTGCCTCCCAAGTGCTGGGATTAAAGGCGTGCGCCACCACCGCCCGGCGAATTTCTAACTTTTAAAGATAAACAATATGTCCTAACCCACCAAGATTACCATTGTTGAGCTGATATCAGCGGTTGGCAGATGCACTGAGCCCTTCTTTAGGTTAGGAATGTCATTTGACTGTGTCCCATGACATGGTTGTGTTTGTCACCGATGGAGCCATTGGGTATCACTTGGTTCTTGTGTTCACTGTTCCCTGATTTCTCTTGTCAGGAGAGCTCCATTTGGACTCACTCTCAGGTATTGTGACTCCACCCCTTGTGCAGAGCTGTGAGGTGGAATTCAGACCCAGCTAATCAGAGATTCCCCTGGCCAAGGTGGTTGGTTCTGGGATGGTCATATGACCCAAAGAGAGTAAGTCATGTCTTGGAACGAGATCACTCCCTCTCTGAAGGATGGGAAGCTGAGGAGGAACTGAACGGATGATGGAACGAATAGATACTACAAAAGACAAAACTGTCTGCCTATTGGCTGCTCAATCTATGAGGCTGCATGTCCCAGCACTCATCTGGCCTGGACTGCCTGGGGGATTCCTGGAGAGCCACTGGTCTTCAGACCATATCAGAAGACCCAATAAGCTGGGTTCTGACATCAGCAATGGGTGGCTTCAGCGAGGACATCGAGGTAGATGCGCTCATCAACAGGAAGCAAGGCAGGCAAATGAGTATCATTGCTCTCCCCTCAACCTCAGCCTCATATCTGGGCGCCACCCACTCTAGGAGTGTCTTTTCTCTCCGCTGTCAATCCTTCTCAGAAATGCTCTCATAGACTTATCTGCTCAAAGACCTTAGTTGATCTCCTGCTCCTACCAAGCTAGCTATTGCAGAGGGTGTAAGACCAGAAGTGACCACTAGAGGACACTGTGTCTAAGAGGTTTGCTGGGCGGTTCCCACCCAAAGTGGGCAGGAGCTGAGCCTGGAATTAGAAACCAGGCTTGCTCGGGCATACAACAGTTTTTTTTATTTCAGTGAGTTTGAGCTGTTTGTGTGCTGTTATGTGCAACTTGAAGTGTCATAGTTGACATAAGAGCAAGTGTCCTTCATATTCCTGCTTGAAACTCAAGAGGGCTTGATCTGTGAAGGAGGTGGCGGCGGCAATTTCAACCAGAGGGCTTTGTAGATCTGCTATTAGATGGCTGAATGCTGGTGGGTTTTCCTGGGGAGATGATCTATTGCAGAAGATCTGGAGAGGAAAGGGATGGGTCTCAGTCTGTGCCATACAGATCTGGATCTGGAGAGAGACAGAGACAGAGACAGACAGAGAGAGGGAGAACAAGAGAGACACACAGGGAGAGAGATACAGAGACAGACAGAGAGGAGAGACACAGAAACAAACAAAGAGACATGAGAGACACACACACAGAGAGAACAAGAGAGAGAGAAAGAGAGAGAGAGAGAGAGATCTGGATACAAAATAAAACCAAGCACCAGCCACCAGTACCTACAAACCAGTCACCTTGAAGGAAGCTTCCCTCAAAAGCTGTAGTGTGGTAGGTGATATCACCCCAAGTGACCCAGGTGGAAGAGAGGGCCGCTTCCTGTCACTTCCGGTGTAGAGGGTTGAGTTAATTTCCTGCCCGAGGCTCCACTGCGGCTGGTTTCTACAAGTCCCTGTGTTTATTAATTCATTTACGCGGTTAACCCCCCTCTTTCCATTCCCCCCTCACGTCTCCAGCAGCCATTCCAACAAGCTTCCTTACTAACCTGTTCACACACAAAATGATCCTACCTTGAGTCTTAAATGGCTTATCAATCATAGTCCTAGGTCTGAGTGTTTCCTTCCCCTGTGGCTTTAAGATCCATCAGGTCACTGCGTGCACGTTTGACCCCTTCCTTCCCTTTGCCTAGCACGCACACTTCAGAACAGGCTTTCCCTACATCCTCTTCTGTGCTCTGAGCCTCTGAGCTCTGTTGTGTCCAACTGCCTCACGCAGGTCAGCTGGAGATTGGAAGAATTCCTGTGGCTTCAGCTTGTAGGCATCACCAAGGTGGCCCACGGGTCGCCCCTGTGGAAGGGGCTGGCCTACGAGGACAGCAAGACAAGGCTGCCTGTCAGTTGATGACAACCCACAGAATTGAACCGTATGGGGCGTGAATTTGAAGCTATAAATTATGAGTGACTTTCTTAGGTGGCCATGGGTGACTACACAGTCCACAGAGAGGGGTTGTCAGGTTGTACAGTGTTCCAGTGCCATTGGTGTTTGGGTAGAGTTTGGCAATCTGTGCTTGCACGTGTGCAAATACACACACACATGGATGTATGTGTTCATAGGAGAGCCTCAGTTGACATTAGGTGATGTGCACCTTTTTAAAAAAAATGTATTTATTTTTATTTTACCTTCATGAGTGTTTTGTGTGCATATATGTATGTATACTGTGTGTGTGCCTGCCACCCATGGAGGACAGAAAGGGGTGCTGGATCCTTTGAAACTGGAGTTACAGATGGTTGTGAGTTGCCTGATGTGGGCACTGGGAACTGAACTCTTGTTTTCTGTATGAGCAACAGATGCTGTTAACCACTGAGCCACCTCTCAAACCTTGCATGCCGTTTTTTGAGACAGAGTCTATCACTGCATGCATGGTTCTGCCTGCAGTCGTCTCCCCTGCCCCTTCCGCAGATCTGGGCTTCTGAGGAAGCTCCTATGCTGTGCAGGACAAGGTGGGTAGCTTCATAACCCACAATGATCCCTGTTTAGTGAGGGCTGCCAAACAGAGCTGAGCCTCCTCCCTGGCGCCATTTCGCAGGGGCCTTCTGTTTCTCCGAGGCCCCACATTTCGAGATATTTTTGATCGTGGTCCATGATGGCCCCAGAGCTTTAGCGGAGAGACAGCACTCTTAAACCCAGAAGATGTGTTAGTGGCCTAGCCTCCCCAGGCAGGGACATCCAAAGACTGGGATGTGCTCAGTCTCGCTGGCTGCAGCTGCGGGCAGGAGTGTGTAGGGCCTGTGGTCAGACCTGAGTGGGGCTGAGAGGGGCCAGGCAGAGACCCCAGGGCTGCTCTTGGTCTATACCTACCCCTTCCTCAGGTGGTGAATCGAAGTGTTGCCAAGACCTCGCTCCAGAATGATCTGGGCAAATCGGCAGGGAAACCTGAAAGTTCAAGACCAGTTAGTTCAAGAGGGAAATAACCCACCAGCACTCATAAGTGGCTGCCGCTGACGTGAGGTCACTACGTCATTAAATCGCATCTCTTGCCTTTTGCCTTCTGTGGCTTCTGGCTGGCTTTAAGCTTCACCACTATGTGTATGTGTGTGTGTGTGTGTATGTGTTTCCTTTTTCTCTTTTTGGGGTGTGGGGGCAGGATCCAGGCCTAGGTTCTCCTCTAGCTCAGGCTGGACTCCAACTTAGTATGTAGCCAAGGCTGACCTTGAACTTCTGACCATCCTTTATCTACCCTTTGAGTGCTGGGATTACTGCTCCGTGCCATCATCCCTAGTTTGATACTGTGCTGGGGACAGACCTGGGGCTTTGTCCATGTTAGGAGAGCATAACTGAGCTACATCCGTAGCCAGCCTCTGCTAGGTGTTCCCCCCCTCCCCCATGGAGCTAGAAAGATAGGACTGGGTGTCTCAGTCTCTCAGTTATATACGGATTCCTGAGAGATGTTATCTCCTGGTTGGCAATGGTGGGAAACTCCCAAGACAGCTTCGAATTGGTGACACTGGCAGTATCAAGGTCTCCGAATTCATTACCATGTCCCCCTTCAGAGGAGTATTTGAATAAGACAGGGACAGACCTACGTTGTTACCAAGGAAAGTAGGGGTGTGTCCTCATTGACAGCACCTCAAGCCATCAGCAAAGGTTAGGCCCACAAGTCAGGGAGGAGGAGAAGGAAAAGTGTGGTAGGCCCCTGTCTTAGTTAGGGGTTTACTGCTGTGAGCAGACACCATGACCAAGGCAACTCTTATAAGGACAACATTCAATTGGTTCTGGCTTACAGGTTCAGAGGTTCAGTCCATTATCATTAAGGCAGGAGCATTAAGGCAGTGTCCAGGCAGACACAGTACAGGAGGAGCTGAGAGCTCCACATCTTCACCTGAAGGCCACTAGGAGAAGACTGGCTCTCACGTGGTTAGGAGGAGGGTATCATTGTCCACCCTCACAGTGACACACTTCTTCCAACAAGGCCACACCTCCTAATAGTGCCACTCACTCCTAATAGTACCACCGTAGCCCCCAAACAAAGACATTGGGAATTAAAGTCCCTAGCAAGTGCCCAGTGTGTGGGCTCCAGCAGGGCCACTCACTCAGTCTGAGCCTTCAGGTTCCTGTCTTCAACCTGGGATGCTCTCAGGACTGCCGGCTCAAGCTAGGTCCTGGGGACACAGCTCTGGGCCCAGAGCCACATCCTTCTTTGTGAGGGCTCACAGGGAGCTCTTCTGGCTTGGCTCTCAGGCCCGGTCTTAGCCATCTCAGCAGTTGGAGACCGTTGTTTCAGGGGCTGCTTCTGCTGGGGTGGATTTGTGGGTTGAGCACAGAAGCATCTTGGCTGGAATGAAGATCTTCTAAAGAGATACCTGTGTCCCCCTCATTTTGGAAATCAGACTATTGAAAAAATTGGAATTACTTCAGGAGTCTCACACCAGGAAAAGGAAAAGGCTGAAGGCTGTTGCCAACCAGAGGGGGACCTTGTCTCTAGGAAGAGATTTCACATAGCTCCCACACCTTGCCACACCACCTCGCAGGACAGACCGGAGCCCGGATGATGGACAACATCACCCCTTGACCAGGACTGCTTAGCTACGCACACCTCTTGCCTCATTGAAACCTGGCCTCACTGAATCAACCTTTTTTTCCTCTGCTTTTTACTGTGTCTTGACTTGGTCTATTGAGGGTGGCCTGAGCCCAGGCTTTTATGGCTGCAGGGGCTAGGGTATGACAATGACAACTTCAGTGACAGGTCCACCCAGGGTGTGCTGAGTAGTCTTGGAAGAACTTAGTCCCCTCTATTCGCTGCCAGCTCCTGCCCCTCCTCAACTTCTCATCCCCTACAAAGTGCATAGAACCCCCAGAGACGTCCAGTCTGGGAAAGATGTATGTGACCTGGAATTAGCATGCCACAGGCAAGTGATCCCGTGACTGAGAACTCAAATGGACTCTCTTACGAAGTCTCAGCTTCAGAAGGAGGTGACAATACAGGACCCTGACACTTTGTCTCCAAGCCCCAGCCCTTCTCTGGCCAGCTTTGGGAGTCATCAGAGCTCAAGCCAAACTCTCAGACTGGGAACAAAAATGCAGATTCCCCTCTCCGTCTCTCTGCTTCCCCTCCCCAAAAGAGGGAGTCTGTGAGGACAGATGGCCCTGTGTCAGAGTCCCTGTGTGATATTGATGTGAACAGCGAGGGAAGGCGACACGTCTCGTGGCTGTAAAAATAGACACGCATGAAGTCGGCCTCCCCCTCCGGCCAGGCGCTATTCTAAACCCGGCGCTCATGGCTTTGGTATCCAACCACCCGGCAAGGCAGAGAACTGGGCTGGAACTTGACATTTAAAGAGTTTGAAAGAAATAGAATAAAGCACAGAGATTTCTTTTTTTAAGTTAGTCTGGTTATTTCTGAATGGGACATGCCAACCCAGCACGAGATCAAATTCACAGCATTTCTGAACCGTGGCGTCTGAAACACCATGGGGGCTATGGGAGCTGTTCTGTCTAGTGTCCTTCTCAACACAGGGTCCCTTGATAGCTGGTTTCTTCTCGGATGCCTCTCTAGATGGAGTGCTCTCTACTTCCAGTGATGGATCTATGATTAGGCAACCCAGGATGCCTTAGATAACTACAGCTAAATGCTTTTGGAGAAATACTGAGTTAGTAGCTATCTCTCCAGAACAATCTTTCACAGATTGTTGGGGGGGGGGTAGGGTCATTTTATATTCTTGAAATTTATAGCTATTGGTTTTTTTTTTTTTTTACTGGGCTCCTGCTACGAACTCAGTCCTGTTCGAGAAAAGTTGTGGGAGCTAAAAGAGAAGATGGTTTCAAAAGGCAGCTAACACGCAATCTGGGCAGATAATGAACACGTGTGGCATAATGAGATGGCGCACGGAGGCAGGGTATTATCCGACATTGTGTGATGCAGCCTGTTTCCTCCCCGCTCAAAGTCAGCCGCCATTTTTTACCATCTCTACGTTAGTTAAGGACACCTGCATTGTAGAAACCTCTCTGGCTTCCGGGCTCAGGATGACCCTGGCTGTCTCGTCTGCCTCTTTCGCTCATCCCCCCCCCCGCCCCCCAAGTCTCTGGTCTTGTGAGGGAGATGCTTGCTGTCCCATCCCTCTCTACCACATCCCTTTCCGTTTGGAATGGGAAGCTTTAACCTGGAGCTCATCACTTGGGCCGATTGGCCAGGGAGCACCAAGGTCTTCACGCTTTTTTTTTTTTTTTCTTTTGGTTTTTTTTCGAGACAGGGTTTCTCTGGGTAGCCCTGGCTGTCCTGGAACTCACTCTGTAGACCAGGCTGGCCTCGAACTCAGAAATCCGCCTGCGTCTGCTTCCCGAGTGCTGGGATTAAAGGCGTGCACCACCACGGCCGGCCGGAACTCATGCTTTTGCGCAATCTCCTGACTGAGCTCTCTCCCCAGCCCTCCCTCTTACTCACATGTCCTCTCTGTTCTGGGAAGGCTTCACCCCATCACCCCACTCCCAGTCTAGAATCCAGAGCCCCTTCCCTTTTACCTGCTCTCTGGCTGGCTTTGAACTGTGTTTCTTGATTTTCCCATGGGTCCAAGCCCCACCTTTCTCCAAGGTCTGGGCCAGCTTGCCTCTGCTGTGGCCCGGTAGCTAGAGCAAGTGTGCATTTCCTGTTGGCAACAGTTATTTCCTGACTACCCTAGGGACCCTTACCTTGGCTCTGAAGCCTTCTCGCCACCCCATGTGACAGAAAAAAAATCATGGGTTTGGGTTCAAATCATGACTCTGACATTTATTAGCCACGTTCTCAGGCAAACCACAGGCTCTCACCGGCCTTTACTCTACACCTGCGCTGTGGTTTCCTTGGCTACAGGTAGAGACAATGATTGCAGCCAGACTTTGCCAAATATAAAATGCCTTCCAGGCATTCACTATTATTATGGTTGTATCTTCTTGGAAAAGAGAGGAAGTGAGGCTTAGATCCGTTTGATGCCTTTGCAGTGTTCAGCGCAGGTAGTTGTTAGGTACCTGTGGCTTGTCTCGCCATGTGGAATGCATCGAGGGGTTAAAAGTGAAGGCCTGGTTTCCAGCCAAGCGAGCTCCCACTTGGAAGACATAATGAACACATGTAGGATAATGAGCCTGTGGGAGGAGGCAGGGTATCATTAAATGTGGTGTTGTCTGAGCCTGCCTGGAAGGAGGAGAAATGTTCTGAGCCTGGGATAAGGAGAGCCAGGATGATGGGAAAAGCCTGGAGCCAGAGCAACCTCTAGAGAGGTAAGTGGATGCAGTCCAGTAGGGAGCAACCCCGCACCCCAGCTGCTGATCCCTACCTCCTGGGGTTGGATGAGAGAGCTCACCTTCAGTGGATGCTGAAGACAGTTTGCTCCCTACCACAACCTAGGGCTCCAAGCTGGAGGCTGATCACAGCCATTTTTCATTTGTAGGGGAGAAAATGGGAGCTTGGGGACTTACTCAAGGGACCTCAACCCAAAAGAGGCAGCAGGGAGATTTTTCTCAGCAAGCCAGCGAGGCTGGTAAGGGAAAGGACTTTCCCAGGGCTTTCTCAGCCAGCCCATGCCTGAGCTCGCCCTGGAACCCCAGTGAGCTAAGACAGGCAGAGAACCTGACCCATGGGCATCAACTCCCAGTGGGCCAGTGACCTGGCATGTGGCCTGGAATGAAAGGTGGTGTTGGGGTGGGCAAGTAGAGTCAGCTTGGATGAATCAGGATAAGAGGGTCAGGGTGGATGAAGCTGGAGGCTCAGAATCCAAAGTAGTACCTCAGGGGAGGGGCAAAGCTGGGGTCAGCTTGTACAGGGACCATAAAACAGCAGAAGGAGCTCTTTGACCTTGGGGAAAGGACTTGAGGTCGGAGACAGTGTGGGAGACCATGAAAGGAAGTACTGTGCTTGAGAGTCTTCCCAGTCAAATCCCATGAGGATCTCGATCATGAATGGGCTTTTCCTAGTCCCTTCCTCCCAGGCTATTCTTCGTGCCCAACAGTCGAACAGTCAGACATTCTTGTTCTGTGTTAGGAGAAGGGATAGAGACTCAGAAAGGCTGGTGTAATAGGAGGAGGGAAGAGCATTGAAGATTATGATGGTTAATCAGCCTGGTCAGTTTGATTGGATTTAGAGTCACCATGGAACCATACTTCTGGGTGTGTCTATGAAGGTGTTTTCAGAAGGGTTTGCTTGAGGAGGGAAGACCCGCCTTGAATGTGGATGCCACCACCACGGGCTAGGGTCCAAGACTGAATAAAGAAGAGAAACTAAGGGCTGTTGGTGTGGCTCAGTGGTTACGAGTGAGGGCTGGCTGCTCTTCCAGAGGACCGGGTTCCATTCTTAGCACCCACACAGTGGTTTACAGCTGCCTGTAACTCTCATTCCTGAGGATCTAGCGCCCTCTCTTGGCCTCTGTGAGAACCAGGCACAGGTGTGGTTCATAGATGAAGGCAAACCACCTACACACAGAAATTAAACTAGAAACAATAATTTTTTTTCAGAAAGCTAGTTTTATTTCTAGGATGGTGTTATAAACTTTTAGTGGGTGCTAATAGTCACCTGCAACACTCACACAAGGTTGTCTGTGTACTATCAGCAAACAGTCAGACCTTCAACAGACCACAGCAGAGGGGTACAGTGGGGTGGCTCTGCCTTACTGCTGGTGCTGGTAACCTCTTGCTTTAGTCTATCTATTGTGGTTTTGCCCTCTAAGTCCTGGATCTTGATACTGGGGCCAGTGGCAGCACAGAGCCAGTGGAGGTTGGGGCTGAATCACAAGGCATAGATGATGTCCCCGCGAACTGGTAATGTATAAAGATGCTTGCCTTCATTGAGATCCCACAGCATCGCCTGGCCATCCTTGCCTCCAGAAACACAGCGGCACCCATCTGGAGAGACCATCATTGTCTTTAGATAGTCATGAGGCCAATGTGGTTGGTGTTCAGCTTGCAGTGGGCCAACCTGACTAGCTTGTCCCATCCATAGGAGGTGATGATAGGGTGGCCGATGTTCTCGGAGAAGTGGATACAAGACGCTCATTTCGAACGACTCTCATTCTAGACAGCGTACTTGCAGGAACCCAGAGTGTTCTGTAATTTTATGGTCTTGTCTCAGGATCCAGAGACAATCTGCCAGTTGTCAGAAGAGGAGGCTGCATCCTTGGTATGGCCTACAAATTGTCTTGTGGCGGTGACTATTTTGAGATCCAAGAAGCACAGCATTCCATTCCAGGAGCCTGAGAGAGCAAACTGACCATCAGAGGAGGCATCACTAACAAACTGAGAGGGACCTTGCAGAGCATAGTGTGGTGTACGGTACTTGGTCTTATCTCTGGGAGGCTTCCCCGTGATGATGGCCTCGTTTTGAGACATGAACAGGATCATATCTGGGAACTGTGGGGTGGCGTCCATCTGTGCTATCCAACTGTTATGGTCCTTGAGGATCCCATAAAGGGTCATCTGCTCCATCATGCCTGCAGCTGATGTGAGTGTCAGCAATGAGGATGACACTGGGTAGCCCAAAATGCCAAGCACTGCAGCTGCTGCTGCAATCCTGTGGAGAAGAAGTGTATGATAATATTTTTAAAAGAGAAAGTGAGCTGGGGACCGGCATCCATCTGTCTCTACTTCCTTACTGTGGGTACAGTGTGACCAGCTGCCATACCTTCCTGCCATGGTGGCTGTGTTCCCTTGAACTGTAGGATGACACAGACTCTTCCTCCTGGAAGGTCTGTCTCTTCATGTATTTTTATCACCCAAATGTCCCAGAAGACTAAGCTAGCTCCCTCAGGACTCCCTAACCTCTGAGCATCTCCGACTTCACTAAACACACCCTTTTCAGCTTTCTGAGGTGACAGTGGCCAGGGTGTGGGCTTTAGGCCACACTCATTCTGACCTCTAGCTTGGCGATTTGTTTTCAAGATGGCCTGGTGTGGTGGTTGAATGAGATGTCCTTGGACATTTGAATGCTCTGTGCCCAGTTGGTGGCTATTTGGGGAAGCTTAGGAGGCATGATCTTGCTGGAGGAAGTGTGTCACTGGGGGATGGTCTTTAAGGTTTCAAGTATGATCTACTTCCTGTTCGCAGATGCAGATGCGGACTGTCAGCTGCTGCTCCAGATGCCGTGTCTACCTGTTCCCTCTGCTCTGCCATCATCGACCATTATACCTCTGAAACCACAAGTCCCAACTCAACTCTTCTGTGAATTGCCTTGGTCATGTGCTTTATCAGAGCAACAGAAAGGTAATCAATACACCTAGTGAGAGTATTTCCTCTCTGCAGACAAGATAGCCCCATCGTTAAGGAGTATGGGCAGTGAAGGTAACGGGCCTGACACAGAAGGAGCTGGGTCCCAGGAGCCTCTGCCAAAGAGCATGCCACCAACTGCATCAGTAGCAGGAATACCTGTGTTCTGGCTTCCTCTCACCTCAGCTGCGGGCTCCAAAGGATCTCTATGAAGAGGTCAGATGGATGCCAATCTTGGGCTTTTAAGCCTTCTTGGATAAGAAGCCAGCCCAGGAACTGCCCACACCAGCAGCCTCAAACTCTGCCTCTATGCTTGTCCTTCTTCCTCTGGTGTCTGATGGCTGTAGTCTGCCCCACCCATAACTCAGTGCCTCTTGAAAGGAAGCTCTCAAGGGCTGCAGAGTTAGCTCAGTGGTTAAGTGTTTGTCTCACAAGTGTGAGGACCTAAGTTTGATCCACAGATCTCAGGTAAAAATCTGCCACAGTGACATGTATTTACAATCCCAGTCATGGAGGCACAGGAACAGATACAAGTGTCTTCTGGGACTTCAATAGACATTTGCTGACTATCCTACTTGAAAGACACTGTTCTAGACAGGAGGTGGAAGATGGCTGAGGAATAGCACCTGAAGGCTGTCTTCTGACTCCACATGCAAGTTCGCAAACACACATGAACATATACATTCACTTATCCACAATCTCTTCTTTGTAGACAGCCTTCTGGGTGTTGGGACTCTCAGCTTGAAAGCTTCCTCTGGTGGCTGGCAGTGAAGTATCTTCTGCCTTTTCTCCCACTGAGCCATCTTGCTGGCCTTCAGTTGGGTTCTTATGTCAACCTTATTTGACAGGATTCTGACTTCTTCCAATCTGGTTCTGGGGGCGAGGCCATGGCACCACACACAATTCACCTGGTCCTTGTGAGGGATACTGAAGACACCAGGCCTTAGATCCCTTAGCATCTGAAGAAGAGGAGTAGGTCAGAAAAGCCATGATAGAACCACGAGGAGCTGGCCAAGAGGCTGTGCCTGCACGCATTTATATCCCAAGTACTGTGCTGCACTGGGCATCACGGACTTGTCTATTCTGATCCAGCATTGCGTTAACTCTTCCCTGACTCCACCTGTGCAGCTTCTGCCTTCCACAGTAATTCTTTATGTCTGCCTCGTGAGAGCAGGGTCCAGCCAACGGTGGCCCAAGTAGTTTATATCAGTATTTTTAAAAAATATATATTTAATGTGTGTGTGTCTGTCTGTCTGTCTGTGTCTGTGTGTGTGTGTCTGTGTGTGTGTGTCTCTGTGTGGTGTGTCTATGTGTATGTGTGTGTGTGTGTGTGTGTATGTGTGGTGTGTGTGTGTGTGTGTCTGTGTGTATGTGTGTATGTGTGTGTATGTCTGTGTCTCTGTGTGTGTATGTGTATGTCTGTATGTGTGTCTGTGTGTGTGTATGTCTGTATGTGTGTGTGTGTGTATATGTATGTCTGTGTGTGTGTGTGTGTGCAGGCACACATAGGTGAGAGGACTGGCAGAAGTCAGTTCTCTCTTCTCACCATGAATCCTGAAGCTCAAACTCAGGCTGTTAGGTTTTGCAATAGATGCCTTTAGCCATGGAGCCATCTCATTGTTGGTTCGTTTGGTTTTTTGATACAGGGTCTCACGGATTTCAGGCTGGCCTGGAACTCCCTATATAGCTGAGGATGACTTTGAACTCCTGTTGAGTCCTAAGGTTTGTCTTCATACCTGGGGGTTGAACCTAGGACCTCATGCACACTAGGCACGCACTTGACCTTCTGAGTCACGACCACAGCCCCGATGACAAGGTTCCATCATGATCTGGCCACCCTTGGTGGCTTGTACATGGTCTGGAACGGTTTTGTGCTCAGATGGCCGGAGCTGTGGCATCCAAGATGCTAAGTTGGAAGTAGAGATCTGGTCTTTTGCTTGCTGGTCCCTGGTTAGAAGATAGGCAGGCAGAGGTCAGGGACTGGTTCTTGTTCACACCTCAATCCCTGGGCAGAGTCCTTTGCAGAAGAGAAGCTGGACTTCCGTAAATGCTTAATTACGAGGGAAGTGTCCAAGCTGGAGAGAATCAATGAAGAGCATCCAGAGGAGACAGTTAAATTACTCAAGAGCAAAAACAGGTTTCAAGGACTTTAAAAGCCTTCATTTACATACACAGAGTTGATAAGCTAATTACACAACAATCTTGTCCTAACCAGTAAAGCTGCCCCCTAAGGTCTTGTTAGATAACACCTTGTTAACCTGGCTGTCTTGACAATAATCAAAGTTCAATTTTCTGTAATCCGCACTTGACTCTCCCACCTCTCTGGTCTCTCTCTCTCTCTCTCTCTCTCTCTCTCTCTCTCTCTCATCTGAACTAGACTTTAAATAGACAGTCCTGCTGAATTGGAAGGGCTGTGCGAATAGTTGTCCTGCACTGTGAGGGTGACCTTTCTTGGAGCAGGGCCTGGCTGAGGGCAGCCCATGTTCACCTGGCAAGCACTACAGATTCACTACCTGAGAACCACAGATTCTCCAGGGCCCAGAAAAAGGGTTGTGGCTTGGAAGAAGTTTAAAACACATTGCTTTCAAAATTAACATTCCTTGCAACTCACCATAACCAATGTGAGAGGATGTTTATTTAAAAATCTACTAGGTAAATGGCATTATGCTGATTGCAACCCTGACTCTTAGGGTTATTCATAAATTATATTAAATGAGGGATGTGGTTGCATTGAAAGATGCTTGCCACGGTTTAGGGGCAATCCACTGGAAGAACGGGAAGACTTCTTAACCACTGAGCTATCTCTCCAGCCCCTGAAATCCAGGTTGTTGAGCTGATGACAAATGGCTGCACAAGATGACGTACATTTTGGAGGTAACAAAAGCTCATCTAGATTTAGGGACTTTCTTTAAGAACCAAGACACATCCATGTCTTGTTTTTTGCATGTTTTATACACATCCAGGACATTTTTATTTATTTATTTTGTGTTTGTACCTATGAATGGAGGTTAGAGGACACTTGAGGGACTCAGTTGCTTTAGGGATGGGACCCTAGGTCTGAAGGCTTGGTTGCAGGCGTCTTAGTCTGCTGAGCCATCTTGCTGGCCCACATGAGCCTATGAACTGTGGATGCTTTGATAGGAGCCTTCTAGAGACTTGTAACTATGTGGAGGAAGAGCTCTGAAATTCATATATATATATATATATATATATATATATATATATATATACAATATATATATGTATGTATATATATATATACACACACATACACACACATATATATGATTTATTTGTTTATGTGTTTTATATATATGAGGGTTCTATCTTTGTACATATCATTAATCATTAACAGGGCATCAGATCTCATTGAAAATGGCTGTGGGCCACCATGTGGTTGCTGGGAATTGGACTCAAGACCTCTGGGAAAGCAGCCAGTGCTCTTAACTGCTGAGCCATCTCTCCAGCCCAAAATTTAGTTTTTAAGAAATTAATTTTGATTTATGTACACATGTGTGTATGCTGTACATGTGCCTGTGCCCTTGGAGGCCAGAAGGGGGCATGGGATCCTCTGGAGTTGGTGTTAAAGGTCATCTTGAGTGGCCTGATGTGGGTGCTGGAACTCAAATGAGGGTCTGTCTGGAAGAGCAGAAGTCCTCTTAGCCACTGAGTCATCGCTGTATTCTCTGAAGTCCAATTATCAGCCTCCTAAACAGTGTCAACTGTAGCAGACCAAGCTCCGATAGTGTTGCTGTATGGTTTGGGCCACAGCGTGGTAGTGCTGGAGATGATTTTGATTATATGATGAGGTCATGAGACTTAGGGCCTCCATGATGGCATTAGTCATTGTTGACTGAGCCATTTCTCTAGCCCTCAGAAGAACTTCTAATATAACAACACTCTTTTGTACACACAAGCCAAATTCCACAGACTCAGTTTATCTCAGAATTGTAAAAATGATGCCCATTTTGATGCATAGGAAGCACAGGAGAGATCAAAGCTCGCACCCTTGCTATACAACCCAGCAAGAAGATCCTTGGGCGGCCCCTAAGCAGATAGATGTTGGTATCATGCCTCTGGATATCCCAGTCCCAGAACCATGAGCCAAATACACTGCCATTTACAAATCATCCTGTCTCAGGCATGTTGTTATAGCAACGGAAAATGGGCTATAAGGCATGGTCTTGGTAAACAGTTTTGAGCAACTGAGAAACAGGCAGGGTAAGGCCAACTTAGTTCCTCCTAGGCCCAGACCCTCAACCCCTCTGACTTTACAGCAGAGGAAACCAGTAAGAACTTGGGCTGTCAGGCAAGGGTGGGACTAGCCCCTTACATTGGCTTCTGACTGCAGAGGCAGCAGGTGAGAAGGGTGTTTCCCATCAGAATGTGGCCATGGAAGACAAAGGCTGGCTTGGGGTTATATTTACTCACAAAGTCATGTGTGTGTGTGTGTGTGTGTGTATATGCAGTGCGTGTGCACATGCCTGCAGAAGCCAGAAGTCAACTTCAGGTGTCATTCTTCAGGAAATGCCTACCTTCTCTCCTCTCATTTTTACCTGGAAGCCTAGGATTTGGCTAGGAGTTCTCTCCAGTGAGTCCTGGGATCCATCTGTCTCGGACTCCCCAGTGCTGGGGTTGCAAGCACGCCTGGCTTTTTTATATGGGTGCTGGGGATTGAACTCAGGTCTTCAAACTTGTGCAGCAAGCACTTTGCTGACTGAGCCACCTCCCCAGACTGTCATTAAGACTTCTAATGTAACAAAACCCATTCTCACAAACAAACAAGCCAATTTGCACAGCTCAGAATTCAGTTTGGTTCAGCATTATAAAAACGAATGGCCGTTTTAACCCAAACGAGGGCCAAGGGGACATGGTGCATGAATCCCCATCTTTGTCTCCAACAGCGTCGTCTCATTTTGTCTCTAACGGTTTGGCACAAGACTAATGATGCTGTTGGCAGATCCCTGGGCAAAAGGATAATGTTGGGGCCTCTGTTCAAAAGTTAGTCTGAATTCCAAGAGAACGGCAGGAGAGCATTAGTCCAGGCAGGAGCCCCGAAGCTGCAGACCACACAGGTACAGACTGCGGCCAGCTTGGCTTTTTCAAGGCCATGTCTTGTATGTGCATATGCTTAAAAAACGTAAAAAATGATTGATTTTTATCTTGTGTGTCTGCATTTTGCACTTTGCCACGGTGTGCACACTTGAAGTCCTCAGAGCCGGAAGATCTGTGTCAGATTCCCTAGAACTGGAGGTAAGGATGGTTGTGAGCCACTATGTTGGTTCTGGAAACCAAATCTGCATCCTTTGGAATGGCAGCCAGTGCTCTTAACTGCTGAGCCATCTCTCTAGGCTCATATGCATATTTTTTTTTTTTTTTTGATATAGGGTCTCGTTACATAGCCCAGCGCTGGCCTGAAACTGTTTATGTAGACAACGTTGGTATTGAACTTGAGATCTACATGCATCCACCTTCTGACTGCTGGCATTATAGATATGTGCTACCATGTCTGGGTGGTTTTGAAGATATTAAAGTGAATATGAAGTTCAATGGTTGAAGGATGACTGCAGTTTTCATCATGGGCCAGACCTAGGTAACTGCAGAAAAGTGGTTAGTTTTTTTTAAGAGTTTTTTTTTCCATTTTAAAAGATTTATTCATTTTATATATGTGAGTACACAGTTGCTGTCATCAGACACACCAGAAAAGGGTACCAGATTCCATTACAGATGGTTGTGAGCCACCATGTGGTTGCTGGGAACTGAACTCAGGGCCTCTGGAAGAACTGTCAGTGCTCTTAGCCGCTGAGCCATCTCTCCAGCCCCAGAAAAGCAGTGTTTACAAAAGGAAAATTTTGTTCCTTTTGCTGTGTGTGCTTGTGCATGTGGAAGGCCTAGGGTGATGCCAGAGGTTGCCCTCCTTTGCTCTCCTACCTCGCTCATTGAGGCAGGCTCCCTCAGTTGAGCCCGGAACTCAGTGTGACTGATGGCTAGTCTCTCTAGCCAGCTTACTCTGCGGATTCCCCTGTCCTACCTTCTGAAGTTGAAAGTACAGGCAAGCTTCCAAGTGTGTCCAGCTCTTCTGGATTGCAGGGACTCAAATGTTTGCTCGGCAAACACTTAGCCATTGAGCCACCTCCCCAGTCCCAGGTTGTATTTTGCAGAGTTACTACCGAATTGAGCATTCCGGGGGATCACTCAGTCTCCCCAGTGATCTGTCAGCTTGTATCCACGGATGTGCAGTCCTGATCCTTCTCATGAGCTGGCACATCCCAAGAGAAGGCAGCTCTAACCTGAGTGCTTTAAACCATTGCTGGTTACCATGCATTCAGGTACAGGAGCGTCCCTGTCTTGTAACAATTACCCCCTCCCAGCAGGGCGTGCAGTGACTGTCTCTCCTGTTGGTAACCATGAGGTGACGAGGTCTGAGAATGTAAAAACAAGGGTGGGAACAGCTTGAGGACCTACAGTTTTAGAAGCAGGAGTGTGGTGCATGCTGTGACACAGTAGAGCAGTGGAATCAGGCCTGGCCCTGTTGGGCTACTGAAGCGCGCCCGCGAATGTGTGTGTGTGTGTGTGTGGCACTGCAGGCCTTTGAGAAGGATTTCTGGGATTCGTTGTTCCTCAGGGGTGCTTATTTACTTCTATCTTAGTTTACTCTGAGGCTAAGTGGAGTTGAGCCACTTAGCCTCCCCGGAGTGGACTTGTTCAGTGTAGTTTCCCAGTTGTAAGCTCACTGGGCTTCCAGCTACCAAAACCTAATCCTGCCCCAAACCAGAGATCCCAAATGGGGCCTTTGTGTAACAAAAGGGAGACTGAACTCTAAACTCTGAGGTGAGCAGGGAGGGTCACATGCTGCTGGCAGGCCCTGTATTCATTCATTCATTCATTCATTCATTCATTCATGCATGAATGCATTTATTTCTGCAGCTGGGGGCACCCTTCCTTGGCCTTGAACATAGCAGTGGTTTTATCTTAGTTTTAGGGACTGGAAAAATGGTTCTTCAATTAAGAGCTCTTGCTGTACTAGCAGAGGACTCAGGTTCTGTTCCCAGAACCTACATGGCTGTTCACATGTGGTTTTAACTCCAGTCCCAGAGGCTGATGGCTATCTTGCTGGAGTAAATGGCACGTGGACAGTTGAGCCACTTAGCCTCTCCCCAGTGGATTTGTTCAGTGTAGACAGTACAGTTCTTCCCGTGAACTCTGACTGCTCTGCTGACCTTCACGCTGTCTGCACACAACCCAGACTTGACCGGTTCCAGTGTGTGTGGACAGAACAGTGCCCCTGTGTTTGAGCTCTTGGGCAAGAGGGCAAGACTGATCTTCTCTGAAAGTGAGGCGGTCCATTGATACGCTGTCCACAGCTCCTGCCTGGGTCAGAAGCCACAAAGGGTGAGATGTTGCTGGGCAGCTGCTGCTCCCATGATGCCTGCCTACTTTTTCTGTCTAATCACTATAGATCTTTAGGCATGCTGGAGAGATGGCTCAGTGGTTACAAACACTTGTTATCCTTCCAGAGGACCCACGTTCAGTTGCCAGCACCCACACGGAGTGGTTCACAATCCTAGCTTTGGAGGATCTGACACTCTCTCCTGGCTTCTGCGGGCATTGCGCGCACACACACACACACACACACTCAAATCAATTTAAAAAAAAATCAAAAAGAAAATTCTTAGCTAATAAGGCTTTGATGAGAAGAAATTACTGAATCACCATCAACTCTACTGTGTGTGTGTGTGTGTGTGTGTGTATCTGTGTATCTGTGTGTGTGCCCGTGTGTGTGTGTCCATGTGCACATGCGCTTCTGTGTGTGCCTATGGAAGCTAGAGGACAACCTCAGGTGTTGTTACTCAGGTGTGCTGTCCATTATTTTGAGACAAGGTTCTCTCATTTGCCTGAATCTCTCTGAACAAGCTGGGCTTGACCTCGTGAGCCCTAGGAACATAGCTGTGTCTCCCTCCCCAGGGCTGGGATTTACAAGTAGGCTCCACCACTCTTAGCTTCCTACCTTGCTTCTTGGGGTTGAATTTGGGTCTTTGTGCTTGCAAGGCAGGTACATTATCAATGGAGCCATCTTCTCACCTCTGGGCTCTCACTTCTTAGACAACCTGATGTGCTCTTGCTTTGGGAGGTCCAGGGTCATCACTTCTGTATTGTCACAAATCACTTGTGTAGCTGGTGCCCTTTTCTATGATATTGGAACAGTCTCTCCCTATCTCTGAGCTCTCGATAATCCAGCCTGTCTATGGACCCACACACTAGCCTCTCTGTAACTAGGGAAGTGGTCTAAGAACTGGGAGGGCTGTGGTTCAGGAGGAGGCAGTCTCAGGGTGATCAGGCATGGAGGAAGCTTCTAGGAGACCTGACATGGTGCTTCCTGGCTATGTCCAGTGCTTCTGCCTAGGTAGGGATGTATATGGCCTGGGCTCCAGGATCCTTTGGAGGGACATGCTCTACCTTCCAAACAGAAGCTAAGGCTCAGAGAGGCCAGGTTCAGCTAGCCAGAACCCAGGCTCTCAAAATGTACACAGTTAAGGGGTCGGAGGAAACAACTTTGTAGGGCCGAGAGGATGGCTCGGTGGGTGCTGTCATGCCGAGCAAGCATGACGACATGAGTTCAGATACCCAGAAATCATAGAAAAAGTCAGGCATGGGAGTGCACACCTATAGCCCTGGGCGGCGGACACAGGAGCAGCACTGTGCACAGCTGCTCTGTTGAGTCAGTGAGCAGCAGGTTCAGGGAGAGACCCTGCTTCAAAAAGATAAGGGGTGGGGTGATGGGAGAAGATGCTCAGATGTTGATATCTGGCTTCCATGTGCATGCAGACACACACACACACACACACACACACACACACACACACCACAGAGAAGGGAGAGAGAGAGAGAAACTTACGTTGGAGTTCCTTTCTCCCTTCATGCAGCCTTCTGGGTATTCAGAAATTCCCACCTAAATGTTTCCCACCTGAGGCAGTTGCCTCCAGGAAAAACAGAAAGGCCCAGTGGGCTTCTGAGGAAAGAACTGAGTCCCAAGCCCCCATCTCTCAGAAAAGTTGTTATTAAATTCTATGCTGGGCCCCGACCTGGATTTAAAGATTTGCAAGAAGACAAATGCCAAACAGATGCCCATTAGGGCCCTGACAGCCGAAGCTTAAAGATAACATTTACAGTCTGCCTGGGTCTGTATCTCTCTCTTCCCCACTCGGCCCCTCGCCTGCCTCCAGTGGGATCAATACCTCGGCTGAGGTTACGTGGAGGTGGTCACATTCTTTTAAGCTGTTTGCTCTGCTAACACTCGGGCTACTCCTTCCAACAGGCCTGTTTGCCCAGCATTAGGGCTGTTTGCCGAAACACCTAGTCCAATCCGAGGGGGCTCAGCTTTCTAAACAGTTGGTCCCTGAATCTGTCAATCAATAACACCAATTGGGTTCCTGACATGGACAGTGAGTGTGTCCAAGTCTAATATTTGCCCAGACACCACCGGTCCTCACTTTCCCAGCACCTGACAGTCCCCAGCTTGACAAGAAGGGCATTAGCCAAGAGCACAGGCTGCTAGGAAGACATGGTGTTGTCACATAGGAGCTGATTCCAGGAGAGAAGGGCACATGATAAATATAATGCTCGCTTTCAGAAAGGTAATTTACTGAAACGCACGGCTATTTACCTGCTCATCTGGCCTGGGATCATTAAACATAGCTGGCACAGGCTTTGGCATCTCTTGGGCTGGTAAAGTAGCCAGGGTTTGGCCTCATAAAATTTGAGGTTGGATCTGGGGGCTGGCTTGGTGACCAAGGGGATGGCAAGAATCTACTCGGGCCAAAACCCAAAAGAGCAAGATACGTTTCCTAAAATGAGAATAGTAGAGGTTGGTGAGATGCTTCAGTGGCTAAAGTCGTTTGTTGCCAGACCTGGTCATCTGAGTGTGATGGGACACTCATAGTGGAAGAAGAAAGCCAACTTCCCCTAGTTATCCTCTGATCTCCCATGTGAATGCACGCACACACACACACACACACACACACTAAATAAACATAATAAAAAATTTAAGAGTGACAGTTTAATGGGACCGGCTTTTCCTTGGTCCTTCGGGATGAGAAAATCTTTTGGAATCTGATAAAGGCATTGGCTAGGCAGCATTGCGAATGTACTAAATATTGCTAAATTATTCACCGCAGAGGTTCATTTTATGTTCTGTGCATCTGAGAGGCCCTCATGCCTAGCTCGGGCGTCGGCTCAGAGTACATGCTTAATAAATGTTTATTGAAAGAACGACCTAACATTTACACAGCCCACAAAGCCCTTTGTTATACATTGGCTCATTTTATCCTTAAAGAACCCTCTGCCGTGGGTGGAGGTGAGTGTTAGCATTCTCATGTTGTGAAGCAAAGCTAAGGCTTAGGGAACTGGGTGCACCTCACATCTCCTGCAATGAGGGATGGTGGGTGCTGGGATTCGAACCAGAAAAGCATGTGGTCCCATCTGTGCCTGTAGAGCTCTGCTCTTTCCAGAATGGGAAAGAACTAAAGTCTTACAACTATTTCTGCCTCTTCTTTCAGGATACCTACTTACTTCTAAGCCTTTTAACTGGTGTGTATTGATTATATATCATAATGGGTTTCACGTTTCACGATGGGACTTCCACACGTGTATGTAATGCATTTTGATGGTGTCAAACCCTATTTCTTTCCTGTCTACTTCCCACCTCTGCTGACTCCGTTCCTCACTAGTAGTTCCCATCTCCATCCATGTCTTTGTATGCATGTGCCTGTGAATGCTTCTATGTGTGCATGCATGTACACATGCATGTGTGTATGTATGTGTGCATACATGTGTATATGTTCCCTTTTCCAGTCCCCACTAACTGCCTATAGACTCTCAGAGAGGGGTGGGTGGGGGTGGGATGGGGCTCATGAACCAGTCTCTGGCTCTTGCACTCTTTCTTCTCTTAACATGGTGTTCCCTGAACCTTGCAGATGATGATATGGATGCCTTTTTAGGGTATTTATTATGAAAAAATAATCAAAATGGTTGTTAAGGTGGGTGCTGATGTCTCCCATCCTTAGCTAGATCTTTACTAAATGAGTTACAGGCACAGAGACCTCCCTGCTGAGGAACCCAGGCATCTTGGAGCACCAGGGAAATCTCAAGACTGGTGACACAAGGTCTTCAGAGAGGAGCTAGGTCTGGAATGGAGACTTTGCAGGAGACATAGGGCCCTCCCTGTGGCCTGGGTGTCATGTGAGGGAGTCTGCCTGATGACACCTGAACCATCTTGCCACTGACACCTGTCAGGCTGGGTGTGTCTGCTGTTGTCAAGGATTCTGGACTTCAAAAGCGCCACCATCACTTCTACATCTTGCTTCTTTTTCTGCTTCTTCTGTCTGTGAGGTCTTGAGATATCCCTAAGTGAATATCTCATAGTCTTACAAGATGGAGCAATATTGTCATGTCACAGGACCATGCTGGCGAGGAGACTGAGGGAGTTTGGGAGTGCTCCACACAGTGCTTAGTGCCAGGGAGGAAAGATACCCAGTACTTTCTCTGATGCGATCTTGGCCTCATTTGAGGCACCTGGACTTGTGTGCGAAGGTTGGGCCCTAGGAAAGGTTTTCCCTAGTGCAGGGCATAGTTAGAATCTTTATTTAAAAATAAAACATCTGGGCTGGGGAGATGGCTCAGTGGTTAAGGATGTGTACTGTTCTTGAAGAGGACTGGAGTTCCATTCCCAGCATCCATGTCAAGTGGCTCACAACTGCCTGGAGATCCATTCTAGGGAATCTAACACCTCTGATTTCTTAGGGCACCTTCCCTCATGAGCCCCCAGTCCTACCCCCCAAACTATGGATAATTAAAAGTAATACAAATAAACCTTAAAAAATACGTCCGGCTGAAGTTTGTGTGCTTCCATTGTCAGGGCATCCTTTCGAAAGTTTGAGAGAAAAGGCTTCCCCAAAAGACAATGAGGAAACACACTGTGAGGCTGTGGGGCTTTGCAGGACTCATGAGATGATACTGTCAGCGCGTGAGTCTCAGGCCAGGGCAGGTGTCTGCAGGACTCATGAGATACTGTCAGCGCGTGAGTCTCAGGCCAGGGCAGGTGTCTGCAGACCCTCTGACCCTCTGACCCTCTGGAGTGAATGGCACTCACTCTAGGAACATCTAGTCTATGACACTGTCAACAACAACTGTGTTGGAACCTAACTCTTCAGACAGGACACAAAGGAACAGTCTCCTTCCTTCCTTCCTTCCTTCCTTCCTTCCTTCCTTCCTTCCTTCCTTCCTTCCTTCCTCTGGTCACCACACTTTTGCCTGCACACACACAGCCCTCACATACAGTAATTAAATAGAAATTAAAAAGATAGGTAGAAAAATGATAGAGGAAGACATGTGATGTTGACCTCTGGCCTTTACATATGTACATATGAGTGTACATACTTGCACACACACACACACACACACACACACACACACACACAGAGGATGGAGTAAGACTGAAAGCTCACGACCTGCGCCTGGGCTGCAGAGTCACTTCAAGCCAGTCTGAGATATATAAGGAGACCCTGCCTCAAATTAAAGTGAAAATAAGCCAGACAGTGGTGGCACATGCCTTTAATCCCAGCACTTGGGAGGCAGAGGCAGAGGCAGGGGGATTTCTGAGTTCAAGGCCAGCCTGGTCTACAGAGTGAGTTCCAGGACAGCCAGGGCTACATAGAGAAACCCTGTCTCGAAAAACCAAACACAGAAAGAAAAAAAAAGTGACAATAAAGAAAGGGATTGGGAGTGTAAGTTTTTAGTAGAGAATTTGCACAGTACATCCACAGGCTCAGGTTCAATCCCAGTGCACACACACACAAAAGTAATTTGAAAATGAATCCTGAAAGCAGGGATTATAGAGCAATGCCAGTCACCAGGAGGTTATTTTTGGTACCCGCTGGAGTTTACCTTTGTTTAGAACTTAATAGGCCAGGTATGGTGGCACACACCTTTAGTCTGACACTCAAGAGGTTAAGGCAGGCGGATCCTCATAAGTCCAAGTCCAGCTAGGGTTATATGGTGAGACTCTGTCTCAAAAACTTCGAACTGACCAACCAAACAAGTAAAAATCTTATACCAAACTTGCATGGACTGTTAATTTCATATGTGTATAATTATGATTTAGTTCTTGCTTAAAATGTTTGACTTGCTTAAAAGGTGTCAAGAATGCTTTAAAAATGGAGATTTAATCTATTTTTATTTGTATTTTGTGTGTATGCTGTTTTGCTTGCTTGTATGTGTGCATCACAAGGGTGCCTGGTACCCTCAGAGGCCAGAAGGTATCAGATCCCCTGGAATTGGAGTTACATATGGTTGTGAGCTACCATGTGGATGCCGGGAATCAAATCAAAATCCACTACAAGAACAGCCAGAGCTCTTAACCACTGAGACATGTTTTTAAGGCCCCAGATGGAGACTTTTTGTCTTAAAAATCAGAGAATAAATCCACATGGTGCATTATTCAATAAATTGTACCTTTTGCTGGCATATTGGGTTTGTGAAAATTCTCTTAGTGGTCACTGGATAATTACTAATGTTAAGTGATTATTCTAGTAGTCTGTGACCTGAAGCTCAAAGTTCAACCTGATACATATACAGAAAGGCCACTGTGACACAGTTGCACTGTTCTGTCTTGTCCTTGGAGCAATTTAGTGTTTTGTTCTGCAAAACCAGCCCCATGATCATAATGAATCTCCATTCTAAGGAAGTTTGAGATAGGGGACATGTGCCAGCCTCAGATGACATGAGCTCAGTGGAGCTGGACAACAACCAAGGGGGGAAAAGGGGAAGAGAAAGAAAGAGGCGACCACATAGGGGTTGACATAAAAATACATCATGGTTGTGCTAAGAATATATGTGTGTGTATGAGTGTGTTATCTATCTATCTATCTATCTATCTATCTATCTATCTATCTATCTATCTATCGCTAAATATCTATGAGAACAAAATAAAAATATGTTTTTAGGTATGGTAGCACACAGTTTTTATTCCAGGCTTCTAGGCAGGTAGCTCTCTATGAGTTCAAGGCCAGTGTGACAGTCTACAGAGTGAATTCCAGGTCAGGTATAGTGAGACTGACTACCTACCTACCTACCTTTGTCTGTCTGTCTGTCTGTCTATACATACATACATACATACATACATATACACACACATATACACATGAATGTATGCAACAGCAGGAGGACATGAATTTAAAGAGATTGGGTAGGGGGTACATGGGAGGGTTTAGAGGGAGGAAAGGGAAAAATAATGTAATTATACTATAATCTCAAGAAAAAAAAAAGAAGAAAACCACGTCTCTAGGTATGGTGGTACATACTCTTTATCCCAGGCATCAGGAGGTAGAGATAGGCAGCTCTCTATGAGTTCAAGGCCAATGTGGTCTACCTAGTAAATTCCAGGTCAGGTATAGTGAGACTGTCTGTCTGTCTGTCTGCCTGTTGTCTGTCTGTCTTAGTTAGCGTTCTAGTGCTGTGAAGAGAGACCATGACCACAACAACATTTATAGAGACAAACATTTACTCGGGTCTGGCTTAGAGGTCAGAGCTTTAGTCTGTGGTCAGCATGGCAGGAAGCATGGCTGCCCGCAGGCAGACCTGGTGCTGGAGAGGAAGCTGCGAGTTCTACATCTGGATCTGCAGGCAGCAGGAAGAGACAGTGAGCCACTAGCCTGGCTTGAGTTTCTGAAACCTTAAAGCTCACCCCACAGTGACGCACATCCTCCAACAAGGCCAAATCTACTCCAAAAAGGCCACACCGCCAATAATACCACTCCCTGTGAGTCTATGAGGGCCATTTTCATTCAGACCATCACACTATCTATCTATCTATCTATCTATCTATCTATCTATCTATCTATCCATCTATCATCTATCTATCTATCTATCTATCTATCTATCTATCTATCTATCTATCTATCTATCTACACACACACACACACACACACACACACACACACACACGTCAAAAATCACATGGCATCAGTGGAAACTCTGAGAACTATGCCACAGGGCATAGCTCTCCAATGTACTAAACAATCATTATTCATTTATTTCATGATTTTTATAGAAAACCATTTTGCCAGAGGGGACAGGGTTGGGCTAAACCAAGCACCAAGGAGCTGGTAGATAGGTCTTGGGCAGGGGTGAGCAGTTACCATGGCATCCTTTGCTGAGCCAGTGCCCAGCCCCTGAGGAAGGCGGAAGCAGTCGAAAACAGTACCACAAGTGAAGCACCAGCATCTGTCTGCTTTCCGACTGGATACAATGTAACCAGGCGCTTCAATCCCCTGCGGCTCTTCCTTTCCTCCCATGTTGGGCTCTCAAACTGTGAGCCAAAATAATTCTCTTCCTTATGTGGCTTGGTCGCTGAAAAAGAAAGCAACTTAAACAGCTGGTCCAAGTGAACTCATTCAACTGATGGAGGGCCAGTTTCTCTATCCTCTCTCACCCTTTTTGGAGCAGGCTTCCTGGGGGACTTGACAATGTCACCAATCCTTAGAGCTGTCCCCTTAGAACAGCTCTTCTTCTCCATTTAGGTGGCTGATTAACAGTGAGGTCATCTAGCAGAGGTAAGTGGTTGCCATGTATCTTCCAAGGCCCTGTGGGGGACTCTTCTTCACTCAGTCTATTCTGTGTATTCTGTGCTTTGTTGGGACCAGGGATTGTGGTCTTCATCATATGCAAACTGACTGGACTCTGAGTGGGCTGTGTTGGGAAAGAACATCTCTTAGAGTCTGACACGCTGTGCTTGCCCTAGCTTCATGACCTTGAACAAGTACCCTGCCTCCTGGGACTCAGTTCCCTTCCCTTGGGAACCTGGGATGGGGTATAATAGTAGGGTCCTCTGAGCTGGATGTCCCCAAGATACACACAGGGGATGTCATTCCTGACCAGTGCTAACTGCTCAGTAAGAGATGATTGATGCCAAGGGCTCGGGGGAGGGCTCAGTAGGGAAAGGGCTTGCCACAAAAGCATGAGGACCTGAGCTGGGATCTCCAGCACCACATGGAAGTCTGGGTGCGGTAGCACACACCCGTGACCCCAGCACTTGGGAAGCAGAAACAGGAGGCATCTGGGGCTTGTTGGTCATCTGGTCTTGCTAAATTAGCTGTTCTTAGGAGAGACCTAGTCCTAAACAAGCAAATAAACAACACATAAATTGACACACACACATACACACAAATGTGCTGGAGGACTTCTGATATTGATCTTTGGCCTCTGTATGTAACTGGCATACCCACACACAGGTACACATGAATAGGGCACACCTGAGAACATGAGGGAGAAAGGAAGACAGGGAGAGAAAGAACTGATGTCACATCCTAGACTCCATAGACCCCCAGGATAGCCTCCCTCATAGAGGGGGCTCACTCTCCTCCTCCTCCTCCTCCTCCTCCTCTCTTCTTCTTCTTCTTCTTCTTCTTCTTCTTCTTCTTCTTCCTCCTCCTCCTCTTCCTCTTCCTCTTCCTCCTCTTCCTCCTCCCCCTCCTCCTCCTTCTCTTCCCTTCTTCCCCTTTCTCCCTCCCTCCATCCCCTTTCTCCCTCCCTCCCTTCCTCCCCTTTCTCCCTCCCTCCCCTTTCTCCCTCTCTCCCTCTTTCTCTCTCTGTAATCCAGGATTTACCACAAACCTCGCCCTTTTTCATGGGGCTGTGCTAATTTTAGGCCTGTGCATCCTCTGCAGAGCAAATCACCTTGAACTTGAATACCTGGAGGAAGAGGCAGACTTCCCTGCCCCTCCTCCGCCCCCATGAAAACTTCCTCATATACAAAACCTCAGAGGAGAGGGTGTGAAGGAGTCTGACTGTTCTTGAGAAAAGCAAACTGTTTTCATGGTTAATGACCTGGAAGTAACTTTAGACTGTGTCTTGAAATCACAGTCTATCAGTGGACAACTTTCTTCCCATTGTTCACCCAAGGTCTGGCCCAGCACCCAGAATAATGACTTCACCATTCCTAACCTCATCACTGCGATTAGGAGATTACAGGAGATCACGACCAGGCCTTGCTTTGCAGACTCATGTTTAACTTGGTGCCTGCCCTCTCTCCGCAAGGGCTGCTTGCTGGCCGTGCCAGGGATTTCAGGCACTTTCGACACATCAGTTGTTACAATCCACAGCTACCCAGTGAGGGAGGTTACAGTTAGGTTTCTACTTTACTGTACCTCAGAGAAGGTAAGGGGCTTACCCACACTGGCTGCATCCAGAGCCTCAGGACCTAGCTGTCATTTCTTTATTCTCTGAGGGAAACAGGCCGTGCTCTGGGAGCTACAGGTCAAGGTGACCACATTGCAACAGGCTTCTAAGAGCAAGAACGACCGTGAAGTGGGATCTAACTCAGCAAGGCATCTTAGCGGCACTCTGCTGATTTCAAGAGTCTGATCCGGCCTGCCCTGAAGAGGCCTCGAGTGTTCTCCATGTGAGTGGGAGTGTTTGACTGAGTAAGATGCATTGCAGAGGTGGGCTGGAGAGATGGCTCAGCAGTTAAGAACGCGTGGTTGGTTTGCAGACGAGTGAGTTCGGTTCTCCTGATGTCCTCTTCTGGCCGAATTAGGCACCTGCACACACACAGAACATAAATAAACCTTTAAAGAATCGCATTTATACTATTTATAGGAGAAGCCCTTAACCCACAGAGGGAAACACAGTTTGAATGCATTTTCAAGCGGAGACACCCTTTTCCACACTAATAATTGATAGACTGCCCTCAAATTGCTCTTATTTGTTCGTTAACGTAAGTCCCCCGAGGGCTCACTAGGCAACACTTTATTAGCCTGGATGAAGTAATATATTTTAAAGTAATAAAATGACATTATTTTTAAATTATTTCTTAATGTGGACTTTGCAGCCACTGACTGCCCTCTCTGATAGGTCTGAATTAGTGAGTTTTAATTGTGTGTAAAAAAGCAATAAAATCATCATTATAAAAATGATGGGGTGTCTCCATCATGGCAGGCACCATGCAGCTTGTTCTGCTCTGCCTTGCTGAGTCCACACTGTGGGCACTGCACACCCTTGCCACAGGGCCAGTGGGCTCAGCTGGGCAGTTCTCATCCAGGGCCCTTGCTTGTGAGCGTTGTGGGGGAGGTTAAAGGATAGGCTTAGCATCTCCAAGATCACATTCTGTGATACCCACTGGACCTAGCCAGACATGAACATAATGTGGTGATGAGTGTGATTTTTTTTTCTTTCATGGATAAGTGTGTGTAATATGTACACCAGACTTGTATATATGGGTTTCCCATGTGTGTAGGCACGTGTGCATACGTGTTACATGTACAAGCACATATGTGTGGCTGCTGGAGATTGAAGTGTCTTCCTTGATTGTTTTCTACTTTATTCATTGAGGCAAGGCATGCCAATTGAACCCAGAGCTCTTTGATCGGGTTTGTCGAGCTACCCGGCTTGCTCTGAGATTCCCCTGCCATACAAATTCTAGAGTTACAGGGTGGAGCTGCCATACCTTCCTGGCTTTTACATGGGCATCTGAATGATTTATGCACTGAGCCATCTCTCCAGTCCTGATGGCTTATATTGATTGCCACCTTGCAGAATCTACAGTCGCCTAGGGGACAAGCTTCTATGTGTACCTGAGAGGATCCAGACTAGCTTCTCTGAGATGGAAAGAATCTCCCTAACTTGGGTACACATTTCAGGGACTGGAGGCCTAGGCTGAAGAAAAGGAGGAAGTGAGATAAACAACAGCAGCGCATCACATCTCCTTCCTGAATACCCTGGGTACAACGTGGCCAGCTGCCTCAAGCTCCCATTCCCATGCCTTTTCTGCTGCAACGGGCCACACACTCAAACTGTGAGCTGGAACAAACCCTTTCCCCTTAAGTTGCTTTTGCCAGGCGTCATGGCACAGAAGCAAGATAAGTAGTCAACCAATACATCTGTTAAGGCTGACTCTTTGGACCCGGAAGCCCCAGGTTAACAAAGACTGTGGAAGAATAGAGACGTGTGTTGTACACACAAGATTTCCCATGATCTGGTGCAGAGTCAATACTTTGGGCCAAGTGGTCCCCGGCACATGCTTGGTGGACACACAAAGCCCATGAGGAGTGCGATGGCTGATGTCATGTGTTGGACTTGCATATGCTACGGTGACTGGTGGTTTAGTCAGACACCAGCCAAGGTATCACAAAGTATTTTATGCCCGAGACTAACATTTAAATCAATCAAGCCCACTGCCTGTTTCTGTCTAGGTGACTAGAAATCCTGTGGATTCCAGGCTGATGTTGTGAAGTTGAACTAGAGACCAAGATCTATAGTCGGGGAGCCCCTCTCTTTGGCTTCTCTCGGGGAATATTGGTTGATGAAGAGTTGTCTTGAGCTGCACTTTATTCCAGGGACATCCTACCCATGGCCCAGGCATTGCTAGGCCAGGCCTATGCTTATTTTGAGTGGCAGCAGGCACAATGACATCATCTTCAGAGTTCGTGCTTGAGAATCATGCACTCAAGTTACAAACACTGCAACAGAACCCACTTCATACTATTTTAAGTAAGTTTAAAGTTTTGTCTTGGGCCAAATTCCAATATATTCTGGCCTGCACATGCTGTCAGGTGGGTTAGACACTCCCGGCTATGTCGTCTCGTCCCAAAGGCTTTAGGCACTGGTCAGCTCTGCAGACAGTGGACAGGGGACAGTTCACGACAGTTTCCCCTTCTCCCTTTCGACCCCCTTCTTTCTCTTTATATGTATATCCACTCGCGTGTGCACACACACACACGGGGGGGGGGAGAGGAGAGGAGAGGAGAGGAGAGGAGAGGAGAGGAGAGGAGAGGAGAGGAGAGGAGAGGAGAGGAGAGGAGAGGAGAGAGGAATGTGTCTTTGTGTGTGACTCTCCATACCTAGTCACACATCTCTAGCTATTTTACTTCTGTGTTCTTTGACTCTTGGGGATCCTAAGTAGGGCAGAATTAGGGAGGCTATTGTCCTTGTGAGTAGTGATGACCTTGAACTACAAGCTGGGGACACTGGAAGCAGCCTCTGCAGAGAGACAGTCCATGATGGAGAGGAGTCTGTCTTACTAGCAGCTCTTTTCTGATCAGGGTCTCCCTAGGCATCCCAGATTGGCTGGAACTTGGGATCCTCCTGCCTCAGCCTCTCTGGGCGTGGGATGTTCACTACCATGCTGGCTCACTAGCAAGCCATTCCTCTAGGTGGTCTGTCAACAAGACACACCCTGCTGATCTACCCCTGGCAGCAGTATCATGCTATTTTGGATCCCCTTGGAAAATGGATGGAGGGGCTGTTATAAACTGGGACAACCCAATGGGGACAGGTGCCATTCCCTAGTCTCCCCTGCCAGCCTTGGTGCCATCCTCCAGCTATGGTGCAGGAGTGTCAAACAGTAGAGGGCACCAGAGGCCTGTCTCTGCTGTGACAGCCTGTTTTGGTGGCATCAGGCATATGTGGGCGAAGGTGGTGCGGCTGCTGTAGGAGGTGGTATTCTGTCGTAAACAGGGAGAGCTCCGGATTGCTGCTGTGCCTTTTTAACTGTAGTTTCATATGGCTGTATGAGGCCAACTACATTCAGTGGTCTACAGAGAGCACCTGGGACCAGGACCTGGGGGTGTGGCGTGCCTTGGCTTCTCAGGAGTGGGTCTTACGTGACTAGGTGCCTTTTCTCTCGGTCAGCTCTGCATTTCACTGCTGTGCATCAAACCTGGGAGGGCAAGCTAGGAGCCAGGACAAAGCACAGCGGGGCACAGTGTACCAACAGCCAGGCTGCCTGGCCCAAAGTGATGAGGCTGTCCCCAGACTTCTTTTCTCCAGTACCTTGAGTTTCACCATCACACTTCTGCCCACTGGCTGCCCTACTCCCACCTCTGCACAATGTTCTGGTTTCAGGAAGAAGGGAAGGATGGAGGTTGGGGAGGGCGGCGACTGACAGTAACAGTTTTCACAGACAGATGCGCCTGGGGGTGGGGTGATGCAGGGGTGGTGCCATATGGGATGGAGAGCTTCATCCTTGCTCTGCTTTGAACCGGCGTTCCATTCCAGCAGCTGCGTGTGTGCTCTGCTGAGCCTTTCCTTTCCAGAGCTTCGGTTTTCGTCTCTGTAAAAAAAGGGCTTAGGCTCAGGTGATCTGGGGTTCCCATCTGGTCCTTGTACCTTGAGGTCCATGTGTTAAGGATCAGGCACAGGGAGGCACTTTGGTCTTGGGGAAGGGATGGGAAGGAAACAGACTCTGAGAGTTGTTAGCTGGCTTGTGCTGTTCTGCCAGGAGTTGTTCCAGCCTCTGCCCCTGCTTGATCTCCTTTGGTGTTGGCATGTGGTCATGATTGACACGTCTCCAGATCACACAAGACCAAGGTCAGGTGAAATCTGTCACCTCTAGCCCTGCTTGGCTCTCTAGGAAGAGAGGTTGTTAGTGACACCAATTTTCCCACACTCCCTATCTGTCTTCTGTAGGTCACTGTCCTTTACTTCCTGGCTGTGACCCCTCTCACATGGGCAGATGATCTGTCCTCCAGAATGTCAGGCGTGATCTGTGGGCAGTCACCTAGGGATGGATTGGGGTGAGGCATGAAACTGTTCCTTGGCACTCAGCTGTGGGGTACTTCTTTTTGGAATGACTTTGTTGTCCCTCCTCTAGGATGGCCAACTCCTGAGGCTCCAATCTCTTCATGAGGCTACTCCTGGGTGGGGCTGGCTAGAGATGCAAGTCTTCCTCGGTCCTTCAGTCTGTTTACCTTGGCTCAAGCTCTGGATGCTTGGGGATGGAGTAGGGAGAGAGACCACTTCTTGGATGTCTCCAGCATTCCCAGGATTCCATCCTAGAGCCTTAGAGTTCAGCAGTGGCCACAGAGCTAATCCCTCACTATTGGGCTTCGTGAGCACCCTGGATGGCTCTCAGATGCCTGTCATCTCCTTAGAGCTCCTGAGATAGGGCGCTGGTGTTCTCCTCCTCTTCCTCACTGGAGGCATCTTCAGTCCTTGTGAAGTGTCTTGTTATACCACTAGGCCCACCCTGCATCTGGTTATTTACATAGGCCCAGCAGGATGCAAAGCCACCGGGGATGAGACATATGGAGATGAACTGAAAATGGTCCCCGTGGGGCTGGGAATTAGTGGGCATAAAACTTGTGAGTAAGTGGCCTGAACTGGCTCTAATGGAGCCAGTGGAAAGGGCCTGGCCCTGCCTAGGAGTGGGGCAGGGGTTGGGGGCTGGAGGTTGAAACCTGGCCTCTTTGAGTTAGGGCTGAGACCCTCAGGTGAGAGGCCCGTCCGAGAAGGGTCAGGTTGTGAGAGAGCAGAGAGCATATAACTGGGCAGGTATGGGGAGAGTGGCCTGTCTGCGGCTGGATATGTTTGGGGTTTCTAGAGTGAAGGCACCAGGGTAGAGATGAAGCAGAAGGCTAGGTGGGCTTTGGCCATAGAGCATTTTGTTGTCTGGGCCAAAGCAAGCCTGGAGGAGGTGTGGGGACAGACAAGAGCTGTTGCCTTGGTTCAGGGAAAGAGGAGGTAGTCAGGAAGATGGGAAGACACGGAGATATCCTGGGAGGGTGACAGGGAGGAGGGTGGGAAAAGTGGGGGCCTACACAGGTGAGGGTCCTATGATCCTCTCTACTCATCCCTACGAAGGACTGTCAATAGGGAACGAGCCTAGCCATGATGATCTTCTGCAAGTAGACTCAGCTCAACTCCTATAGTGGGCAGATGGCTGACTCGAAAGATCATGCTAGTTCAAATGGGACTGAAGAAGTCAATTTTTAAAGAAATAACATTTATTTATTGTGTGTATGCATGCACATGTGCACACACAGAGGGCAATGTGTGAGAGTCAGTTTAGCTTCCATTGTGAGAGTTCTGGGGATTGGTCTCAGGTTGTCAGGCTTGGTGGCTGGCCCCTTTGCTCACTGAGCCATTTCCCTGACCTGAAACTTTTGTTTTTAAGGTTGATCGGTGTCTCACCTCTTCCATCTCTCTCTCTACCCGCAGAATGAGTCAAAATGAGAGAAGCAATGGATGGGAGTTTCCAGTTCTTGTGAATCTGGAAATTATGACCCTATCTGGGAAAGATGTGAGACCCATTTGGAGTGGCATGGATCCTCTCTGGCTGGTGGGGATTCTTTTTTCCCTGGAGGCTTTCCTGCAGAGAGTAGGAACCTAAGGGCTCTGTGTTGCTATGCTATGGCAGCAAACACCTCTCTTTCAGGACTGGGCAGATAGGAACTCTAGCTGAAGGCAGTATCGACCAGGCAGGAGAATGGACAGATTATTGCAACTGTCTCTCTGGGCCTCAGTTTCCCTACCTACAGAGCAGGGCTTCCAATATTATAATCACAGAGGTATCCCACGCATCATGTGGGATGATGGATTCAAAGGCAGTGTGAAGACAAGAAAGCAGAAAGTGGGATGTGGAGGAAATTCTCCTTGTCTGTTCATTCACTCCCACATTCCTTTGACAGAGAGTGACAAAGCATCCCCCAGGGGCTGTGGCCACACTGTGCTAAGTGTTCAGAGTAGAGCAGTAGACAGGCTTTATAATAAGAGCTTATCTTTGGCTGTCTTATCCCTACCTCACTTTCGGCAGGGTCAGCAGGTATCAGCACCCTCTTGGGAGGATGCCACCTGAACTGAGGTTAGCCTCTGGGATGCTTGGGATTTCCCCTTCTGTTTTGAGGGGGAGGGGTGCAGAGGCAGCCTCCCCTGTTATCTGGCAGTAATGATGCATGAGCTAATGTCACTCTCGGTCCTCAGAAGTGCAGTTAGGGGCATAGAGCAACTGTGGCAGACTGTCAACAGAACAGACCCTGTTTATGGATATGGAGGACCTGGGTTAATCACAGTGGATGAACTAACTCTTGATGAGATCCAGCTTTCCTCATCTGTGACATAAGACTCACTGCTTGCCAGTGTGCCCAGAGAAGACAAAGTGGGTATGATGTGTGGGCATTTCTTCCCGTTGTCCCTACAGCTTCAGGCTGGGTCTGACTGAGCTGGTGAGGTCCAGTAGGTGAGCTAGCTGCCTTAGCCCTCCACCTCCCTCTGTGACTGGCTTCTAGGCTAGACCCTAAGGCTTCCAGTGTTTCCAAACAGTGCCACGAGCTGGAACCAGGAAGGGTGTCTTGTTCTAGGCTTAGCTGTAGGGCAGCACCAGTGGGAAAAGGGTGGAGCCTAGGAGCCAGCTGGTGTTTTTATTCCTTTTGGGAATTTGGTTAGTTTCCTCACTAACTGCCAATCCCCAGCCCATCATGGTGGCTGTGGTGGGCTCCTGTGGCTCTGAGCAGGTCTGGGGAGAAGAAACTAGCGTTGCTCTAGATACTGCAGGAAGACTAACTCTCCTGCCCTTCTCTCTGGGGGCTTCATCATCAACCAAGGAACACGAACACATCAGGCAGTGACAAACTAAGCAAGCAGAGGGAAGAGGTAAGTTCCAGAAATTTCTGGGCTCTGACCCCTGGGCTCTGACCCTTGGACATTCTCCTGCACGCTGCTTCAGCTGTGCTGTTTTTCATCTGTTCTGCCTTGGCCTCTGTAGTTTTCAGGGGAATTCTGGGAAGGTTAGCTACTTTCCTGAAACATGAGAGCTGACAGAAATAACCCCAGGGAAGAGTTTATTTTGGCTCCAGTTTCCAGAAGTGAGTCCTAGCAGTACCACATAGCTCAGTGGGACAGAAAGCAGAGTGGTCAGGCCAGAACCAGAGTAGACATCACCTTCAAGGCAGCTCTCCAGACAGCTAGTCCCTACCACGAAAGCTTCCACACCTCCTCCACTCAGTGCCACCAACGGGGACCAACTATTTAGATATATGCAACTGTAGGGGACATTTCACATTAAAGCTATGACAATGAGCTGAAAAGTCTCTGACTTACCCTGGGCCCTTTGTCCCTTCATAGTCACCTGGTTGTTTACCTATCTGCTGGACTGTGGGCTCTCTGAAGGGAGGGAGGACTGTGTGTCTCTGCTGCCTGTGACCTCAAAGCTACTTTAAGCCCAGCTCAGAGGAGGGGCACAGAGAGCCTTAGCTGCAGGCTTGAGGACTGTCCTTAATTGTCACTGGCTCTCAGCTCTCTGGTCTCAGCATCTCCCACATTGTATTTGTGGTGTCCATTGGTCATCCAGAGGCATATATATATAATCTCCCTAGCTCATTCTCTTTCAGATTGGAATGAGGATGCTTAGCCTAGGAAGATGGGCAGATTCTCTTTTTCTGTCATAGTACATGGAAGTAGAACCCAGAGAATTCTGGATCTCTGACTTGCAAGCATTGGGGGGAGTGGGGTAGACAGGGGAGGAAGCCTGGTGACTGGTTCTAGTCTGATAGAGCATGGTGGGGGGCGGTCAATGATCATTCCATTGGAGGCCCTGCTGAGTGATCTCAATAGCTCTGGGCACTATAGTGATCTGGAGAAGCAGGGTGGGTACTGTTCAAGTGCAGGGTCCCCACACAGATGTACCCCACTGTCTCCCAGCCGGCATCTCTGTAGAGGTTCAGATTTGTGAAACAAAGGATCTAGGCCAGTGGTTCTCAACCTGTGGGTCTTGACTCCTTAGGGGTAGAATGACCCTTTGACAGGAGTCACTTAAGACTCAGAAAATACAGATATTTACAATTCATAACAGGAGCAACAAAAGTTACTGTTATGAAGTAGCAACAAAAGTCGTTTTATGGCTGGGGTCCCCACAGCGTGAAGAACTGTGTTAAAGGGGCAGGGCATTAGGAAGGTTGAGAGCCACTGCTCAGGAGTCACTAGTTTCACAGATTGAACTTGGCAAGTTTAACGGCTCATAAATGATTTCAGGGTCCATTTCCTGCTGCCGTTTGTAAATTGGCTGAGGTCATACAATTCTCGAAGCTTAAGGTTTCTGGTGTGTGTGTGTGTGTGTGTGTGTGTGCGTGCGTGTGTGTTCATGTGCATGTGTGAATGAGGAGAATGGCTAACCTGAAAATAGAAACTCGGAGTTGCTTAAAGCGATTAGCTGTATTTGGTTATATTGGATGGAAAAACTTGTCTGCGGCATTAGCAAACTGAGGGATCCACAAACTCTTGAGACCAATTCTTTGGAAATATTTTAGGGAACTATATACATAATACACGACCCCTCAAAACAACTAAAATATCCTTTAATAGGAATATGTATACCATAGACACCATAATGATGCTATATATTAAAAATAATTACTAATGATTATATGTGTTAATGTATTGTGTTTTGTTATAGCTGTTGGAAAAGCATAATTTAATAAGTAAAAAATACAGAGTGCAGAGGTGTTTCAGTGTAAATTCATTTATGTAGGATTTTTGAAATGCCTGGGCTATAGCTCAGTTGGTGCAGTGCTTGCCCAGCAGAACAAAGCCTTGGGTTCCATCGTTGCTTCAAAAACTGTGCTTGGTGGCACATGTCTGTCAACCCAGTATTCAGGAAGTGGAGTCAGGAAGATCAGAAGTCAAAGTCATATTTGAACTGTATAGTTAGTTTAAGGCTGTTCCAAGCTACATGAGCCTCTGGGTGTAGGAGAAGTTGAGGGCCTCAAGGGTGGGCCATGCATGACCTGTTGACTCTACTTGTCAGATGGGGTAGGAGGAGAGTGGTCTTTCATTTCTAAGCCTCAGCTTTTCACACATGTTTGCAGCGATGGAGACCCCAGCATAGCCCCTGATTAGAGCTCCTGATGTTACACTGTAGGACTCTGATAGCTGATTGGAGGTGGGCAGGAGCCTTCAGGGGCCAAGGTACCATCTCTAGACCTCTCAGGCTTCCTGGCCTCTGCTCCTGCTGCTTCAGTCCAGAGATCTTTTGAGGGAGGCAGCAGGAGAGGCCTGCTTCCCTGGAGCGCCCCTGTCTTCCAGGCTCTGCACACTCTATTGACTGCCGAATTGCCTTCCAGTAGTGAGGCCTAGACACCCCAAATCAATTTGCTAAAAGCCAATTTCCCAAATGATCAATTCGTTGAATGACTAATTTGCCATGGGTTGAGGGTTCGGGTTTTTTTTTTTTTTCCATTGCAGTTTCCCGGCGACTGTGCACAGAAGTTCTGGCAGCCGGATTCTACATGAGTGCCGTTCTACATTCCGTATTTCACAGTGCAAGGGCAAGTGCGCCCCACCCCCAGTGCACCGCACCCCCCAGGCTGCCTGGCTCTGCCTTGCTTGACTTGTGAGGAGAGGTTCCCTTCAAGCACTTTCTGTCTTCTGTGTTTCCTTACAGCTTTGACCCCATGTTGGCCTTTGGATATCAACAATGATTGTAGGTTCATGATTGGGTGGAGGCACAGGCCCATCAAGACCATGCATGGGGTCAATAGAAGGAATGAAAAAGATACATCTTGAATAGCTGAGTTTATGATCTAGGCCATATACATGTATGTCTGTGTATATATATATATATATATATATATATATATATATATACACATATATATAATTGTTTGAGATAAGCTATGTATATATATGCATATGTGCATGTGTATGTATATGATACATGTATATTTTGCATACATGCATGTGTATAGGTATAAGTATAGTATAGGTATAGATGTGGTGGTTTGAATGAAAATGGCCCCCAAAGGCTCATATACTTGAATGCTTGGTCTACCCTTGGTGGAATTGTTTGGGAAGGATTAGAAGGCATGGCCTTCCTTGTTGAAGGATGTGTGTCACTGGAGTTGGGCTTTGAGGTTCAAAAACTTGTGCCATTCCCAGTTAGTTCTCTCTCTTTGCTCTTGCTTGTGGATTGGCTGTAACTCTCAGTTACTGCTCCATTGTCATACCTACCTGTTGCCATGGTGATCATGGACTTTAGCTTTCTGGAACCATGAACCTTCAAATTAAATGGTTTCCTTCATGAGTTGCCTCCATCATAGTTTTGTCACATAAATAGAAAAGTAACTAGGATAATACATATATGGTTTCATTTGCGTATATATAAATATGCATGCATATACCTTTTTTGAGATAAGGTCTAATGTCTCTCAGGCTAGCCTCAAACTTAATACATAGCTAAGATGTTCTTGAAGTTCTGATCCTCATGCCTCTATCTCCTGAGTGCTGGGATTACAGGTATATATTACCATGCCTATCTGTTTTTATATGGTACAGGGAGGGGATAGTTTCTATCCCAGGGCTTTGTGTGTTCTAGGCAATCACTCTAGAACTGAACTACATCTCCAATCCTTCCTAGTCATATTCTTATTTATCACCATGTAAACTTAAGTTGTAATGGACACTGAAATACTGAACATTTCTAGTGAGAAATCTGTGTTAGCTAGCAGTCTGTTACTGTAACACAATACCCAGCACAGTCAACTTATTAGGAGAAAACATTTCTTTGACTCATGGTTTCATAGGTTTCTTTGTACATTGGTAGGTTGGGTTGCATTGAGCCTGTGTTGAAATAGGATGTCATGTGAAGAGCACATGGCAGAGCTTTCTGTTCACCTCACGCCATCCAGGAAAGAAAGAGGAGGAGACCAAGGTTTCACAACTCTCTTAGACTGTACTTATCCAGCGGCCACTTTCCTTCTACTAGGTCTCACTCTCAAAGACTCTGCCACTTCCCAGTAGAGTGATAGACTGGGACCAAACCTTTGCCACAGGGGCCTTTGGAGGACATTTACACAAAGCACAGCAAGAGAAAACCTTTTGTTCAATTACCTACTAGGGTTTAGACTCTGAGGTTAGTTAGAGCCACCTGTAATGACTCATGGCCAGCTGAAGCCTTGCACTATGGAAAAAGATCAATTATTCTAGCCATTGATTTCCCTTTGTCTATTGTTTGTCGCTCTCTCTATGCCTTCATCTATAGCAGGCTGTTCAGGGAAGGCAGACACAGTCCACATGGTTTGGTGACGACATGCTGTTTGTCATTAGCTTTTCCATTCTTAGTTATTCCCAACTATGCTTGTAGCTATCCTTCTGAGGTCACTTCAGCACTGTCCTTGTCTCTTCATGGGGCCACTGTGGAATCTTGAACAGAAAACTGTGCAGATGAGTTTTGGGTAAGTTGGGTGTTTTTGTGTATGTACATGTGTGTGTGTGTGTACTTACGTTTGGGTACACATGGAAAGGCTAGCCAGCTGTCTTCCTCTATTGCTCCCCACCTTATTTTTTGAGGCAGGGTCTCTCACTGAACCTAGAGCTTAGTGATTGAGCTAGGCTGGCTGCCTAGCAAGCCCCAGGGTCCTCTTGACTCTGCTTCCACAGTGCTGAGATTACAGGAATGTGTTTCTGCCTGTTGGCTGGCTTGTTTGTTTAACGTGGGTTCTGAGGATTGAACCCAGGTCCCTCACACTTGTGTCATGAGCACTTTGCTGACTGAGCCATCTCCCCAAGTTATATAATTTTACTGAGCCTCAGTATCATCCTGTGCAGGGTGTGGCTAAGGGACACCTACCCAATGTGCCTTCCATGGATGTGAAAGGAGACTCTGAGAGGGAGGATGTTGTAGTTCCTCAAATATGACTTGACTCTGCTCTAGGGGCTTGCAAGAACACGTTTCAATGTGCTTCTTTCTTTCCAAGAGCGGGCCTAAGCCGAGTTCTGGAGCAGGGACCTCCTTTGCGGAGGCAGAGACTCCCCTCAGGTTCTCTACCTGCTAGTTCTTCCTGGCTGGAAGCCCTGCTTCTCCTCCAACCTCACTCCAGCCTCCTCTAACCTGTAGGACTCTAAGCTCTGACCACATGATTTCCAGACTTCTGGAATGTTCCACACTATCTACTGTCTCAGGACAAGCTGGTCCTACTTTTCTATCTCTTTGCTACAGACTATTTCTGGTCTTCACTAAAATATCATCTCCCCCCACCCCCGCAAGCTTCCATGTCCTTCCCACAGGCCACCCCAACTCAAATCTGCAGAGATAATTCTATCCTTTTTTTTTTTATTTTTAATATTTTTATTACATATTATTCTATCCTTAAACTTACGTTTTTATCAATTTTGCTCACATGCACATAGGCATGCTCATGTCACGCCCTGTGCGTGTGGAGGTCAATGAGTCGAGTCAATTCTCCTGGGGATCGAACTCAGGTTGTCTGACTTAGGGTGAAGTGTCTTCATGTGCTGAGCTATCATGCCAGCCCCCCCACCCCCAAGTCAATTATAACAGCAATTAGCTTGTACTTGGTCAAGGTCTGCCCCTTTTCTGTCGTGGGATGATTCTGATGCAGAGGCTGTGGCTTGTCCTGTTTACTTTGGCACATCAGCATTTAGCATCACACCCAGCACACAGTGGGTTCCCAGCATTTAGCATCACTCCCAGCACACAGTGGGTTCTCAGGAGCCACCTGTGAGTGAGTGAGGAATGGCTGATGGGAGCTGAGGGTCCATTTTGGTGCAGCAGTTACCTCTTTCCTTGGCTCATTGGTTCATCCCTCAGTTCTGGTCTCTGCCTCTGCTCAAGGGGCCGCACTCAGTCAATCTGTAAACATTCTGCTAGGCTTACAGAGAGCAGCCTAAGTGAGAGAGTATAAGGTCTGTAAGTTCTTGAGTAAGAAGACAGCTCTAAAGCTGGGTAACTGATTGGGGGGACAGCAGAGGAAGGCCAGGCCTGTTCCGCCATTCATCTGCACTCAGGGTTAGGGGTGGCTTAGGACCTGGCACCTTGGGTGAGCAAGGCCCTTTCTCTAGAGGTCTGCTCAGTCCTAGGCCAACTCTAGTTAACTTCGGCCAGGGTGCCTTAGGGTTGGACTTGGGCCCCTCCTGCCTGATGAGGCAACGGAGTGAGGGCAAACTGGGCTGGCATGGGCTCAAGCTCTGATGCCTCAGCTTCTCACAGGATGCTGCTCTCTTTAAATCTCACCCAAGCTCCTGCAGGAGGCAGCTGGCCATACTGCCTTGCCCTGCAGGCATGGGAGGCAGTTTTGGTCCCTTTCCCCCAGGTTTCTGCTGGACTGAATGGCCAGCGTATACACTAGCTGTTTGCCTCTCCCTTGGAAGTTGATTACAGGCCTGGTGAATGCTGGGAATAGCAGCAAGCTGGTTCAGTGTGACCTTTGTAAGACAAGGGGCTGAGGCCAGAGGTAAACATGGATACCCTGACCTACCTGCCATACTCCTCAAGACTGGGCTTCAGTCTAGAATGTTGAACACCAGTGTCTTAAGCCATATCCATTCATCCATGTAGGAGTCTGTGTCAAACAGCTGACATCTGGGCCCCAAGGGTCTAGGAAGCAGGACAGAAGCCTGAGGCAAGAATGACAGAGAAAGTTATTCCCTCCTACCACACTGGCTGTGGCTTCTGATGAGCTGTGTGCATCTCAGGCTCTCTGTGGAATTCTAGCTCTGTTCTTGGATGCTACTGGCCAGGAGATCTGTGAGAACTCTACCAACAGTCAGTGGGTGGGGAAGTCATGTGGTCCTCGAAGTCATAGGTCACAGTCTTCCGGCTCACTACGACAGAATTTGTAGGTGGGGATGCTAAAGAAGTAATTAAATCAAGTGATAGCATCAAGACAGGGCCTGATCTGATGGGATTATAAGAGAGACATCAGCGATCAACCAATTCACCAATTCCTAATCTCTCAACCAATCTGCTTCTCTCTCTCTCTCTCATTCTTTATTGTGTGTGTTCAAGTATGATTGAGTTGTGCATATGTGTACAGAGGTCAGTGGCCAGTTTCCAGTGTAATTCCTCGGATGCCATCTTTCCTGTAGTTTTGAGACAAAGTCTCTCACTGGCCTGGAGCTCACTACTGCAATAGGCTGGCTGCCCAGTGAACCCAGGAGATCCGCCTCTCTTTGCCTCCCCAGGGATGAGATTGGAAGTGCATGCCAAGAAGCCTGTGTTTATGTGCATGTATGTGTGTACATGCGCGTTTTCTGAGGATTGTACTCAGATCCTTGTCTTGATTCCACCTCATGTTCCAGCTCTCTCCATGTTTTCTTGCACAGAAGAACCTGAGGATGGAGAAAGAAGGCGGCCCTCTCTCTACAAGCCATCAACACAATGTGCTGGGACTTTGATCTTGGACTTTCAACCTCCGGAACTGTGAAGAAGTCAACTTCTTTTGCTTAATCCACCCAACCTATGGTATTTTCTTGTAGCTGTTTGTGCTGTTTAAAGCTGAAAGCCTGGTTTATAAAGTCACGCTGTAATTGTAAGGGTATGTGCTGGCTTTGGTCAACTTGACACAAGCTGGAGTCTTTTGTGAAGAAGGAATCTCAATTAGGAAAATGCCCCCATCACATTGGCTCCTGGGCCAGACAGTGGGGCTTGTTCTTGATTAGTGATTGATGTGAGTGGGCCCAGCTCACTGTGGACGATACCACCCCTAGAAAGTGGTCCTGGGAGCTATAAGAAAGCAGGCTGAGCAGCTCAGGAGAAATAAGTCAACAAGAAGAGTCCTCCGTGCCCTCTGCTTTAGTTCCTGCCTCCAGGTTCCTTCCATGATTTACCTAAGTGATGGAGTTTGACCTGGGAGTTGTAAGCTTAATGACCACTTTTCTCCTGGGGTTGCTTTTGGGCATGGTGTTTTATCACAGCAGTAGAAACCCTGACTAAGAAAGGGGGCCTGTCTTGGAGGTTGTCTTGGAGCAGGAGGCTCTTTACCAGGCAAAACTAGGAAGGAAGGCTACAGGGAGATTTGCTATGGTCACCTCCTGTGACCCTGGCTTCTCTTGGTCTCTTCCTGAGGGCTACCAGTCCCTAGCCTCCCTAGAACAGTCTGTCTGCTGGTGGGCCCATCTTAGTCCCGTCCTATATGAATGGCACCATTTCTAGATTCCTGATTCAAAGCTCACTGGAAAGAAATACACTGAGCAGAAATACTCTGTAAGATAGAAAGCCTGACATTTCCTCTCATATTTTATGGGGAGCTAATTGCTGACCTCAGCACCTTGGGGTCCAGTGTCTTCCCCTTCTGCATCCTAGAAATCTCATCTTTGTCAGGCTAACCAGTGGCCTTTGACAGGAGAGCAGTGTCCTAGCTTGACATTGCTGAGACAGTCACTATATCCCAGGTACCAGCCTTAGGTGCATTGCCTATGCACCTAAGAAGGCATGACCTTCTGACCCAGCTCAGTTCTTTCCATTGAATGGACCTGGCTCCCTTTTCCTCCCTGATGAAGAATGATGGGCTATCCTGTCCCCCACTGTTCAATAGTCCTTCCTTTTCTCTCCTCTGACCTACATGCAAGTGAAACTATTAGTATATAGAGAGGAATGGGATGGGATGGTGGGAGAGGTGACAGGCTGGGACAGGCAGGGTGTCCCTCCTGGAGAAGGAGACATTCCCAGGTTGGGGCGTAAGGAAGGTAGGAGTCTTTGGACAAAGCCCGAGAGGACAGGAGAAGCTGTGGAGCTGGGAATGGGTGTGGGGACTCAGATGAAGCCCTGCACAGGCTGTTTGGTGGGGTGGATGTATGCCTGTGAAACCAGTTGGGAGGCCAAGGCCCAGGCATCCCCCTCCCTGAAGAATGTGGTGGTCTCTTAGGCTGTGGTTGTCTTAGCTAAATAAAGCAGTCACTGTGATTTTGAAACCACGATGGGCTTGTTCCTCTGTGATGGCAACTAATTATGGACTGTAATTGTCTAAACACAGGGAAGTGCTTTGACCTGAATAGTAATAATGAGACCAGGCTTCTCTGCTGCCTTCCCACAGCCAGCCACCAGCCATGGACACGTCTCCACACACCACGCCCTGTTCCACAGGCCTGGCATGGACAGAGGTGAAGCCAAGGGCACTGTCCACTCCAGAACAGACTGGTCTTGTCTGCATGGGGATGGGCAGAACCACAGAGAAACCTGGGTCAGGATCTCATCTGTGAGGCAGAGTTTTCCTCCCGCAGGGCAGTTGTGGGAAACACACCTGCACATGAAGGGCATCGGATGCAGGACAGCTGTTCTCCCTGTGGCTGAGCGGCTCAGCGATGGGGACTTCATCTTACCCACGGAGATACGGAATCCCACTGAACCATAGGTGGACACAACTTCAGAGTCTGCCACTGGCACCCATTCATCCACATCCACATGGTATGTCACCCCACCTCTGTATCTGTGACACCAGAATGACAAGCGCTCACTGATGTGGTAATACTGAGGGCTAGGGTGAAGGCTGGGTCTCTGAGCTGGGCAATCTCTGAACCTATCCTGTGTCTCAGAACTGGCCATTCTCTCCTTTTCTCCACCACCATCCAGCCCCATGGGGCTCGACTGAAGTCCCGAAGAAGCCTTTGGGGCTGCTCCCTGCCGCTGCCTCTGCCCCTGTAGAGAGACCTGTTGGCCCAGAAGTGGGATGAACCGGGGTCACCAGGAGGCCAGGACTGGTGCCTGCTGCTGGCTGCATCTCACCCTACAGATGTGACCTTTGACCCCTCCAGGAGGCTTGCTTTCAGGGCCTGACCCCTTCTTACCTTACAGTTTTCAAACGGTGTGCGTTTCCTGCCCATCTTGTCCACCAGCCATGGAAGAACAGGGCTGTGGAAAAGCTACTCTGGCCTTCCTGTGCCCCAACCTCACCTGGCAGAGGCTCTCATGCATATTTTACGGGGTCTGAGTGCACAGTGCTCACTTTACAGCCAGAGGCTCCAAGAGGGTCCATCTTTCTGGAGTCAAGACCGGAAGACAGGTTTCCATCTCCTCCAGGTGTCTGCAGTCCCATTGAGCTGGCGCTGAATTTGTCCTCTGTCCCTCCAAGTCTTCCCTGCCTCTCCACTGAGGTACAGCCTGCAGGTCCTTTGGCCTTTGTCCCGTTCAGTGATGCTCCAAGCTGAGCCTGACTGCCACCTCTACCTAGTTGAATTCCCATGGGGATTGCTGTCACATATCATCTGGAATGGAAACCGCACATTCCTTCCTGCCACTGTGATCCACAATTCTCTCCCTCCCTCCCTCCCTCCCTCCCTCCCTCCCTCCCTCCCTCCCTCCCTCCCTCCCTCCCTCCCTCCCTCCCTCCCTCCCTCCCTTCTTTCCTCCCTCCCTCCCTCCCTCCCTCCCTTCCATCCCTCCCCTCCTCCTTCTTCTTTTTCCTTCTTTCTTTCCCTCCTTCCTTTCCTTCCATTTCTTGTTTTCTTTTTCTCTTTACAAAATCTGATTTAACAGAGATGCTATAGGTAGCATTGAAAAAATGTCTCAGCAGCTAGGAGGTTGCTGGTGGACATTATAAAGGAGTCTTTTTTCCTGTTTGCAGTATGTTTGTATATATGTATGTATGTATATATGTATGTATGTACAAGGGTTTTTGTCTCACTTCAAGCAGACTGTGATGGCTGGTGCACTAGCACCCACTTTGGGGTCCTAGGTTAAGGATATGCAGCAGAAGGTACAGCAAGCCTGGGTTTTGAGGGACTCAGTGGCTCTAATTCTAGTCCTGGGTTGTCTACTTCCAGACTCGATTTCTGTCAGAGCTCAGCAGTCTTACTGCTGACCGCAGCCAGGCTCAGGCATTCCATGCCTCCTAGCATACTGTGTGGCGATTAGATGCAGGGCTGTTCAGTATCTGTTTACTAGGGGCCCTTACGGGGTCATTCAAGGAAAGAGAGGCTGTGATGGTGGCTTCAAATGACTGTATGAAACACTTTAGTGGCCAGGGTGCTTGGGACGACTTTCTATTCCCAGGGATAGAGCTCCTTAACATTATCATCTAAAAATAGAATTTTAATTTTTCCAGTCTGCAAGTCTGATTGAACCCCTACCTGTAATCGTTCTACCTAGAACTGCTCCTTAGAATACACTAGGAACAGCACGCAAGAGGCCCATGCTTTGCTCTCCTCTACCCACCCTCCAAGCACCGGCGCCTGGACTCATTCTCTCCCCCAGGGTGGCTGAGCATCTGCTGTGTGCTCTGTTTTATGTCCTTGAGAAGGCCAGAGTGCTGTGGGAACGCTGGTACCTGGGAAAGCAGTGGGAGGTGACTGGGGGCGTGGGCGATGGGTGGGTGGTGGCTGCACATCCTATCTGGCTCCTTGGGGCACCTGTGAGGTATCACCATGCAGCCATATGTGGCAGCCTCTAAAGGGATGCTGGGGAGAGTATGGAAGAACAAACAAAGGCTCCTCTGGGCAGTCGTGTGTGTGTGTGTGTGTGTGTGTGTGCGTGTGCGTGCGTGCGTGTGCATGCATATGCATGTGTACTCACGGATGTGTGTGCACACATGTTTGTACAGGCCAGAGGGCAACCTGGGTGTCATTTCTCAGGTGCTTGCCACCTTGGTTTTTTGTTTTTTGTTTTTTGTTTTTTGTTTTTTGTTTTTTGTTTTTTGTTTTTTGTTTTTTGTTTTTTTGAGGAAGGGTCTCACTGGCCTGGCTTTTGCAGGCTGAGCTAGGCTTATGGGCCCTTGAGCCCCTGGGATTTACCTGTTTCCATATTCCCAGCCCTGGATTTGCAAGGTGAACCACCATACCCACTTTTGGGGTTCTGGGGACTGAGCTCAGGTTCTTGTGTGACAGTTTACTAACTAATCTATCTCCCCAATCCCTCCATTAGACTTAACTGGGTAGAGCTTTGTATGGCATTAGAGGCAATATGAGCACGGGAGTTGTTGTTTATATATGAGACATTAGCAAGAAAGATCAAACAGCCAATTCTAACCTCACGTGTATGCTGGGGTCAAGTCTATATGATAATACCACTTGTGACAGGTAACACGGGGTGGGTGCAGAAGAGGATGGTGAGGATTAGAGGGTGTATAATTTGTTTGTGATGTAAAAACTTTCATCTCATCATATATAGTTACACAGTCCCATCATTTCAGCAATAATTGTGCAGATGGAGATGGATGATCTCTCTGGAGAATTCCATTTGGATAGCCAGAGTGCAGGTGGGAAGCTTAGTGCTAACTGTCAACTTAACACAATCTAGAATCATCTGAGAACACAGTCATAATGAGGGATTATCTAGACCTAGTTTGTCTGTTGGAGTCTAGTTTGTCTGTCTCTTGATGTTGATTGAGATGAGCCCCTCCCACTGTTGGGTGGCACCATTCCCTAGGAAGGGGCAGTGTAGATCCTAGGTTGTATTAAAGTGGAGAAAGCACGCGGAGCACTGGCTTGCATGCATTCATTATCTGTTCTCTGTCTGTGGATGTAATTGTCTAGCTGCGTCATGTTCCTGCTTCCTTGAGTTCCCCGCATGATGGACTATAACCTGAAACTAACTGTAAGTCAAATAAGACCTTTCTCCCTTAAATTGATTTTGTCATAGCAACAGGAAACAAAACAAAACTAAGAAACAAAACAGGACATGACTGATCCCTGTAGGCCTTCCTTGCCCAGGCCAGCAGCCAGACTCTTCCTCACTTCTTTTGGGAACTGGCTAGAAAATCACCCCCCTTTAATGGGACCGATTTTCGGATAATGCACCCCACCCCAAGATGGAAATTGGGTTTGTGTTGATGCCTTTTATTTTACCTCTCGAAAGAGACAGGATTTCCTGTTATCTAGGCTGGCCTTGTACCTGCTATGTAGCTGAGGCTAACTTTGAACTTCTGATCTTCTGGCTAGCACTAGGGTTAGGGTTACATGTATGCACCATCATGCCAGATGTTGGGGATTGAACTCAGAGTTTCCCACATGCTAGGACAGCACTCTATCCACTGAGCCACATCTCTGCTGGCTGTGACACCTCCCTCACAGAGTGGGTTGCTGTAGAGGTGACATCTGGCTGCATTTGGGCTGAGGGCATATCAGAATTACTCCTTGATGCTGCCAGAAAAAAAAAAGAAAAGGATGCTCACGTTTGCTCGGAAGTCTCCCAAAGCCTCCTTTTCCTTCCTTTACAAATGTTAAAAAGATTTATTTTCATTTTATTTATAATGTGCATGTGCTCACTTGTATTTACGTGTGTGTGTGTGTGTGTGTGCGTGTGAGCGCGTGTGCACGCAGAGGCCAAAAAGGGTCTTGGGATTCCCTGGAGTTAGAGTTACAGATGGGTGTGGGCCACCTGATACGGGTATAGGAAACCAAACTCGGATAGTCTCCAAAAGCAATATGTGGTTTTAAATGCTGAGCCACCTCTCCAGTGCCCCAGAGCTTTATTTTCTTAATGTATCTATGCTGGGGTTGGGTTATAGTTTAATGAATGTTTGTGGAATGACTAATTATTGACTGATAGGCTAACAGCCCTCACTGAAGTAGGCTGAGCAAATAAACTGCTAAGTGGAACACAGTGTCTAGGTTACACAGTGCATTTACTAATGGACGGCCTCAGCTACTATTGTGTGAGACACCACAGCAAAGACAGCTTACTTGCTGGGCGGTGGTGGTGCACGCCTTTAATCCCAGCACTTGGGAGGCATAGGCAGAGGCAGGCAGATTTCTGAGTTCGAGGCCAGCCTGGTCTACAAAGTGAGTTCCAGGACAGCCAGGGTGTCTCGAAAAAAACCAAACAAACAAAAAGACAGCTGACCTATGGAAGGGTGCTGACAGGGGACGAAGGCCCCAAATGAGATCCCAGCTATGTAAGAAGAGTGTGCAACACAGTATTGCTAAGCAAAATCTGGAAATAGGTGAAGTCCCACTAGATGTGTTGCTCCAAAACCATTAGTTTTTAAGAAACAGAATTGGAATAAACTTTGCTCAGCTTCTAATCCCTTCCTAGACAGGTCTTATGTAGCCTCGAAGCTACTATGTAGCTGAGGATGACCTTGCACTTCTGATCTTCCTGCTTCTACGTCCCGAGTCCTGGATTATAGGTGTATACCATCACTCCAGGTTTATGTGGTGCTGGGGATAAAATTCAGGACTTTAAGCATGCTACGCAAGTTTGCTACCAACTGAGCCATATTCCCAGCCTCTCTCTAAACTTAGCTTTAGATGATTGTGACTTTGTTAGTTTAGGGAATCTCATTGCACTTAGAGGTGGGATGACAGCCAGTCCTGGAGAGATGCCCCATTAGAAGCCCTCACGGACACCAGGCCTGTCCCCTGACTCTCCTCTGGATCTCTAGCTAAGCTCATTTTGGTATGTTTGGCTTTTTTCCTTTGCAGATTGGCTTTCTTTGTTCCACCTTTCCTAGGTCTAAAAGTATTCAGTTCAATCAGGACATGACACTTGGATGATGCATTCGAGTTCCTAGAAAAAAGAATCTGACTGGTCCCTGATTAACCAATGAGGTGCCTTTCCTCAGTTCAGGTCTGTGTCAGTCAATTTCTGTTGCTGTATTAATACCACAGGCCGCTGGCTTATGAAGAAGAGAGGTTGGCTTCCACTCTCAGCTTTGGAGGCTTCAATTCTGCTTCCTGCTTATCCTCTAAGCTTTGGGAGCTGTGCTGAGGTAGCATGCCATGGTAGGCAGGGCAGAGGACATCAGAACTATTTGTCACATGGTCAGGATGCTGGGACGGGCAAGTGGAAGGGGCACAGCTCCACAATTCCCTTCAAGAGCCTGTACCCAAAGGACCTAAAGACCCCCAGGTAGGCTGCACTTGTAAGAGATTGGCTCAGGACCCACAAGACCAAGTTCTCAGCACAAAGGAGATTTATTTGCCCCCAGGGAGACAGAGGGCAGGGATAAGGGACAGTAGCCAGGGGATGAGGGAGAAGAGGAAGGGAACAGGGGCAAGAGGACAGGGCTATTTGTCCCAGATTGCCTCTGGGTAGAGAGGAGACAGGTGTGACACACAGGCATGTGGTGGTTTATAAAGGTAAAAGGGGAAACCCTGTGTTAGGATGAGGCATTTAAGTTTGATTGGGCATGCTAAGTAGGTGAGCCAAAGGGGCTTTTGATTGCTGCATCTCAATACTTTGAGAGTTGGACCTTGGTAAACAGCCATAGAAGGAGGAAGAAGCCAAATAAGGGAATAGACCACGGTGGCTAGCTTTAGGATTGTAATCTAATGTGAGTTTTTTTTTTTTTTTTAAAGCAAGGCAGAGAGAATAAGGGAGAAGGGCAAGGCCTGCCAGAGTCATGTTTGCCAGACTGAGCTGTCCAGAGTCCCTTCAGCATTTCCTGAAGGTCCCACAACCTCTTCACATATAACCCCAGGAGTAATCCCTTACCACATTGGCTTTGGCAGAATTCTTAAGGCTGAGTCAGAGCAGCATCTCTCTTTCATCAGTTATAGCCAAGAATGGGTCGTGGCCAAAGGGACGATGTAGACGAGAGGGTGTTCCTCAGAGAAGAGAGCACTGACAAAGTGGGCATGTTTGCTCCAGTGTCAGAAGATAGGGAACCCAGATGGCTCTGCTATTGGATGAAATAGTCACAGGCTCGCAGAAGATGCCCTCTCTGTATTTTTAACAAAAAAACTTCCCAAGCTTGGAGTCCAGGTTGTCACAGGGGCCTACGTAACAGCTGATTTGCAGTCCAGGTTATCACAGGGGCCTACATAACAGCTGATTTGTGAGGCATTTCTCCCTCATTTACCAAGTCTTCAGAGAGAATAGTTAGTAAAATATGCTAATGGCCAATTTTTGCAAATGACCATTTTGGTGCTCCCAGACCACTGGGGCAGGCTGAAGCTAATTTCTAGAATGTCCCCTTGATGATGCTGGCAACCGCTTTAATACTGACCTAGAGATAGGCCATGGATCCTGTTCCAAAAGTGCTAAGTCTGAATTTGCTTTACTTGTGGGCAATGAAAAGCCACCCTATGTGGGTGCCTTGCCCCTGGATATCCTGTGGCTGTCTAGTCTCAGGAGTGGCTGGTTGTGGTGTGGGAAGTTGGGCACAGCTTATGTGAGGTAGTCATCTTTAAGCACTTATTAACACCCCCCTTGAGCCTTCATTCCATACTGGCTTCATGAGCTTCTTCTAGGCTCTCCATTGAGATTGGAAGCTATGTATGTGACACTGAATGTGTCCCCCCCACCCCCATCTTTTTTCTGAGACAGGGTCTCATGTGTCCCACATTGGCCTTGAACTCACCATGTATGTAGTCAAAGATGACCTTGAACTCCTGATTTTCTTGCCTGCATCTCTGGAGTGCCAGGATTACAGGCGGTCTCCATCATATTAGTTTATGTGGTGTTGAACCCAGCTGAGCCACATTTTCAGCTGATATGCATCCTTCCTCTATATCACCCAGGGCACCCCCAAAGGCTGACGACCACCCCTGCTTTGAGTAGGCCCTCAGAATGATCCCGACACCTATCCCTATACCCAAATATGAATGGAGGTCACCATGGCTCGTCTCCTGGGATGACCATCGAGAACATCTAATGGTGGCATATCATTAGGGCTGCCAAAACCATTCTTTCCAGAGGAGAGAGTTACTCTTAAATATGAACTCATAGCAGCATCAAAGCAAGCCCACAAAAGCTCACAGCGAGGGATTTTTTTTTTTTCTAAATCTATGTCATTAAAACATGGTAGCTGCAAGGGCTTGTCTGCAGGCCCCTCCCACTAAGCTACAGTGATTGACGTCCAGTAGGCCTTCATCTGTCATGCTTGGCTGATGAGTGGATCCATCGATTCTCTGCTTAGTCACCCGGGGCCCGTGAGTACCAGTCCCCACAGGCCTTTCCCATAGATGCCAACTACAGGGTTTGGCTAATAGTCCCAGTCTTCTTTACCTTCCCTTTTTACTGACCCCACCCCCAAAGGGCAACCTCCGCTAGTAACCTTTGCAGTCTCTGTGACTCCTCTGGAGTGTTGACTGAGCCAGAGAGCATGCTTCCTCTTTCCCCTTTTGTGTTTGCTCAGTGGAGGAGCCAGCCTTAGGTTCCTCTGTCTTTACAGGAGCCTCTCACAGGGAGGGGTTGTGTGTGTGTGTGTGTGTGGGGGGGTGTTGGGGAGCAAGGGCGGGGGAGGCACAGCCGCTTCCTGCCCTGCTGTTGGTTATCACAGGCTCTGCTAATGCTGCTCAAACAATATCGAGAAGAACCCAGCTCAATAGCACCAGTGTTAGGCTGCAGAGTCAATATTGGCTAAGCAAACACCAGAAAAGAAGGAGTTGCTATTTGTGTAGCTAGGAGTGCTTGTGTGCTGTGGCTGCCTTGTCAGGGGCCCTTGGAAAGGAAGGGAGGAAGGAGGTGGGGTTGTAGGTGGAGGGCCCAGGAGAGAAGGGCTAACAGGGACTCCTACCTAGCGGGTGCCAACAGTCGGCTTCAGGATTCCTTGTGGTACATCGGAGCACATCTAGCAACCTGCCTTCACCCCTCTGCGCTTTCTACCCAGAATGTTAGAGTGGTTGCCAGATGTCCACTGGAGAAGCAGGGAGGGAAAGCCTCCCCGTGCTGAGATCCAACTGGCAGATTGTTTTGTTAGACTGAGGAACTCAGGGTCAGAGTTGGGAGAAGGCTTCCCTTCCATGTTTCTTGGGCCTCCAGCTCCCCCTTTCTCCTCTGTGTCCACACTGGCAGCCCCCTTGAGAAGAAAACGCAAGTGTGCAAGTATTTCTGCAGCCCGAAGGCTATTCAGCAGCTGACCAGCCAGCTGTGGCCACCGCCCGACCTGGCCTCAAGAAGCGAGGTGGCTGGGTCTCAGCTCATGTCCCATGTTTGTCTCTAGAGAATTTCGGGTTCTCGTGGCTCTGAGTGGTGACCTTCCCAGAAAGATGTAACTATTTATAGAAGTCTGTCCTTGGTTTTGCTTTCTTCTTCTGTGCCACCAAGGATGGGCCTGGGTGAGCTTGACCCCTGTACATGGACAAGGCTGGGTTTGTGAGAGGGCATGTGGCAGGTTGGTGGGGGAGCAGGCTGTGTCTTGGTTCTTCATGGAACACTGTAGAGTCCAACTTTGTACTTGGTGGGGTGTGTGGTACACAGACTATTTGTAGACTGGGGAAGGCACAAGGCTTGGGCTTCCGGTGCCACAATCACCAGTCCTAGGCACCAGATTTGAGCTGGGACACCGGAGCCAGTACCCAATGACTTTAGCCATGTCCTAACGTCCTAACCCTTGAGTCTTTGCCACTCAAGGCTCCTGCCACTCCCAGACAGAGGTGAGTTCAGGAATTCAGAGAATGAGGTACCATGCAGGTTTTAGATACTATCCCTCCTCTGGAAGCTGAGTGCTCTGTTGACCCTGGAGCACAAAGGGAGGCCACCCTTGGGCAATTTTGAGGGTGTGTATGTGTGTGCGTGTATGTGAATGCCTGACCACAAGCTTTGGCTCTGAAACATGGCATTTTGGCAAAGAGGGAGGGGAAGCTCTTTTGTGCTCACATATGGCAAAGGATGGAGATATATTCGTGTGTCAGGATTGAAGGCAAGAGGATGTTGGTACAGGGCCATGTTTAGGCAGACCGAAGACGGCTCCTCCTCCACCCCACTCGGCCTTCCCCTCACACCTGATGGGATGAGGACATCCAAGCAGGTATCTGCCTGTTTGGTTCTCAGAGCTGTTAGCCTCTTTCTTGTCCCCAAGCCATTCTTCAGAGCTGCTGCTGATTTCTTCATAGACTTGGTTGGGGCCTGCTTAGCTGAGTCGGCCCAAAGCCCAAAGATTTCCTATATGGGTACCCCATTTATGAGGCCATGTGTGGAAATGGGGTCCTGTCCCCTCCAGAGGTTGATTGTGTGAGAAGGGATATCTGGGAAGGCTTGGGACACAGCCCAGCCTAGAGCCTCTCACTTTGGTCTTATCCTGGGCCCTTCACTCCAGGCTCTCTGCAGGTATCTTTTCCATTCTGGTAGAAGGTAAGTAATGAGACTCATGGTGTCACAGAGTAACCACAGGGACTCAGTGGTGACAGGGAGGGCAGCCATGGGCTCCGCACACAGGCCTCAGGACCTAGCCTCATTCTTACTTCCTAGGTATTCTGAACCATGTTTCATGATTATGAAGGAAGGGAGAATAAGCTCCAAGTGAAAGCAGTTTGAGTTCAAATTCACATCCCGCCACTTTGGGCCATACAGGAGCTTTAGATATCCTACCTGGGAGTGAGAACCCTTGGGGTGCTACAAGGATGGGAACAGATAGCATATGTGTGGATCGTAGATATATCATGGTCTAGATGCCTGAAGCTTAGTCCTCAACACCCTGTGCCTTCCCTCTGATCTTTCCGAGCCTCACAGGCAGTGCAGGTTTCACATCGATCAGATGGTCTCTGTAGGACCACACTTTGCATGCCCCAGTGGGCTCTTCCTTCAGGGAAGGGTGACAGGATGCCAGTGATGAGCACCTGATGGCTAGGCTTTAAATACCAAATCAGAAGCTGTTCACTACCAGGCCAGTGCCTGGGCCCCTGAACTCGCTCCATCTTTGCAACAGGCCTTATGATGTTTAATTTAGAGGTCACAGAAAGTCTGAATGCGGACACAGTTACAGGTCCCACTTTAGTGTGGTTTAAAGGCACAGCCGACTTCAGAAGATTCTGATACACATCTGGTTGTTGGAGTGAAGATGGCTGCTGGGAAATGTCCCATGATCCTGCCCCACAGTGCAAGCAGCTGAGCAACATGTGGCACTGACAACAATAATGTCTTTCATCCCTCCTGGTCCCCCAAGGCCATTTTGTGCTACAGTTACTAGCAGTATTCTCCACTCCTCCCTGCCTGGTCTCCCACTGGGGCCTGGCTCTGTGCTAAGGCTGTTTGCATGCTCCCTGCACCAGTTGGCAAGAACTACCTCAGAACATGCCAGTCTGTGGCCACAGCATGTCCTCTGATGTCTCTGAAGAGGCCTGTAACATGAGTACTCAATGGAGCAGGTCCAACAAAGAACACGGGATGAAGAAGTCTGGGACTCGTGGTCACCTTGCCACTGGACATGAGGACCACATGAGTGTCTCTGGCCAAGAGATCCTCAGCATTATAAAGGGGTGGAGAGATGGCTCAGCAGTTGAGAGTGCACAGTGTTCTTCTAAAGAATCCACATTCAGTTCCCAGCACCTACATTGAGGGGACTCATAACTGCCTCTAACTCCAGTTCCAGAGAATCTGATGCCCTCTTCTGACCTCTGAAGGTACACACACACACACACACACACACACACACACACACACACAGAGGCGGGGCATGAATGCTATCCCTCTCTATCCCAAGAGGCTGAGTTCCTGGTGGTTTTTCCACCATCAGAGTCCCTGTGGCACCTTGTGAATGGCTGGGTGGAGTGTATACTTTGGGACGTGCATGGGGACAGGCTAGTGACTCTTTGGGACACACACTTTTGCCTCTCTGTTCGGCTCCATGCCTCCCCCCAGGGGCTGCTTGCCTGATGACAGCCAGAGAGCCTGACTGCTAGGCTACCTCATTGCTCCTGTGCTGATGAACACACACCTTGAGGCATCACACTCTGGCATCTGAGTCATGGTGTTCCTTTTCTCAAAGACTTACCAGCATCACGGGTGACTTTAGTGTCCCTGTGACTAACTAGCCTCTTCATCGCTTATGCCTTTTTAGACACAAGAGTGCTACCACTCTGTCACTCCTCCTGGGTTCTGCCCTAAATTCTGTGCCCCCCTCCCCCAGAGCTGGTTGGTCACCAGCACCATGGGGCGGGGGGCTTTAGAGACAGATTCAGGGAGAAACTGTTGACTGCACCCCATGTGTGAATAGTGTGAGGTCAGGTGAGTAGAGGCCTCCTGGCAGGGCTCAGTTATTGCAGCAGGTCCCAGAACAGGTGTCTGTTGAGAGGTCTCTGGGAGTTGTGTGGAGCCTCCAGGATGTTCAGACAGACTCAGTCTGCAGCTGTGTTCAGACACTAGCTGGACAGCAGCTGCAGCCTCACATCTGGCCATGGCTCTACTTGACTTGATTCCTCTCTTTGGCTTTCTGAAATGTACAGGAGTGCCCATTGGCAGGGTCAAGCCTGGGACCTTAGGGAGAAGAGGGGATTGGGAACTGAGAAAGGATATCCAGTATGAGAGAGGACAGTAGGGCTTGGATGCCACAGGCTGTCTTAACTTCTACTGTGCCTTGCAACCATGCCAACTCCTGTGAAACAGATGCTTAGGGAATGCATCTTTCCACCCTAGCCACTCTCAAGAGTAGTCTGAGATGCCTCGACTACTGGTTGCCACTGAAGGCAAGCACAGCCCAACCCATCCTGCTCTTCTCTTACTTTGAAATCTCAGCTTTCATTTCGGGAGGAGTCCAACACTCAATGGGTGGGCTGCCCATCTGCGACTTCCAAGTTCTTTGTTCCAGTGTCACACTAAAGTGTGCTGTACATGACAAAAACTAGGCATGCTGAACCCATGGTGACTGCTGGGGTCTGGGAGCGCCATGTAGAGAGAGAACAGAATGTCATTTTGACTCAGAAAATCCTGCTTCTGAGGTCTCCCACCCTGCATGAGGCACTGACTTGTTTGGCAAGAAAAGGGGGACTTGGGGTTTAGTATCAAGGGATGGAAGGACAGACAATTTTCCATGTCACTGGGTGGCTCTGCCAGGATCCCTGGGGACTCTTTATTGAGAATCTGTCCCAGGCTGGAAGAACCTTCTTGAAGTTCATACTTTCATTCTTTTTTTCTCTTCTCATTTTGCAGAGCTGGGCTCTGTGTGTGTGTGTGTGTGTGTGTGTGTGCTCATGCATGCACATATGTGCCTGCTTGTGTAGCCATCAAAATGACAGATTCTATGGCCTACATTCTTCATAAACTGCAAATATTGTGAGCTGTGTTCATGCTCTGGGCCAAGACAAATGTAATTTTGGATTATCAAGTTCGCATGACAAATGAGCGCCTATTAATTTGTATTTATCTTGAGTGGGTTAACAGGAACTAGCAATAGGGGAGAAGGATGTCTTTTTGTTCCTCGGTAGAGAGAAGCGGATTCGGAGATGACCCTCAGAAATGGCAGCACACGACCATCAAATGCTGAAGCCGAAGGAAATATACTTACTTTTGTTCAACACAAATGCTTGCCTTCTAGGTCTCAGGCACTCAACACATATGTATGGCATGCTTTGTAGGTGCTGGACGCTCAACACATATGCATGGTGTGCCTCCTGGATTCTGGGCACTCAGAAGCAAACAAGGCTCTTCCATCACTGTCAGGGAGCTCAGAGCTCAGTAGGGGCAATGGAGGGAATCTGATGGCAGAACAAAGGCCATGGGAGGCTAGGGCCAGCTGTCAGTCACAGCTCCCTGAGGAGGGAAAGAGGGCTGGAGCTGGCCTCCTGGAGGAAGTGATATCTGTATTGAATTTTGTTGTATAAGTTGGAGTTTGTTAGGGAAAAGAGCTGGGGAAAGGTATGATTGTCAGAAACAAGAGTGTGGGTGTGTTCAACTGTGAGGTGGGTTTATAAATCTGGCCTTGTGAAGCTGTTAAGTGGAAGGATCTGAGGGGAGGGAGGTGGGCTCAGGCCTAACCTGCAGGCTGAGCTAAGCACAGGAGGGACTTTCCTCAGTGATGGGGAGACAGCCTCAGGTGAGAAGCTGGGGGCATACAACTCAGTTCTTCAGGAGGGTGCACTGGGGAAGTCAATTCTGGGGGGCCAGGGATCCTGAGAATACAGGTAAAAGCTGGGCAGAGGTGATGGGGGAGGAGGTAAGACAGACAGTGCGTTGTATCAGCTTCCTTGTAGCTGCTATGATAAGTCACTGCTAGCTTAGCAGCTTGGAAACATTGCATGTTTAATTTTTCTCCATCTCTGGAGGCTAGGGGTTCAAAACCAGTTCCACAGGGCTCAAGGCAGATATGAGCAAGGATGATTCTGTCTGGAGGTGCAGGTGAACCGTATTCCCTAGCTGCAGAGGCCACCTGTATTCCTTGGCTCTCTCCCTCCCACCATCAATCTGCACCCCTCCCATTCTGCATCCCGTATCCCATCACCTTCTCTTCGGGTCTGGTCCTTGTGCCTCAGGTCCTTTGCTAACTACAGCTGCAAACTAGCCTTGTTGTGCAACTTCCAATTTCCAGGCTCCAGGGATTAGGGTGTGAACACATCTGGAAGGCCATTACTCACTTGACATCCATAGAGAAAGCCTGCACATTAGTCATACTTGCTCAGCTTTTTTTTTTTTTTTCCATTCCTCATCTCCCACTGCCTGGAGCCCTTGAACCCTTAATTCCTGGAGTCACTTTTCTCAGTTACTATCTATGCTCTTATACCTTGTCCTATGTTTTGCTTCCAGAAAAGCCCAAACTAAGAGTTCAGATTTGTCTGTTACTATGGAGTCATGGGATGAGATGAGGGTCATGCTGGGTAGGGGCTATTTGGCCTTGGAAAAACTGAAACACAGGGAAAGGTGTTTCTGGTGAACCCCTGGTAGGTTGTGGTGTACCCCCATTTGCAGCATCTGTTTCCCAGTGCTTTACCCCCTATCTCTGGGGTCCCCCAGTCCCCCCCACCAAACAGAAGTTCTTTTCAAGGCCTCTGAATTCTGTGGTCAGTTCAGTTAGACTCTATGTTCTTGCTGTGTTGATGAGGACATGTGTGTCCTTTCCTTCCCCTCAGTGCCTTCCCCAGATGACAATGTTCTTGCATCAATATGGGCCTCCAACATCTTTGAGAACAGAGCAGATGAAGATGTCTTAAGCAGTACTGTGTGCACTTCTGCTGTCTCATTTATTCTCCACAGCACCACAGGGAGTGATTGCTGCCTCTGCAGATGAGGATGCTGCGGCTCAGAGAAGCTGAATGGCCTTCTAGGAGTGGGCTGGCACTTGGATGTTAGTTTGTGTCTAACAGACGCAGGACAGGGATTAGAAGATGGCCCAGTTTACATACTGAGTTCCAGGGCATCCAGGGTTACATAGTGAAAGCCCCATCTCAGGAAAAAAAAAAGACTCAGGGCCAGGGATATTGGTTCAGTGGGTGAAGTGATTAACATGCTGAGGACCTGAGTTCAGATCTTCAGAGCCCATGAGAAAAACTAGACATGGCCAGTAATGGAATGCTGGCACATGAGGGTCATGGGAGCTCACTGGGCAGCCAATCTGGCTATTAGGTCAGGTTCTCGTTCTCTCTCTCTCTCTCTCTCTCTCTCTCTCTCTCTCACACACACACACACACACACACACACACACACACACACGAAGATGGTGCCCACACTCACCTTTCAGTCCCTGGTCAGGCTCAGGACCATTATTCCTTTTGATGGTGCTTTGAGGGGTGTGGCTCCCTGGACTCTCAGACTTGGGCGACACTCTTGGTCTGCCTCATCTGCAGGAGCACTGTGGCTCTTAGCTGTCTAAGAGACCTTGTGCTGTGGCATCACCCCTGCTGACCTGAACACTGTACCTCCCTCTCTGACCCATGATTATGTTTGCCCTGGTGACAGCCATGGCCTTGTGTGAGCTCAGATGAAGTTCTGGGCAACCTTCAACTCCCGATCCCTTCCTCAGGACTGCTGCCAGCTCAAGGTACTTCTGCTAACAATCCTCCCTCCCCCTCCCCCTCCCCCTCCCCCTCCCCCTCCCCCTCCCCCTCCCCCTCCCCCTCCCCCTCCCCCTCCCCCTCCCCCTCCCCCTCCCCCTCTCTTCCCCTCCCCCTCTCCCTCTCTCCCTCTCTCCCTCTCTCCCCCCTCTCCCCTCCCCCTCTCCCTTTCCCTCTTCCTCTCCCTCCCCCCTCCTCCCTCATCTTATGTAGTCCAGTCTAGCTTTGAACACTTCTGATTCTCCTGTGTCTATCAGCTTACTACCATAACCTGTTTCTGAAGGTGCTAGCAGGGCCTTGTATACACACCAGTCAAGCACTCCATCCACTGAGCTACATCCCAAGTAGAGGCGTTAGTTTCTCTCTATGACTGTCCATACACCTCTCATTCTCAAGTCGGTGGCTCATCCTCTGAGCCAAGAAGGCGTGCTTCTCCTTTGCTTTGTCCATGGGATCTGGCACAGTGGTTTATCCCCAGCAGATGCTCTGCAAGAACTTTTGTTGTCTAAGTGAGCAACAGACCCCTCCCCCACCACACACATACCAAGCCCTCCCCCTCCCCCTCCCCCCCCCCCCACCAAGCCTTCCAGTGTCATTCCACAGGGCATCTCCAGCATCTGGGGACTCTGGTACATACATGCTCCCCAACCCCCATCTTGATTCATCCTGCAGACAGATGCACTTTGGGAGTGATGGGGCAGTATAACTGAGTAGGAAAGGATGCTCACACTAAGAGATCTGGCCAGGTTCCCAGCACCAGCACACGGCTGCATGCAGTTCCCAGTCCTGTAAAAGGAGAAGAAAATAGATCATATGCACTAAACCCACACTATGCCATGTGATCTGAGGAATCTCACTACAGTCTCATTTCAGTGAGCCAGAAATAGCCACTCTCGCCATTACTGTGTGGGCGCACATGCAGGTTCACAGGTACCTATATGTGCCTATGTGTGTGTGTGTGTGTGTGTGCACGTGCACACACAAGCCTATGTGTGTTCATATGTAGGCATGTGTGTGGAGGTCTGAAGACAACCTTAAGTGTCGTTCTTCCCCAGGCACTGAGACTGGGTCTCTCGGACCCAGAGTTTACCCTTTGAGCTAGGCTGGCTAGTGAGCCCAGCGATCCTCCTGTCTCCACTTCCCCAGCTCTGGGATTACAGGAATATGCTACCACACCTGGCTTTTTATGTGGGTTCTGGGGACCAAACTTAGGTTCTTATGCTCACTCAGCAAGAGTTTTACAGAGCCGCTTCTCCAGCCTCATCGCTCTATTTTTTTTTTAGGTGGAAAAAAATCTAAATCAAAATAGTTCATAAAGCCAGGTGTGGTAGCAGAGAATCGAGAGTTCAAAGCCAGCCTGAGGTTCATGGCAAGAGTCTATCTCCAAAAGTTAAACCAACCAAACAACAAGAAAACAAAATAAAAAAATTAGAATAGTTTATTTGCTCTGAGTTAGGGAGCAGAGATGAAACCTGAGCTCATGCAGCCTGTTCGGCCCTTAGTCAGCAGATACCCATTCACATAGATATCTCAGGAATAAACAGAACACCTCAGGAAAAGGCGACAGCCCCACGCCTTGCATATAGTAAGCACCCAGTTAATGCTGCTTCCCTCTCCTGCTATCCCTAACTCCTTAATTTCTCCCCAAATCATGGCAGTGCAAGGGTCAGAAGTTGGAAGAACCTGCAGTTTTATTTAAATAATAATTTAAAACGACTCTGGTGGTGAGGCCCTGAGAAAGACTTGGGAAGGTATATAGCCTGCCAGCCAGGTGCTGCTGAGTTCTGGGTAGTCTAGGTAGGAGGGACGGCCTGCAGCCCTAGGTCTTTGAGGGAAACATTCTTTTCACCCTTGGCTCATCCTGAACCCCATCTCCTTTGTGTCCCCCATGCAGTGAATCAGTGGTTATACTGATACCACCTCAGCCCCTGGCATCTGTTCACCTGCTTCTCCCCGAGCTCAATGCCATGATGCTCTGAGCTATGAGAGGCTGCCCCCTACCTTGGCACTGACTGTAGAGCTCCGTGTGTAGCCTCCGATGGCCACACTGCTGCAAGTCCTCCTGAGATGTGATGTGTGAGATGTGATGTGTGTGTCCTACACCAATGCAGGACATCACCGCAGGGGAAAGCACTCAGACCATCAGAACGTTGTGCAGGACCTCTCAGGACACCTCCCTCTGCCTGGGAGCCTCTCTACCTCTGCCTGGGTAACTCTCCTCCCGTGGGTTCTAGCTTGTACATTTCTCTTGGTGGTCCTCAGGCCACCCTCTTTCCTCCCTCCCCATCCAAGCATGTGGGCTGAATCCCCCTCATCCGTGAGATTAGAGACCCTGCCTCTCGTCTCATCTCTAGGGCCTTCTTCTAGAAGCTGCTGTTGAGATCTCCAAAGTCCACACACACCTTGGCTTGACTCCAAGGACACATGAACACGAGCCATGTTCCTGGGCACAAAGCAGTTCTTGGTTAGAATGGGCAGCTCATCCAGGTCAGCACAGAGTGCTGTGGGGACACAAATAACCCTTGCTGAGGAAGGGGGACTTCCTGGAGGAGGTGCAGCTGAGGAAGGGGGACTTCCTGGAGGAGGTGCAGAAATGGGGTTTACGGCTTCATTGGGAAAAAAGAGGTCTAAAGGAAAAGAGCCGCAGGTGTCCAGCTAGAGTCCTGGTGAGCTGCTGGGGACTGCGGGGCTGGGTCAGTATGACTGTTGCTTATTGCTGCTGTGCCAGGACATTGGGAAGGAGGGCCAGAAGAACTCCCATGGACTGCGCAGAAGGACCAGGCCTGGGGAACAGTCAGGACACATAGGGTTTGAGTGGGTGCTCATGTGCTTCCGCACAGTATGAATGAATTCACAGTAAGCGTGAATGGCATATGGGTAGAAAGGACAACACAGACACCTGGTTGAGGCTGGGGGAGGGATAGGGTTGGCCTGGTGAGCTGGAGGAATCCCGAGGGCCCTGTCTTGTGCTATTTGCCTTTTTTTTCTTATCATCTTCACAACACCTGGCCACCAGCCCATCTTAGAGATTGAGGCTCAGAGGACTTAAAAGCTTGCTGAAGACCATGTCTCACAGGACGGGACCTGGTGGGCAGTTGGCGCTTTTACATATGAGTGATAAGTTTGAGAGTATGAATGAGTTAATGAATGGATGGATGGATGGATGGATGGATGGATAATGGAAGGCGAGGCCAAACATGTCTGGCTTTAGCCCCAGCTCCGGCCTGTATCACACAGCAGGAGTCCTCTCCAACAGCAAGATGATAATCCCATGGGAAGGAGGGTGAGCCACACAAGCTCCCTGGAACCTGAGGTGCCAGCGACTTTGAACACCATTTCCTCTCATGGCTGGCTGACCTATGCATTTCTACAAAGACCCTTCCGCTCTCTACTGTCCTTCCAGATGCCTGGGAGACCCCATGAGTCTTTCCTGCTCACAGCTCTCTTCACGGCTCACCCAAGCCTAGCCTCTTGCAGCAGTTCAAGCCCAGAGCCCACAGGCCACATACTTCTGTCTTTCCGGAATCTTTCTGACCACTCCTGGGACGCTACACTAGCTGCCCTTTGCAAGGTGCTGTGTGCTTTCCCTACCTCAGGTTTTATCGTTTCTCCAGGACAATATTTGTCTTCCCATTACTTTAAGCGTGCCTCTCGGGTCCAGCAGAGAGAGGCCTTGGAGGGGAATTAGTTGGAGTTATTTTTTGTTTGCTGTACTGGGGAGAACAAACAGGCTTGTTTGATTTACCTGTGTTTTCCCAGTAGGTAGACCCCTTAGAGCAAACACAAGCAGCCCCTCTTCCTGCCCTTCCGACCTGGAGCATTGAAAACCCAGAGGGCTTTGCTAAGGCCCAGCAGGGGAGAGCTAGAATGCCAGTGTTGCTCTCTGTACCAGGTTGTGTGAGCTGAATTCCCAAGCCTAAGAAAGAACTGTTTTCTCTAAAGTAACAGCCAGCCCCAACCACTGCACGACTTGATCTGAATAAAACTGGAAGTAAAGGGCTCCCGGGATGAGCGCAGGATTAGATAGAAGTTAAGACCCGGGAAGGAACTTGCCTTTGTTGCTGAACAGGGACCCTGGCTGTGGTGCCCCATAGAGCTGTCTCACTCCAGTTCTGGAAGCGATGTCTATGCCCACTGCTCCTTCCACCACTCATGCTACCCTCGGGCACTTCCCATGAGCCACTGCGATGTTTTGGGGAGCAGAAGAAGCAGTGATGTCTGCCTTCTGGAATGGGAAAGGGAGCGTGCACCTCACAGGGCAAGTTAGAAAGGGATGTGGAGAGTAGGCCCACATGAGGGAAGATGCCACAGGTGGGGTCAGGGTCGGAAGGGGTGGATACAGGAACACACCTTACACTCAGTCTTCTGAAGGCTGATTAACTGCGTAGAACCTCAGTGACTATGGAGAGGTTGGAATGTTGCAAGTCCAGGGTCAAATTATCTTGGGCTAATCTTTACCCTTCCATAATCGTCATTTATTCTGCTCTTGGGCATGGGCCCTAACCACCAGGTAAATCCTAGTTCCCACCAATCAAAAGTCTACAAGACTGAAGGAAAGTCACAGGAATGCCGCCCGAGAGCATCTGACATCCAGAGTTGAGTTTTCCCCTCTTTCTTTCAGCCGCCTACCTGATGTGCCCACCAGTGAATTTTTAAAGTGCCTTGATTTTTTCTCTGTTCTGTTACTATAAAGACTCCATCAAACTGCTACCGAGCTGGAATGTGGAATTTAGAGTGAATCTGTGTCCCTAGGCCATGGTCACTCACATTTGGCTTCAGGATAAGCTATCTCTTATGCCCGTTGAGGCAAGAGCTTAGGTTTAACATCAACAGAAGAGAATCTAGCCCAGGTGAGATCCTTAAACCAAATTCCTAGGCTCATGCCACTTCCTGCCTGGTTGAGAGCTTCGAAAGCTGCTTACAGCTTGGTGCTCTGTGACCGTTAGCTCTTCTCCCATCTGCCTCTGAGGACTTCATCAGCCAGGGAACAGGTGAGAGCTGGGTGGTGAGACCCCAGCATGGTGTCGTTGTTATAGCAGAGCATGCATAAGGCAGAGAGCCCAGGGTAGGGAGGAGCCAGCACCAAGATGGCTGTGAGTGACTTTGAAATTACTGTGGACTGGCTGGGAGTAGAGTTGAACTAGGGAGGGACAGGCTCAGTGATGTCCCTGCACTTCCCAGTGGGCCATGGAGATCAGTGAACCAACAGATCCATGGAAGGCTTACTAGCAACTGGTGGCTTCTGGGAGTTTTCCCACCTACATTCTTCTCAGAACCCTCCACTGGGGCAGGCAGTGAGCTCTCTGCCTTACTGTGTGGGGAGCTGAGACCCTGAGATGGAAGAGCTCAAGGTTGCTGACTGGTTGAAAATATATTATAGATTTAGATCTGTCTCTCTCTTTTTTTTTTTCCCATAACCTCAAAATCATGATCAATTTCTCTCAAGGAACAATCATCACCATCAAAATCAGCATCAGCATCATCCCCAGTCCCACATTGTGAGTACTGCCATCACCAACATCAGCATCACCATCAAATCCACATCATGGGTACTCCCATCACCAGCATCAGCACCACCACCAGCCCCACATTGTGGGTACTGCCATCACCAACATTACCATCACCAGCCTTGGGATGGTGAGAGAAGGGTATAATCCTAGCCCTGCCACTCAGATGACTTTAGTCATGCCTGGGCATCTCTCTTGGCTCCAGCCTCTTTATCTATGAGATGGGGCTAGACAGGTGGAGAGCATAAGAGGGGAAAGGTTATAGAATCTAAGTTCTGCTGTCTCTACTCCTCCAGTGTCACCAGGGAGCGTAGTCACCAGGGAGTAGCACTATTTGAAAGGATTAGAAGGATTAGGTGGTGTGGCCTTGTTGAAGGAAGCATGTTACTGGGGGTAGGCTTTGAAGTGTCAAAGCCCATGCCTGGTCCCTGTCTGTCTGTCTGTCTGTCTGTCTATTTATCTGCCCCCCCCCCACCTCTCTCTTGATTAGGATGTAGAATCCTCAGCTACTTCTCAGTACCATGTCTGCCTGCTTGTTGCCATGCTTCCTGTCATGATAATAATGGGCTAAACCTCTGAAACTGTAAGCTAGCCTACAATTAAATGCTTTCTTTTATAAGAGTTTCTTTTATCAGGTCATGGTGTCTTTTCACAGCAGTAGAACAGTGACTAAGATGCTGCTCTGGTTAAGTACATTCATCAGTGACCTCCACGGTGGCATCCTAAGTGGCCTCTGAGAACCTCTGATGCAGCAGCTGGCCACAGCTGGACACATCTGGACACTTCTTCCTCCTGCCTGGGACACTTGCTTTCTACTTTTCCTTCCATCAGACCCTCCGACCAACTCCCTTGCCGCCATTGTTAAGCCTCCCCATCTCCTAGAATCTGATGCGGCTTCTGCTTTCTACGGCCAAGGCTGCCATCCTTTCTTTGAGCCCCCTCCCCTCCTCCAACACCAGTCTTACATCGGCAGGACATGTTAACCCACGGACCTTAGAGTAGCTGTGGAGAGCCCCTGACAGAGGAGGAAGCTTCCTTTGTTATTCTGAGAGGAAAAGAAAGTTCTTTAAGGAGTTGCAGGCCCAATCCTGAGCAGAGACTTTTGTAGGAGGTTTGAGGGCCTGTGCTTCTTGAGTGTGCATCCCTTTCGCCTTTCTGATGTTTACTGAGTAGACTAGCTCCTTAAGATTCTTTTAAAAAGATTTATTTGCCTTAATTTTATGTCTATGAGTGCTTTGCCTGCATGTAAGTATGTGGCCTGGTACCTGTGGAGGTCGGAAGAGGGCGTCAAATCTCTTGAATTTATGAATGATTGTAAGCTGTGACAGGAGTGTTGGGGTCTGAACCTGGGTCCTCTGCAAGTGCTCTCAACCACTGAGCCACTTTTCCAGCCCCTAAGTTGGTCTATTTTTTTGTTTCTGTGGCAAAACACTAGCGATGAATCAACTTCAAAGACCCACCTTAGGGTTTCTATTGCTGAATAAATTCCATGAATAAAACCAACTTGGGGATAAGAGAATTATTTTGGAGTGTTGTCCCAGTCCAACACTGAAAGAAGTGGGGGCAGGAACTCAAGGCAGGAACCTCGAGGCAGGAACTGAAGCAGAGGCCAGGGAGGAGTACCAAGTTCCTAGCTTGCTCAGTGTCTTGTTCTTTTGTTGTTGTTTGTTTTCTTGTATACCTTGGGACCATCTGCTCAGGAGTGGCACCACTCACAGTGGGCTGGATGGATGCCTTAATATTAATTATCCTTTAAGAAAATGCTCCTCAGTGGTGACAATTCCTCAACTGCTGTCACCTCTTCCTAGGTGACTAGTTTATGTCAAGTTAATAAAACCAACCAAACAAAAATTAACCAGCACTGGAGGTAAGATTAATTTGGTTTGAGGTTTCAGGGGTCCTTGTCAAGGCTGGGCAGCTCTGTTGCTTTTTATTTTATCCTGGTTGGGAAGCAGAGAAGAAGCCAGAGTGGAGGAGGGCCATTGCAGATGGTTGTGAACCACCATGTGGTTGCTGGGAATTGAACTCAGGACCTCTGAAAGAGCAGTCAGTGCCCTTAACTGCTGAGCCATCTCTGCAGCTCCCCAGTGGCTTAACTTTTGATGACATCAATGTCCTTATGATTCGTTCACCTCTCTACTGAGTGACCAAACCTTCACCCCACAAGTCTCGCAGGGATGTTTTATATCTAACTCATTAACACTCAAATAACACTGGGAGGGGGTTAGAACTCCCAAACTCCTCAAACCCCATGCATATCCATTCTGAGATGTCTGTGATTCAGGACTTCTTCAAGGCTGGTCCCTATACTTGCATTTCTACATGGAAGGGCTAAGCAGAGTGCCAGAGAAAAAGCCCATAGTGACTGGGGACATCTCAGGTTGTGTTCCTGGAACTCTGAAATAGTGTTGCTTTGGGGTGTGAGGTACTGACTCTGCCTCCCCCATCAGGGGTCTGTTCAGAGACAGAAGGCCCCATTGGACTGTACACACACACACACACACACACACACACACACACGAGCAGAAGAACTTGTTCAGGTCCTCTTGGCCTCAGGAGCATTCTGATCGGATGCCAGGAGAAACAGATTGCCAGCCCCTTTCTGGGACTGTGGGTGGCTGGGTTTGAGAGAACTCTCTTCCAAGAAAGTGTTTTCTCTTCCCTGTTCAGGATGCTACGATGCGCTTCCCCGCTGTGCTCTTTTGAGGCTGGCATAGCAGCAAGAGCTGCTGCGAGGGGAATCCTTTATACTCCTCTCCTCTCTGTGGTCAGGAGAAGTGTGTGAGTGTGTGTGTGTGTGTGTGAGTGTGAGAGAGTGTGTGTGTGAGAGTGTGTGAGTGTATGTGAGTGTGTGTGTGAGAGTGTGTGTGAGTGTATGTGAGTGTGTGTGAGTGTGTGTGAGTGAGAGTGTGTGAGTGTATGAATATATGTGAGTGTGTGTGAGTGTGTGTGTGTGTGTGTGTGGGGTCACCTTTGCCATTGTCCCCTTGTGCCTGTTGCATAAGTAGGACTACCCAATTCAGAATTGCCACTCTCCACGCCTCACAACCAACAGCTCAATGCGATTGGTTAGTTCCTTGCTCAAAAGCTACACAATGGCTTCCATGATCTCTAGGATAACTTCACAGGCTTCATCTTCGCTCGAGGATCCTGAAGTCTGTCCTTCTTTGGTCTTTCTAACTACATTGTCTCAGTACTCACTGTCTCCTTCCTGGGCTGACAGGTCTGCCCACCCTTCTCAGAGCACACTGGCTTTGTGGCAGCATCCACAAGTCTCTCCCCTTCGCACTGGCTGTCTCTCTAAACTACTTCCTGTTCTCCTATGTGGGCTGAGTATAGCCCTTGCAAAGGCCCACCTGCCCTGTGGGACCCACCCTATCTCTTTTATCTTTTGTACTGTGACTTTACTCATTGCTGAGACCAAATACCTAATGAAAGCAACTTAAGGAAGAGTTCGTTTGGGATTACAATTTGCCTGTACAGTTTATCCCAATGAGGAAGTCATGGTGACAGAGTGTGACACAGTTGCTCATATTGTGTGCATGTCTTTGTGTGCATGTATGTTTGTGTGTGTCTGTATCAAAGTATCTCTGTGTGCCCCTGTATATGCCTCTCTCTGTGTGTATGTGCATTTGTATCTATGTCTCTTTGAGTGTTCTTATTTGTGTGTCTATGTGTGCACATAATGTATATACCGTTCTCTCTTTATGTGCATCTTTATGTGTTTCCGAGTGTGTGTATGTGTGTGTGTGGTATACTTTGTGTATTTCAAGGGTACAGTTCTAGGGGTGGATCCTGATAGAGCCGTTACACTACAGCATGAAACACAGGGACCCCCAGGCAGTGTTGGCTGCTCAGTGAAAGCAGAATGGTTTAAGGAACTCGCTCCCACGCAGATCCTGCTTCGCGTAAGCTCTCTATTACCCAACGTCTTCCCACCTTTTTGGAAAATTAAGGCAGTTCTATAGTGTTTCACAATTTTCAAAACTTCATGTTGATTCTTTATATATCACAGTAAGCCTGCCAAGAGTGAGGGCAGAGACCACACTAGGCTACCTCAGATGTGGGAATGATCTCAGAGCTCTACTACACAACCCCAGGCAGACGGTGACTGAGCTGAATGGCAGACCTGTCTCTGAAGACTGTGGGGACCTTCAGATCATGTTGTTTCTTCCTCCACAGGAGTGCGTTCTCTGAAGAGCTTCATATTTTCTCTTTCCTTTTTTTTTTTTTGTTTGTTTTTCGAGACAGGGTTTCTCTGTGTAGCCTTGGCTGTCCTGGAACTCACTTTGTAGACCAGGCTGGCCTCGAACTATCCTGTCTTCTCTCTGTGTCTTCTTTGTCCTCCTCAAAGGAAGATTCTGTCTCAAGCTACAGTGTCTCCACATCTCTTCTTTTTTTTTCCCAAGAGCATTCTAAGAATTAGTTTTAAAAAATTGAGACAGGGTCTTTCTAAGTATCCCAGGGTGGCCTTGAACCTATGATCCTCCTGCCTGGATCTCAGGAGCTGTGGGATTCCAGGTGTGCCATCACACTCAGCTTTCTTGTTTGCTTCTTGATGTCAAGAGTGACTGACTGCAAATCAGCAGATTTGTCAGAAAAGCCCCGCTTCCCTGGGGGGCAGAAACCAGCTAGGCAGCTTTCTGCATTACAGTTCACAGCAAGTACAAGGACCGCAAACCATTGAGCAATCTTTCCTTGAACCAATTAGATCCTGACATCTGCTTATTGTTTAATTATCTTCTGACTGAAGAAATGGAAAAGTTGACAAATAGTTGAACCCAACAAGAGTCAGGTTCCACGTCCCCCTCTTTGTGGACTGTGTATAGAACACCAACATCTCCAAGTCTGCCAACATCTCCTGGTCTCTCTGGGACACTGGCAAAAAACACAGACAAATATTTATATTGCATGGACTCAAGATGGTTTTCATTTTTTTTTTTCATGTTTAACCAATTTCAAATGAACGACAATGGCCCTTAATGTGGTTACAAGAATTTGCCATTAATTGTCACTTGAAATTGGATCCAGCTGGTCTGTATGCCTTTGCTAGGTTCTGGTTCTTACTGACGTGGGCTGCTTCCCACTGGCTGGCTGCATACCAGCTTAGAGGAGGCACTGGTCCCCATTCCATGTGGACAAAAGGGAAGTTCAGAATTCTGCGGCTATTTCTGAGCTCTTTGCACACTGCACTCGAAGCTGTGAAGCTGTGTGAAGGCCACAAAATCAAGACTGGCTAGGTATACTGTCCTTACTCAGCAGAAAGATCCAGGCTCCAGGCTCAAATAGGTGGTGACAGGGCTGAATGGCTAGGGGACACAGGGGTGCGCTTCAGGGTTTCAGAGTCTTTAGATGGGCATGTGAAAGTCTGAGACTGAACTTGGGTGTCTTCTTCCGTATATCTCAACATTATATTTTTGAAACAGGGTCTCCCACTGAGCCTGGAGTCCACTGATTGGCTAGACTGGCTGGCCAGAAACCCCCGGGGATCCACTAGCCACTACGTCCCCAGCATGGGGGTTACAGGCTGTGCCCTTATGGCCAGTGTTTTAGACATGTGATGGGAATCTGAACTTGTATCATGCTTACCTGGCAGGGACTTTATGCTCTGCCTTCGGGGCGGGGATCATCATTTATACTTGGTGGCTTTCAATTTCTGTTTCATTACAGTTATATCGTTTATTAAATGCTTGTAGAGGAAACAATTAATGACATGTTAGGAAGACAGGTTTAATTAAAGTGGATATAAGGAACCTGTGAATAAAGAAGGGGTTAGATCACATGGTGGGATGCGTAGAAGTGGTAAGAAGGGTCCATAGTTCCATGACAAGGCTTCCTACATTCCTGGAGATGAAGAAAATGCAGCTTCTGCCTGAGCATGGGAAGGAAGAGTCACCTGGTTGATTAGTAATGTCTGCCCTGGTAATGGATGGGATGGTTGTAGTTGGGATATATATTTACCACTCAGGGAAGTGGATGGTCCTCTGAGGACCTTTAACAGGTAAGAAGTGAATGGAAATGGCCTCCCTCTCAGTCCATCACACTGGAGGTTGAGATCAGGAGGCCAGATAGGGAGGCTTAAAAGCAGGGCCTCTTAGCATGTTGATCCAGAAGCAGGAGGTTGGGGCAGGGCCTAACATTCTTCATTTATGACAGGCTTCCAGGGATTGCTGTTGCTGCTGGGGTCTGAGCAGTCCCAGAATAGCAAGGACAGCTCTGGAACCTGAACCAATGTTCCTTTGCTTCAGGCACAACTGCCTGTGTGTGGGGGTCTGTGCAATCTTACTCTAATCATGTCTGAAGGTTGACTACTCTACCACTGCAGACACTCACTGAGCACCAGCAGGGTCTCCCCCCTCTGCCTCCCCCCGCCTCTGTGTCTGTCTGTCTGCCTGTCTGTCTTCTGTCTGTGTCTGTGTGTGTGTGCATGCACACATGCGCCATCATGCGCACCTTTTTAAAATTCACTTTCATATTTTTAGTACCACTCTGCCCACCTGTTTGACTTGGGTTCTGGGGTCTCCAACTCAGGCCCTTGTGTTTGCAAAGCCACCGCAGCTCCACCAGACAAATATTTTCTGACTGAGCCATCTCCTCAGCCCTGGATTCAATGTTTAATGTGATGCTTTCCTCTTGCAATGGGTTAGGAAAGTGTGTTAGTTATTAAGTAGCATCGTCTCCTGATACAACAAAAACAGCTTAGACAAACTTCAAAACTGTTATTCTTTAGAGCACACCAGTACTGAAGGCCATGCAGGGGGATTAGAATCAAACTCTGGACAACTCCACTGTGACAGCAGCGAAGCCATCAGTAAGTTTCACAGCTTCTGCTGCCTGTGTCTTCAGTGTGTGGTGTTAATTCTGTTAAATGCTGTTGTCACAGAGTTCCTTAAATAGTTTTTAATGGGCTTTAATTTGCAGGAAGACGTTCTGTTCAGGATACAGGGGCAAGAATTGTCGAAAAAATTAAAATGAACAGATAGGATTCCTCAGATAAACTTTCAAGCAGTCATTTTACTGGTAATGGTTCTAAGAGATGATGGGGGTCTCTCTGTGTGTGTGTGTGTGTGTGTGTGTGTACTAGCAAGCAGTCAAGAGGGAAGAGAGGGAAGGAGGGAGAGGGAGAGAGGGACAGAGGGTGAGACAGAGGTGGAGAGACAGGGGAGGGGGAGAGAGATGGGGAGAGAGGGGGAGAGGGGAGGGGGGAGAGGGAAGAGAAGGGGGAGAGGGGTGGGGGAGAGAGAGGGGGAGAGGGGGAGAGAGGGAGGGAGGGAGAGAGAGGGAGACAGAGGTGGAGAGGGGAGGGGGGAGAGGAGAGAGAGGGGGAGGGAGAGAGAGGGAGAGAGGGAGAGAGGGAGAGAGGGAGAGAGGGAGAGAGGGAGAGGGAGAGAGATTGTAGAAATTAATTCTCTCCTTCTGGGATTTGAACTTGGGCCACAAGTTTTGGCAGCAAGCCCCTTTACCCACTGAGCCATCTCATTGGCCTGAACCATGGAAGTAATTCCTCTTTATCTTCTCTGTGTTCCTGGAAGGGGCTCTTTCCACCACACGAACTAATTAGGATGGTAGGGAAAATGCCAGCAGGTTGGGGATGTCCTTGTGCTTTGAAACCTTAGATCTGCTTAGGTAATTAATATTACTAATTAGCTGTGAGGAAAGAACCTATAATATAAAGTCTTTCTTTAAAAATCTGCTGGAAGTCGAACTGCCACCATCCCCGCAGCCAAGGAAGTGGACAGGTGGAAGCGAAAGGTGAAACCTCCCTTTGTTGTTGTTACCATGGTGTCTTGGTATGATTTCAAGCAAAGCTGATGTCAATTGGACACTAGAGTTGGGATCTCTTCCCTGTGCTTAAAGATGTCAGCATAGTTCCATATGTCAAAAGCATGGTACTGATAAGGAATCCCATGTCCCTTCACAGACAGGGACAACAGCAAACCCCCCCTCCCCGGCAGCTCCACCTTTGCCAGTGCCAACCAAGGTGCCTATGTACTTCTGGCTTCACAGGGGACAGAGGTCAAAAGCCATCCTAGGAGGTTCAGGAGAATGACCTTGATCTCCTAGAGGAGAGATTCCCAAGCGGGCCCCACTCTGTTTAGGTGGCATCTGGTGGGAACTATGTATTAGAAACATTGTTTCTAAAATAGAGAGAATGTGACTTATCAGGGAGAAATTATTAAGCACAGTTATGTTGTGAGACTCCTACACTTGCGTGCTCTGTAACATGTCCTCAAGTTTGCTTAGCCAGTAAAGTGCAAAGTGGTAGGATTTGAATGTTCTTGTTCAACAGGCAGACACAGTTAGCAGTCTGTAGGTCGCCATATACAGATGCTCATGGGTACTACCAGGAGTATGACAGTTCAGCTCGTGTGACTGTAATCGAAGCTGGAGTAGAACTCTGTTGAAGTACACTCCTGCTTATTTAGAGTTTTTTTTAAAGTAAACTTTATTCCAAACTACTACCCCCATACCCCAAAAGTATATGAACTGAAGCATGTAACAGATTTTATTTAAATTCATGTTTTCACATCACAAACCACCAACCCCAAAATATCTCCTCAATTTGCCCAGTCATTTTCTTTTGTTGTTCTTGGGGACAAGAGTCTTATTTTGTAGCCTGAGCTGTTCTGTTGTAGCCCAGGCTGGTCTCAAATTTGAAGTTCTCCTGTCTTAGATTCTCAAGTGCTGGGTCTCCAGATATGTACCACCACCCTGGCTCGCTTAATAACATTTAATAATGAAACAGCTAGGAAACATGTAGATACCCAATGTACAACTTGAGAGCTGTTTAGCTAAGTAAATATTTAATATTCAGTAAAAATCATAGCATTAAAATTGGGAAGTTCTTGAATTTAGAGAAATGCCTATTTACCTGTTTTGAGATGGATTTGTGTGTGAAAATGGAAATATTTTAATTGAGAAGAAACCAAGTATGTGGGCTTGTTTCTTCTCCCAGTGGACTCTCCAAGGCAGCCTTCATTTGACTACCGACCTACAGTTTTGTTTGTCCTCTGGGGTGTCATGTATATTCAAAGCCCTTTGCCAGGTTCAATATAGAGAGCATGTCTGGCACTCAAGAGAGCCCTAGGCTTGATCCCCAGTGCTTTGTAGCCTAGCTGTGGAGGTACACGCCTACAATTTCATGGGAAGCAGAGCTCATGAGGACTGGGAGTTCAAGGCGTGGCTCATACATGAGATTCTGTCTCAAAAACTATAAATGAATGAATGAATGAATGAATGAATGAAAAACCCTTTCTCTATGTGCCAGTCACACTTAATGCCATAGGAACTTCACCCTTGGACTCCCAGGGCCCCATGGCCTGGAACAGTGCACGTCCCTAGGCTGACTGCAGTCTTTGTTGCTCACACTCTATTCACCTGGTGACCAAGGCCTCCTGGCCTGGGCCCAGGTTTATCCTGGGCTCCTGACATACCAAAGCTGCCTTTACCACCCAGTGGCTCTTGGTCTCCAGAATAGGACCCTACCTCTCTGCCCCTGCACTGTAGCCTCACCCTCTGCACCATGGTTTGTTTCCCATCCTCCAACCGCACTGGTCTGTCTCCTCCATCAAGCCTTTGTCAGGCATGGGTCTTCCGGCTCTCTGAGGCTCTGATAGGAAACACAATGAGTTTGTGTCCCCAGGGATCTCTTAGGTTATTCTAGATCCCGTCTAGCTGACAATTGGGACTGACTGTCCCATGTGGCAAGCACTTTAGCCACTGAGCCACCTCCCAAGCTCTTCACTGGACTCTTGCAGCATGCTGAGCACCAGGTCTGAACAGGTACTTGGTGGTGCTATATAATTTTGTTAACCTTTAATTAAAAACATTAAAAATGTCTTCAGTACTGACTATTGATTTTAGCACTTGCTTCTCCATGGGCGTCCTGAAAACAAATCTCTAGCTTTAATTCAGTGTATCGATCGCAGAGGGCTTGATACCTGGGAGACTTGAGAAGCAATGTGGTCCCAGCTGGAGAAGGAGCAGGGTGGCTCCTATTTAGGAAACTCTTAAGTCACAAAAGGAAAGCTAGGAACCCTGCTTGGCTTTGAACAGATGCAACCCTAAGTAGGTGTTTGGTGTGTCCTTGGGCAAGTTATCTATTGTTCTCACTGTTTTTCTTGCCAACTTGACACAAGCTGAAGTTATCTGGGGAGAGGAACCTCAACTAAGAAAATGCCCACATCTGATTGGCCTATAGGCAAACCTATGGTGCATTTTCTTGATTGATGATTGATGTGGGAGGGCCCAGTGCACTGTGGGTGGGGTCACCCCGGCAGGTGGTCCTGGGTTGTATAAGAAAGCAGATCCAGTAAACATGGGAGGCAAGCCAGTAAGCAGTGTTTCCTCCATGGTCTGCATCAACTCCTGTCTCCAGCTTCTGTCCAGACCTCCTCCCCTGACTCCTCCTCTTCCTCCTCCTCTTCCTTCCCTCCTCCTCCTCTTCCTCTTCCTCCTCCTTCCCCTCCCCCCTTCTCTTTCTTCTTCTGATTTGTTTATTTTATGTATGTGAGTACACTGTTGCTGTCTTCAGACATAATAGAAGAGAGCATCAGATCCCATTACAGATGGTTGTGAGCCACCATGTGGTTGCTGGGAATTGATCTCAGGACCTCTGGAAGAGCAGTTGAGTGCCCTTAACCACTGAGCCATCTCTCCAGCCCTCAGATTTTCTTCATGATGGACTACAATTGTAAGCTGAAATAAACTCTCCTCACCCCCCCCCCCCATATAGCTTTTGGCCATTCTGTTTCATTCAGCAACAGAAACCTAATTAAGACATCTATGCTCTTGGGATTTCCATTTCATCATGGGAAGATAAGAAAGTCCTGCCCTTCCTATGGGGAGGTCTCGAGTGTTGAGGACTCTGTATGGAGACCCTGGAGCTGGTGCCTGAAAGTTGAGGCCCTCAGCAAATTGACTTTTCTCCCAACCCCAGGAAGCTCCCAGGTCATTGTGATCTGTCTGGCTAAAGACAGGAGCTCCTGTTGTCCTGGTCATAAACTGAAAGAAGACAGTGCTGAGTCTGCAAAGTTATGTAGTACTGTTAGTTTTAATCTTGAATGTGAAATCTCTCATTCCCAGCTTCTATGTTAATATGAATTGGAACTGTTATGGGACGAGAAGATGCCAAATTCAGACATCACCTTTCCCCCACTACCAGCCTCTCCAGAGCTGGGGTCTGGGCGCTTTATAGCTGTACCTAACATAGGCACCCTGGAATGTCTGTCCATGGGATATGCCTCCTAGATCCTGGATGAAGTTATAAGAAAGCCCTGTGGACCCCAGGGCTAACCCTGAGATAGAATCAAAGAGAAAGAAAATCATGAAATTGGTTAAGTCCTTGGGGGTTAGGAGAAAGGGGATTGGATGACACCAAGGCTCCATGTACTTCCGAAGCCTGAAGTTCAAGAGATGCTATCAGCCTGAAGAGAAGTTTGGGACTCATCCACCCTTCCTGACACCATTCCCTGTCATGTCTGTCCACATCTTCCTGGAAACATTTTTGCTGTTTCCCCTGGTAGATTTGAGTCCAGCAAGGTCTTTCCCAGGGTTGTTATTGGGGTTGGAGGTAGGGATGGAGATTGTGAGTGCTGAAATGTCTGAAGATACAATGTAACCAAATGTCAGACTCAAGTGACCTCTCCAGGGATGCAGCGGAGTGTCTGGCAGGTGTGGAAGGTTCTGCCGTCAATCTCTGGACTCCAGTCTGCTCTGTCAGTTAGGGTCTGAGCATCTATGGGCAGCTACTTCAAGTTGCTGGCACTGTTGGAGCAGGTACCAGGGTTCCCGAGGGAATGATGCCTTCTTGTCACACACAGACCTGGCGGAAGGGATGGTATTTTCACTTGGCAGACCGAAAACAGATTTCAAGAAGTGTGGGCTGGGGAGATGGCTCAGAGGGTACGGCACCTGCTCTGTAAGCATGAGGACCTGTGGGATCCTAGCACCCCAATAAAAGCATATGTCTTCCCAGAGCTAGGGTTAAGGTGGAGATGGGAAGGCCCTTGGAACTGATTGGCCAGGCATGTTAGCTTAATTGTTAAGCCTGAGAATCAGTGAGAGTATCAAAAATATAGTGGATTGTTTCCACATGTAGTCTGACCTAGATGGTTGCCTGTCCCAACTCTCATCAGAAAAGCTTCTCCTCACTGTAGATGGCAATCAACACCGAGACCCTCAGCTGGTCAACACGCGGAGAATGAGACTGTGGAGTGTTCAGCACTAAATGGGACACTCCCATCCCTCCCTCCCAGGCTCAGGGTTCTTTGTGGAAGAGGAGCTGGAAAGAGTCTAAGAGGCAGAGGTGGCAGATGACTTCAAGAAGATGGGGGTTTCTGGACACAGCAGGGCAGCTGCATGTACAAACTCACAGTAACTGGGGCAGCATGTGAGAGACTCATACATGCAAAAGCTGGGCAAAACTCCAGCCTGGAGTGGGGAGGTGGGCATGCAATCCCACCACAGTCTGAAAGGCTGTGGGCATTTGATGGCTTCTGGTACAGGGAGAGTCATTCTTCTTTAATGGTGTGTTCCCTGGCATGTTAACCACACTCCAGGACAGACTCCAGTCCAAGAGTGGCTGGGCAACACAGACTGGACTTGATGGGAAAAGTTGGGCGGGTAGAGAGATGAGGGTAGACCTGGGAGGAGTTGGGGGAGGGGAGGTGACGATGATAGAGATACATAGTATGAAATTCCCGAAGCATATTGTTTTAAAATAAGGTGGAGAATCATTGAAGAAACCATTTGACACCAACCTTTGGCCTCATCATGTATACAGTCATGGGTATGCCCACACAAACATGCTGGTGCGCGCGCGCGCGCGCACACACACACACACACACACACACACACACACACACACACGAGGGGGAGGGAGAGAGGTTGTGGTAACTCCTTCCTCTTTTGATTTCACAAATGTTATTCTGCAGTGGAAAGGCGTGGCGTGGCTTTGGGATCATGCTCCCTGCTGTATGTGCGTACATGCTACATGTTTAAAGCTTAGATTCAAATATTTCCCAGGGGCGCTAGTCCTGCTGGCTCCTTGTCCCCAGCTGTTGTCATTAAGGCTCTAGTTTCGCAGTAATCACCTGCAGGGATGATCATTCCAGCTTTAGCCTCCTGTCAGCTGCTGAGGCCCAGCCTTTCCAGCCTCACTTCTCATCCCATGGCTTGAAGATGAGGCTGCCCTGCGCACCCTGTGCCCTGTACCAGTTGCCTGCCCTGCTGAGAGGCATCGTCTTCTACATGCACTTTCTAGAATGATGGCAGACATTAGCCATTGAGAGCAGAGGCTCCATATTTACCTGAGCGCCCTGAGCCCCTCACCAAGCCCATTACCTCCCAGCCAGAACGGACTCTCAGACTTCAGTTTCACACATGCTGGCCAACTGATGGGCTCCTGAGCCTTTGCACCTACAGTTGTGCTCTGCTTCCTTCCTCCCTCCTTCCTTCCCTCCTTCCCTCCCTCCTTTGCTCCCTCCCTCCTCCCCTTCCTCCTTCACTCCCCCCCAATTTTCCCCCTCCCTTCCCCTCCTCCTCTTCTAAATACAAGGTCTTATTATATAGCCTTGGATGGCCTAAAAGTTACTATGCAGAGCGGATTGGCCCAGAACTCACAGAGACCCACCTGCCTCTGCACTCCCAGTACTGGAATTACAAGTGTGTACCACTGTGCCCAGATTTCTTGGGTGATTAGGGAGCTTGCAGTCAGGCCCCAGTGTTTTCATGACAAAGTATCTTACCTTCAGGGCCATGTCCCCAGCCCCATTAAGCTAACTGTAGCTAGAATTGTGTCACTACCTCATCCCAGTGTCTGCTAGAATCTCACTAACTTAGAATCTGTGGGATTGGGGCTCTGAATCTTTAATGAGTTCCCAAGTTCCTCAGCATCCTAAAATGAATGTAATGACTTTGGCTGTCCACATTGATATATATGTTAGGATTAAAAATCCTTACTAAGTTCTAATAATCAATATGTCATTTAGAGTTGTTCCTGTCTTTTGCGATCCAAGTGAGATTGGCTTAGATCAAGTTTCTCCTCTGTAGAAGGCCCAGGAACCCACATTTTCTGGGACTCTCTGGGGCTCCATATGCTGCTGGCTTTCACAGCCTCAGGCTTTTGGTGTTTCGTGCACTGTCTTCATCTCCTCAGATGGACCAGATGGAGAGTTCAGCCTCCTCTCCATTTCCACAGAGCCATCTGCTGGCCCAGGGATTGGTGGGTGAGACCAGTTTCCTTTGAAGATGGGGCAGGGTGAGGTGGGAGTGGGCAGGGATTTACATCACTACAGCGCTAAGGAGTTCATGTTGTCATTAGGAACCCCACTCTTGATCACACCATCTCTCTTGCTTTTCCTTAGGCAGCTGTGTTATCTTTCAGTTCCCCAGTCCTTCCATTCTCTGGTTCCTTCTCCTCTTTTCTGTGTCAAACTGTTCCTCCTCCTTTCCACATGCCCTGCAGAGCAAGTTGGCCTTTGCCCCATGGCCTTGGCTGTGGCATGCACCATATGCTTTCAGACCCTGCCATCTCCTCCCGAAGGCATTGCTCCAAACAGGGCCCGTTTCCTCCTTAGAGGGGTCCTTGTACTAGCTGCAGATAATGAAGCCTCGCCTCATTTGCCTCTATGAGGAGTGCTGAGGCTGGAAGCCATCCCGAGACCTCGAGGCAAGCTGATAGCAGCCGTTGGCCCAAGGTCGCTGGCAGGTAAGAAATGGTGTAAAATCAGGATGAAGGCCCTGGCTCTGACATTGGTGTTCCTGTTGCTTAGCTGATTTTATTAACAATGTGGGTTTGCAAGGCATTCCTACAAGTGCAGTGATTAGGAGCAAGGCTTCGGGGTTTCCATATGAGCTACCCCATGATATGCACAGGTACACTGCAATCTGGACCTAGCCGCTAATCCTCAAGAGATTTCTGATTCTGTAAGGGTCTTGGGTCAGCAGAATCCAGGATGTAGCCCCATTTCCACCCATCCTATCCTGAACTTAGATAGGAGTTGTTTCTTTGGGGGCCTCAGCTCACCGCATTCATCAAGACAGGCCTGGTTTTGGATGTTCTGAATAATTTGTAGACATGTCTCAGTGCACATTTGACTCTCCGTGTGAGGGAGAGCCAGGGTTCTCCACACCACTGAGCCAGAGTCAGGTCTGCTTATGCATAACTGCTTCACAGAGCTTTGGATCAGAGGAAGATCGCCATTGCACAGGGAATACTTCAATGCTCCTGGTCTAGCTGACACACGGGATCTATGCTTCCATGACCCCTGAGCCTTCATGGCTGTAGTGAGCTGGGCTTTTACATGGCCTTCCCTTCTATGGGGACGCATGAGCAAAAAAGCACAGACGTGATCCATCACTAGGCACCCGAGGCAGCTGGGCCAGTGGGTGGGTCCCTATGGTGTTGGGTGTTTTGGGGGACTTTCTGGGTACTGGTAAGTGTGAATCAGGGTGCAAATTTTCCATTTCCTCTGCCCAACACCCTATTTTGGAACTACACATAAGTGTACACATCAGCAGATCACAGGTGTGGAAGGTTCCACAGGTCTGAAGGGGGCGTGGGAGAGTACAGGGATCTGGGCCCAGGTGGGCACCCTCTATTTCCATTGTGGGTGGTATCCTGTGTATGAAGTCCTTGTCTTGTCTCCTGCCAACCTTCAGAGAGGGCTCTTTCCTTACTCAGCCCATATATTCTGTGGCTCCTCAGAGCAACCAGGTAGGGCACAGGTGACACCAGGGTTAGATGCAGGCTCTGAAGCTTGCCAGGGGCAGGGGAGACCCTGCTTCCTGCAAGCACAAGTCTGACTGATCATTGACTTCCTTCAGCCTCATACTAAGAGTAAAGGGAACACCAAGGTCTACGTGTTAGACCTCAGCATTTGGCCAACACTCATGTATCTATGATCTCATTTGACCACCCACAGTATCAAGAGAGGGGCATTGACAGGATCATAGTGACGGCATATAAGAGGCACGTAGGGATGTAACCAGGTCTGAGGGCTTAGCATAGTGCTGTGTCTCCCACTCCAACTCCTTCTGACCTCCATGTGTGCTCAGCCCACATTAGAATTCTCTATCACTACCAAGGAAAACGCAAGGGCAGACAAGTGTCCTTACTTGACAGTAGCTGTTGGAATAGCAGCATTAGAATGTGTTTCTCTTCCTGTCATTCTACCATTCTCTGAGCCCCTGTTTTGTCCACACATGCCCTGTCTACTCATCCACTCATTCGTTCATTCTTCCATCCACCCACACCTTTCTGTCTGAGCATGGCTGAATGCTTACCGTGTGCTCGCTCAGCCAATAGTGGCATCTTAGGGAGTGCAGAGGGTGGTAAAGTGTGATGTTGAGAACTCAGACTCTGGTTAGGAGAAATGGGAAGGGGGTGTGGGAACCCAATTTCCCAGCCAGGGCAGGTACAGTCTCATCTGTTCTTACGGGCCAAGGTTGGAAGGCACGAGGCACTACAGGGATGGCTCCGTGGATGTCTTTTAAGCTTCAACTTTCCTGCAGCACCAGGACTCCTTAGCTCCACAGGAGTATAGAGAAGGGAGGGCTTGGGTAACCTGAGTGGTGGTGGGGGGGCGCTTCTCGGGAGTGGAGGGACCTGATTCCACTTAAGAAGTTGGGGAAAAAGTAAAAACTAGGAAAGAGGAGAAAAAGGAGAATAATAAAAGGATGAAGAGGAGGAGAGCAGAAAAAGAGAAAGAAGAATAAGATGAAGGAGAAAAGAAGTAGAAGAGGAAGAAGAGGAGGGAGAGGAAGAAGAGGAAGGGGAAGAAGAAAAGAGGAGGAGGAGGAGGAGGAGGGAAGTAATTGGGAAGACTTCTGAAGAGGAAGAAAGTAGGGGGAGAATCAGCATTCAAGCAAATCTTAGACTGTAGAAGAACCTGTCTCCAGCCCTTCTGCCCTCCGCTGGATGTGTGTCAGGTGAACCTGAAGTGGGTGGTGCAGCAGCGGTTGGCTGCTACCTCCAGTGTTGACAAGAACCTGGCCTGCTGGGATGGGACAATCTGTCAGCTCCTGGGGCCTCGAAGGCTCCTTTGGCAGGCAGCACTGGCACATATCTTCCCCTCTCTCCTTTTTGTGTTGTTAGAGAAACAGAAGAGAGAACATGAGCCGCGAACGAACACATAGGGAGAGAAGGGAAGAGGAAGCAACGGGAAGGGAGAGAAAGGGAAAGAGGAAAGAAGCAATGAGATTCAAACCAGATGAAAGAAGACAGAGAGGAAGCAGGAGAGAGAGAGAGAGAGAGAGAGAGAGAGAGAGAGAGAGAGAGAGAGAGAGAGAGAGAGAGAGAGAGAGAGAAAGGAAGGAGAGGAAATGAAGAGGAAGAAGGTAAGAGAGAACAGGAAGAGGTCGGGGAAAGGAGATTTTAAAAAGGAAAACAGTGGCCGAGGCCCATCAGCCTTCCTTTGAACTTTATTTTCATTGACTTCTGACCCTTGGACATACATATAGGGTGTTCCATCATGATTTAACACAGGTAATGAGCACAGAGGGGCCAGGATCTTTTTTAGCCACACAACCTATCCTTTGGAGACAAGGTCCATGTAGCTTGGGCTAGCATAGTACTCTCCCTGCAGCTAAAGATGACCTTAAACTTCTGATCCTCCTGGCTCTATCTCCCAAGTGCGGAGATAACAGGTGTGTACCACCATGCCCAGCTTATGGGGTGGAGCTTGGGATGGAGCCCAGGGCTTTGGGTGTGTTAGGTGTGGTTGTTTGAATGAGAATGAGACCCTTAGGCTCATGTATGTGCACGTTTAGTCCCTAGTTGATGAACTGTTTAGAGAGAAGTAGGAGTTGTAGCTTGTTGGAGTAAATGAGTTCTTATTGGAGGAGGTATGTCACTGGGGGTGGGCTTTAGGTTTCAGAAACCCATGACAAGTCTAGTATCTCTCTGTTGCCTGTAGACCAGGATGTAAGGCCCTTAGCCACTGCTCCAACACCATGCCTGTCTGCTTCCTGCCATGATGCTAATGTACTAACATCCTGAAACTATAAGCAAGCCTTCGATTAAATGCTTCCTTTCATGAAGGTTGCTTTGGTCATGGTGTCTCTTAGACAAACCCTCTAGCAACTGAGCTCCAACATCCCATTTTTCCAGCTTTCTTTCTTGTTTGAGAAGCCTTGGCACTCTCTACTCTCCTTCTTTGTAAGACTGTAATAAATGATTAGGCCCAGCACCACCCCGCTGTGGCAGGGCTGCCTTCTTAATCCTCCAAAGAACGTTGACTAATTCTTTTAAAAAGTACTTGGGAAGCTGGGCATGATAATGCATAACCATAACCCTAGCACTTGGGAGGTGATGTCAGAGGGTCGGAAACCCAAGGTCATCTTGGCTATCTACTGAATTTGAGGTCAGCCAGGCCTATTTATTGAGATCCTGTCTTGGAAACAAAACCAAGTGTCTGGGAGTATTGTTCATCACTTAAGAGTGTCATGGGTTTCTTCCGGAGGATCTGTGTTAGATTCCCACTCCCATGCTCATAGAGTAGCTCACAACCCTCTGTAACTCCAGTCTCAGTGGAACCAACATCCTCTTCTGGTCTCCTGGATGAATATGGTGCACAGCCATGCAAGCAGATATAGGTTATTTCGTAAATCAGTTTTCTTATCTCAAGTGTTTTGAGAGATTGGAGGGGGAGGGAAGTGAAGAAAGGAGTATGGGATGGAGGGAAAGAAAGGGAGGAAGGATTGCTTTTTAAAGAGTCATGTCTTCAAGGTCACTTCAAGGGGAAGGTAGAGGCGTTTCCCTGACAACTGTTATCTTCACTACCCATGATTCCAACAGTGTTCATGGTAACACTCCTCTGACTTGTGGTCAGGGCTTAAGAAGACCCTCCTCCCCCTCCCCCTCCTCCCATTGCTCTTCTAAGGAAGCAGAAAACTCCTGATGCTCTGATCCAAATTCCAGCCCAGATTTGTATCACAGAGTTTTGGTGTTTTGCTGTTGTTACTGTTGTTGCTTTGTTTTGATGGGGAGGTTTTTGTCTTTTATTTACTGTGTACAGACATGTCAGAGGAGTGTTACCATGAACACTGTTGGAATCTGTCATGAAATCATGGGTAGTGAGGATAACAGTTGTCATAGAAACGCCTCTACCTTCCCCTTGAAGAGTGACCTTGAAGACATGATTTTTTTTTTCATTTGATTTTTTATTAGGTATTTTCTTCATTTACATTTCCAATGCTACCCCAAAAGTTCCCCATACCCTCCCCCCACTCCCCTACCCACCCACTCCCACTTCTTGGCCCTGGCGTTCCCCTGTACTGAGGCATATAAAGTTTGCAAGACCAATGGGCCTCTCTTTCCAATGATGGCCAACTAGGCCATCTTCTGATACATATGCAGCTAGAGACACGAGCTCTGAGGGGTACTGGTTAGTTCATATTGTTGTTCCACCTATAGGGTTGCAGACCCCTTCAGCTACTTGGGTACTTTCCTAACTCCTCCATTGGGGGCCCTGTGATCCATCCAATAGCTGACTGTGAGCATCTACTTCTGTGTTTGCATAGCCTCACAAGAGACAGCTATATCTGGGTCCTTTCAGCAAAATCTTGCTAATGTATGCAATGGTGTCAGCGTTTGGAGGCTGGTTATGGGATGGATCCCTGGGTATGGCAGTCTCTAGATGGTCCATCCTTTCATCTCAGCTCCAAACTTTGTCTCTGTAACTCCTTCCATGGGTGTTTTGTTCCCAATTCTAAGAAGGGGCAAAGTGTCCACACTTTGGTCTTCGTTCTTCTTGAGTTTCATGTGTTTTGCAAATTGTATCTTGTATCTTGGGTATTCTAAGTTTCTGGGCTAATATCCACTTATCAGTGAGTACATATTGTGTGAGTTCCTTTGTGATTGGGTTACCTCACTCAGGATGATGCCCTCCAGGTCCATCCATTTGCCTAGGAATTTCATAAATTCATTCTTTTTAATAGCTGAGTAGTACTCCATTGTGTAAATGTACCACATTTTCTGTATCCATTCCTCTGTTGAGGGGCATCTGGGTTCTTTCCAGCTTCTGGCTATTATAAATAAGGCTGCTATGAACATAGTAGACCATGTATGATTCTTTAAAAAGCAATCCTTCCTCCCTTTCTTTTCCTCTACCCCATACTCCTTTCTTCACTTCCCTCCCCCTCAAATCTCTCAAAATACTTGAGATAAGAAAACTGATTTAAGAAATAACCTATATCTTGAAATAGGAATATGACAAGATATCTCTGTAGACAGTATAGTTTAAAACAGTTTTGGAACTTTTGGCCAATTCAAAGTTTCATAAAGTAGGAGTAGAGGAAGGGTATCTGGGCTATTGAAAAGAAAGAGAAGGGTCCCTGGCTTTAGGTTCTATGTAGAACACATAGCTAGAAAGTAAGAAATGGAGTGAGTGACAGACATTGTATAGTTGCCAGTGCTTAGGGTCCCGTATGGCTCAGGTTCACCACAGAGCAGCATTGAAAGAGATGTATAACTCCAGGATGCTTGACAGTCTTCAGATAGCTTGTCATGGGTGAAGTGTCCACTCATCCTCCCACATATGAAGTGGCCCAGAATTTCTGCCTGGAGTTTCCTCGTTACAAAGTCGCATGCTCACAGGGGTTGCTGCTGTATCTTCTCTGTTGCTATGGTTCTGTATCCCTGTCGTTGGCTCTCTCACGTGTACCCGTGGACTAACTGCTCTGCTTTGGGCTAACTGCAGTGATGGAGGACCAAGTTCATGAGCATACAGCCTGAGTTTCTCTTGGTTGATTTTCTTATTAATAATCTCTTTTCTCCTTTCCTCCTTCTTCTCTTTCTTTTTCTCTTACTTATCTACCCACTGTTTTCTTTCCTGCTCTCTCCTCCTCTTCCTTCCTTCCTCTTCCCCCTTCCTTTCTCTCTCCACATCCAGATGAGGATAACCCTGCCATTCTGTAACTGCTGGGATTACAGGATTCAATGCCATGCCCCGTTTTATGCTGGAGATTGGGTCCAGGGCTTGGTGCATGCCCAGCAAATACTCTACCATTCAAACTACTTTCCCAGCTCCTTGTGAACAATCATTAGGGACGTTAGCAAATATCCTCCCCCACAAAATAAGTGTGTAAAAATTGAGACCTTTCCGACATGCACACACTAATCAGACTGGAGACAGAAGCAAAGTAAGCCCAGACTCTCACCTGGGTGACTCATCTTCTGGGAGGAAGAAAAAAAAATCACAAAACCTCGTCATTGCTGTGTGAGAACGACTTGAATGAATGGAGAGAGGCACAACACACTCTTAGTTGGGGGAAAGGTCCCTGAGTTAATACATAGATCTAGAAAGAAATCTCAATGGGAGCTCTTGGTCATTCCATAAACAACTCTCTGTTATGTATCCGGAAGAGTAACAAGCTCATTGAATTTTCTCAAAGATCAAGGGGATAGGATGACATTAAGATATATCTTACAGCTATGGCGCTCAGAGTTTGGGCTCAAGAAGCAAGAAGCATTGTGATTCCATGAGAAACCCCTGGGTTTAAAAGCTCAGCTTTCCTAAAGCCAAGAAACACAAAGCAGCATTCCAAGTCAAGAGGAAGGGCTGGATGAAATGGTGTCAAAATTTTGACTGCTCGTGGGATGACTGATGTGGATCATTGTCTTTTCCTCGGGTAATTCCAGACACACCTCAGCATCAAGCACAAGAGATCTGTTAGCAACAGGTAGAAGCAAGAGGTGCATCTGTGAGCTTAGAGTTAGCATGACCCACTTAAGCTCAAAAACAAGTCAAGGAATCGGAAAGGGAATCGTCAACAGAACAAAACCCCTGAAAACCTCTGCTTTAATATGTAAAGAGCTCTTACAAACAACTGATATTCCAGCAGAAACACTAGCAAGGAACATTAACAAAATAAAACACATACACACCAACCCGAGAACCTATCTTACCATTAGCCAAAAACATACAAAGTAAAATGATATGGTTCTATTTCAACTTTCAATTGTGTGGGTTTTTTTTTTTTTAAGAGTGTCTCCTGTAGCCTAGGCATGTGCTTCTATACCTGGTTTATGAAGCACAGGGGTTTGAACCTAGAGTTGGATTCATGCTAGGCAAACTCTCTACCTACTGAGCCACATCCCAAGCCTCTCAATTGCCCAGTTGTTAAGATGAGATGATCGTGCTGATGATAAGAGTTTCCTAACCTGACCGGGCATGGTGGCACACGCCTTTAATCCCAGCACTTGGGAGGCAGAGGCAGGCGGATCTCTGAGTTCGAGGCCAGCCTGGTCTACAAAGTGAGTTCCAGGACAGCTGGGCTACACAGAGAAACCCTGTCTCGAAAAACCAAAAAAAAAAAAAAAAAAAAAGAGTTTCCTAACCTGATTCAGTTTTGACCTCATGGTTAAGATTCTCAGTCACGTGGTAGGAGGTCTAGGCCAGGATTGGGTTCACAGGCCCCTTCAGCAAGATTCCTGCATACAGGGAGTTGGAAGGATCAAGTAAACACAGCAGGTGAATCCATCCAACTGCCAGCTTCTGACAGTCAGCATCCAAGGCAGGGTCTGGCCTCTAGTGGGTGTTCAGGGTCCATTGAGTGAAGGAAGGATGAGTCTTGAGATAGAGGGATGAGCTGACTGCCTACATGACAGGCTGGGTGGCTGGCTTGAGACAGTGTTCTCAGGGTCTCCTTCAACTATCAGGGAGGGGAGGGGAGAACTGAAGGTAAATATGATGGGAGGAGACAGGGGTAGGGCCAGAGGCCTCCCTGTCTTCTGTGGCAGCCAGGAAGGAAGGCTGAGCTTGCCAGTTCTTTTGTGTACACACCATAAAAGTCAAGGTGGTGGTCCCAACAGTCCACGCCTGGCCTATGCTGCCTGCCTCACCCACAGCATGTGATTTGAGGCTCACTTTGTATATATGTATGTATGTATGTATTTTATGTGTGGTTTGGCATGTGTGCATGTCTGTATGTCTCTGTGCATATAATACATGTGTGTCCATGTATGATTGCATGTGAGTGCATGTTTATATGTATATATATTTCTATGTGTGTGTGAGTGCATGTGTATGTGTGTATGTATATGTGTGTGTCCATGTGTGTGCACATGTGTATATGGATGTGCACATGTGTGTATGTGTGTGAATACATGTGTGAAGATGGGTGTTCATGTATTGTGCACATGTATTTGTGTGCATGTGTTTTAAGTATGTGTGTTATAGTTTGTATGTGTGAGTGCATATGTGTGGGTGTTAATGTGTATATATATATATATATATATATATATATATATATATATTTGTATGCTTGTGTGTGCATATGTGTATACATGTGTGTGTGTTTATTCATGTTCTTGCATGTAAGAGAAGGTGCACAGGTACCACAGGGCACATTCAGAGGTCAGAGGACAACTTTGAGGTTTGAGATAGACTTGTTTGAGATAGACTTTTCACTGCTGAGGATGCCAGGCTAGCTGGCCCCAGAGCCTTCCGCCTTCCAGTGGGTAGCGCTAAGAGTACAGAAATGTGCGCTACTGTCCCCAGATTTTATGTGGCTTCTGCAGATTCGGACTCAGCTCTTCAGGCTTGTATAGCATGAACTTCTAACCACTGAGTCATCTCTCTGGCCTTGGGGCCAGTTTAAGGCTGGGAGGTCAAGTTGTTATTCCCATTTGGTGTGCAAAACAATGACGTCAGGTAGGAGGAAAATTTGTCCCATGCTCAACTCACACAGATTATTCAAGTAAAGGAGCCAGGCTTGAAGCTGGATCTGTCTGTCTACCAAGTCTTAACCTTGCAGCTCTGTTCTCCATGTATAGACTTAGTTCTCTCCACGGCAGCAGGGAAAGAATCCACTTTTGCTGCATGCGCATCTTGGGAGGAACCCGGGCTCTACCTCTAAATCAAAGCCTGGATGTGAGGGTTGTTCTGGGAATGGGCCGTCAGCATGGTGGCAGATCTCTGCCGTCAATCATGCCCCCGTGGCACCCTGACACATGGTGCCGGAGTGTAATCAGAGCGATGGTGTTCTGATCTATGAGCGATGTTTATCATCCCAGAGCTGGTACCTTGACATATTACCTTAGCTTGCTGTCAGCAGGACAGCCCCTTAATGTATTTCTGTAATCCATCACCCACCACTGGCGGCCAAGGAGACCTGCTGACGCCGGTCTACCAGAGCACTTTCTGTGAGTCTGAGTTCTCGGTTCTTAAAAATTCATGTTTGGGAGTGTGAGTACCTGTAGAGTTAGCGAGGGAAGGAGCAAGGAAAAGGAACATGGAGGGAGAAGGAGAAGAGAGAGGAGGAGGTGACATAAGAAGACAGAAGAGAAAATAATGGGAATTTTAAAAAAAAGAAAAGAGCTGAGGGAGGAAGAGGAAGATGGCAGAAAAGACAGAAGGCAGAGAAGGACCAAGGGAGAAGAAGGAGGGATGGTGGCCAGCCCAGGGTTTAAGCAGCCAGATGGACACAGTGGGAGCAGTGAACTGGACCCCCACCCTACCTCTGCTCTATAAGATGTGGTTGAGGAGCCTTTGTCGTCCCCAGTGGACTAAACTAGATATGGAGCTAAGTGGCATTGTATAAGGGTGGGAAGCCAGGAATGGATAATTCTCTCCCCTCTAGAGAGAACACCATAAGCCTCATGGGAAATCAAGACCCACTTACTCCGCCCCATGGCTGCTCCAGACCCTTGTATCCATCTGCCCATGGGCCACCTTTACTTGGGACCACTCTGGCAGAGAACCCCAAACTGTGGTCACCACTCTTCCCTGACCTCCCCCTACCACACCCTGCTTCCTTGTAGAGTTGAAAGGGCCACAAAGGCAAGGTCATCTTGTCGTCTTGCAAAGGGGCCACTCGCAGGGCTCTCAGCCTTGTGGTCTAGCCTATTTTTCTCTTGGCCCTTGCAGCACTCCCTAAAAGCATAGGAGCTTTGGAAACTGATCGGTCAGCAGGGATCATGCACTTCCAGAAGTCGGGGCTGGAGTGTATTGATCCATTTCAGTTGCTAATATATATATTAATCACAGGCATTGTAGATGAAGTTTTTTTAAAAGATTATTTTCATTTACGTGTATGTATTTCTCTTTCTCTGTGTGTGTGTATGTGTGTGTGCGTGTGTGTGTGTTTGTGCATATGCGTGTGTGTGCTAATGTTGGCAGAGGTCTAAAGATGGTATTAGACCTCCTGGATCTGGAGTTCCAGGTGGTTGTAAGCTACTTGATATAAGTGCTAGGAACTAAACTCATGTCCTCTGGAAAAGCAAGGGAGCGCCCTTAACCCCTGAGCCATCTCTCCAGCTCTGGAAATGGGGATTAAAGTGATGGTAAAGCAAGAAAATTGTCATTAAAACTGATTTCAGAAGAAAACATGGGCTTGGGCCAGTGGCTCAGAAATGCACCTGTGAGTAGAAGGTGTGGTCTGGATGCCACATCTCTGTGGAGTCTGGCACTTGCCACTCAGGCATCACCTTTTATTGCTGTATAATATTCCACGGTACCAATATATTATAGCTTGCTCAAGCATTCATCACAGGATAGTGTTCATTCTTCTAATGGGGTTATTTCACAGATCTTTTTTTTTGTTTGTTTAACATGAAGTACAATTTATCCATTTTTCTTTAATGTATTATGCTTGGTATCTCAAGCTTAAAACCTTAGATCACAAAGATTTTCTCCGATTTATTTTTTTAAAAAGACTTAGTGCTTTTCATTTCTAAGTTGAATTTTATGTAGACAATTAAACTTGAGGCAGGCTCTGTTTTGAGTAGGGGTCAGTCCCTGAATGGGGAGATTTGGGTGCTGTCATGGCCTGGGAACTACAGGGTAGAAGAAGAGAATCAGCTCCTTCCTCCAAGGTGTCCTCTGACACATCTGTGATGTGGCACAAGCACATCATGACACACAAATAAGTGTTTAGAAAAGCCAGAGAGCTCATGTACCTAGGTCCTTCCTGCTCTTCCCAACTGTCTATCACTAGGCCATTACCACACACTTGTGATTCAGTGTCTATGGACATCCTAAAACCCACTAGGCTGAACTTTTCCCTTCTGTTTTTAAGTTATCCACTTTTCCATATACGCTTCAGAATAATCTTTTAATGTATCTGTAGACAATTCTTGCTGGAATTTTGGTGGGAACTCCTTTAAACTGCATGCCAGTTTGGCAGTGCCGGCAGTTTACCTGTCAACCCTTCTTGTCTGTGAACATGGTATACCTCTATCTATTGTTGCTGCTCTCTGTCATCACTAGGAAATTTTTAGTGCACAGTATTTTACAAGTACTGTTAGATTCTTTTCTAGCTTGGATCGTGGATTCCCCCACAGACTTACATGTTGAAGTTCTAATTCTTTGATGAGGATGCTATGAGAGGACCTAGTGAATGGTTAGGCATGGAGGATGCGTATTATTGAGGGAGGATGTGCACCATGGAGGGAGGATGTGCACCATGGAGGGAGGATGTACACCATGGAGTGAGGATGTACACCATGGAGGGAGGATGTGCACCATGGAGTGAGGATGTACACCATGGAGGGAGGATGTGCACCATGGAGTGAGGATGTGCACCATGGAGTGAGGATGTGCACCATGGAGGGAGGATGTACACCATGGAGGGAGGATGTACACCATGGAGGGAGGATGTACACCATGGAGCGAGGATGTGCACCATGGAGGGAGGATGTGCACCATGGAGCGAGGGTTTCACCATGGAAGGAGGATGTGCACCATGGAGGGAGGATGTACATCATGGAGGGAGGATGTACACCATGGAGCGAGGATGTGCACCATGGAGGGAGGATGTGCACCATGGAGCGAGGGTTTCACCATGGAGGGAGGATGTGCACTATGGAGGGAGGATGTTCACCTTGGAGGGAGGATTGGACATTAGAGGGAGGATGTGCACCTGAGCTGGTATTTCAATCCATTGCTTTCTCTCTTTTGCTTCTTTTCTGGGGGTTAAACTTGAGTTGCCAGGGTTATCCATCAAGTTCCTTTATCCACTGAACCATATCACTGACTCTTTAAAAGAAAATATTTGTTTTTCGTGAGTACTTTGGGGAGCTGTGCCTCCGCTTACAATACTAGGATTACAAATATGGCTATGCCTAGCTTTTTATGTGGGTGCTGGGAATTCAAACTCCCGTCCTCATGCTTGCACAACAAACACTCTCCTGAGCCATCCCCTGCCTCTTCTATCGAGCTCTGAGTGCATCTCTGTGTTTGCCCCAGACATCGTGTTCTGTGCACACAACTTTTCTACACAGATTGCTGTCATGTTAGCAACCCAAGTGAGGCATGCAATCCCTCACTTCTTTTATGTCTCCCCCATTTTTGACTTAATGATTTCTTCCACATCCTTTAGGCATTAGAAAGTGTTACAACTGTTGCCTCAACCATCAAATATAAATGATAAAAACTCAACAATGGAGAGGAATCTCATTTTTATCCATGTTTATGATCAACACATTCTCTTTTTTCCCCTTCCTGGGCCTCAGAGTTTCTTTCTTTTTAAGAGAAATTTCTGTAGTTATTATTTTAAGATAGGCATATTGCAAACAAACTCTTAGTTTCCTTTCACTTATGAGTATATTGATATCCAGTGGGCACAGGGCTCTAGGTTGACTCTTTCCTTTCACCTTTGAAAAATGTCACATCACTTCTAGCCTCTATGGCATGTTGTAAAGAGATCTACTATCATTAGAATTATTTTCCCTCTATAGGCAAAGTGTCACTTTTTTTCTGTAGATGTCAAGATGTCTTTAGTTTCTTGCAGTCTCAGCATGTGTCATTAGTTCTTTTGTTTTCCCTATTGTGCTAAAATTCCCTGACAGAAGCAACTTGAGGGAGAATTTCAGGTCATGGCCCATCACTGTGGAGAAGTTAAGGCAGGAGGAACTTGAAATAATCAGGTTGCATAATAGTTTAGAGAAGACAGAATCAGTGCACACATGCTTACTCTACTCATACAGGATTCCCTGCCTAGGGAATGGTGCCACTCACAGTGACCAGGCCTTCCCACCTCAATGAACACAATTAAGATAACTGCCTCCAACCCAGACATACCAAAGGTCAGTGTGATAGAGACAATCGATCATGAAGACTCTTCTTAGGCAATCCTAGATTTTGTGAAGTGGATAATTAATACTAACCATCAAAGCACGGGTGGTGGTGGTGATGGCTTATTTTATTTATGTGTACATGTGGGTCTTTGTAGGTGTCACCAGAAGCCAGAAGAGGGCATCAGATCCCTCGGAGCTGGAGTAATAGGTTGTTGTGAGCCACCTGACATGGGTTCTGGGAACTAAACTTGGGTCCACTGGAAGAATAGGAAGTACTTTTAACTTCTGGGCCATCCCTTCATTCCCTCTTCCTAAGGATTTGTTGAATTTTGGAAATTTTTCAGCCATTATTTCTTATAGAATCTTTTCAGTGCCTGTTTGTCTTTGGAGATCCCAGTGACATGAAATCGGCTCTTTGGCTTTGCTCCCATGGTTCTCTGCTGCAATACGCTCTGTTTTTCTTTTAGTCTATTTTCCCTTTGCCTTTCAGATGTACACTCACTATGCCCCTGTGTTCAGCCGAGTGTTTCTCTCTCGCCTGCCTTCTGCCCGGAAGCCCACTCACTGGGCCTTTTCAGTTTGGTTATTGTATTTTTCAGTCCTAAACTTCCTGCCTGCTTCTCTCCCAGTCTTTGCTGGTGCATTCCGGGTTCTTGTTTGTTCCACACATGTCCGCGCGGCTGCTGTAGCATTTGTCTCCTGTCTGCCTTGTGCTCTTTGTAAGATAATTTTCACAGCTCTGTCATCCAGTGTTGGCATCTCATAATGATCTGCTTTCATTCAGTGTGAGTTTTCTCTTCTTGATGATGAGTTATTTTTATTTGTGAGTGTGAGTGTGTGTTTGTGTGTGTGTGTGTGTGTGTATTGGCCTGTGCTAGCAGAGGCCAGAAACGGATAGCAGTGTCTTCCTCTGTGGGTCTCCAGCTGTTTGTTCTAGTCTTATGGAGCCAGGGGCTCACCCATTCATTGAGGCTGGCTAACAAGTTCTAAGGACCCACCTGTCTCTTCTTCCCCAGCACTTGGATGACAGAAATGAACTTGGCTTTTATGTAGGTGGGTGGATGGGTGTTAGGGATCTGAACATCGACTCTAATGCTTGTATAAGCCTTTTATTAACAGAACCATCTCTCTGGCCCCAAGGAAAGATATCTTTAACCTTCCTTATATTGCAGCATCCTAATCCACAGGTAAAATTCAACTTTGTCCATTCTGTGCGTGGATTTGACTTGAGCCTGCTGTGTGTGCAGACTGGATTCAACGTCTTTCTGGATCATCACCCCCAGGTGAGAGGAGCTTCCTGGAGGGTCTGGGGCCTGTGGGTTGGGTGGACACTACATACACCTCGCTCATTGCTCAGTCTCCTCCTCCCTCTTCTCCTTCATCCCCCTCTTCTTCCTCTACCTCCCAGCCCCCACTCTGCCTGCATGCACAGCTGTTTTGGCAATGTAGCAGCCTGATTATCTTTCAAGTAGCTTCTTGGAGCAGATGTTCGTGGCTCCTTCCTGTGCAGAAAACAAACAGGCAGGGTGTTGTCATTTGCTCCCCAGAGGAAAATCCCTCTGCTGCCACTGCCTTCTCAAGAGGTTGGGGTGTCTGCAGAGTCTCTGTGCACTTCTCCTTGCCAGAAATTTAGCTCCAGATGGGTGAGGGGAGTTCCTCGGGTTTTGTGGAGTGTGTGGCCTCACAAGGATGCTGGGATGGGAAGGCACACACTCATTAGAATCATAGTTGGACCCCAGAGGCTGGAGGAGATGCCTCAGTGGGTGAGAGTGCTTGCTGTGCAAGCATGAGGACCTAAGTTCGAGTCTCAAGTGCCCATGTAAATAAGAAGGGTGGAGTTGGTTATGAATTTGCCTGTAACTCCAGGGAATAGAGACAGGAGGATCATGGGCTTGCTAGCTGCCAGACTAGTTCAGTTTCAGCAAGAGATCCTGTCTCAAGAAAATAAGATAGAGAGTAGGACACCTGAAATCTTTCTCTGGCCTCTGTGCATACACACAGGTGCACATATACCACACACAGACACATACACACAATGCAGATATACCACACATAGATGCATACATACAGGCAGGCAGGCAGACATACACACAGATATATACACACACCAAGAGACATACATACATTCATAGACACATACATAGAAACATATATATGTACACATACAGGGACATATAGACACACACAGATGCATACACACAGACATTCACACACAGAGATACACACAGAGACACACAGACACCCACAGAGACATGTGCACATGCAGACACACACAGGGACACACAAACATACACAGATGCACACAAACACTGACACACAGAGACACACAGACAAACACAGATTCACACAGGGACACACAGATACATGCAGACACATACACAGACATGCATAGGCACATAAAGATGAGGGCTCACACACAGAAACATACTTACACACACCACACACACACACACACACACACACACACACACACACACTTCAGACTTCTATTTAGCCTCTAAACATCACCTAACTTTTGAAAAGCTCCCAGGGGTTTGTCCCAGGTTGAAAAATCCCATTTGTGGACTGGAGAGATGGCTTAGTGGTTAGGAACATTGAATTTGGTTTACAGAAGCCACATCAGGGGTTCATTCTAAGTCTGTCTTCTGACTTCCATGGGCACTTGTCATTGTGATAAAAGAAGTGGGTTTTCATGTCTGGTGGATGGGAATGAAGGTCCCTTGTGAGGTCGAATCTGTCTTTTAAAATGTGCCTTTGGGGCCATCTGGATAGCTCAGAAGGTTAAAGGCATTTGTGCCAAGGTGCCTGACACCAAGCCTAACAACCCCAGTTCAATCCAGGCCTGACATGGGAAAAGGGAACTGATCCCTACCAGTGGAGTCTTCTGACCTCCACACGCGTACCCTGGCACAGGCATACCTCCCCCCAAATAAAATAATAAATGTTAAAAAATATTTACAAATAAAATAAAATGTGACTCTATTAATGGAGTCGTTGAGGTCAGAGTCAGGATACCGGCAGCTGTAACAAGCGTAGGCAGAGTCACCCATCCTCCATGGGCTAATTAAAGACACAGGCCTGACATACAGAGAAAGGAGATTTTGTCAATGTGGCCACACGGGAGAGAGGAACAAAGGTCTAGTGATCTTCCTGACAGTCTATCTTCAGAGTCCCGATACCAGGGTTGGGGTTGCATAGAGGCCAAGAGGTATGCACAGCCAAGGAGTCCTGGTCACGGAGTGGCCCTGTTCCTTACTGACCCATCAGTATTATCTCAGGTCCAGTCTGTCCTGAAGGTGGTCTGACAAGTTGTCAGAGCCCTGTGAAATCTCATCCTGGAGGCAAGTTCCCCTCTGGCTGCCTCCAAGGTTTAGGGTTTCCTTCTTCCAGCATGGTATTCCTGGGGAAATTCCAGTTTCTTGGAAACATTGTCGCAATAGTCTAGACACCAAGGGCAGAGGCACAGCATCACTTTGGAACATCTTTATCCCTGCTGGGGCAGGCTATGCCCCCTTTATCTCCTGACTTCTGCTGGAAACCAGGGCTCCTGGTGGCTCAGGCAGCTGGGTGCAAGGTGGACAGGCTGCCCAGTGCCAGACTTGGGAGAACCTCTTGTCAGAGAAGCCAACTTTCACCATGCCATATGCAAGCTGCACTCTTAGAGTTTTGGTGAGCCTTAGGTGACACGGGCGTCCCCAGCACCTTCCATCTCCTCTGCTCTTCTGTAGAAGCAGTTGGCCTTCATGACTGCAGGCTATGTCTACAGCATCACATCAGTGACTGGGGCAGCCCAGGCTTGGTTTTTGGCATCACTTACCAATGTCTGCCCACTGACCAACGTCTACGGGTTCCCAAGGTTGGGCAGAAGCTCTTGGTCTTTCCTGAGTGGCAATGCCAGGCATGCACCAACTTTCCCACCGGCACCTGACTATACAGTGCTGAAGTTGGTCCTGTGGTGGTGCATACCGTCAGTGCTACCATGGCCTCCTGGGTGCTTCTGATGTTCACCAGCTCAGCTATTGCTATGGATTTTGAGAGTCTGAAGTTTCCAGGTTTCCCTCAGTCTGGGTGTCATGGTGGCAATCCAGAGGATACCAGTGGTGTGACTCTCAGTTTAGGTAGTCCATGGCTGCTAGCTGTGGGCTTGTGTTCCACAGCCCTCTCATTTGTTCAGACTGGTTGGCATTGTTGGCTACACCTGGTTCCACTCTGTGGAATCCCAGTCTCTTCTGTTGTCCTGCTCTGTATTAGCCTAGACTTCTGCCCTGACCAGTTCTTCTGTTCATCCCAGCCTGCTCTGGTGTGTTTGAGCCAGGTTAGTAACTCTTCTCTTCTTTTCACCCATTCAGTTATGGTTGTTTTCCTGTCTACTCCTATTCGTACTATACTGTTCTTATTGATCTCTCCCCCACGGTGTGTTCTTGTCCCAATCCACTCTGCTTCCTTGATTCTGAGAGACTGAATCTCCTCTGGCCTCATGGCACCCCCGTGCTTCCCTCGGGACTTAGGAGGAGCCTGCTGCTGGGGTCCAACTGTCACTGTGGTGGTATGTGCTGGTGGTCCTTTTAATGGAGGGGAGCACAGAGGTAATTGGGCCACTAGGACCCTGACTTTGAAAGTAGCTGATAAGGTCTCATGGGATGAGTTAGTTCTCACCAAAGTGGGCTGTTATAAAGCAAGGTGAGCCCCTGTGCCTGGTACCTTCTGTACACAGGTGACTTCATTTCTGTCTCCTTTCCTTACTGAGGTGCAGACAAAGGGAACATTTGTCAGAGGTCAGACAGGTGTGGACATCCCATTTTGGACTGTCAACCTCCAAAACCACAAGCTAAGTAAACATCTTTCTTTTTTTTTGATAAAGTATCCTGCCACCAGTGTTTTGTTACAGCAATGTGAAAGGATAATAATACTGCATTGTGTCTTGTTGTTTGCTGGAAATCCATGAGACTATAAGGAGAAAAAAAATCCATCCTGGGCAAGAGAAAATACCTCTGAAGAGGGAGTGAAAGATCGAGACGAGAGAGATAAGACCAAGGGGCTTCTGACCTGTGATGGGAAGGTTTGGTTGGGAAGTGAGCTTGCCTGAGCATCAGTGGTACCCTAGTCTACAGCCTAAGCATCAGTGGTACCCTAGTCTACAGCCTAAGCATCAGTGGTACCCTAGTCTACAGCCTGAGCATCAGTGGTACCCTAGTCTACAGCCTAAGCATCAGTGGTACCCTAATCTATAGCCTAAGCATCAGTGGTACCCTAATCTATAGCCTAAGCATCAGTGGTACCCTAGTCTACAGCCTAAGCATCAGTGGTACCCTAATCTATAGCCTAAGCATCAGTGGTACCCTAGTCTACAGCCTAAGCATCAGTGGTACCCTAGTCTAGAGCCTGGGAAAACCTGAAGGATACAGTGAGGTGGAGGGCTCTGAGTCCTGGGGAAAAGAAGTGAGAAGGCAGGTTGGATTCTGTAGGAGCATTGAAGGCTCCAAGCGAAGTTACTGTGTGACTTGGGACTCTGTTGGCTGTAGAGCAAGTACTTAGCTTCTGAGCCACGCATCTGACAGCCCTAAAGATAAGTAGCTCAGAGGGCTGGACAAGCACTCCGTCTAGTGTCTGGTCAGACTGGGAACTAACATCATTAGTTCTCAGGAAGTGTTCTCCTTGGGCCAGCAAGATGGCCCAGCAGACAAAGGAGCTTGCTACCAGCCCTGATGACTTAAGTTCAGCTCCCCAGGACCTACATAGTAGAAGGAGAGAACTGATCACAGAAGGAGGACCCCTGACTTCTGCACATAGGCTGTGGTATGTGTGTGCTTTCTTACCCACAGTGAATTAATATATAAATAAAATAGTAAGAGAAAATACCCTCCTTGTCTCACCTTGCTCCATGTACTTAGTCCAGCTTGACTTTACTAAGGAAGCAGTGAGCTTCAGTTTTCCAACTAGGTAATGTGGGTTGCATGGAGCAAACACGAGGCAGGAGAAAGGCTCTGTAGAGTTGCTGCCTTGAGACTGAGGGGACCCCATGCATGATCAATATTTGTTGACTGAATGACTGATTGTAGCTTTCTCCCTTGGACCCACCATAATAACACTTTGTGGAGAGCTGAGCACACAGACGGTGCCTAATAAACATCCATGGGCTTGCAACAAATGGTAAACGAATATGAGAGAGTGGGAGGCAGGAGACCCCCGTTTCCAAAGCAGAGCAGACAGGTGGATGCTGGGGCCGAGCCGATGAGCCTCACAGCAGACCTCCGGGTATATTCTGAATCAGGGAATTAGAAGACAATGGGAGAGACTGCCAAAAAGAATTTATCTCGGAAGTGGAGTTTGGGGAATAGCACTAATATTTTCGGAAATTGAAACTCCAACCATGAAATTGCCTATCATTTATCATACGCGGGCTCTCAAAGGGGAAACGGAAAAGCATTTAGTCTTATTGCTTTTTAAACACACAGTTGTTGAGCACAGCCATCTAGGCTGTGGTTTGAGGAGATGGTGTGTCTGAGAGGGTTTGGCCGGCAGCTCAGTCCCACATAATGCAAGGCTGTTCTCTGCAGACTCTGGTCTGCCTGTACCTGAGCTGTGCATGGTGTAGATCTCCAATGAAGCCAGTCCTGGGAAGCCTCTGGCCAGTCCTTGGAACCCCCCTCACCCCACCCCGGCTTCTGCTAATGTCTATTAACTCTGCCACTTTGAGAGTCCCCCACACTTCCAGTGCCCAGTTGGCCTTTCTTTTCTAAGTGTGTGGTATATGTGTGCACATGTGTGCTCACGTTCATGTGTGTGCATTAGCTTGCATGTGTGTGTACTTGGAGACCAGAGGCCAATGTCTTTCTCACCTTGTACTTTAGGACAGGGTCTCTCACTGCATCTGGAGCTCAGTAATGAAGGTAGACACAACATCCAGCGAGCCCTAGAGTGCTTCCTGTCTCCATGTTCCTAGTGCTGGGGTCAGAGGCTTGCTGCCTTGCCCAACTTCTACACGGGCACTGGGGACTTGAACTCAGGTCCAAGCTTGTGGCATAGTGCTTTCCTCTGCCAAGCCCCCTTTCCCTTCCACTGGGTCTCTATCTTCTTTGTCTTTAGAAACCATGATCAAGCTCAGTTATAGCCAACTTCTCTGTTCAGGGATTTTTACTCACATCAAGGTGTAGCTAGAGAGACAGCGGGCCAACTTGTCTCTACACTCATCACCTTGAACCCCAGGGCTGTTGTCTGTCTGTCTCTCCACGGTGCTGCAGTGGTCCTATGACCTGCTTGTACTCCTCCATTCTCCAAGGAAACGGCTGCATCCTTCCTCCTGTCCACACCTGCACTGCTGTCCACCTTGCCTGCTCCTGCTTTGTTCAGGAAACAGCATCTACAGAGAGGGCAGTCTGCCTGTGTGAGCCCCACATTCCCACACCTTCCTCCCTTTCCTCTGATGAAGGTCCAAGGATGTGACCTACAGGTGGACTGTTGGTCTTCTTTCAGCATCTTCACCTTTCCCTCCCTACTGTCATAACAGGGTGCTGTGAATGCGGCCCTTACGATTCCACGCCTCTCTCCAGTTTCCATTCCATTCTTCCTCTCCCCTGGATTCTGCTCTAAGAGCCAATCAGCTCCTGCCTGCCCTCTCTCAGTGACATCCAATAGATTCCCTGTGGACACTCAGTTCCAGGTCACATGATCCATTTTCTTTCTTTTTTCCTTGGCCTTGGGCAGTGGTGGATTCAGGCTCCTTCCCTGTTTCCTGCAACAGTTGCCAGGCTGGCCTTCTACTTCTTGTTCCTTCTCAGGATGCTTGCCACCCCTGCTACCATTGCCCAGCCTATGTGGGACTCCTTTCCTATCTGGCTTTGAGGTCCTTCCCCTTTTAATCTCTCAGTTGTCCCGACATAACCTCATCCTATCTCATCCTGTAGCACATCCTAGCCTCCTGCATTTGACACCCTCACCCCTACCTCCTGCCCTAGCCTCAGCCTCCATTCAGGGGTACAACCACTTGCTTGACATTGACAGGAAATGCCTAGGAACCACCTCACAAGCAAGCAGCCAAGGCTGGGGAGATGTTTCCACCAGTACAGTGCCTGTCTCTCAAGCATGAGGGCCTGAGCTTGATCCCCACACAGACTGTCAGGTGTGATGGAAGGAAGCCATGGACATATAACAGCAGGTAGGTAGTATCAGAGGTAGTGGGGGACCTGTGTCAGATGCTGGGATGGGCAGAGAGTGCTGGACAGAGATGGCAGCAGATGTGTAAAGTGGAGAATGTGTATGTATGTATATGTATATATACATATATACACATACAAACATATATGTATGTACATATGTATATATACATACTTACAAACATATATGGTATACACATATACATATATATATATATATATATATATATATACATATATATATATGTAAATGGTCTGCTTCCAGAGATGGTGAGGTCAAGGATGTGACCACCGTGGGAGTAGACAGACAATCAATACTTGGTACCCATTAAGTAGAGGAACCCGAGGCCCCAAGGTTGGATGTGTCCTTAAAGGAGATGTTGAAGTTGACAAAAAGGAGATGCAGGGGAAGCCAGAGGCTGAGAATGTGCTTAGTCTACAGCGCACAGAGAGCTACAGGGAGAGTGGGCCTCTTGACAAGGGGTTCAGGGGAGCTGTGCTTAATTTTGCATTTAAAGTTTTTATTAGCATATATTAATTATACATACCTCTTGGTTTTGTTTTGACAGTTTCGCACATATATATGGTGTATTTTGATCATGTCTCTGGTCCCTGCCACCTCTGCTGACTCTTGTCTTTTCCAACTAGTCCCCTCTACTTTCGTTTTTACTTTGTAATAAACCAGTGGATCCAGTTAGGACAACTTACAGGAGAGTAGGCGCCTTGCCAGAGGCTACACCACTGAAGGGAATGTCTTTCCTAGGGAGGCAGGATCCAGTGTGGGGAGGGACAGCAGTGAGTAGAAATGACACCCACTTCATCTCTTTGTCCCTGGTATATGGGCTGTGGGAGCAAAGCTGGGTTCTCTTGGGCGGGGCAGGGAAGCCAGACACTGGTTAGGACAGAGTTCAGATACACATCTGGGATATGGGCATAGCTGGTGACCATGCCTGGGTGCCTCTCCTCTCCTCTCCTCTCCTCTCCTCTCCTCTCCTCTCCTCTCCTCTCCTCTCCTCTCCTCTCCTCTCCTCTCCTCTCCTCTCCTCTCCTCTCCTCTCCTCTCCTCTCCTCTCCTCTCCTCTCCTCTCCTCTTCCCTTTCTGTGTATGTGTATCCCTGTACATGTGTGAGTGGAGGCCAGAAGTCAACCTTAAATGTCATTCCTCAGGATGACTTCTGCTTCTTTGAGACAGGGTCTCCCAGAGGGGCGGAGCTTGCTGACTCAGCAAGACTAGTGAGTCGCAGAGATTAATTCACAAGCCTGTGCTACCACACCTGGTTCTGGGGATTGAACTCAGGTCCTCATGCTTGCAAGATAAGTCCTTCCCTGATGGAGTCATATGACACTCACGCTTCTCTCTGCCTCCTGTCTCTGCAGAGTGACACTTGGCTTCCTTGTTTGCCTCTCTGACCCACCCCACCTACCATGCCCCAGGTTCTACTCTGGACTTCTCCAGCTTACTTAGGCATTCTGAGAGTAGAGATGGCGGTGTTATCCTAGCTAGCTCATGCCAGTGGGGTGCGGCTCAAGATGGTTCACTGGTAACCTCACCCCCACCCTTAATTCTTCATTGAAAAGAGATATTGGCTCAATAACAAATGTGCCTGACCACAAAGGCTCCGAGGATAGTGGTTGCCACTGACCGGGTGCTTGCTCCTTGCAGGCTGAGACCTGTATTTATGTCATTTCACACCTTTGCCCTCTCCCCGACAGGATTTTCCTTTTTAATTTTGGAGATTAAAAACTGAAACTCAGAGATGTTAAGTGACTCAACGAAATTCTCACAGCTTGGGAGCAGCGAAGCTAGGATTAGAACCCAGAAGGCTTTGACTTCAAAGTCTACCTCTTGCCAGGAGTCTTATCTCTGAGATGGCCATCCCTGACTAGGTACCAGATTGCAGACCAGGACAAATAGACTCCTTGGGTGGTCTCACTGGCAGAGGTGGCTGGGTGGGTTGCTCCCCCCTCTTTAGCTTCTCTGGCTGGGGCAGGCCTGCATGCACAGCAACGGTCTCTAGGCAGCAATAGGATGAATAACTGATGGTGATTAGCTAAATCATAACATCGCTCATGCCACGCATAAGCGATGAGACAACTGGTGCCAGGCCTCGATGAGTGGCAGCGGGCACCCCCGCGTCGCCGCCATCCTGTCCCCCTTCCCGCCCCCCAGCCTGGAGAAGCCACCGCGGCGCCCGCTGCCGCCCTGTGTTATCAGGCACATGAAGTGCCGCTTCAATGAATATAGATTGACCTTATTATAGCAGCCGGCTGCTGGTGCCAGGCGCAGCCAGGCATACTTTGCACAAATTAAAGGTGTCAGCATGTAATTTACGGTTCATGGAGGAGGAGAAGGGCTGGTGGGGGTGGGGGAGGCGCCAAGGTGGGTAGGAAGGAAGGTGGGCTGCGGTAGGGCTGGCACAGGGGCCCTCACACACTAATGACAGGAGGTGCAGCGGAGGTGTCATTTCCATCCCTGGCTTTGCTCATTTTCCCTATTCATCGCTCAAAGGTGGGGCTGCCCCCTCCTCGAAGTCCCCCCCCACCTCCGCACCGTGTGCATGTGTGTGTATTTTGCAGCTAAATTACTGGTTTTACCTGAAGAGCGTAAAGTAGGTGTGCTAATTTACGGCTTGGCAGATAAAGCCTCAGTGTGGGGAGCTGTCTGGGAGGCCTGTAATACGACATCATTTGACTAGCACACCCCAGAGCGACTTGACATCTCGAGTTGGGCCTGTGATTAAAGTTGTGGCTTTCTTCGCCTCCCTCTCCCTTCTCCGACACGGAGAACAGATTAAACTCTAAGTAATAGATCTCGGGTTTCTTGCCATCCCACTGATATACACAGTACACAGTTTGACACAAAGAGTAAGTTATAGATCACAAACAACAGCCTCTGCCCTTCACCGCCCAGAATTAATTTCCCATTTGCTGAGCTTCCCTGTTCTGCGGGCCCATTTCCTGGCGAGCAGGACCGGCTCCCCTCCTGCAATGGCAGGGGAGACAAATGGATAGGGACACTTAGCTCTGGACAGGTATCGTGACCCTAGAGGCTTTCAGACAGGATAGCTGAAGCTGAAGGGAAGAAGTGACTTCCCAGTGTCATCTCCTGTGTTTGGGGGTGGAGTGGGTGGGGGTGCTCAGCTGGGGCTTCTGATTGACAGCTCTGCATCCTAGATGTAGATGGGGTCTGTGCTAAGGGCGAAGAAGGCAGAGGGGCTAGACAATGCCCTGAATGCCCCCAAGTTGCCATGTAAAACTGTCTCTGCCACCCCATCTGGGTCATGCTTAGAGGTCACTGATGCCTTCATTGGTCCCCAGGCTTGGCTAGTGTGGGTACCAGCAGGAGATGGGAGGACAGAGCTTTCTCAGATCTTTTCTGTTTCTCCTGAGTGATGCCCCACCCTAGGAAGAACTGCTCCTCACACGTGGGAGGGGACAGTCCCAGAACCAGCTCCCGTACCCCCTAGGACAACAGCTGCCAGCTCATGATCCCTTATGGTTCCCTTAACCCTGTTGGCCTCTGTCACAGCCTCTCTACTCCTACCTCTGCAGCTGGACCATCTAGGGGAATTCTCCCTCCCATGGGGACCTGACTGGTACCTGGGTACCTATTGTTCCCCTACCCTCAAAGACTCTAATGCCCCAGTCCTCTGCCTGAAGGTATGCAGCAAGCAGGAGGCATTCAGATCTCCATGGCAACATGCTGTCTGTTAGGCCATTCTAAGACATACCGGCCAAGGACTTTAAACATGGAAACCCCATGTGGGCCCTACGTGACACTACCTGGCTAGGCCCAGTAAGTAGCAAAAGTGTAAGGCCTGGAGATGGAGAACCCAGGTCTGAACTTTAGCCTGGCTATAGGCACAATGTCCCCTTCATTGTGTGTGGTTTTATCATTCCTGGTTCTCATGTGTGCATACACATATATACCTAAACAGAAGGCATGTATATATATATATATATATATATATATATATATATATACACACACACATACATATATATATATATATACATACCACATACATATATACATACACAAATACATATCTTAACACACAGGCATGCATATATATACACACACATATATATATATATACATATACACAAACACAACTGCATACATATATGCATACTCACCTATTATACACACCATGTGCACACATGACTTGTATATCTTGGGGACAGAAGTTAAGGATGATCAAGGAGGAAGGTCCAGAAGTGGCAAGGGCTAAAGATGGCTGATTGGGCCAGGGAAATCAAGAAGGATTTTTTTTTTTTGGAAGAGGCAAACTGGTCCTGAGATGATTAGACTGCCATTAGAACATACTACATGGGACCGCCAGGCTGCATGGCGGTAGGGAAGTGCATTAAGCGTACAAACACCAGGGGCTGGAGAGGTGTCTCAGTCAGTAAGGTGCTAGCTATGCCAGCATCAGGACTTGAGTTCTGATCTCCAGCACCGACATAAAAGCTAGGCATGGTGACACATGTCCAAAACCCCAGAGCTGGGGCAAGTGGGGACATAGGTAGGCCCTGGAGCTTGCTGGTCACTTGTCATACCCAATCGACCAGGCGATCTCCAGGTTCAGTGAGAGACCCTGTCTCAATAAAACAAAGTAGACAGTGGGTGAGGAAGACACCTGGTGGGCCCAAATGCTTGTCTATGTGCAGACACATGTCTACAAAAGCAAGCTCACACATCTGTCTATACACATCACACACACACACACACACACACACACACACACACACACACTACAGATCAAAGCCTTCTCACAGTCTTCCCGAATCAGGCCCGAGTCGGGGGTCGCAGCCCGAGAACCATGTTGTTTTTCTTCCAAGGGCATCTAGACCCCTCCCCTAAGCCCCACTGCACACTGGGAAGGACAGAAATGAAATAACAGAGGCTGAGGGACTTGCTCAGTGTCTCACAGCACTAGTTCTAAAGCCAGGAGAGAACCCTGTTTCTCTGCTCGAGTACAGCGCTCACCTGCGACAACTACCCACTCACACCTCCCCCCACCCCCAGCTTTCCAGGGGACAGAGTAGAAAGGAAGCTTCCCTAGAGACCCGGACTCAGTCTCCTCCCCCACCCTGCAGCCGGTTCTCAAGATGGCAAGTGGGGGGGTGGATGAAGGTGGAGGCAAAGTGAGAACACGCCTGGAATAACACGACATTTAGAAGCATGAGTCACACTGGCACTTGCTGTTTTCTCCTGCTTCCCCCTCTGCACCACACACCCCCAGGCGCTCTGAGCTGTAGGAACACGGAGTCTGGACAGGGCTTTGGGGAACCTGCCTCAGGGCGCCTGCAGGAAAGTGAGGAGATGGCTCTGAGCCTGGCGCTCCACTTCCTTGCTGTGTAACTGTCGGATACATTGTACTTCTCTGAGCTCAGCCCAGGACCTTCGGCATCAGGCTTTTCTGTTTCCTGGTGCCACCATCCTCCGCTGGTTCTTGACAGGCTCTCTCTTCCCTGCTGTTCTAGAGCTCTACTGCTCTGGCATAGTCAAGGAGTCTCTCTGGTGCCTGTGGTGGCCAGAGAAGGGAGGACCTGGTTGGGTTGGGGGCTGGGCAGGTAGTATGATATGCTTCAGACTCCTTGTTGCCAGTCTCAGCTCAGGATCAGTCCATGACTAACGGGAGATGTGGGACAAGGACAGCCAGTGGTCCCTTGGGCCTCCTCAGCTTGTGCCCTTTGTCTTCACTGGAAAAGGTGACTGGATCTTCTTTAGGGTGGGCTGGACAAAGGTGCCTGGGTCTTCCACCTGCACTACCTTGAAGTTTCTACATTGATAATGGAGGAGACGCACCCGTGCGCGCGTGTGTGTATGTGTGTGTATAGAGACCCAGCCAGATCAGACAAGCCTACTGGATCTCAGGTCCCTGCAGTTCAACAGTCTTGGGCCCACAGCAGGTGTCTGGGACAGATGCTGAATAGAGCCTTTGTCCCCCTTGGGTCTTCTCAGTAAGCAGAAGGCTAAATTCCCAAAGTGATACCTTTGGGCAAGGATCCTCTGTGAGCCAGGGCAAGGGATAAGCTAAGGAGCCCTGTCTATGTGTGCCCTCTGGGGTCCTACTGCAGAGTGACCCCCCCCCCCCAAAGAAACCAAAACCAAAACAAACAAACAAACAAAACAACAAGAAAAACCCCAGACACCTGCATTATATGTGACTCTTAACATTGGGGCTTAGATGTGGGTGGCACACAGTAGGTGTGCAGTTCATCTAGGTGGTGGAGAGAAGTGAATGAGAAAGAAAAATAGTTGTTGGGGCAAGGTGGGCATGTACAGAGAGCCATTTTATAGATGAGGATACAAAGTTTTAGGGACAATGTAACCTTCACAAAGTACAACCTGCCTGGTCTCCCCGTTGGTGCCTGCCTGTCTGTATATAGTCCACATACTGGGTAAACAACTTGCTGGACCACAGGAATCCTTAGTGCTCCAAAAGTTTCCCCTCCTCTTTTTCTGCTCTCTCCCCTCCTCCCTCTTCCTCTTCTCCCTTTTCTCCTCCTCCGCCTCCTCTTAACCTTTGGTTTTATCACGGTATTTTCAGAAGTGCACACAGGATATTTTGATCATATTATTCTGACTTCACTCACTCTTGACTTCCACCCCAATCTGGCTGATCCCCACTTTCACACAGACCTCTGTCTACTTTCATATACTTTGTTATTGCACTAATATTATCAGTTGTGCATATGCCTGGATATGCAAAGCTGTCAGAGGACAGCTTTGTGAAGCCCATTGTCTCCTTTCATATTTACATCAGTTTCAGGGGTCAACTCAGGTTGCCAGGCTTGGCCCACCTTGCCAGCTATGTATGTATGTATGTATGTATGTATGTATAATATATGTATATATATATATTCATATATGTATATATACATATATATTATTTTTCTGGTTTTCACATATGAAAGAAAATGTATGATGTTGGTCTTTCTGGACCTGACTTGCTTCACTTAATATGATAGTCTTCAGTTTCACTCACTTTTTTACAAATGACATAATTCCATTCTCCTTTATAGCCAAATAATACTTTACTAAATAGAAAATACTCATAAAGTTAGTATATACAATTTCCTTACATATCCATCTGTTTATGGGCATCTAGGCTAGTTCCATACCTTGGATACTGTGACTTTTAGGCAATAAATATGGAAGTGCAGATATCTCTGTTAAGTTGATGGTTATTCCTTCAGGTGCTGTCTTTTTTTTTAATTTATTTATTTATTATTATATGTAAGTACACTGTAGCTGTCTTCAGACACTCCAGAAGAGGGAGTCAGATCTCGTTACGGATGGTTATGAGCCACCATGTGGTTGCTGGGATTTGAACTCCGGATCTTTGGAAGAGCAGTCGGGTGCTCTTACCCACTGAGCCATCTCACCAGCCCCCCTTTCAGGTGCTGTCTTAGTTAGGGTTTCTATTCCTGCACAAACATCATGACCAAGAAGCAAGTTGGGGAGGAAAGGGTTTATTCAGCTTACACTTCCATACTGCTGTTCATCACCAAAGGAAGTCAGGACTGGAACTCAAGCAGGGCAAAAAGCAGGAGCTGATGCAGAGGCCATGGAGGGATGTTTCTTACTGGCTTGCTTCCCCTGGCTTGCTCAGCCTGCTCTCTTATAGAACCCAAGACTACCAGCCCAGAGATGGTCCCACCCACAAGGGGCCTTTCCCCCTTGATCACTAATTGAGAAAATGCCTTACAGTTGGATCTCATGGAAGCGTTTCCCCAACTGAAGCTCCTTTCTCTGTGATAACTCCAGCTTGTGTCAAGTTGACACAAAACTAGCCAGTACAGATGCATACCCAGGAGAAGAACAACTGGGTCTTGCTGTCCTTTAAGGAACCTCCATGCTAATATCCACAGTGGCTTCACTACTTTATAATCCCACTGCCCAAGCAAGACTTTTCCAGGAGAGATACAACACACATGTCTATCACCCTGTAAGTGTTACAGGAATCCTGGCAGCTGGGAGCCAAGGAATACCCCCAAAGTCACACCACAAAACAAAACTCACACCAGAGATTTACTGGGAAAAGGACAACAGGGTGCCTCTGTTCAGGAGAGAAGCAGCAAAGAGCTGAACAGGAGGCAGGTTATACAGGATTGCTTGAAGATCGGAGTTTCCCAGAGTGGTCTGTTCTTGGGGCAAACTTAGGGATTGGTGGGAATTTGTGGCCTAATCATGGGCTTTTTTTTTTCTCTGTAGTCTGGAGCTTAGCTGACTGCATCTTGAGGGTCTGGAACACGTCCTGATGGCTGTTGGAGTACTCTGGCAATGAGGCCTAGCTACTCAGGTCTCAAGGGGCTTACACACTCCAGAAAGAGAGTCCACAACAGACCAGATACCACCAAAGTCCAGCTTAGTGAACTAATGAATTTTATTGGTGTTACTTGTAGGAATATGGGTGAGGGGTTACTTACACGAGCAGAAATAACCCAGAAACAGATACATCACCAAAGCCACCCAGCATCGGTACAAAAGCTAGAAACCCAGAGCCCACTGCACAACTTGAAGGCAACTCAACAGGTTGAAGACTCCCTTTCAGGTGCCTCAGGTCTTAGCCTCTTCCAGGCAGCTAAGTTCTAGGCATTTTGGTCTCAGCTTCCTGAGTCTCCTTTACAGTATGGGTCCTCTGAAAATGACTATTAGCTGTCTTTAGTATTTAGTCTATGGGAGGCAGAGGGGCCTAGTGAATCTAATCAGTTTCAGGGACTTCCTGAAGCTATCTTGAGTTGTTTATTTCCTGTTTTAAGGAGCTTCCCTGAAGGAGGGAGTTTCACTCTCAGAGGAAACTGCTACACAAAACACACCAGCAACACATAAACATTCATCTAACCCGCTACAGACACCAGCATTTGTTGATTTTTGGTTTTGTCTGTTTGTTTGTTTCTATGACAGCCATTCTGACTGCAGTGACATGGAATCTCATCACATCTTTGATTTGTCTTTCCTTTATGGCTATAGACATTAAACACCTTTTCGTGTCTCTGTTGGTTACTTGCTCTCTTTTGAGGACTATTCAACTCATTTGACCTTTTAATTGCTGGGTTCAATTTCTGAGTTCTTTATATATTCTGTATACTACTCTCTCATTGGTTGAATAGCTGGCAATGATTTTCCTCCGATCCCAGACTGGCTCTTCACTCTGTTGCTTTTCCTTTGCTGTGCAGAACCCTTTTAGTTTGAGGCAAGCCATGGCGCTTGCTTTGAGGAAGAGGAAAGGTAGAAGGAAACACGGAGACCCTGGTGAGCTCCACAGCCCTAAGTGGTGTGCAAATACAACAGACCTAAGAGCCACCGAGTGAGGGACCTGAGCGGATGCTACCTGAAAGGACCAGAGTTGGCACAGGACACACCAAAGACCAAGATCTCAGCACAAAGGAGATTTATTTGCCCCAGAGGGACAAAGGGCAGGGACTAAGAGTCAAAGACAGGGGAGAGAGGACTGGGGAAAAGGGAAGGGAACAAAGGATAGGGAAGGGATGTTTGTCTGGGGGGACAAAAGACTGCCACTGGGTAGAGAGAAGACAAATGTGGTCTGCAGGCAAATGGAAATTTATAAAGAGAAAAGGGGAAACCATGTGTTATGATGAACTGTTTAACATTCATTGGGCATGTTAATTAGGGTAGCCAAAAGGAGGCTTTTGATTACTGCACTTCAAAACTTTGATAGTTGGACATTGGTAATCAGTCTAAGAGGAAGGAAGTGGCCAAATAAGGGAATAGATCTTGGTGGCTAGCTTTAGGAATGTCACCTAACAGTTTAGCAAGGTAGAGGGAATCAGGGAAAGGCACGGCCTTCCAGAGCCATGTTTGCCATACTCAGGCTGGCTAGGGCCCTTCACTACCTGTATAGATCTGAAGCCTCAGAGGAACTCTCCTGGCCCAAGTCTGTCAGACTCAACTCAAGCCCAGCATGCTTTGCTTCCTTGGTTAATTTTATGCAGGTTCCACCCTCCTAGAATCACTTCCTGGGTGCTGCCTGACTTCTAACTCAGCTCTAGTTCATTGATGATGGAGAGCTTGAACTTGTGTGTGCTTTGTGTTAGAGTTAGCAAGACCCTAGGCTTCGAGAAGGAAGCAGAGAGGGTCTAGGTGGCTGGAAGGGGTTCAACCCTTCAACCACCCTTCACACACACACACACACACACACACACACACACACCCCTACCTGCTACCTCTTAACAATGACCTTTGGCAACTAGGTCATTTCTCAGAACCTCAGTTTCCTTAACTTTAAAGTGGGGTGATATTAACTACCTAGTCACAGGCTTGCTGAGTGAAAGCAACAGGATGTTATAGGTTATAACTGACTAGGAAGCCTGGCACATAATGGCTATACAATAAGAAGTAGTAACTGTTGTTATCAGCAATCTTCACTGGGCAGCTCTTAGGTGACGGTCTCTGCCCCAGAATCCATCTTAGAGGAAGCCTGCCTCTTCTCTGGTTTCTTGGCATTCCAACCCTGAACCATGATGTCAGCCATAGGTATGTGCCTGTGTCATTTGCTGTTGGTGCCAGTATTGTGTCCTGCACTCTGTCTATTCTCATTCTGTCCCTGGACTGTCCCAATCCTGAGAGGTGAGACTGAGTTTCTTGGGCTTCCACATAACAAAGGGATATGACATCCTTGGTCCAAATACTGACTTCCCTGGCTGGCCTACTAGAGCTAGGGAAGACACCACTGAGATGAGACCAGGGGTGGTAAGTGGCTGACCAGGGGCAGGCAGAGCATAAACCTACAGACAGGTACTTCCAGCTTCCTGCCAGCCACCTGTCACACAGCCGTCTGGACCTGTCTATGCTGGAGGAGGTCACTGAAGAAGGTAGCCAAAGCTAGCCTGTGAAACTCTAGTCACATGGCAGGCTTGGATGTCATAGCTTCTAGAATTTCCTCTCAGTCTGTGAGCTTAAACAAGGCTATCTTGAGTGCTCAAATCCAGCAGACCTCTCAGGGGAGGTGGGTCCATCTGAGGCAGGACTAAGGCTGTGGATGCAGGTTTGTGTGAGTGTGCTTGTGTATGTGTGTGGTAGATGAACACATGTACATATACAGCTGGACATCTGCAGAGGACACAGGATGATTATAATACCCTGCTTTAGTATCCCCTGCCTTACTCCCTTGAGACAGGGTTGCTCATTGAACCTAGAGGTAGACTTGTGGCCAATATGCGCCATTAGTCCTCCTGTCTCTGCCTGCCACTGGCCTGGAGTTACGAGTGTATGTTAATTACCATGCCCATTTTTTTTATGTGAGTTTTGGAGATTTGAACTCAAGCCCTGAGTCTTGTGCAACACGCTGTCTTACCACCTGCTGAGCCATCTCCCTTGTCCAGTGTTGCTTTCTACACTGAATTTTTATTTGAAATGAGGAGGGAGGATGAGAAAGGGGCTTTGCTGTGCTTCTCTGCAATGTTGAATACAACCTGCACCATCCACCCATCCCATGCCCTGCCCTAGCTCCTCTTAGCTCCCCTGTTACCATGCAGCTTTTGTCTCTCTACTACCACTTCTCCATTGACAAAGTCAAACCAGCCCTCCTCTGTGCCTTGGCCATTCCCTCTGCTTGACATACTTGCCCCTCCTCCTTACTCAAGGGATTCCTTCTTCATTCCTGGGAATTTCCATGCTGCAGGGAAGGTGCCCTTTCAGGCCCATATCTCTAGTGGGAACTTAATTATTAAATTGTTCCTTGCTTCTCTCTGTGTATCTCTGTATGTGAATGCATGCATGTGCTTACCATGTATGTAGGACAGAGGATAGTCTATGCATCATGCGTAGACCACGAACTCCGGGAATTGAACTCGGGTCCCCATGCTCCTGTGACAAGGACCTCACACACTAAGCCATCTCCATGGCCCCATTGCCTCTCTTTTTAATCTCCCTACAGTCATGGGGACTCTCTAGAGCTGAGTTAGTCTTTGGAAGTTTAACCTCTTTCTAAGGTGCAGTGCCCAATTCTACAGGTGCTTCCTAGGGTCTTCTGGATCCATGCTGTCAGACAGGGAACTCTGAGGCTCATCTGGAAAGTTCTTCTGACTTTCCAAGGAGGGTCATGGCATGTAATGTAAGGCTCATTGACCACCAGAGAACCTACCACCCTCAGCACAGGTAAGGATACATAGAGGGACACTTCACAGCTAAAAGGACAGGGCTTGTGGGAGACAGCAGCAGGATTGGTCCCCTAGCCTTCAGTAACAGCCCACTTATGAAAGCATGCATAAGGAAGGAACCCTGGAACTATGGAACCTCAGCCTCCTAGCTACTGAAGACGGGAGATTCAAGTGGGGAGTCTGTGAAGGGGAGGCAGAGGCTCAGATGAACGCAAGCCGCAGCAGTATGGAGTGCTAGGGGGCGCCAAGCTTTCTCTACCAGCAGGTGGTTGCGAAATGCTGGGGACCAAAGCCTGGACACTGGCAGCCCTAACTAGCTCAACAGGCCAATCAGACAAGTCAGTGAAAACAGGAAAAGGAGATTTATTCACTGTGGTTATACTAGGAAGAGGAACAAAGAGGCCCAGTGACCCCCGGCAAGTCCATGTTGGGATCCTGACACAGGGTTTAAATAGAGGCTATGCAAACCAAACAGTCCCTGGTAAGTAAGTCTGGTCCTGCCAGTCACTGACCCATCTTTGGTCTCAGCTCCAGTCTCTCTGGCAAGGTGGTCTGACAAGCTGTCAAACCGTATGAAATCTCTTGCTGGGAGACACGTTCTCCCTCTGCTGGAACTGGGCTTTAGCCTTTTCCTTCTCCCTGTGTGAAATTCCTGGGGAAATTCCAGTTTCTTGGAGTACGTTGTCTCAATGGCCTGACAGCAGAAGGAAGGAGCATGCATATCTCTTTAGAGGTCTTCGCGCTGTCAGGATGGTGACAGGGGTCAAGCTTGCCTCTGCCTGGGTGAAGCTATGGGTCCCAACAGGGATATCAGAGAGGTTCCGAAGACAGATGGCTATCCGTAGTGTCTTTGGGGAAGCCCTGGACAGGGGTCAGTACATGAAGAGAGTTAAGAACAGACACTTCTAAACATTTCAATTTCAACTCACTATGAAGAAAAATAAATCAGGTCCCAGAGCCTTAATCACTGTCTACACTTGAAGGTCATCTACCAACATAGACATTCTGAAATGAAAATTTCAAAAATATAAATAAAAAGCATTTCTTTTTTTTGTGTGTATACATCTCCTGTGGACAGACCTCAGCATGACCAGGTTGGAAGGCTCACAGATTCTGCTGTGGGGCCTGGCTTTCATCTACTGCTTGGTAGCTTAAACTTTAGAACCATGTTCTTCTTCTGTAAAATGGGACAACAATTCCTACTTGCTGCGATTTCAATGAGGTGCATGCACAGTGTGTCTGGGATAGGGCTCTGCAGGCTGGTAGATCTCCTGGGTGGTAACCAGGGTGATTGTCATCGTGGGTGAAGGTTCTCCCTTTCGCACTAATGTAAATGGAACTCATCTCTAAACACCAGGGCCAGCAGGCTCTGTTTTCGGGGTTGCTCCACTGTCACCAGAGATGCTAGGTCATGACCAAGCACAGCCCTGTGACTAAGATGACAATTTCCCTTTACAAGAGCCAGTGCTCAGCTGCTCTGTCATTGCCAACAGGAAAGGTTAGCCCTGGAAGCAGGCTATGAGAAGGCTGCCTGGTGTTTCCTAGGATGAGGCCAGGGAGCCGGTCCAATTTCAGATTCCTCTGTTCCTTTAGAAATAATTGAAGTGTCAGCTTGGGTTCACAGGCTGGTCACAGCTTCGATCCCTCTCTAACTTCCTAAGGCAAGTCCATGAATTATACAGTGTGGGAGCAGACGGTACTAAGGAAGGCTGCATCACAAGCCGGGCTTAATAAGGACACTCCAGCTATTCTTGGAAGGCATTTGCAAGTCAAAAATATGGCGCACACCGAGCTCTGATGTCGCCTTTAGAGTCTGAGCATTTCAGCTGGGTCAGCACTATTTTATGTCACATGCCATCAGCAAGAAGTGAGGAGGGGCAGGGTACTTTGTTTGGCTTTGTTTTCATCTTAACTTTTCGGTGATAGCACAAATGGTCAAATGGGTCTGCCTTCCCCCACCTCAGCTCCCAGGCCTGTCAATGCCTCTCCCCTGGGCTGGGCTGGGTCCCTAGCTGGGGAAGGAAGAGGTGTCCTCGTCATCAGAGCCTTGGGCTAAGTGGCAAGGAGATGAAAGTGTGTCTGTTTTCTTTCATATGTTTTGGCAAGACTCTGCGTAGCCTTACTTACCAGTCCCTAGAACACGCTGGGACTATGTTAGAGACTAGGCTGACAAGGAGAGAGGGGGCAGGATGAATATTTCACCACTGAGCCAAAAATAGCAAGTGTGTGTGTGTGTGTTTGTGTGTCTATGCACACGCGTATGCAAGTGTATGTTTGTATTTGAGTGTACCTGTGTGTGTGTGTGTATGTATGTATGTATGTACATTTGTGTACACACAGGCCAGCCTTGGTTCTTGTTCCTTTAATTGTCCCACATTGGTTTGTGTGTGTGTGTGTGCATGTACACACAAGTCAGAGTTCAGCCATAGTTCTTGTTCCTTTAATTGTCCCACATTGGTTTGTTTGTGTGTATGTGTGTGTGTGTGTGTGTTTACCTGTACACACAGGTCAGAGGCCAGCCATAGTTCTTGTTCCTTTAAGTGTCCCACATTGGTTTTATAAATAGGGTCTCCTGTGGGTCTGGCACTTGCTGAGTAGGCTCAGCTTCCTGGACAGGGAGCGCCAAGCGTTCACTTGTCTGTTTCCCGTGCAATGGCGTTATAAGCTTGGGCCATTGTGCCTGGCTCCTTTGCTTTTAAGATTTCTTTTTATTTTTAACTATGTGTGCATGGCTGTTGTGAGGATATGTGCACACACATGAAGTTTCCCTCAGAGGCAAGAAGACGGATTCAGATCTCCTGGAGCTGGAGTTACAGGTGGCTGTGAGCCGCCTGATGTGAGTGCTGGGAACTGAATCTGGGCCCTCTGCAAGAGTGGCAAGTGCTCCTAACCTGTGAGCCACCTCTTCATCTACAGCACTCCTCCTCAAAACATGGACTAGGGGTGAAACCTGGGTTTTTCTGTTTACAAAATAAGTATTTTACTGGCTAAGGTATCTCCCTGCCACCCCCATCCCAATCTAGTTTTAAACATTAGATAGCTCAGAGGAGACAGACAAGGTCATCAAGGCTGAGGGTCACGTGGGACAGCCCAAAGTGGGAGCACCTGATGAATCCAAATGGTTCTCTTGAAGCTTCTGGGAGAATAGTAGCTTCCCTTCATGATGCTGGGAGGATGGAAGCTCCCTGTAGCTACGCTGTATGCCAGAGCTTCAGGCTTCCCGGTTGGACGTCTCAGTACATGGCGGGAGGCAGTCTGTCTACAAACTCAGGATGTGATGGAAAAGGCAAGCAGGTCTTATGCACGGGAGGCTTGGACCAAGACTGTCTAAAATGTCTCTATGCATCCATAGTCTGGTCACTGGTGACAATGAAGACTCGTGGCTTCCCTAGCTCATTTCCTAGGATACTGGAGGGCCAGTAGCATCTTTGTGTTTGAGTAGATGTGTTTTGGAACCTCTCAAGTACAAACCCAACCTGGTACCGATGAATGGTTTTAGGGTGGCAACCAAACACTGGCTGTCCTGTGTCCACTCAGGCCATCCATCCGTCCTCATCCTCAGCAGACCATCTCTGCTCAAACCTGAATCTCTCCAGGAAGCCCCTAAGGACCATGTCCCGGGAGAAAAGGCCCTGATTTGGAGGATGGGTAACACAGCTTAGCAGGTAAAGGAGCTTGCAGAACAAGTCAATAGTCCTCAGCCAGAACCCATAGAAAAGTGTCCACAACTCCACATAGATTGTCCTGTGACTTCTATACATGCATTTTGATCTATGCGTTCAATCATTCCCCCTCTGTCTCTGTCTCTCAGTGTCTCAGTCTCTCTGTCTCTGTCTCTCTCTCTCACACATACACACCTGGAACTCCCTAGGCTGTGTTGCTGCTGCTGGTCCTCACCTTAAGATGGACTAGGTCATTCTAAGTCTTCGGTTCAGATGCTGGGGGTGAGCTCTGGGCTCAGGTGCTGTAATAAATACATGTGGCTTTTCTTCTACTTTAAGAATGTGTCCCAGGTATACAGGTTGTCCTGCTTAGGATTCTGGGTTAAAGGATACTGAGCAAACATGGCAACAGGATACATACTGGACCACAAATCAGGACAAAGTGTTTCCTATTCAGCAGCATCACACAGCAGCCTGCCAGGGCTTCTCTACCTCATCTGCAGCACACATATGTGGGAGTCACAAGTCAATCCCATATTTCTTTCTGCAGGATGCAGTTCCCTGCTCCAGTGCTGGCATTACGAGCACACACTATCTCATCTGGCCTTTTAAAATATGGAATGCAGCTTAGGTCTCCATGCTTGCTCGGTGACAAGTACCTCACTGACTGAGCCATCTCACCAGGCTTCTTCCTCTTTATTCCCCCCCCCCCATGTTGCAACAGAAATGGAGTCAAGTCCATGGTCCCCTCCCATAGGATAATCTGATCCTGGGAAGACAATGGGTGTGGATGCTTGCTAAGCAGTGGTGATGCCTCACTCCCTTGGAGACTCAGATGCTGTCTTCTGTCGTTACCCAGGATGCACTTCTCCCCAACACAGCAACTGTTCCACTTTTGTTCATGGTTGTCCTTTCACTGCTGCACTCTGCAAACCCTGATGCACCCTGATGCATCCTCTGGCCTTACCTCCTGGTATGGATCGTATGCCTGAACCTCTGATGTAAGAACACGCACTCTTCAGCCTTGCCAACTGTTTCTATGGCCTTAGGCTGCGACATGGATTGACCGAATCAGAATGATCTCATTGGAATGTGTCTTTGCTGGACATGCATTCGCCATGTCTTTGGTCATCCATCAGTGTTACCTTGTTCCAGTGAGACTCTTTCATCAGCATCTGTTCCCACGGATGTCTGCTGAGACCGCCCACCTAACCCTGTCTTTGGATAGATGTTCCCTATCTTTGCTGACATCAGCTGGGACATGACAATGTCATTCCTCTTCTGGGCCCAGATGACAGCTTTGCCAGCTGTTGTGAGTCCCCTGGGAAGTTCTGTCTTCTCTCCACAGGCCTGGAGGGGCCTATCTGATATCTCTACAGCAGACTGGGGAGTGGGGTTCTGTCCTGGACAGTTTTATGTCAACTTGACACAAGTTAAAGGCATCTGAGAAGGGAACCTCAATTGAAAAATAATGGCTAAATTAAGATGGGGCTGTAGGCAGGCAAGCCTGTAGGGCTCTCTCTTAATTAGTGATTGATGGGGAGGACCCAGTCATTGTGGGTAGTGCTACTCCTGAGCTGCTGGTCCTGAATTCTGTAAGAAAGCAGGCTGAGCAAGCCATGTAAAGCAAGCCACTGAGTAGCACTCCTCTGTGGCCTCTGCATCAGCTCCTGCCTCCAGGTTCCTGCCCTGTTTGAGATCCTATCTTGACTTGATTCTCAATGGAGAGTAGTCCAGGATATGAAAGCCAAACTAACCGTTTCCTCCTCAAGTTGCTTTTGACCATGTTCTTTCATCACAGCAATCAGAAGCTTAACCAACGCAGGCTCTCTGGGCCCAACTGCCTGGTTCCTCCCTGGATTGTTGTCCTCCTTCAAGGCATGTGCCCATCCTAATCCCTCCTTTCTCATTTTAAAAACATGGCAGAAAATTCTGGTTCTGTAGCTTCCTTTGGGCCACAAGAGGCATGAGGACTGTGGTTACTTACCCCCACCCTACATATTGATGCTCATCCTCTACAGGCTCCTTCCATACACCTAAGCATCTCTATCAAAACTCTACAGCAAGGTGGCTTGGCTCTGCAGCTACTGCCTTTCGACACTCACATGGTTCCTTCTGAATTTTGCTTCCGATGGCACTGGGAATGGACAGAGTTCTTACAAATCAGATCTCAGCATCCCAGGGCTTGTCTCTGCCATTCGTGCCTTAAATCTCTGAGATGAGACTAACTGATTGATTCTCAGCATGATGATTCTAATGTGTGCTTGCTAATTCTTCTATTTGTCTTCCCTCCCTCACCTCCTCCTCTTCCTCTTTTCCCTTTCCCATCTTTTATGTAGCCCATGTTGTCTTCAAACTTGCTGTGTGACCAAGGATGACCTTGAATTTCTGAGCCTCTTGCCTCTATTGTATTCCAGTTAGTGGTGTGTCCACCTAGCACACACAAAGTCCTGGGTTCACTCTCCAGAAACCACGCATGGTGGCATGCATCTCTGATCCCTGTACTTGGAAAATGGAGGCAGGAGGACCAGAAGTTCAGCATCATTTTTGGCTGTGTAGAGGTTCGAGACTAGCTTGGGAGTACAGAAAATGCTGTGTTCAAAAATGGGGTTGTAGTGGTTTAAAAATACTTGAAGACTGTTTTTTAAATTTAAAATTGCATTATTTTATTGCTTTCTCTGTGTGTACTCATGTGCGCGCTCTCTCTCTCACAGACACACAGACACACAGACACACACACACACACACAGAGAGAGAGAGAGAGAGAAAGAGAGAGAGAGAGAGAGAGAGAGAGAGAGAGAGAGAGAGAGAGAGAGAGAGAGAGAGAGAGAGAACAAATGTACAAGTCAGAGGACAGGGCTAGAGAGATGGCTCAGCGGTTAAGAGCACCGACTGCTTTTCCAGAGGTCCTTGAGTTCAATTTCCAGCAACCGCATGGTGTCTCACAACCAACTGTAATGGGGTCTGATGCCCTCTTCTGGTGTGTCTAAAGAGAGCAATGGTGTACTCGTATACATAAAAGAAATAAATAAAAGTCTTTAAAAAGAACAAGTCAGAGGACAACATATGGGAATTGATTGTCTCCTACTGTGTGGGTTCTAGGGACTGAACTCAGGTTATCAGGCTTGGCAGCAAGCACCTTTACCTACTGAGCCATCTTGTCGACCTGAAAAGTATTTCTTGCTTATCTGTTATGAAAGGGTTGGGAAGGCGGTAGGCCATACATAGTGGAGAGTCTGATGAGTGTTTCTGTCTGGAGGAGGAGGAAGAGAGATTTTGGAAATGCATATGACCAGTAGCAGAAGACAGGGGCTCAGCAGGAAGCAGGGTAGAGATGGCTCAGGATAGGAACTGCTCTGAGGGGAACATTGGCCTATGTGCTGTGTTCTATGGCTGCCCATCAACTTCCCACCCTCCTGCAGGAGGGTAGCACCTCCCTCCCTGCCTGTTGACTTCAGACTTGGGGATGTGACTTAGTTTGTCCAATGACCCACTTTGGGGCTGACACTTTCAGTGTAGGCATGGATGTCACTTGGCTCCCCACAGGGACTGCTTAGTTCTCCCAGGTTTCAGAAAGAGACAGCAATAGCAGTGAGCATGACTTGTGGTTACCCAGCTGTGGTACCTGAGTCCATTGACACCTGGGCAGAATTATTTGTTATTGAACCATAGCCTAGCCTAGCCTGATTGATACTCTGTAGTTGGGTGGGGTTAGGAGGGAGTTTATGTAACTGGGCATCAACTTCTTTCCCTTTTAACTGGTTCACCTGGGGGTCTCTGGGTGCTTGTGACTAGAAAGAGCCAGTATAAAGGACCCTGGACATCTCATCTGTTCAATCCATCCTCAAAGACTAAGAAATCGGGAACCAGAATGGGAAAAACATGGGAAACAAAGGGAAATTCAAAGCCTTTTTTTTTTCCCTGGTTAGGATAAATGCAACTTTACAGAAAAAAAATTAAATGGCTCTTTTTTTTTTTGGTTACCACAAAATGTCACTATTATCACAGATGACATTAATTTCTAAGAGAAAAAGAAGAAAATATGTCACAATTCTGTTTTGTACATATGCTGATTAAATGAAAAGTTTATAGCAGATGCCAGCTTCAAATAAGGACATATAAATATTTAATTGTTTGTCTGCATGTATATATTTCTGTATACACAATACATGTCTGCATGCACACAGGACACTGGTTCTCAGTGGGATGGCTTCATTTCTAGGGAATGTTTATCAATACCTGGAAACATTTTTGTTTGTCCTAGCTGAGGGTCTGGGGTCCTCCTGGCATCCATGGGAAGAGGCTTGGAACACTGCTTATCTTGCAAAGCTCAGGACAGCCTCTGTTATCTGCCTTGGATGTAAACACTGCTGAGACAGAAGCCAGATGTTCTGGTGTACACTTGTAATTCCAGCACTTGAGAAATGGAGGGAGGAGGATTAGGAATTTAGGGTCATCCTCTGTTATGTGACCAACCTAGGCTAAATGAAACCCTGTCTCAAAAGAAAAATCACTTAAAAATAAACAACAGTATTAGAGTTGAGAAGTATTGGCCTAGGCCCACATCTGTGATGGCTATTCTTGGATGTCAACTTGACTACATCTGGAATGAACTAAAACCCATGTGTTTGGGCACACCTTCGAGGGATGTTTTTATAATTAAATCATTTAGAGTGGGAAGACTTCTAATCTAAATCTTTGGGGTGGGAAGATCCTCCTTTAATCCGGACCACACCTTCTCCTGGAAGCCTACATCGAAGACATGGAAGAAGGAGGCTGTTCCCCTGCTTGCTCTCACTCTCATTAGCAAGTCCAATTCTTCACTGGCATTAGAGCCTACTTCTTCAGGATCCCAGCATCTACTGAAGACCAGCTCAGGCATCTAGCCCCGGCATGGTTGGATTCTTGGACCTCCCATTGGTAGACAGCCATTATTGGGCTAGCTGGACCACAGCTTGTAAGTCGTTCGAATACTCTAATATATATGTGTGTATACACATATACACATAACACACTCACACACACACACTCCTCCAGAGAACCCTGATTAATAATAACACCTGAAACAGAAACTCTGAGGGTAAAATGTGTGATGACCCGGCATGGCCGGGTCACATTCTTCAAGCATGGCCATTTACATACCCGATAGATTCTTTTAACAGTTCCATCTTGCCTTACTCACACCGAGGTCACAGGCTGGGGGAAGGCCATCAGCCTTCACAGTCTTGGTGATGTTTTGCCCCCTAGGGAAGATACACAGGGTCAGTCCAGAGCCAAGTTCAGCTTTCTTTTGAGAACTGCCAGTTTACCTGTGTGCTATGTGGCATCCGTGGGAGTTCAATTGTGAAAGGTGAAAGTGTGGGGTTGGATTGGGGAGGGACATTGGTAAGGAAAGAGCAAGGTATTTCATAGTCTTATGAAGATACATATGTTGTTACTTTTATTTTATTCTTTCATTCTATATATGTATGTATGTATGTATGTATGTATGTATGTATGTATGCTGCTGTGTGTGCAGGCACATGTATGCATGGGTTGTGGAGGCCAGAGGTCAATCTACCCTGTTGTTCTTCAGATAATGTTCACTTTGGTTTTTGAGACAAGGTTTCCCATTGGGACCTACCAGTTAGGGTAGTCTAGCACCCAAGGATCCTCCTGTCTCTGCCTCCTCAGATCTGGGATTAAAAGGGTATGCCCAGCCTTTTCTTAAAGAGTGGGAAAGCCCTCAAGTTTGCTTGACAAACACTTTACCAATGGAGCCATCTTCTCAGCTTCACGATATGAATTTTAATGTATTGTATTAAATATTGGCTCCTAGAGAATGCTTGGGTGTAGATTGTTCTTATGCAGATAAAGATGTAGGATTTTGTAGTTATATGCTGTCTGTCTGTCTGTCTGTCTGTCTGTCTGTCTGTCTGTCTTCTCTGTCTCTGTCTGTCTCAGTCTTTGTCATACTCTCTCTCTCTCTCCTCACACTCATACATATATATGAATGAGACTTAGTACACACATTAGTAGTGGTGGGGGACTTTTACTGTCCAGATAGTCACTGCTAACTAAAGTCCCACACAGATTACCATCCTTGTGACATCACCGGGCTACAGTGATGCTGTAAGAGCAAACAAGTCACCTAAACCTGGAATAACAAGCAGCTGGGCTGCTGGAAAAATAGGTCATTTTAAACTTTTTACTTCTCAGTTGAGGGAGTCAGAAAAAAATGCAGAACAGCCAGCAAGACGAGGACAGGCAAGATGGTCCAGTAGGTAAAGGCCTTACCACCCAGACTGATCTTGACAGAGACTGATCAAACCTTAGTTTGATCCCTGGAAACCAGCGGATGGAAGGAGAGGACCAATTAATGAAAGCTGGCCTCTGACTTCCACACAGTTGCCATGATATGACTTTGACACATGGATGAGAAGAAATAAATGTGATTTTTAAAGTGGTGGGCTAGTGGGATGTTCGATGTCAGGTGGGTCCCATCAGAGGCTTGGGTAGGTGTGGGATTGGGAGAGGGGAAAGCAGGAAGGTATTGTAGACTCAGAATGTTGCTGTGTGTTATGTTGTTAATTTTAAAAGTTTAAATAAACAAACAACATGGTTGTCAGAGCTCGGAAGGACAGCTTTCCACCCCATCTGATGCCCTGTGAGCTCATATTTTCAGCTGACAGAACAGAGTCTGGCTTCAGGTCTTAGTCATGTGGTCTGAGAGGTCTTGGACTAAGCCGTGCTGGAGTCTTTTTTAAAATGTAATATATATATATATATATATATATATATATATATATATATATATATATATATGGGTGTTTGTCTGCATGTAAGTACGTGTACCAGAAGAGGGCATTAGATCTCATAGTATTAGCTACAGATGATTGTGAGCCACCATGCAGTTGCTAGGAATTGAACCCAGGACCTCTGGAAAAGCAGCCAGTGCTCTTAACCTCTGAGCCATCTCTCCACCCTCATGCTGGAGTCTAACATCTCAGTCCAAGAACCCTGTTGTTTGGGTTTGGATATGAAATCTCCCCATAAGCTTTTGTCTTTGAACACTTGGTCACCAGCTGGTGGTTCTGTTTCAGGAAGGTGTTGGGACGATTGGGGAGCAATCTTAAGGGTTACTAACTTATGGTGTATTCATCCTTCTGCCAGATGGCTTAATTTTCCTGCAGGTACAAAGTCAGAAGCTTGCCCTGCTGGACGGTGAGCCCCGCAATGAGGCAGAATGCTGTGACGCAGGGGCTGTCAGGATTGCCCTGCTGGGTCAGGTACCCCCTTCTCTTCACTAACCTGAAGGACACTTTAAGCCTTAGACTTGAGTTGGTACCATGACAGCTCATACCTTCCATTTCTTTCTCCTTCTGACATGCCTTCCTAGACTGCAATAAGAAAAAGACATAAATGACATTTTGCCAGCTCTGGTGGCACAGGTCTCAAGAAACTGAGGCAGGAAGATTGAAAAAAATTCAAGGCCAGCTTGGACTATGGAGCTAGTTTAAAGCCAATCTAAGCAACTTAGTGATACCCTGAATCAAAATAAAAAGCAAAGGAAAGAAACTTGGGATGTAGCTAAATGATGGTGTTCTTGCTTGGTAAGTGAAAGGCTGTAGGTTTCCTGAGTATAAATAAGCAACTAAACAAACAAACAAAAATGTATAAGGCAGGAATGGTGATGTGTGTCTATAATCCCAGGACTAGGGAGGCTGGCATTTATCTTCCAGACTCCCTTGCAGCTAGATTTCTGAGGTGTGCAAGTAGAAGGGAGGTGAGTGTTAGGTTTTGGATAGGGAGGTGCCATGGAGGTTATTAGAAGAGTTGATTCCATGGACAGATAGAGAGGCAACAACGTGGTGGGAGCTCTGTGAAGAGTTTAGGACTGAGTACCAGAGACAGACAGAGTGATGGGGTCTCTGAAGAGAGAAACCAGGGCCCACATAGCAGAAGTAGGAGGTGTTTCATAGCAAGAGTGTACAGCCTGGCTCTTTCAATCCCAGGCAGGGGCCAGGGAAGTGGGTAGGGAACAGGTTGCTTTGGTGTAACTCACTTCCCAGTTAAGAAATCCTGGTACCAAGATGTCTGTTAGCTAGGGTCTCACCCTGTCAGAGCAGGGGCCTTGTGAACCAGGGATTGGAGGCTGCTGTTGTCTGAGCAGAGTCTAGTGTCTACAGTGAGGTCATCTTAGTGTAGCTTTTTGTTGCCTTCTGTGGACAAATGCGGATGCCATATTCCCCAGTGGAACATCACTAAGTGATAGGTTGTGACTACTGGCCTTAGCTAAGGGAGAAGCTGGCATCCCAATTTTCCACCTTCCTAGCTGGGTCACAGTGACAGCTCTCTGGTGGGTCAGCTCCCATATGGTGATGTCTCAGAAGACGTTCTTAGAAACCCCCAAAACACCATGAAACTTTATCTCCTTTTTGTTTTCATGTATGTGTATGTGTGTGTATAAATGTATGTATGAATATATGTTGTGACCAGAGATGAATGTTGGGTGTCCACCTCAATTGATCTCAATCTTATTTTTTTAGGTTATTTATTATTACTGTGTGTATATGCATGTGTGTATGGTGTGTTTGTGGTGTGTGTGTGTGTGGTGTGGTATATGTGGTGTGTGTCTGTGTGGTATGTATATGTGTATGGTGTGTTTGTGATGTGTGGGGGATGTGTGTGTGTGGTGTGGTATGTATGTGTGTATGGTGTGTGTATGTGTATGGTGTGGTGTGTTTGTGGTATGTGTGGGGTGTGTGTGTATGTGTTGTGTGTGTGTGGTGTGTATGTGTGTGGTATGGTGTGTGTGTTGTGTATGTGTGTGGTATGGTGTGTGTGTGTGTGTTTGTCTGTGTGTGGTATGGGTGTGTGTGTGGTGGGTGCATGTACACATATGTGTGCATGTGTGTGTGTATGTATGAGTGTATGGTGTGGTGTGTGAATGTGTGTATGGTATGTGATGTGGTGTGGTGTGTGTGTATGATATGTGTGTATGTGTGTGATGTGGTGTGGTGTGGTGTGCATGTGCGCATGTATGTATGTTTGGGTGTGTACTTGCCATGTGCATGTGTGGAGGTCAGAGGACTCTCTTGTGCAGTCAACTCTCTTCTTTCACTTTTACAGGGATTCTGGGGGACCGAACAAAAGTCTCATGAGGCCTTGTACAGCACTTTACCTGCTGAGCCATCTTGCTGGCCCCTCTACATTGTCTTTTGAGGCAGGGTCTCTCATTGAACCTGGAGCTCAGTGGCTAGATTGGCTGGCCAAAGAAACCCAGGGATCATCCTGCCTCTGCCTCCCCAGATCTGGGGTTCTGTGGGTGCTGGGGATTGAACTCAGGTTCTGATATTTACATGGCAAGTCTTTTATTGATTTCATGACCTCTCCAGCCCTTGTTCATATTTTCTTTTTAAAAAAATCCCTACATTAAATCTCTTATTGTTGAAAATGGCTACCCTATTACTGTTTCCTGCTAACTGATACAGACAGGACAGTTAGACCTGCTGAGCTGACAAAATGGACTTTGAACTGCAAAGTCACTCAGGAGGTGTCACAAAGGAAGTAGAAGAATTCCAGTTAGTCAGCAGGGTGACCCTGTGTCCAGGGTCAGGAGGACTGTCCCTACTTTTCTGGACTTACCCAGTTTTTCTTTCTTAAGCTGTCTTGGATTAGGGTGAGGCAAAGTACCTAAAAACAGCATTTAAAGAGGTACTCAGCCTCTGGGTCACGTGAAGACAGGGCCAGCCAATGAGGAGTGCAGTGTGTAGACCTCTCTGTTCTCTCTGGAGGGCTTTGCAAGCCTGCTCTGCCCTGTTCTGGTCTGCACTCGCCTCTCTGCACCCCGCTTCTATGCCAGAGTCTTAGCCTTGGAATGGAGGATTACTTGGAATGGAGAAATCCCACTCGTCATATCAACGTAGCATTTCCACGCAGCGTCATTAGGAAGGAAGCTGGGACATCAGTTCGTAAGCACTCCATGCCAGGACCCAGTCGCAAGGTTGAATAAATGAGGGGGGAGGCAGCTGAGCACCAAACCAGCTAGCCAGATGTGTTGAGAGAAGTGGTTTCCAATCTTCTTGATGCTGCGACCCTTTAATCCAGTTGTGTGGTGGTGACCCCCCAACCATAAAATTATTTTCATTGATACTTTATAACTGTAATTTTGCTACTGCTATAAATCACAATGTAAACACCTGTGTTTTCCAATGATCATAGGTGATCCCTTTGAAAGAGTCCTTTGACCCCTCCCCCAACCCTTGAGGAGTCATGATGCACAGGCTGAGAACCACAGTGGTCTAGAGGGATTACACATCTGAAGGAGACCTGGGATGTTGGAGGCTTTGACAGCAGAACAACTGGCAAATGGCCAGTCAGCAGACAGACCGGGAAGAGCCTCAACTTCAATGGAAATGATGGAAGGACAATGAGTGGGGAGGGACGTTCTTCATCTGTCAGACTGCTGGAAATTAGAGCTGGTGATGCTGGCTGTGGCAACCAGAGCTAAAGCCCTCTCTCATGGGGTGGGATGGGAAGGAGGGAGACCTGAGCTGAGGCCAGGGGACCTCTTGGCTACAGGGAACAGTGTGTATCTCTGGGAGGTTTCTCTTGTACCCATGACACCGGTGACCCATCCTCAGAGGGACGGGAAAGGGTACAGTGTGGCTCTGTAGTGACAAGTTTCTCAGACTTGCATTGTGAATGCTGCTCAGGTCTCCTGCAGAGTGTGGAGGGTGAAGAGATGCTGCAGCAAATGTTAGCTTGAGAACGCTCCCTCATCGACCACAGCATTTTCTAGTCTGTCCTTTTCTTCCTAAGTGCTTCCCTCTCCCGCTTCTCCCTCTCCAGCCCCTTCCCTGAGCTCTCTCTCCCCATCCCATCCCATCCCATCCCATTCCATCCCATCCCATCCCATCCCACCCCATCCAATCCCACACCATCCCATCCCATCCCATCCCATCCCATCCCATCCCATCCCATCCCATCCCATCCCACACCATCCCATCTCATCCCATCCCATCCCATCCCACACCATCCCATCCCATCCCATCCCATCCCATCCCATCCCATCCCCAGCCTCAGTGGCTTTCGTGTGAGTTCCAGATTGACTTAATGCTATTTCTGGCCCCAGAGCCTTTGCTCATGCTGTTCCCTCTCCTGTGGTGCCTATCCTCGAAACCTGGTTAGAAGAGCCAGTCCCCTGAGCTCAACCTAGCTGCTGTCGCTCCAAGGCCGTCCTCATCAGCTCTTTCTTCATGGTTGCCTCTGTGAGCAAGATCACATCTTTCCCCTTGTCCAGTTCTCAGCTTCAAGGCCACACACACTTTACTCAGAGACAGGGACTGCCTGTTGCATCAGAGGTTTGTCACAGGACAGTCACCCTCCCTCCTCAGAGGCTCCACAGTCATGGGCTCAACTCCATGCCCAGATCCAAGCCATATGAATGCGTCACTTTAGAAAAGGCTCTTCCAGGGCAGTGTTGCTTTCAGAGGACTGCACCTCAGACTGGCACGTGTCTGCAACCTCATGTGACCTGCCACCAGAGCCAGCCAGCTAAACCACTCCAGTCCTAAACCCCCTTCAGGAGTGGAGGTTCCTGTCACTATGTTTGGACCAAGTGTTACATCAGACTGTAAACCAGAGAGGATTTAGGTACCAGGTGTATGCTGCCACTCACATGGGCGTAGCTTTGGAACCAGGCGTGGCAGGAACTGGAGCAAGAGGGTGAGTGACAGTTTAAGGGGACTTGGCAACTCACAGAAGACACGGGCCTGAAGAAGGAAGCAGTAAGATCTTAGGAAAAAGAGAGGATGCATGATTTGAAACTGGAGGAGCAGACAGTGTGGTAAAGGCTAGAGAGGCTGTTACTTGAGATGACCTGGAAAACAGAGATGTTCCCAACAAAGAGGTGATCCTGCAAAGGAGTGACGGGACTGCAGGGAGGCAAACGCGGTCTCGCGCCTTGTGCAATGGACTTGTGATGAGGAGACTTTAAGACACAACCTCTGAGAGGGTTTCAGAACTGCTATGGGCCAGTAGAAACACTGCCCAGTCTGTTCAAGGCCTCCGGGCCTGCAGTCTCCACCAGTGACATTCTGAAGGGATAGTGAAGTTGATGTTCTTGCTTGAAGCCATTGACTTGGGAGGAAGCTTGCTGAGCAGCAGAGGGTCACTTAGACAACCTTGCTGATCCCGCCTTCTGCATTGCTCCTCCCCCTGGCCTTCCCTTACATATATGCCCATAGCTGGGCTGAGTTATGGGTGATACCTAGGACTGCCTTTGACCTTGTGCCGTCTCACCCTTGTTATGGATCGTGTCCTGATGACCTTGTCTTTGATCTACACGGGCTGAACCTGCTTTTAAGCCCTTATACCCTAGACTTAAAAATCTGCCCAGAGTTGAATAGAAAGTTCCTGGGGTCCTTCTTGTAGTCAGTAGGAGTCGGGCATGCCAGATCACGCCTATCATCCCAGCTCTTGGGATTTGAAGCAGGAGGATTTCTACAAACAGAGGCTAGCCTTGGCTACATAGTAAGTTCCAGCAAGCCTGGGATATAGAATGAGACCAAACCAGATAGCAGATATGGAAATGGAGGCTGGGCTGGCGCTATCAGATGAGAGCACTTCCAGTGGAACCCTAGGCATCAGTGGATCTTGGGCTACTCTGAAGTAGATGGTGATATTTTGGTAAATTAGTTTACAAACAGACCCAGGGACAGCCCCAGAGGAGGTCACAAGAGAATGCCTTTCCTCTGAGCAGAGGAGAAGTCCCTTCAGGACTTCATGGAGAAGCAGAGGAAACAAAAACACACTAGCAACTGGGCATGGCAGTATATGTCTGTAACCTCTGCACCGAGGAGGTGGAGGTGGGGGCTGGAGCGGAGGCAGGAGAATCTCTGTGAGTTTGAGGCCAGTGTGGCTGACATATTGAGTTCCAGGCCAGCCACATTTATACATAGTAAGGGCTGTTTTAAAAGGTGGGGGAGATGGCTTGAGAGAAGACTCAGAAGCCAAGAACTTGTTGTTCTTGCAGAGGATCTAGGCTCAGTTTCCAGCACCCACATATCAGCTTACAACCATGCTTAACTCCAGCTCTAGGGGATCTGACTCTCTCTTAGGACCTCTGCACGCACTGTGTGTACACAGTGCATGTACCATGCAGGCAAGACACTTATACACATAAAATCATCTAAAATGAAAACAACAACAAAATCACACTAGCAAAACTCAGGAGTGCTGTGCCTATATCATTCGATACATCCTGTAGCCTCATGGGGCACAAGCTGTTTCAGATCCCAGATAAGCCAAGTCCCTCACCTCCATCCCAAAGCATCTGAGAAGCTATGGCAACGGAAGGATTTGTCTGATTCAACTGGAGGCAAGTGAGGCCTGAGCTCATGTGGATGATTTACTGTCTTAATTACCTGCTGACTGTAAATATCTGTATTTCCCTGAAGAGAGACTGGTGCAGGCCCGAATTTACTGGGTGTTACATAATACCACCGTGTAGCCTGGAGCTCCCTAAAACCAAACTCTCTCTCTCTCTCTCTCTCTCTCTCTCTCTCTCTCTCTCTCTCTGTGTGTGTGTGTGTGTGTGTGTGTACATGCATGTGTATGTGTAGAGGTCAGAGATCAACCTCAGGTCATTGTGCCCTCTCTCTTGTTTGAGACAGGGTCTCAGTGGCATGGGACCCACCAATTCATCTGGGCTGGCTGGACAGTGAGCCCCAGGGTTCTACCTGTCTCTGTCTTTGGCACTGGGATTACAAGTGTGTTTGTTCCATCACACCAGGCTTTTTTATGGGTCCCGAGGATTGAACTCAGGTCTTTATGCTTGCATGGCAAGACTTTACTGTGGAGCTCTGTACCCAGGTCCTCACCCTGCAGCTCCATAGGATGGAACATTGTAAAAATCCTGAAACACTTGATTCACAAATATAGTATAGTGGACTGGTGTTCTCTTTTATGATACAGGTTAGGGGAACCAACCTAACGAGTTCTCTGAGCCCTCGCCAAACACCGCAAAGCTAACAACAGAGGTTTGTTCAAGCAGAGACTTGAACTGGGAGCCATCTCAACCCCAGGAACCGGCGCTGCCTCTTCCATACACGTGAATTCAGAAGCCAGAGCCACGGCTTGCACTCCTTGTACCACGATGACCTTCCGTCCTGTGGTTGGTTTGTTTTTTTAAAAATCAATATATTTGGGGTGTGTGCTCCGGTGCTCACGTGGAGGTCAGAGGGCAACTCACAGGGGTACCGTGTGGGACCCGGGGATCAAACTTAGGCTACCAGGCTCTGCAGCAAGCACCTTCACCCTCTGAGCCACCTCACAAACCTCCACCTTTTGGTCCTTGTCAGGATTATGGCCCCATGCTAAGACACTGCCTCCCAACTTCTGCCAGCTCTGGGCTTTGTAGAGCTGTTTCTGTTATTTCTATAATAAACTTCAAAAGGCTTTCTGTGTTTTGGATGTTTATCGTTACTGGGCCCAGTGGCAAGCAGACATTTATCCACAGAAAGCCTGGAGTTTAATGAAGCTTTTGTACTGCAAATATGTTCATGGGCTGGAAATAGAACAAGCCCTTGGGCGTGTCTCCTCCTCATCCCCTTCGCACCACCCCCCTCTCCTTCCCTCCAAGCCCTCACTTATCCGGAGTCTCTGCCAGCGCTCCCTCTGGTCCCCCTTCTCACCCAGTAACTGATGCGCTCAACACACGCCGAGTCCCATTTCAGCTGACAATGTGGCAGGCGAGTTTTTGTGGCTTACTAGGAAAGCTGATGGAAGATTGAGGTGTTGTTTGCAATGAGTGGTGAGACAACCGGCCCTCTCTATTTGGAACCTCAGCTTACTGTGTGTGAAGTTAGGGATACAACTGACAGAGCTTAACAAACAACAGTCACAAGGTGCTAAAAGCTCACATTCACAGCATCCCATGATAAAAGAGGGTGTGGGTTTTGGCATGGTCTGACCCAATCAGTTTCCTTGACTATAGTCCTCAGGTGGCTTGTCTCAGGATGAGAAAAAGAGCTGCAGGTACCACCTGCGACCCTAGAAGAGAGGCGTCTATTTCTAGGGCTAAGCACAGTTATCAAGAATGGCTGCTTAAAGTCACATCTGCTCCGACCGAATCTTCGTCGGTTCCATCACATGCAAGCTCAGATTTCAAGCTGATTGCTTTAAGCCAGGGTCACCGAAGCTGGACAGGGGACTTAGGATTTCTAGAACTGCCTTGGAGAAAGTAGGCCAACCCCAGGACCTGGAATGGTAGGTCTACTCCAAACGTATGACTGACTACACGTTGAGTTGGAGCCCTAACTTGTCTCAGGAGCCTCGAGGACACAACTCTCTGAAGGCTTCCACCTGCCATTTCTCTCCACGGTCTGGGCTTCATTCCACCATCAACTTCAGATCTTCCGGAACCTTTCCTGAACCTGTGGGCAAGAGGAGGTGGAAACCCAGGAGCAGGGCACTGCTGCCTTGTGATGGCTTCCTGAATGCAGTCTCTCTACCTACAGGGCTGCCCCTCGGCCTGGTACTTGAAGGTGTGGAATACCAACATTCATCCAGCTTTTCAAAGTGAAGGAGTGTGTGGCTAGCTGTGAAGACCTCAGCTGTCTGTGTGGAATATGCTCTCACCCATTAATGCTACCGACTCACAATTCCCAGAGTGAGTCCCAGCCATGTTCTAAGCATACCCCATTGTGTACAAACATTATGTGTATATACCAAATCCCCCTTCATGCATAATTATAACACAAGCTTGCTTGTCGGGGAGGAATACACAGATGCCTAAAACCAGCAAGGGCTCTGATTGCGCGGGGCTGAAGGGCTGAAACTTGTCTTACATCACCAGAGACTGAAAGTCTGAGAAAGAGAGTCCATGCCAGTGGCTTAGTTTTTATCTGTGTGTGTGTGTGTACGCACTCATGCATTTTTATGTGTGATATGTGTGGGTTTGTGTGTGGAAGTGCAGGTGCCCATGCCACAGTGCATGTGTAGAAGTCCGAGCACATGTGGATGCCAGCCCTGGTCTTCCACCTTGTTTGAGACAGGGTCTTTCTCTTGTTCTGTTGCTCGTCTTTATGCCAGGCTAGCTGGCCCGTGACAGTCCAGGGACTCTTGATCCTGCACCTCTTGCCTCATCATATAGGATCACAGGGTTACAGACACACAGTGTCATGTCTGCCTTTTATGTGGGGGCCTGGGGGATTCAAACTCTTAGGTCGTTTATCCGCTGAGCCATCTCCCCAGCTCACAGATGATTTAATAGAGAGATTTTACTTTATTTTTCATGAAAGTATGACTAAATAGAAAATGTGCCTGAGAAAGCCAGGAAATAAGTTGTGAAATAAAATAATAATTCACAAGGTTGAGCAATAGTACATGGAGCACCATGGCCAGGAGCAGGGACTCAATCCGGATATCGCATACATTTGAATTTAAATGACACAGGCTGAAGTGGATACTAACAACAGCCAGAGAACGGCCTTACATAAGAGCAAGCACTTAAGCACCGGCCTAGTATCGTGGCATTATTTATTTTCATAATTATATATATATATATATTTGCTTTCCCTGTACATCACAGCTATAGCCACAGGTGGGTAGAGAATGTTTACATCAGATGGAGAGATTTTAATGTAGAGAATAAAGGTCAGAAAGACAAAGTAGCCACTGCATACATGGGGGAGGGAGCTTCTCTCCACATAAGGAAGAAACAAGGGAAGTGAGCTGGTGTGTCTGGAACTTGGGAGCTTACAGAAGAACCTCAGAGCTGGGGAACTGGTTCTGCTGGGGAAGTGCTTGCTGGGAGAGAAGGAGGGTTGACTCTGATGGAACTTACAGGCTGTGAGCACTGGGGAGGTGGGGTGGGGTAGATCCCTGGGGCTTGCTGGCCAGCCAGGCTAGCCAATGGGAAAGCTCCAGGCTGCCGAGGGACTGTGTCCAAAAGGTGGATGGCACTCCTGAGGGAAGAATGACACCTGAGGCCTTTACACACAAGCACACATGTGCACATGCACCACACTACACACACACACACACACACACACACACACACACACACCACAGAGGAAAGTGCAGATCAGAGAGCTAGATCTTAGAGTAAGGAGGTATGTGCCACACCAATGCTGTCATGTCTTAGGTTCGTGCTGGACTTGGTTCAGAAAGTGGGATCAGCTGTGGCTGCCGGGCTGATCCTGCCAGGAACAGAAAGCAAATGGCTTAGATGCGGCCCCTCTTCGCCTGCATCCTATTACCTTCCTCCTCAAATTCTCTGGAGACAGAGACTCAGAGGGAACATTTGGTCCCTTCCCAAAAAGTTTCTCCCTAGAGCACAAAGTATAGATGCTAAAGGCAGATCCAGAGTTCCCACTTAAGAGTTAGTAAGTGGAGCCTTGTGCTGGCTAGGGGGAAAGGCACCTCTGGTAGAATGGGCCATGTTGGAATGCGTGCATGCTAAGTACAAGAAGGGGCTCAACCATGCCAGGGTGTTGGACTCAGCAGAAGGATGGGAAATGGATGGTAGCCTCCTCCTCCCCTGGCTTCTGGACTAGCTATACTAGTGTGTAGGGCATCACTTGTGTAGTCAAGGGTTGTGGCTCTTAATCTGTCAGGCTACTTATATGCACATGGACACATAGTTATGTACAAACCTGCCTTATGTGTGACTATAGATACACACACGGACAGTTAACACAAAAGGGAGATAGCCATACTGTTGTGCTATTTCCTGCCTTCTGGCTTTGGATAGTGTGTCAAGAGACATCTCCGCTCCTGGTATGTCTGTAACCCTTGTGTCAGCAAGGGCCAGGGGCTCCAATGTATAGAGTCAGGTCTGCAGATAATGAACCTAAGTCAAGAGCCATTTCTGAGGGTCTTTGTTGAGGGACAGGGAGGGAGGAATGAGGAAATTTCAAACAGATATTAGAGAAGTTTGGGGGCGGCACTTTTAGAATTCTTCAGAATAGGCTTTCAGGTGTTAGCCACAGGGCTAAAAAGTCTCTGATAAGCCTTCCTGGAAATAGTCTCAGAGAGCAGTTGAATGTGGGGGCTTGGGGTGGGAATTCTACCAGGAATTCAGGGAACTCTGGGCTAGAGAGATGGCTCAATGGTCAAGATGGCTTGCTGCTCTTTCACAAGTCTTAAGTCTGGTTCTCAACTCACAGGTGCCTGTAACTACAGCTCCCATGGCTCTACTACCCTCTTCTGGCCTCTGGAGGGCACTACACTCGTGTGTGTGTGTGTGTGTGTGTGTGTGTGTGTGAGAGAGAGAGAGAGAGAGCTTTTGGGGGGGGTTCACTTTATTTATTTAATGCTAAACGGTGAAGGAAACAGTTTAACTATGGCGTCATCCACAGATGTAAAAAAAAAAAAAAAACACCCTTTAAAAAGGCAGGTCCCAGGCAGTGGTGGCACACGCCTTTAATCCCAGCACTTGGGAGTCAGAGGCAGGCAGATTTCTGAGTTCGAGGCCAGCCTGGTCCACAGAGTGAGTTTCAGACAGCCAGAGCTACACAGAGAAACCCTGTCTCGAAAAACCAAAAAAAAAAAAAAAAAAAAAAGGGCAGGTCCCAGAATGAGAAGGTACCCGGTATATAGAAGGCTTTGCCATGCATTCACACAATGGCTACTCCTTGGCCAGGGGTGCCATGGAAAGAGTTGTAGCCTTGGGGCAGGTGGTTGCCTGAAGCCCAAGGCGCTTTCTTGTGAGGGCTGAGCGTGTATGAGCCTCCACTGAAACAGCTGGAGGATTGTGAGCCAGCTGTGAAGGGTTCTGGGCAGCGTACAGAAGCATACTTAGCCACGGTGACGATGAGGAAGAGGGTTGCAGTCTATCCGCCCACCCCAAGATAAATGCTTTGTTTATAATTCTGATCCTCCCCAAGTCTTCCCTTCCCACGGTACTGACATTCAACCCCAGAGCTCCAGACTGAATCCCTAGAGCCCTTAGCCCTTCCCTTTCCTCCTCCTCAAACTGTAATCCATCAGCAGGACATATGGGATCCACCTACAAAACATCTCCCAAGCCTGTCCATTTCTCTCTGCTCCCTACTGTCTCTCTCCCCATAACCACTCTCCGTGCTCCCTGCTCCCTACACCTCTCTGTTCCAACCTGTCAGTGGGCCACTCATCAGGTTTCCCTGGTCAACGGTCACTGTTCCCAGACTCTTTCAACTTTGCTTTTCCTGCCAAGTCTGTTCTGTACAGCAGCCAGAATGACCTCAAAATACGAATCTTCTAAACAAAGGTTTTTAACTGCTTCCTTTTTCCGTTTCTTTATCTGGGGAGGAGGGAGGGTTTGCTTGGCTCATAGCTGTAGAGGTATGGGTCTATGATTTCTGGGCTTCCTCATGTGCTTGGGCAGAGCATCATGGTGGCAGAGGAGTGGAGAGGAAGAGGAGGCTGGTCACCTCATGGCAGATGAGGGCAGAGAGAGCAACTCCCATCATGGCAGAGGGGAAGCCCAGTGGAGTCCTGAATGGTTTCTTGTCTAACTCCTTATCATGGATGCAGGCTTCCATGATTATAGTCCTTGTCTTAAATCTCCATGTTTCCCCAGGCCCACCATGTTCTTACAGTACTAGCTCATTCTTTCAACGGGTCAGGCTGATTCCTGACATTGCCTTTGCAGTATCTGTTGACCCTGTCTAGAATGGCCTTCTGCCAGAATGGTCATGGCTGATCTTTCTTGTCAGCCAACACCAGCTCACAATTGCTTTATTTATCCAGGCCTTCCCTGGCCAGGGAGGTCTATACACTCTCTCTGTCTCCATCCCTCTGTCTGTATCTCTTCATCTCTGACTCTTTCTCTGTATGAATATGTTCTGGGTTGGCTGGAAGGCAGTTCCCAGGGTTAGGGTTAGGGTACCTATATCTACCTCCCCAGCACTGAGATTATAAACCCACACCATCGTGTCTGGGTTGGTTTGTTTGTTTTAAATGTGTTCTAGAGATCAAACTCAGGTCCTGGTACTTGTAAGACAAAGACTTTTCCAATTGAGCTTTCTCCCCAGCTCCTGGCTACCTTATTTCATAAAGATATTAGTCCAACCTGGAGTCAAAACTCAAGCCCCTGCTGCAGCCTGGAAGACTGTCTGCAAACTGATTAAATCCTGTGTGGCCCAGTATGACGAGGCAGTGGGTACCACTCTGGGCTCCCAGGGCTCACTAGAGACTTAGCTGGCCAGGCTATATTACATCTCCACTGAGTCCCGAGTAAAAGGAACTCAGGAGGGGTAGACCTCATCCTGCTCTAGGCAGTGTATCTGTTGTCACATGGACAGCCTCAGCTACCCACCACCTAATGTGTGATTACACCGGAAACTACCCAGCCCTTAGCGGAACAATGAAGGAAAATTTGGTTCCTCCGTCTATCTGCCCCGTGTAAGTAGAAACAAACATGAGGTTGGAAATATTTTTAATGTGTGTATTTTCTTGGGTCATTAAAGGAGAAAAACAAGCTTTGAGTGGTCTGAAGCAAACCACCAAACAGTTTACAAGTAGTTATTGGATTCTGGCTGTGGCCCAGTCATTGGAAGCCCTGGGCTAGTTTGGGGCAACTAGGGTCTGATGAGGTCTGTCTGATCATGGAACTGATTTCTGGAAAGAGAGACAGGGAAGAAAAAGGGGAATCAGGAATGGGGCTGACACAGAAAGCCAGGGATGCCTTTGGCTGCATGTTGGGGTGCTGATACACAACCACTCCCAACAGAGAACAGTCTGGGGTGCTCACACTAAGGGGATGGATGGGCAGTGAGTTTCAAGGAAGCAAAACAGAAGCCAAGGCTTTCTGCTGGCAGTGGACATGGAAGGGCTCCCGTCCTTTGATGGAGCAGCAGTGCCATAATGGCTACCAGCCCCTTTTCCTCCAGCCAGATCTGCTTTTCTCTCCTCTGCCCTCCCCCACTGCTTCCTTCTCCCACTGGAGAGCACTTAGCCATGCCTTCCCAGCCCCACCAGCACCCTACCTGGAGGATGTGTGATTATCTCCAGCAAACACACACCAGAGGCAGTCTCTTGGCTGCCAAGCACATTGGCACCTTAAAGCTACAGCTTGGAAGAATCCCATGGTTGGTGTTTGAGCCTCCTGCCTCATTGATGCCTTTGGAGGAGGCAGCAAGTGCTGCCTAGAGAGATGGAGGGGTGAAGGTGCAAAAACACAGGTTGGCTTTGGAGTGGAGCTCAGGGTGGGGGTGAGGGGGGGCTGAGCGGTTCTGTTTTATGCGTAAGGAACATGCATGCACGATTAGTGAGCAAGGCAGGCAGGGAGTCAGAGCCTGCTAATTCGAAGTTAATTTTGAATTGCCTTGAAAATCACCACGCAGCATCCAGTTCTGCCTTCCGTGGTCGAAGAAAGCAGCTGCTTTTTATTCTTCTTCAGGACTTGTTTCCCCCCAGCAGTGAGGCCAATTAGGCAGAACAGCAGTGGAAGCTGAAGTTGGTCTAATTTCTCAGCAAAAGGTCAGGCGAATTGTCTGTTGGGAGCTAACAGACGCAGGGCACACGATGGGAGGTGCCGTTTCTTCTGCCTGCTCCTGCCTGCTCTCGATAATCTCTCTTTGACATCTTTAAAGATGGTCTCCTAGGTGGGCTTTTTGCAAACTGAGACCCTTTGTCCTAGCCAGCAGTGTTTCTGTGCTTTAAGAACAACACAAGGCAAGGACAATATGGTCCCTTTGCTCCATGATGGTCGTGGGTACAGGGAGTCTTCATGCTTGCATCCATCCAGATGCCCTGAAACACATATTCTTATCTGCAGCTTCAGCAGCCCAGGGCTGGCTGGGGAGCGGAACTTCAGTGATGTCTGCTCCTTCTTATTTGTCTTGTAAGAACCAGTGTCAGGGCGGTTTCCTCCAAGGCTACCTACAGTGTCTCTAGGGCTCATAGGCAACTTTGCATCCAACATAATCAGTGATTTGGGAAGTGGGTTTCTGCTGTTTGGGGCCTTTGTAGATCTGTTTTGAATGGGCAGTAGGCTGGCAGGATGCCAGCTGCCCGAGAGAGGGCTGGGGACTTGCTTGATCCCATGATGGGCACAACATGGCAAAACTGTCATTTCAAAACTGTCAGCAGCTCCTGTTGGCAGAGGTGCAGGCTTTCATCTCCAGGGCAGCTGTGCCCTTAGCATTGTGGAAACTACTTTTAGGTCGAGAAGTGAGTTCCCTCCCACTGTTCTGGGAGGAACTGTGGATGTTTTTGATGGGCAGGCGAGAGACCAAGCTGTGTGTGTATTGATGCCAGTGTGAGCTTATGCCTGTCTGTTTCCACCTCTCTGCCTTTGTTGCTTTCAATTGCGTTCTGCTTACCATCCACATCTCTTCTGCAAAACAAGTTTTTTTCCCTGATCCTCCTGGGCACAAATGTCTTTTTACTCCCCCTCCCAGGAGCTGCTCTAGGCGTACCAAATAAAGAATGAAGGGAAGCAATTCATTCTGGCTCAACCTCCTGGATTACAGGCAAGATTAATATTGTCTTAGGTCCTTAGCATAGCGGTTGTTTGGATGAGGACACAGCTACCTCTCCCAGAGCCCTACAGGAGGCCACAGGAGGCAGAGGTTATTGTCTTGGTTAGCTTTAACTGTCAACTTGACAGGGCCTAGAGTTACCTGAGAAAGAAGTCTCAGTTGAGGAATTGCCCAGATCAAATTGGCCTATGGGCCTATCTGTGTGGGTTGTTTTGATTGTTAATTGATAGAGAAGGGTCCTGCCTACCGTGGGCAGCACAATTCCCTAGGCAAGTAGTCCTAGACTATGAGAGCAAGTTAAGCGTAAGCTTGTGAGCAAGCCAGCAAATAGTATTCTTCCATGGTTTCTGCTTCAAGTTTCTACTTGAGTTCCTGCCCTGACTTCTCCCTTAAGTTGCTTTTGGTCAGTGTTTTTTATCACATCAACAGAAAGAAAACTGGAACAGGGGCTTCTATGAATGAAAATGCTCTTAGGTGGGAATGTGGCTCACACCTACAATCCCAGCATTTAAAAGGCTGAGACAAAGGATGACTGCCTTTTGAAGCCAGCCTAGACTAGATAGTATATTTTAGGCCACCTTGGGTTATAAAGTAAGACCCTATATCATAAAGCAAAATCAAAACCATAAATAACAACCACAACAATGACCGCAACTTGTCTTGCTCCTGATCTGTCTGCACTGAAAGTCTGAGTATTGGCAAGGACATGACTGGAAAAGGGTGACACCATGCCTCCTGAAAGGACAGCAACCCCAGCAACTTGAAGCAGCAGTATCTTCTCCTGAAACTTGTGGCCTTGAAGGGGCAACGAAGGGACATCTATAATTGTCTTTCAGAACAGCTCTGGAGCATTCATCACAAACAAAACTAACACTGATGTAGCTGTCCCAAACCATTCAACTTAAGCCACACTGGATGGGCCAGCCCCTACACTTAGCATTGACTGTGATTTATCCCCATTCTTCTTGATTCCAGTTCCTGCCTCTTCCATACCAAACAGCTATCCACAACCCTTTTCTCTTAATCTTTTCCCGGTTATTCCTTGAGGCTGAAAGGTGTCACCTGACTAGGGCTGTGGCAAGTAGAACTAGCTGGATGGTCTGCCTTTAGATCCAAAATACCCAAACACCTGAAACTCCTTAAACACTGGAGTTTGTAGCCAATCATCTTACCTCTTGGCTCAGCAGCCATTGAAAGAACATTGGAAGACTACCAACCTATGCTAAAGATTGTGGAAAGTCCCACTTGGGTGTGTTCAGCAAGTTTTAATGGTACTGTGTTTCGAGGGACCGTATGCAACCCGGGGACTGGGTAATTCTTATGTGAAAGCCAAATGTGAACTTGAAAACAGAGTGGCTTGATCCTTGGTCACAAGAGATTTTCAAGTGTTTAAGTTCAATCCCCTAGTAAGAGCTTTAAGATGACTTTGGTCATTTGGAGTAGTTTCAGACTCATTGTCTAGGACTACCCTGTTGTGCTGGCTAGTTTGATGACAAAGTGACACACACTAAAGTCATTTGAGATGAGGGAGCCTCAACTAAGAAAATGTCTCCCTAAGATGTGTGGCATTTTCTTAATTAGTGATTGATGGAGGAGGGCTCAGACCATTGTGGGTGGTGCCATCCCTGGGCTGGTGGTCCTCAGTTCTATAAGGAAAGCAAGCTGAGCAAAGCCATGGCGAGCAAGCCAGTAAGCGGCACTCATCCATGAGATCTGCATAAGCTTCTGCTTTTAGGCTCCTGTTCTGCCTTCTCTCAGTGATGGAAGTGTAAGATGAAATAAACCCTCTCCTCCCCAAGTTGCTCTAGTTGTTATGTTTTATCATGGTAATCTTAACTAGGAGACATCTGTGGATAGTTTGCTCAATGATAGAAGTTTCCAATTAAAAAAAAATCATGAAATTTGTGCCTGAGTTTAGTTGAACCCTTTTTGCCCTAGGCTCTAACCAGCATATGCAGTACCTTACTCTTTTCCATTGCAGGCAGGTCACAAGGGTGCCTATATAGTCCATAATTTATCATCTTCAGCTCACACCACTGTCTTGAATAACTGTAAAGGTGAGTAGAGAATGAGAAGGGGGCTTCTCCTGGCTTCCTAAGGGAAACCTTAATATCTATGGCTAACCCAAAGCTCTGGAAAGGCATGGCAGAGGTCTTATCTAGCTTGGCATCCTGTTAGAGTAGCCTTGATTAAGAATTACAGGAGATTCACTCAACAGACTTGGTTCCAGCCCATGTTGGTCAAATGAAAGTGGTTGATCAAGTGAAATACTCATAGAAAAAAAAAGTATTGCCCAAAGCCAAGTCTGTAAGAGGAAGAGGTGGGTGTTGGCTGGCAATTCTCTGTAGGCCTTTTGAACACCTGCGTGTTCTGTGAGTGGTGGCACTGGCTGCCTTTGTTCCACACCTGCTTTTCAAAGATGGATTGCAACCCTCCTTGGCAGACAGTGTCTCCCACCAAAGCCAAGGGAAGGAAGGCACAATGGTTATTAGGAAAGACCCACCTTTCCTAAGTGAAGGGGTATAGTCTTTCTCTCCCTGTATGGCAGTCCAAGATGTGCAGGTCATCTTGTCATTCTCCTGTTGCCTTGTGGGATTTGAGGCTTTGAGGACTGATGCTACTGACTCTTCCCATGAGTAATGAACTCCATTGTTAATCTAGCAGTCGTGTGTGTGTGTGTGTGTGTCTGTGTATACATACATATATATACATATATCTTTTTAAAATCTTTATTACTTTTTTTGTGTTTCATTGCTATTTTAGCATTCTCTATATAAAAAGAATATTGTCTTAGCTGGGGAAATGGCTCAGTAGGTAAAAAGCACTTGTCGTACAAGCCTAATGACCCACATTTGGATCGCTAGCACCCATGTGAAAGCAGGACACCTCAGCATATGTCTGCATATGATCCCAGAGTCATGTACAGGGCTATGGGAGGCAGAGCCAGGCGAGTCAACAGAAACCTGCAGGCCCATAATATGGATTGAGTGGAAGCAAAGAGACCCTGTGTCAAAGTGGAGAGCTGAGGTTCTAACACCAGGAGTTTGTCCTCTAGTCTCCATAAAAGCACTGTGGCATGTGCAAGCCCAATGACACCCAGGAACATACACACACAAACAGAGGGAAAGAGAGAGAAAGAGATATGTAGAGAAAGAGACAGAGAAAGAGAGAGAGACAGAGAGAGAAAGAGTGACAGAGACAGAAACAGAGACAGAGAGTCACAGAAAGAGTCTTGTCTGACTGTCAGAATTTCTAATTTGCAGGTAGTGAGGGGCTTGCACCAGACTGCAGACTTCAGAGGGGGATCTTTTCCTTTTTGTCTTTCTAGCCTGTCTCTGTTTTTCACAGCTATGTCTCCGGACTGAGTCAACCTCGAACATCTATGCATCTTCTCTACCACATGTTGCAGAGGACCAGAGCCTTAGCCGGCATCATTATGAGCTGGTTGATAGCCTGGGGTCCCATCCTGAGTGCTGGTGTACCCCCTGTATGCACCAATCCTGTCTGTGAACCTGCGAGGATGGCTGATTGATACTGCAGTCCTTTCATCAGCAGTCCTTTCTGCCAGTCAGGGCAGCAGTAGCTTTTCCCTCGGAGGGGTTCTTGGAAAGTAACAGGCTCAGTACAAGCCTGTACCCACGAAGTCGCCCCATCATTGTCATCCTGTTACTCCCCTCAATGTCCTTCCTTTCCGTGGCCGCCTTGACTGCCCTTTGTAAGGCTTGCCTTCTTCCTTAATAGTCTGTCTATAAACCAAGTCTCCCTCTTCTACACTGAAATTGGCCAATTTACATGACACCCCTCACCATGGTCTCTGGATGTACCTCTAATCTAATCAGACTAATTTCAATTTCCTGGATTTAATTACTTTTAATTCAATTAATTTAGAATGCAGTACACAAGGTGATTAATTAGGAAATGTTACTGGGGGACTCGGAAGGTGAATTGTTGTGCTTAAGTGTTTAAATATTATTGTGGCTGCATCCTGTAGTTGTCCCCCTCACCGGGGAGACCTTGAAAGCTGCAGAGTTCAAAAGAGCCGGAAACTCTTGCCCTGAAGCTCCCTGGCAAGACAATGAGGAACTCTGCCACTACGGTGAGTCCATCAAGCCTCGGGGGACACAATGAAGAACTAGGTGACTCCAGTGGCCAGCAAGTTGGAACTTGGCTGTGCAAGTGAGGATAAAACAACATTGTCTTTCAACAGAGAGGTGTTTCACTGCAGAATTTATTGTACCTGGTAAATAAACCACAGGGCTCCCAATGAGCTGTCACATGCTTTCATTATTACAATACATATTTATGGAGTACCTGTAATAATGTGACTGATCTCTCTCTCTCTCTCTCAGCCTCTCTCTCTCTCTCTCTCTCTCTCTCTCTCTGTGTGTGTGTGTGAGTGTGTGTGTGTGTGTGTGTGTGTATGCACATGTACTTGTGTTCGTGTCTATGGAGACCAGAAGGAAGAGTCATAGCCCTCGAAGCTAGAGGTAGAGATGATTGACAGACGCCTAGCTGGTCAGGTGGATGCTGGGATCTGAACTCTGGTCTTCATGATTGCACAGACAGTGCCGTTAGCCATAGGAGCCATCTCTCCAGCCCTCCACCTTATATTCTGAGACAGGCTCTCTCACCAACACTTTGGCTCATCATTTTGGGATCTACTTGGCTTTACCCTCTCCCCCTGAACTGCTAGGGTTACAGACATGTACCATCACACCCAGTATTTTGTTTTGTTTTGTTTCTTGATGTTGTTTGTTTGTTTATATGGGAAACAAGAATCTGAACCCAGGTCTTCATGCTTCTGTGGCAAGCACTTTACCCAATGGAACCATTTTCCCATTCATATACACACACATATATAATCTACATAAAACAAGGGTCCTTTAATGACAGGAACATGTTCTGAGGAATGTGCCATTAGTTCATATAGTTTGGTCACTATATGAACATCTGAGAGTATGCTTACACAAGTGAGGATGTTCACGGTGCCTCTAGCTGATAGGAGGTACAGGGAACTTTATTATAAATGTGGTCTCTCAGGACCACACAGATCATTCTGCTGAGCACAGTGCTCTTAGTCTACGGTCCAGAGGAAGGATGCTGGACTCAGAGCTGGCCCTGCCAAGACATCTGTTATCTATAATTCAGAGAGAGCAGTCAATGAGGTCAGCAAGTAACAGGTAGTTGGAGTGACAATTAGATCAGAGCATAAAGTGTCCTTTAGTTCATGTGTTTTGCTTCATCTGCTTCTGAGAGGTGGTAACATTCACTCTATTTGTATAGTCCAAACTTTGGGCCAAGTGTGGCCAAAGATATGCCCTTTGTAGGCATTGCCATGTCTTATAGTGATTTAGAATATGGCTTCCTTTTTCCTTGTTCACTGAGAGGAATCAGACCGGTGCTTCTGTTAGCAAAGTACCTGTTGTATAGGCATGAAGACCTGAGTTTGACTCTCCTGTACGCATGTGAAAAATCAGGTTTAGCTATCTATACCTATAACTCCTGTGCTGGTGGGGCAGAGACAAGCAGATTCCTGGAGAGCATTGGCCAGCCTGTCTAGCTGAATCAAAGAGCTTTAGGTTGAAGAGAGACACTGGATGTCTAACTTTTCATCTCCATATGTACATGCACACACTTGTACATGCACCCATACACACATGCACACATTCCACAAATGTGTCTGTATACCACACATGTGCCCATGCACACATGTATGCATGTACATGCACACACAAAGTAAACAAAATGTCCAAGATAACTCTATTAGTTATCTAATGAGAATAATAGACAGTAGCATATCAGTGTGTGTGTATGTGTGTGTGCGTGTGCGCACACTCACGCGCATGTGCGATTGAACATAAAATCAGAGAAGGAAACTGGTGCTCCTTCTGAGCATGTGCTCTCTACAATCAAAGGTCATCTCACTATACCCCACCCCCTCCCAAAGGTCCTCCATCATCACTTAGCACCACTATTGAGCTCAAGACTTCAGTCACAATGAGAACTTTGTTCTCATTGCTTGCTTAGATGGTACTCAAACCACAGTACCAACTGATGTGTCTGGGGCAATGATGCTGGGGAGTGTCACCAGGGCTGTCTTTGGAAGTGAGGGCAATCTGTCAATCTGTGGCATACCATGTAAATAACCAAAGAACCACCAAGTCTGCCTCACCAGCATGTCGGCACCCTGGGCAATGCAAGTTCCCAGAGAGGACATGAGACTACCAAAACCCAAGCAGTCAAAGACCCTGCCGCTCCCCATCCTTGGGGCCCCTTTGAGTCCAGGCCAAAGACCTACTTAACAGCCGTTTTCCTTCATTTTACAAAGGTGCAGGGAGCCCAGTCCTGAGGTTTTAAGGCTGGATCTCATTTCTATTAAGATGGCTGTTGGCCTCAAAAGATTAACTCGCCGTCACCCTCCCCCTTGGAAGCTGATCCGAGTGGAAAAATGGAGTTAGAAAATTCCTCCTTCCTTTCCCTCACACCTCAGCAGATTAAGGGGGAGGCTTGACGCTGAGTTGTGGGGATTTATGGAAGTATGCAGGCGCTGGGTTTTAAATGCTCGCTCCCTCTTTGCGAGGTTGGCAGCGCTGCCTCCTATAAATCCTCCCTCCCTGGTATGTCTTAGCCTTTCCTCGCCAGCGATGCGGAGGCCTGCAACACCTTTTCCGTGCAGTAGCCTGTGAAAATATTGAAGTCAGGCCCAGAAAAACACCAGCCCAGAAAGGGGAAGCTTTGATGTTTGCAAGTTCTTTTTCAGACAGCCCTTGCCAAATCTTCATTTTTCTAGTTTACAAGGGAAGGGATTCTGACCATCTGTCGGCTGTCAACCCGTGTTTGTTTGGATGAGGATTTTATTTTATTTTTTTCCCCCTCATCTAGCACTCCTGTTCTTACAAGTAGTTTATTGGACTTCATAAATGTCAGCTTTCTGCATGCATTCTGTAAGCAGCTTACAATTTAGTGTTTAATCAAAATTGAGCAGTCCGCGTCTGTAATCAATCCGAAGTGGGAGGTAACACTGAGCTAGAAGCTGAGAGTGCCCTGGGACCAGGGTTTATGCCTCCCAACTGTCTCCATTAGGACGGAGTTGGTTCTTGAAAGTGTGGGGGTGGTACAGTGATGTGGGGAAATGCTCAGATCTTGGGCTCCTACGGTGTGCTGTTTGTGAGTGTGTTTCATACTGCTTGCCAAAAATCTTTCCGCCCTACAAACCATCAACCCACACTCCAGCTTACAAAAGAGTCAGCATTTTTTTTAACTCCTTGACCAACAAGTCAGCAGAGATCTCTCTGTTCTCACCTGAGCTGTTCATATACCTGGATGTAGGCTGGCCGTGGGGTGACCTTGGTAGACCTCCTTCCTGTAGCCCAAGCTTGTCTCCTCTTGCCCTCCAGAAGCTCAGGAGGGTTTTTCCTCCTGGCAACTTCAGATACAGAGGTGGGGAGGGCTGAGCTTAGCCATTAGAGTACTTGCCCTAGTTCCTACCACAGTGGTGAACATCTCATTGGCCAAGGCAAGTGATGTGGCCAGCCTTAATGGAAGAGGGTGTGTCGTAGCCCCTGAAGACTTCTGTAACAAAATATCCAAAGCTGGTTGCTTATGAACAACACAAATGTGTTACTTATTGTTCTGGAGGTTGAGAACACCAAGATTGAGGTACACTTGGCGTCTGAAGAAGGCCTGCTTACTGGCTCAGAGACGCCATTTTCTTGCTTTACATTTATACAAAATATATATTTATATACAATATATGTAATATGATATATATGTGTATATATATATACATGCATGCACGCACACACACACACATATATGTCTCTTGTTTGTGTTTTCACATCCACGTATCTCTGTGTGAATGCATATGTGTATGTGTGTGTGTGTGTGAGCATATGAGAGTCACAGGTTGATATTTGATATCTTGAGTGGTTGCTCTGTACCCTTTTTTATGAGACAGGGTCTCTCACTGACCTGGGGCTCACCAGTTTGGGTAGACTGACATGGAGGGCAGTGAACCCCAGGGATCCTCCTGTCTCTACCTCCCTTGGCAGCACAGCTGTGTACTACCACACCCAGCAATTTGTGAGGTTCTAGGGAGTGAACTCAGGTCCTCCAGCACTTCACTGACTGAGCTCTTTCCCCACTCCCATGCCCTCTCCAGTCTACTTGGGAGGCCTGCACCCTAATGAGGCAGTTATTGCCTGAAGCCCCCCCCCCCCCTTCTGCTGACACCATCAGACTGGGCATTAGCCTTCAGCATACGAATTTTGAGGGGGCAGATTCTAAGACCTTATCAGGAAAAAGATGTCACCCCTTAAAGTGAGAGGCAGTACAGAGTCATAGGCAAAGGCCATGAGGGTAGAGAGGGGTGAATAGGAACAAGGGTCTTACATGCCGTCAGTCTGTCACAGTAAGCGAGTGTCTCACATAAAAGGTAATTGCTACCCTCCCCATGTCCAGATGGAGAAATGCTAAGAGGCAGCCATTCCCCAGGTTTCTCAGCAGTCAGCAGCCAAGCCCCACTCTTCTTCAGCAGAGCTTGGAGGCTGCTTCCCCCTGACTCTGCATCCACTTTTCTGGGGAGTCGGTGGAACTGAGTCTTCCATGTCATTCCCCTCCATTTAAATGATGAAAGAAAGATCCGAGCAGTAGCTGACACAGTGATCAGGTTCATTGCCCCCCTGGCTCCTGTCCAGACCCCAGGGCAGTTGGGAATCCTTGGAAGAGACTGCCCTGTGTCCAGTCATTCATGCATCAAGTGTCCCAGCGGATGATGTGGACAGAGATGCTATTGAAGACAGAACTTGCTATTTCCTAAAATCTTCAGAATCATAGATTCCCATGTCTAGTTAAAAGAGCCTGGCATCTTAACTCCATCTTCCCAAATCACATTTCCCGCTGAGTTGTGGAAAGCACCAGAAGCTCGAGGAGCGTGTCATTAGCCAGGGGCAGCAGACACTGATGGACCATTTAATGTAGAAGGACAGGGTAGTCAGGGTAGTGGCGGTGCGCTCTCCAGCAAAGGCACGGCTCTGCTCCCTGCTGCAGGCCAGCTCCTAATTCCAAGGTATGCTTGCCGGTTTTGAAGAATGCTAAAGTGTCCATGGCAAAGCTCTTAAGAGCAAGAGGGTGCTAAGAACCACACTGGCCAGGTCTCCCCTCTCCCGAACCTGTATGACCATGGCTTCCTGGCCCTCCTTCCTCCAGCTGTTTAAGGACCTGCCTGTGGAACATTACCTCTGTGCCTTCATTCTCCAGGCCCCTCCCAGTCCGCCTTCCCATCCCACCCTCACTGAGGGCAGCAGTGTGTCAAAGAAGGAGCCAGCTGGCCTAGTCTGGTTCCACTCAATGGCTGCTTATTTCTGGGTCCGGTTAAGAAACCTCTATATCCTCAGTTTCCTCCTTGGTAAAATGAGGTGACACAGGTCACAGCGTGGTTGATGTAAAAGCTATATTGTCACACCCAGGAGGTGGTCCTGCTTGGGGAGACTCAGTTCCCATTCTCTCTCCACCCTCAGCCTCTCCGTCTGACCTCCTCCCTGTTCCTGTCTATTTGAATCTCCACAGCGCTCTCTAGCCCTTCAATAATTCAGCGTTAATGTTGTATTAAGCAGTGGCCTCCTAATGGGCTGTTATTGACCTGGCAAGGAGCCAGCATCCCCCCAACGCCCCCCCCCCCCGTGGGGCTTGTTGGGCTCTGAAGGGAAGTTACTAATGAAGCACCGTTCAGATGGTGGCCTCTGGCTGAGGGCGTGGCCCAGGAGCCAATTCTGGTGCTGTCCCTCTTCAGCCTTTCAAGGCCTTCTGACCTCTTGAATCTGCTTCTGCAAAATGGGGTTTGTATTGCTCTGGCCGAGGTATCTATGAATATGGAATCGGTGTGTGGGAAGCGCCTGGGGCTCAGGCCAGCCCTAGGGCTGAGAAAGAGAGTAATTGGCTTCTCTGTGGTACTGTCCTACCCAGGAAGTGCTCATAGTGCTTTAAAAGTCAACACCACATTCTCTTTTCGGAGTTGCTGGGAACAACTCCATTCCTACAAAGTTTCTATAAGGAAAGAAATACCTCTGGGGTCGAGGGAAGAGGGATGTGAGCCCCTGTTCTGTGAATCTTGATTTCTAAAAACCTGTGACTTCAGATGGATGGTTCACCTCCCATAGTTCTGGCTGTCATTTAAGGACTGCTCCAAAGCTACCTCCCCTAGGAAGTCTTCCTGAGATTCTTATTTCAAACTAACCCACTCTGTGGCTCCTTAGTCCTTCAGTGTCTGCCCATGGTCACAACCAAGCTAATCCCTTGGACCAGCTTCCAGCTCTGTCACCCATCAGTGTCCTCCCTGCACGCAGGTACTGTTGTGTCAGGATGCCTCACCTCCACACACCTGCTGATGCTGCCTCCATTGCCTGGAAACTTATTCCTTTCTGACTCCATGGTGAGGATATTTCATGGCGTAAGACTCAGTCCATGTCCCCAGGACGAGGAACCATTTATTGTGCTCATGTGTCCCAGGGCCCAGTGGTCCTGGGTTATTTATTTCTGAGGTCTTAGTTTCCCACATGGGGCCTGGCACATCTAGAGTGCTCAATCAATATGGCATTGAGGAGAGTTCACTACTGAGACTATCACAAGATCTGGGTCTGGGGCCTGTGTATTCATGGGGTAGTTATTCAAAGATAGGGGTATTAAACTAGAGCAGGGCCTTGCAACTGGGTGAGCTGGAAAAATGGTTTCTGTGGTATGTGTGTGTTATGTGTAAATGTATATATGAATGCATAAATATGTTTATATGTATGCATGCATATAGGAGTAAATATATATATACACACACACATATATGTATGCACATATGTATATGGGTAGACCTGTGTATGTGGCATATGTATGTCATAAATTTATATCCATATGCAAATGTATAAGAGTATATAGGTATGAGTATGTCTGAGCATATATATATGTATATGGGTGTGTATGCATGTATATGTATGTATGAATTTGTGTGTACCTATGTGTATAAATGTATATACATATATACAGGTAGGGGAGTATATGCTTGTATGTACATGTACATGCATGAGTATGCCTGTATATATGTATGAGTATATGAGTGTATGTGTACATGAAAATGCCAGTGTACATGTGTGCTCATGTGTGCAGGAGTATGTCTATGTATGAACATATGTGTGTACATGGGCGTGTGCATGTATGTATAAATTCATCTATATGTATGCATATATGTGTATTCTCTAAGGATGCTGGGCATATGGTGGTCTGCTATCTGTAAGGAAAGGTTTAGTTTTCTAGGACCGGCATGTTTCTTCCCTGCCACACATCGGATGTCACACAGGTTTCCTCCTGGGCATCAGATTGTCACTCGGCAGTGACAGAGGCAACCATAGGCAGCTCCTGCAGCACAGGCACTGTGTGGTCAGAGGACCCAGCATGCACTTGGGGGTTGGATAAACCAGGCTCTGTGGCCTTGGGCAGGTCTCTGCCATCCAGAATCCAAGCAGGGCTTCCTATGTGCCTATGTTTTAGGTGCTGGGTAGAGCTTGGTCTATTTTTCATAAAGAACTCATTTCAGGAGAAGGCTGAAGCAGGGAGTGTCTGCGTTGTCTTGGATCAAAAGCAGGTTTGGAGCAGGAGATGAAGCTGAGTGGACTTTGGGGGTTCATGTGCCCCGGTGCTGGGGCTATTCCTTTCACAGGATCACATCTCTAGAGCTTGCTCACCCAGCCTGGGACTGATCCGCATTGAGTGACACGCAGCACGCAGCATTTGCTTGGGAGAGGCTGAGGTTATTGATGTCTGATTCGGTCCTCTTGTTTTTAGGAGTAAGGAAGTTAAGGTGGCATTTAAATGGATTATTTAGTCTTGGATGGTTGCAGGGACTTGAATTTTGATCTTTTCTCATGTAGGGTGTGTGTGGAAAGAAGGTAGAAGGAACACTTGCTGTCTTGGTGGAACTGAGACAAAGAAAAAGGTAAGCTCTATGAGGAAGCCCTCCAAACTCCCGAGCTTCCAGGGAGGCTAGGCTCATTACCCCAGACCTGATCTGATGTCAGAGAGCCTGGCGACTCCCCCGAAGCCCTCACTCATAGGTAAAGAGCTGGAACTTGAGCTCTGGTCCATTGGAATGAAGCTTTGTTGCCCTTCTCTGCTTCTCCAGCCCAGAAAAAGGGAGAGTCAGGCCAAAGTAGCCAAAACTGATTCCACCAGCTGTGACATGGTAAGGGTAGGCAAGCTGTCCATGCCTCTCCTGAGGACATCAGGGTAGCTAGTTAGGGGTCATATGGGTGGGGTGAGGTATCTGAAGGGGAAGTCAGCTGGAGTTTCCCCTGTGGCACTGTGAATCAAGGGAATCTGTTGAAGTTTGGTCTATTGCTCTTTATTGTAATGATAAATTCTATACCCAAAGGTCAGGGCCAGTGAGTAATTTCTCATGTTTACAAGCTGGTCCCCAAATGAGGAACTAGGGCTAGATTCTGGAAGAATTAGAATCTAATATTAAATGGATGAGGAGCAAGTCACAAGGCCACAGTCAAAATGATCAGAGGAGTCTCACTACACCAGTCTGGATGGGGTCTGTAGTGGATGTCAAAGGGCTCTTTAGTCAATACCATTTTCAAGGATTAAAATGGATTTCAGATGGGGAGGAGAGATGAATGTGTATGAGCCTCTCTTGTGGTGTCTAGGGCAAGTCATTTCTTTAGCTCCGCACAATCTGCCTGTGTCATTCATCCACAGACCATGGAATGAAAGCAGAGAGAGGGTAAGTGCTTGCCCAGGCTAGTAGACAATGAAAAGGTGTGGGTTCAAAAGTAGAAACCCCCAATTCTCACCTGACATTAAACTGCCCTATTTCTGAGTGATAGGTGGGCAGATGAGGGTGAATGACAAGTGACAGATTGGATCACCCAAGGCCTGACAATAACACTGGGCCAAAATGGCTACCCCCGGAGATGAAAGGTGACAGTGACCTCTACACATGCACGACTCTAACACACACACACCAGATGCAGACAGGATGTGGTGTGGCTGGGTCAACAGCACTGGTAAAATCGTGTTGGGTTTTAGAGGGCCGGAAGCGTCAGATGAGTCAGTGGTGGCGTGCAGCAACCAACAAAGCTGTTGTCACTGTCACTTCCCTGAGATAAGGCACTCAGAGTGAGAAGGAGACCCTCCTAGTCTGCTTGGGTCCTGAGAGCACTGTCCAGGCCTGGAAACCTCTGTGTTGGGGTGGAGGGGAAGGCAGCCTTCAGGGGCCCAGGAAGCTAAGGTAATGGCCTGCTGTTAACAACTTTCACTTCTCTCTCCTGCCATCCCTGTGCAGTTACAGCCACTTCCTGATGCCATTAGCCTTACATGCTTACGGCAAACACTATCTATGCACATGGTTTTGATTTTTTTTCTTAATTGCTATAACTGGAGTACACACAGGGGTTTCTTGTGACCCACTTTTGACATGAAAATACACTCCAGGAAGCACTAAAAGTAACTGAAAGGAAGTAAAGGCCACCACGGTCTTCATGCACACCACTCACAAAGACGAGACACAGTGGGCTCTCTGCTACTTTCTCCTCCTCATATGATATTCAGATCTCTTCTTGAAATAGCCAGTGTTCAGACACCCAGCCCCCTCTTGGCATCCAGCCATCCTGATGCGTTTTGTCTTTGGTTCTTCTTGTCTCCATCATATGGATGGGTTAAGTGTTTTATCCTTTCCCATCCCTATCATATGGGAGAGCTGATGTTTGGTCCTTCCCCTTCTCCGTCACACGGTTGGGTTAAATTTGGTCCTCCCCTTCTCCGTCACACGGGTGGGTTAAATTTGGTCCTCCCCCTTCCACATCATATGGATGGGTTAATGTTTGCTCCTTTTCTGTCTCACCACGTGGATGAGTTGATGTCTACCTCCCCCCACCCCCCACCCCCGGACCTTTTCCTCCTTTAGCTCATTCCTATTTAGTTTTCTTCTCGAATTTCCAAATCACTCCCTGCCAATGATAGCTCAAGCTCTAATCTCTAACTGAGAAAGTCAGAGGCCCCTCTCCCTCCAGGTTCTAGTTCTGTTCATGGCTCCCTAACCACCACCACCACAAACTGAGTTGTGTGATATGGACCCTGAGACCCAAGGAAGATGTAGAAGAGGGGTTGTGATGGGTAGTGGCAAATGGGAAAGATGCTGGAGAGACCAGGGACATTCTACTCATCAGCCTGATATTTATCATGTTAGCTCCCAGGACTTGGAGTGGAGAGCCTGGCCACCCGAGGCATGGCTCCTTAATTTGACTCTTGCTTCTGTATGACATACTCTGAGAGTTGATAGGACAATGGTTCTCAAGCTCTTTGGGGTTAAATGACCCTTTCACAGGGTCACACATCAGATATCCTGCATATCATATATTTACATTATAATTCATAACAGCAGCAAAATTCCAGTTATGAGTAACAACAAAAATAATTTTATGGATGGGGTCACCACATGAGGGTTGCAGCATTAGGAAGGTTGAGAAGCACTGTGCTAGGAGATGTCAGACTGTGGAGTGATGGCAAGTTCCACATATTTCCTATGTCCTTTCTCCACCTCCAGCTTCCTTTGCAGCTATGTTACAAACTGTGTGGCTTTTTCACTGACAGTCTGACATCAAGGCAAGTAAACAAACACCCATGCACACCCCTTCCTGCTCTCTCTTTGTCTGTGGTGACTTTGGAGGGCTCTGTGTTCCCAAGGCCATGCAAAGAGGATGCAATGATCAGTTCTAACTTTCGGCTTGACAGAATCCAGGACCACCCGGAAGACATGCCTCTATCCGTGTCCACTGGAGATTATCCTGATTACATTAATTGGTTCAGGAAGACCCATCTGGATTGTGGGTAGCACTGTTACCCGGGCAGGGGATCCTGAACTATATAAAGACTGGGAGCTGAACATCAGCATGTATACATTCATTTTTCTCTTCTGACTATGGATGTCATGTGACCAGTTGCTTCATGTTCCTGGTGCCTTGACTCCCTCACTGTGAGAGCATCTTCAACTATGAACTGGAATAACCCTTTTTGTTCTTAAGTTGTTGCTGTCAGAGTAGTTTATCACAGCAACAGGAAAAGGAGCTAAAAATAGTATGCAAGCCGCCCTGTCCCAGACTCCCAAGACACCCTAGGTCTTGATTTTCATTTACGAAATCCTGAAGTTGCCACATTGCTGCACCTTGACCTGGCCTAGCCCAGAGGCTGCCCAGAATGCCAGAATTAACGGAATATTTATGCTGGAAGTTTCTTTAGAGAGATGAAGGAAGGTGCTGTCTCAGCACCACCCAGCAGCTGATTGACACTTTCCTCCCTGTCATCATGCAGCCCAGATGGCACTTCCCGTTTGGCAACACCTCACGTGGCTTCCCAGCACCCACCAGCTCTGCCTCTCCATTCTCCACAGTCAAGTGTGCTCACCAGCAGACATTTGCCAAGAACACATCCTTGAGTCTGCCAAGGAGTATCTGTTTGAGGAGGGACAATCTAGAGAATATTTAGAGATGAAAGAGTGCCCACGAGAGATATGCCTTGTTTTTAAAGTGAGCAAGCAGAGGCATGATGTCCATCAGGCTTTGAGAAGGAGCTGGAAAATAAGATGCCAGTTCTGTATGGAGAGGGCTTGGCTTTGCAGAGACAGGATAAACTACCTGGCTTTTTTTTTTTGTTTTTGTTTTTGTTTTTGATTTTTTTAAAATCCCTTCCAAGCCCAGCATGGTGACTCAAATCCCTAATCCCAGAACTTGGCAGACTGAAGCTGGAGGATCAGGAGTTCAAGGCCAGCCTCAGCTACACAACAAAGACTGACCAGAGCTACATGAGACCTTGGCTTAGAAAAACTTAAAACAAGAAAAAAAAAACAAAACAAAACAAAAAACTCTGTAACACAACAATGTATTTGAATAACTTTTTTGTCACTAATAAAGAATATAGAAAACAAGATCTCTTGATTCAATGAGCAAATAAAAATGGCCACACTCAATGATCTTTCTGAAAGGCAGTCTCGTGAGATGGACATTCTTGGTTCTTGAGAGGCTGGCAAAAAGTGGTGAGTATTCAGAAAGGCACACGAAGCATACCGGCAATTTACACGTCAACCACGAAGAAGGTTGTGCTTGAAGGAGTCACAAGTCTTGAGACAGGTCAGAGCCATCACAGTAACAGCCTCATAAGAAAGGCATCCAGTGCTTTATCATGTATGGAGCAATCTCCTGAGCATCCAGAGACAATCACCCTCACACTTACTATAGTTGTACCAGAGATCTTCAGATGGCTCGAAGCTCAACCTGGCCTGGGAAAGAACTGCCTGCCTAGTTGATGGACGTGAAGATGCTCTGCAGAGATTTTCCCAAGACCACGAAGCTAGCAAGGGGCCAGTCTAAGACTTGAACCCTAATCTCCAGTCTCAGACTTTAGAATAAAAGACAGAAGGCGGGTGTGGTGGGGCATGCTTGTAATCTCCACATTTGGAAGTCTGAAGCAGGAGGATCATAGTTTTAAGGATGGTTTGAGATGTCTAGAGAGCTCCAGGTCAGTCTGGGCTACATGGTAAGACTCTACGTAAGAATAAACAAACATCCAGGCATGGTGGTACACGCCTTTAATCCCAGCACTTGGGAGGCAGAGGCAGGCGAATTTCTGAGTGCGAGGCCAGCCTGGTCTACAGAGTGAATTCCAGGACAGCCAGGGCTATACAGAGAAACCCTGTAAAATAAATAAATAAATAAATAAATAAATAAATAAATAAATAAATAAATAAGGCCTGATTTATCCTTGGTATTAGAAGCTGGGGCACACTGCTGGGGTCCTAAGGAATTTCCGCTTTCTGCATATGCAACTAAGGCTGGGGTCCCTAAAGAGATTAGCAGCCACTGAAAATATATATATTTTTTATTTTATGTGTATGTGCCTGCATGTAAGTCTACCATGCGTGTGCAGTGCCCACCGAGGCCAGGAGAAGGTCTAGATCTAGAATTGAAGTTACAGGTGGGTTTGAGCTGTCGTGGGGGTGTTAGGAATGATTCTTGTCCTGTGCAAAAACAGCAATTGCTCTTAACTGCTGAGCCACCTCTCCAGCCCTAGCAAGGAGATGTTCTGTGGGAGAACCGAGTCTTGGGGTTCCAGGGCTTATTCCGTCAGGTTCCCCTTTTATAGAAAGGGCGTTTCTGAGCTGATCTGTGAACTTCTGTGGAGGCTGGGGCTGTTTGTGTGTGTGTGTGTGTGTGTTATAATGCAGACAGAATAACTGACAGAAACACCTGACAGGAGAGGGAATTTATTTTGGCTCGTGGTTTTAGGCCATCCTAGCAGGTCAGGGATAGCAGAGCTGCTCACCCACAGGCAGGGATGTGACAGTGACTATTCACAGGGTGGCAGACCAGGTAGGGGAGTGGTCTGGAAGAGACTAGGTTGTAACCTTCAAAGTCCTTCCCTTGGTGACCCACACTGGCCAGCCAGATCTCCTGGATTTCTAAAACTTTGCTGACGAACAGGGAACAAGTGTTTGAATGTGCATGAGCTTGAGGCGAACTCTTCAGATTCAAAACAAAAAGACCCAACAAGGGGCTAAGATGCGAGTGTCTGGAAAAAGCCAAGAAGGAGAAGGCTCTTGTTCCAATTAGGAATGAATTTGGCTGCACGCCATATAGCAACCAGCTCCACTGGCTTGATCCTGTTTACTAACTTCTTAGTGATAATAAGGGGTAGGGAGAAGTGATTTTTTTTTTGCATGCCATGCCCCCCTCCGCGGCTCTGTGCCTGGTCCACATGCATACAAGCTGCCTATAAACCCAACACAGGTGCCATCCTGTCCAGAGTGGGAAGTTGTGTGGGGAATGAAAAATCCCCGTAACTATGCAATGACTGTAATCAGATGTTCACCCTGTGATACAAAGAGGCTGGACAAGGGAATGGGTTGTTTGTTTGTTTGTTTGTTTGTTTTTGTTTGACTGGACACACCACTACCCCCAACAAATCTAGAGTTTTGATGGGATGGAAAGAGAAGACTGGGAGGATGTGGGGAGGCGACTACACTCTTGTCCTACGATGGGGACCGATTCTGAAGGGTTCTTTGACACTCAGCTTCTGCTGGGAGCGAAAGTCTCGCGTGTGGAGGATAAAGAATGGGAGTCAGGGCGCACCAAGGAGTAGAGGACAGAGCCGCTATGCTGCAGGTTTGCATGCCTGAACTGTGTTCCCTGGGTTATCTCCTCCATCCTGTTCAGTGTCCTTAACCCCACTGGCTGGGGCTGCGAGCGGAGTCCCAGGCGCTCGTTAATAGCTGCTGGGTATGAGTACGTCTCTACCCAAAGATGTCTAACCGCAGACTTCCTCTTGACTCCTGGCAACAGGGAGAAAACAAAACCAGAGCGGTTTTCCTTGCTGAAAAGGACAGAACCAACTTGTTTGCTTAATAAGCCCAGATGGTGGAGCTTCACTTCTAAAAGGAAAAGCTACACTGCCAGGCCAAGGAGTCTTGGCTGGGCAAAGAAATCCCAGGACTCCACACGGAGATCCCCTGCAATTTAGAGGCTCTGTGGTCATTGAGAGGAAACCACCGCGCAGGGGCTCAGTAGGCTCGGCCTGGAGCACCGCTCATGACCCACGGAGCCTAGCAGAAGGGATACACTCTGGGGCTCAGTAGACTCAACCTACAGCACCTCATGTGACCCACAGAGCCTAGTGGAAGATAAACACCCATGCAAGGAAACCGAGGCCTTCTCCATCCCACCACCACGGGGCCTCTGACCACTTCCGGTTTCACAGACTTCACTTAAATGCTTATTTTTCCCCCCTTTCTCTCGTTTACTGGTATTAATTTTAGCAATCGATGAATTCCCATTTTGTCGTTTTCCGTTTGCCTGTTTCACTAATTCAATGATGTACATTCAACACTTTTATTCTTAGTTTTCCTTCCTTAACAACGAGGGCTTTTGAAACTGTGTATTTTTTTTTCTTGAGGTCAGATTTTCTCAGGGTCCTTTTAGAATTTAGAAAAAAAATTTTCCTCTTTTAACAGCTTCTCTATGGTTTTGTATATATGTGTATGTGTTTGTGTGTGTGCGCATGTGAGTACAGGTGTGTGTGTGTGCAGGCGAGAGGAAGATGGCAAATGTCTTCTTTTGCCCTCCCCCTTATTTTTATTTATTTCTTATTTATTTTATGTATATGAGTACACTGTAGCTGTCTTCAGACACACCAGAAGAGGGCATCAGATCCCATTACAGATGGTTGTGAACCACCATGTGGTTGCTGGGAATTGAACTCAGGACCTCTGGAAGAGCAATCAGCGCTCTTAACTAACCACTGAGCCATCTCTCCAGTCCCCTTATTTTTTTTAGATGTATTTTTTTTTATGTGTATGTGTGTGTGTATGCCTGAGTGTTTGTATGTGTACCATGTACATGCAGGTGGCTGAAGAGACCAGAAGAGAGTGTTGAAGCTCAGGAACAGGCAGTTGTGAGCCACTTAACATGGGTGCTGGGGAATAAGCGCAGGTCCTTTGGGAGAGCAGAAAGCGCTCTGAACCGCCGAGCCATCTTCCCAGCCTTCCCGATTTAGCTTTAGACAGGGTCTCTCCCTGAACCTGCAGCTCACTGATTCAACTGGGCTGGCCAAACTCAAGCCTTAGGGAGCTCCTATATAGACTTCCTTAGTGCCTGGATGGCAAGAACATGCTGCTAAGCCTGGCTTTGTCATGGCTTCTGGGGATCAAACTCAGATTGTGTGCCCTTTTGAGGAGAGCACATGAATGTTTAACATGAACGCTCGGCAATGTTAGGAGCTGGCCTTGATTATTGAATGGAACAAAAGATGGGTGGGAGTGGTAGAGCTTGAAGAAGACAATTCTGGCTCTTCACCCAGGTACTTGCATGTCCTAGATCTGTGATTTGGGGTCACTGACAACCTCTCGGAGCCTCAGTTTTGTTGTCTCTAAATTAGGAACAAGGGGCCGGAAAGTCATAGAAACCAAGTCTAAGGAAGGGAGGGAGGAAGGAAGACAAGAACAGAGGGAGAAGAGAAAGAAGGGATGGAGAAATCAAGGAAAGAAAGATAGGACTGGATGATAGAAGGGCTGAGGGGAAACAGGGAGGAAGGAAAGAGAGTGAGTGGGTAGCTCGCCACCGATTCACACTCAAAGTGTGAGGAGAAAGGGGGTCGGTCTTTCCTGAGATCTGATAGGCTGGGTGAGGAGCCCCTCCTTGAGCCTGGAAAGTTCAGAGATTTGAACAAGCAGAGAGCTGAGGGGAAGTTGGTCAGGCTGAGGAGGAAGGGAGCAGATCTGATCCGACTGATAGGAAATGCAGGAGTGATGAGCCTGGCAGAGGTTGCTGTTGGCCTGGATGCTGGGCTGGCCTTTGTGTCCTAGGCAGCGGGAAGCTGAGAGGAAGACTAGACAAAGCTGAGGCCACTGTGTGGTAATGGGCAGGAGTGGAGGCAGGCTGTGGAGTCCTGGGATTCAGGCTTGAAAAACACTGTGTGAGGCCAGGCCACCTTCCCCAGCACAAGTCTCCCTGGCTCTGGAGAGGTGCAGGCCAGGGGTCATTGCCACACCCGCAGGAGTGACCTCCTCAGACCTTTGGATTTCTAGAGTTTTCCTAACTGGGACCCCTGGACTTTAGGAACAGCTCTTTTGCTTATGTAGTGACCTTAGGGCAGGCAGTTGTCACAAAACCCCAGGGTGACTGATTGGGCCATACCTCTGAAGAATTAGAAGCAGGAAACCCAAAAAGTCAGGCCTGTGGCTCTGTTTCCCTCCCTCTTTTCTTCTGTTCCTCTTTCCTTGTCCATACCCGTCCTCACTGGCTCTGGTTTTAAAGGACAAGTGGCTCTCCATGCTCCTGTCCTGAACTCCCCCTATAGGAACCTGGGAGTGAAACTCAGCCTGGCTGGAGGGTCCCAGGAGGATCTGATTGGCTTTACAAAAGCAATAGATGGGCATCAGCTGCTGCTGGGAGAGGCCCTTCCATCTCCCAACCCCTCCTTCAGTTTTGCAGCACATGAGTATAGTCTTTAGACAACATGGCTCTTAGAGGAGGGGATACCCTTTAGGGTTGTCTCTTCTGTGTAAACCCCGACCCAGAGTTATGTGCATGACCCAAGTGAGTTGTGAGAGGGAGTCCACCCTCAAGGCAAAACTCACAGGTTTCTGTACTTACTGGTTCAGAAGAGAGCAATGGTTTAGGAAAACTCCACAAAATCCTAGTATCTTGTGATTATAGCCAGTGAAGGCAGGGAGAGAGTCTGAGTGGAGCTCAGGAGGGGCATGGCAGGTTGGGCCTCTGCCATGGCTTCGTCCTGGGTTCTGGTCTGGACCAAGGCCAAGATTACTTTGGTAAAGTGTTTGTCACACAGGCATGAGAATCTGAGTTTAATCCTTGGAACCCACACAAGGAACCACAGCAGCCGGACATAGTGGGGTGTGTTTCAAACACAAACACTAGGGAACAGAGACAGGCAGATCCTGGGCTCGCTGGCCAGCTCTGAGCAAGGACTTCTGAGGAGCTAGGGCTGTTCTTTTGCTTCTCAGGTTCCTTGACACTTCCTACAGCACCTGTGCGAGGAGCCCCAGATGTTTGGCCATTCTCCCTCAGTGAGGATGAGGCTTTCTACTTTTTTTGGCTCATACGCTGCCTGAAACTGGGTTTCCAAGGGAGATCTTCTAGACTCAGAAGACTCTGCAAGCTTTCTCGTGCAGAACGCATTCCTGAAATGGTAGAGGAGGCCAGCTGCAACTGAGGGACACGAGAAAGCATCATACTGGGTGGGTGTGAACAACATAGGCTTCTGCTTCTATGTGGTGGCCAGCTCGTCGGAGAGAGGCTGTGACTGTGCCCAAGCCTCTGGACCTACTTAGTCAGGATCTCAGGCCAAAGTTTGAGTCTCCCAAGCCTCAATTTTCTCATCTGTCTATTGGAACAACAGTGGAGGAAGGAGAGACCATGGTCCACAGGATTTAAAGAGACCAGGGGAGAGCAGCTGGTGCTGACAGGCTCAGCGATGCTTTGTTTTTCATTACCAATTGGCTCTCCAAAGCCTCAGCCCAGCCTCACCTACCTAATTGGCAGCTGTGTTGCATCTAAGGTAAGGACCACTACTTTTGGACTCCTACCCCCAAGGTCCCCCTCTAGAATTTATTTTGGGTCTTACCTTCCCCGTGGATGCTCCTTGCAAGAGTCAGTGAACCTTATCATCCCTTTGGGGTCAGATCCACCCTCCTTTGCCACAGCTTTGCAGTGGATCTAGGAGTGAAACTCTCCCTCCCTTTGCCTCCACACTCATGTGCCCCTAGGAGGCCAGCAGGACACTCTAACACAGTCTATGTACCTCAGTGGTGGAGCCCCAGTTTTCTTGTGTATCAAGAGGAGGGAGTAACACAAAGGACTTTCCTCAGTAGGGTACGGTGACATACTGCCTAGGAAGGGCTCCCTAATGGTTGGCTATTGCTGTAAATGAAAATTTCAAAATCGTGCACATGCTAATGGCTGCATAAACTTCTCTTGTGTGGGTAGATGGTGATTTATTTAACCATCTCCTTGCTTTGGGGGCACTGTGGCTGTCTCTAGCTCTTTGCTGTTACAAATAATTCCACAGCGGACATCTTGTATATAAATCTTTCCATTTATTTCTGATTACTTCCTCAGAAGAGCTCCCCGAGTATTGCTTGTCTTAGAACAAAGTCCTGTCGCCCAGATTTTTCAATGATGCCCTTTGAAATGAAAGTAAAACCTATTTTCCATCAGAGAGAGAGAGGCATATGGAATGGGTTAGGCGAGACTCGGTTTGGGGAAACAGCAGAAATAGGTTCAAGATGGGATTAGACGTGTGTCAGGATGCCTGACACAGTGCCAGTTACAAAGCTCTCCTCCAGCTCCTGGCTGGAGGAGAGGCAGGGTCTTGGTCCTCAGGGAGCGCTGATCTCTCTCTGAGACAATTTCAAGGGGCTTTGATGTTCTGAGTGTGGGAGAAACTCAAGTCGTGCGGTTAGCACTGCACTCCTCCAACCAGAAGGGGGCGATGTGGTCTGTTTCTGTCAGCAGCGAGGCCTTGGCTTTGTTGCTAAGATTGCTTCTTGTTGCCTTAAAACTTTGGCTCATGTTTGCTATATTTCTCCTGTCTGTTTTTCTTCCCTCCCTCCCACCTTTACACTTTTCACTATCACTTAGATTGCCTTTTTTTCCCCCACCCATTCACTCAGGAGGAAGCTAACATATGCTTGCCTAGGCCAGACATCAAGACTGCTTTCAGACCCGCGCTGGATCCCAGCATGCTCAGAGACTCTGCCTCACACACATCAAACAGATTAAATACTTTTTTTTCCTGTGAAAAATTATGACTTATTTTTATAACTTTGCTTTTGAAATTCTTTGGCTACAAGTAATTCATTTGATGTAGAATTGGCTTTGATTTCTCAGCAATTATCAGGGGGGCTCAGGAATTCTTGCAAAGTGAGAAAAATCTAACCTGCACATCGTTCTGAAACATAATGAAATTTTTACGAATACTAAATGAAGCCCTTAATGAGGCTGATGGAAGATTTTGTTTGGGAGACATTTCATTAAAATTTTATTAATTTCCATTGTAAAGTTTCCCCTTTATGTTTCAGAGCCAATGATTTTGGTGTGTGTGTGTGTGTGTGTGTGTGTGTGTGTGTGTGTGTGTTGATTTTTATCCCAAACCCTCTAGTGCCTAATGGATAGAGTGTTCTACCCAGCTTGGGACTGAAGAGTCTGCTCTTTGCACAGAGCCTCCAGGACTCCAAGAGACTGAAAAGTCAAAGCACTGTTATCATAGAATATGTCAGAGAACCCTGAAAACAACACCGAGGAAAAGGTGGCCAGTGTGTAACTGGAGTTCCAGCATAGAAGCCCCGGTTCTCACAGCCTTAAAAGGCTAGGCTCAGCCATTGGTCTGAATACACCATAAGACATGTAATCCTGAAAAGCAGAGAAAGATTTTATCAACTGTCTGGAAGAAGGAAGTTCAATGGCCATGAATCTGTCCTCAGGACACCTATGTGAACTTTAGATTTAAGTAGAGGAAGAACTGGACAGGGGGGGGGAGGGGAGGCGTGCATAACTAAGCAATCTTGAGCAAGGTGTGGTCCTACAAAGTGGTCCAATAAATAGAGGCTATGATCTGGTTTGTGTCACCCGATCAGATACAAGGTGTGCCGTTTCCATGGTAGATATTTTTGTTTTCATCTTGTAGGTCATTCATCCTGCACGGACTGGCCATCCTTGGAATCTAAGGTGACTGCAGGTTCAGGACAATGAGTTACCTTTGTGTTTCCAGTCTGGAAGAGGAAAGAGATGGGGTAGGTAGCCAGACACTCTCTGAGTGGTTAAATGTGTCTATGCAGAGTCAGTCATGTGCCTGACCAGAAATAAAAGAGGCACACACACAAAATACAACCAGAGAAGCTGGGCTTTCCTCCCGCCTCAAGGCTTGTAAGACCTTGTAGTGAGGCTGCTTGCTCTCACTGTCAGCTCGACAGAACCTAGAGTCACCTGGGAAGAAGAAGGAATCTCAACTGAAGAGTTGCCTTGAAAGATTGGCCTAGGAGGAACTGTCTTGATGGATGGTTGCTGTAGACCCAGCCTACCATGGGCAGCACAATCCTTAGGCAGGTTGTCCCAGGCTATATATTACAGCTGGTATTGAGTAAGCCAAGAAGTTCCTTCACGGTTTCTGCTTCAGATTCCCTCATTGATAGATTGTGAACTGGAAGTTTAAGCCAAATAAACTTTTTCAGTTGCTTTTGCTCAGAGTGTCTTATCACAGCAGAAAAAAACCAACCAAGCAAACAAAAAACAAAACAAACAACCCCTCCCCCCCCAATAAAACAGCAAACTAGTACAGGCCCAAGTGAGGGGCCTTTTTTTTTTTTTTTTTTTTTTGCTTTTTACCTGAAGTGGCTTCTAAGGGCCTATTCTTCCCAAGACTGGCCCAAGTGAAATCTGAACTTTTCAAAGTGGATCGGATTGTGCAAGCAAGGACCCAGAAAATGTCCAAATTAGAAAAGAACCTACCAGAAAACACAGCTGGCTGGCCACTTTGCTTAACCCAAGCTAAACTCCAGAGCCGGGTTCCCCGTAACCTCGCTGTTTCCTGGGAGCTCCTCTGACCTCCTGAGTCAGTCAGAACCTTTACTGCCGTGAGATTGCTTTGACTTATGTTTTTCACAGGAGATTCTGGGGGAGCAGGGCCAGAGGGAAGGCCAGCGAGGGGTGGGAACTAGAGAGGGAGTGTCATCTGTCCAGGAAAAAGGCAGAGCAGAGCTACAGTGGCCCCTCAAGCTGGTTTCAAGTTTGGCCTGAAAGTCTAGACCCTGCACCCTCTTCCTCTCCACCCCTACCAGTCTCCAACTTCAACCTTTGCCTGGAGGGCTGCAGTGTTCCCTGCTTATAAGTTTCTCCATTCCTGGACCAACAGAGGGTCCCCTCCCACTGGCCTCTGCTCTAGACAGCTTGTCTTCCCTGCTCGGTTCTTTCAGCCAGCACACCAACGATTACCTAATAGACTGTAGGCTACGTGCATAATTTATTCCTGGGAGTAATTGATCACACTTGGATGAGCAAGGGCCAGCACCAGGAAGAGACGGGAGAAGAGACATCAATAACCAGAGGAAGGAAGCTGGGCTACAGTCAGCTAATTAGATGTCTCGCTGAGGCAGCTCTTTAAACGGAATGGGCTGAAGGTTGCAACTGACAGGTCAAGCATGCACACCCTCACGCCCTCCCCTAGCTGCCCCCGTGTGGTCCAGCTTTGCTATAGATTAGAGTGTGTGGCAAGGAGCCCAGACCTGAGTCAGAGAACTCTGCCACTAGCCCGAGTGATCTCGAGCAAACCTTTTTCCTCTGGGCTTTGATTTTATCAACTGTGAAATGGGGAGAGAGTGGGTTACAAATAGGACTCTCAACAACAGAAATCCCAGAAGACTTGCAGACATAGATTGCAAGGATGTAGCTCCTAAATGATGCTACAGTTGATACAGGGCAGGCCAGTCATCTCCTGTAACTCACACGAGTGATCCAATGGGCACTATGATGGAAAGATAACCCTAAGTTTGTACTCTGCTTTGGCCCATCATACTGTTGGTAAAGGTGGCTTTCCTTTAGATCTGTGGTTCTCAACCTTCCTAATGCTGCGACCCTTTAAATAGTTCCTCACATTGTGATCACCCCTAACCATAAAACTACCTTTGTTGCTACTTCATAACTCTAATTTTGCTGCTGTTATGAATTTTAGTATAAATATCTGATATGTGACCCCTGTGAAAGGGTCTTTGGATCCCGAAGGGCTCACAACCCATAGGTTGAGAACCACTGCCTTAGAACTTCATTCATTCCAAGGAAACTTGTCTCTCATTCCTGCCTTGGTTGCTAACTCACTACCTTGGTGCCGTTTCTTCTCCAGTGACTCATTCCTAACCTGTGTATACATGGGCTGGCATCATGTCGCTTCTGACCACTGTAACACTGTGTGGGGAGGTTCCCTAGAGATTTAACATGTGCAGTGAGTACCAGCCCCCGTTCCACCAAGAGCATCTGCTTCAGTACATCTGGGATAGCTCAGGGTGGTAGGTGTCTAAATGCTGCCATGTAATTCCAAGGATCAGGTACATTTGTAAATCAGGGACTAGGACAGATGGCACATCTGCCATACTGGTGCCACACTTGTACTCTGGAGCTGGGGAAGATCCAGTTCTCTCCACGTGGGAAGTGTGGTAGTAGCTGCTCGCCTCCACACGGCCAAGCGAGTCACGGGTGTGTAAGCTTCGTTTATGTATCTACAGGTGCATGTGCGGGTGGTTGCATCTGCTCATGGAGGTCAGTTGACCTCTGTTGTCATTCCTCAAGATGTGTCCACAGTTTTTGCTTGACATTTTGTGGTCTGTCTTCCTCCCTCCCTCCCTCCCTCCCTCCCTCCCTCCCTCCCTTCCTCCCTTCTTCCTTCATTTCTTCCTTCCTCTCGAGTAACTTTTGCTGGCTTACTCACTTGCTTATCTTATGTATTTGCTTGTTTATTCTTATGCATGTCATATGTTGCACCATCCACCTTCTTATCCTGAGGTAGGATCTCCTTCCACCGGATGCTTGAGTTTCAATTAGGCTAGAAGGCCAGCAACCTCTCAGGACTTACCTGTCTCCACTTTCCCTTGGTGCGTGGGTTACAGGCAGTCAAAGCCACACCCAGCTTTTTCTGTGGGTGCTGGGATCATCTCCTAAGTCTCTGCTGTTCCCAGCTCCCAGCAAGCTCTGGGACTGCAGGTGAGTGGCACCACTCAAGCTTTTTGTATTGGCGTTGGGGATTGAGCTCAGGTTCTTATGCTTGGTGGTAAACTCATTACCAGCTGAGCCATCTCCTCAGCCGGATCCAAGCGTCTGACATAGTGATGTAATGTTACATACAAATGTGTGGGGCTGCAGGGTAGTCAGCCACTGGAGCTACAGTTTGGTCGTGGGCTGCAGGTTAGACCTGCCAGTGGGAAGATCTACTGCTCTGCACTAGAACAAAGGAAAGAGCTTTTTGTTTGCCTGGTTTTTTTTTTCCTTTGTTTTTGTTTAGTTTGGTTGAGACAGAGTCTCATAATGTAGTTCTAGCTGGCCTGAAACTTGCTATGTAGACCAGGCTAGCCTGGAACTCAGAGAAGTCCTTCTGCTTCTGCTTCTGGAGTGCTGGGATTAAAGGCGTGAATCACCACTCCCAGCAAAAGATCTGTTTTTAAACCCTGGGATGCTGGTGACAGGACAAATTTAGGCAAGTCACAGGAGCACCTTGAATATACCCTTCCCTGTAGGATGGGATAATAATAACTAATTTCCCAGCCCAGTTGGGAGGATGGAGAATAATGATCGCAAGTGTGTTTGGGGGAGGCTCACTTTCTGTGCAAGTTGTCCACACAGTCCCCCTCCCAGCTTCCCTAGGGCCACCTGAGTGTGTCTGGCAGAAGCCAGCCTGACTGGATATTCACATGGTTCACTCCAAGGAAAGCAGAACTTGAAGAGAACCTATGGTTGCTGAAGGCCAGGAGGCTGAAGGTGCAACAGGGAAGCTGAGCCTCAGCTTTTGGTTCAGGGAGTAATCCTGGAGATGGTTCCACCCTGGGTAGCCAGCTACCTTCTGCCATAGTCTTTTATGTTTTCTCTAACCTCTTAAAGATCTTACCTGATACCCAGGGGATTAGCAAAATCTGCACACTGCCTGGCCAGTGAAGCTAAGTTCGATTTGTGGCTCTTAGGTTCACTGTGCAATTGAGGCCATGTTGCTTTTACATCCATTTCCCCTCTTCTCTGGCCAGACTGCTGCTGAAATCTCCCACATGGTCTTCTGGTTCTCATGATCCCCTATGGACACTGTTCTCCTGGCAGCCAGAGAGTCTTTTTAAGATCTCAGTTAGGGGCCAGTGGAATGCCCAGTGGGAAGGGTGCTTGCCACTAGGCCTGAGATCCTGATCTTGATCCTGGCCATCCACACCGTGAAAGGAAAGAATTGGCTTTCTCAAGTTGTCCTCTGACTTCCACATTTATGCTGTGGCGTCTACATACACATGTGCATGTGTGCATGTGTGCTCGCATGTACACACACACACACACACACACACACACACAACATAAGAGTAAAGATACAAGATACAAATTAGGTCGAACCATTGCTTTGGACTAACTTCCCATTCTTATGGAATAAAATCCTGTCTGGTCTATAGGGAAAGCTGGGATGCCTGCTTATTCTCTAAGGATAAAATTCACATTTCCTTCCTTAGTTACAAAGTCTGGCTGTCTGCTTCTCATCTTGCCCCACACTTCCTACCTGTACTTGCCTTGTGAGGCAGAAAAATCACCTTGTGTTCTTTCCCTCTCTGAAGTTCTTGGTTTGCACATAGTCACAGTCTCTTTCCAAGCCCCTCTGTGGACTCAAGACTGTGTATCTGAGCTCAGATTGACCCTGGGTGCTGTCTCCATGGGGTGATCTTCATTGTCCCAGGAGACTTTTCTCTTTGTTCTGACCAAATACATAAAGGACACAGTGGGCACTGCCAGGAGACTCTAGGGGGGTTGAGGGTGTTTTGTTTGGTAGGGGATTAGGTTTTATTTTTATTTTTAAATATTACATTTACATTGTATGCCTGCACGAGTGTGTGTGTGTGTGTGTGTGTGTGTGTGTGCTCGTGCATATGCCATGGCCTGCATATGGAGGTCAGAGGACAGCTTTCAGGAATCAGCTTTTTCCTTCCAACATTTAGGTCCCAGGGATTGAACTCAGTTCATCAGGCTTTGTGGCAAACACCTAAGATGGCTGCTGAGTCATCTCATTGGCCAGCGCTTGGGTTTGGATTACTGGGCAAAAAAATCCATCACCAATGATCTGGCAAGAAGCTCAATGAAGCTTTCCTGTTATAACTCATACAGATTTGGGGCTGTTTGTTCTAACAGTTAGAGGAACTTGGCCTGACTTAGTCAGTGACTTAGGTAACTGTTATCTGTCCCCAGCTCTTTCTCCTATGCTCCCGTAGCATCGACAGAGATGCTTTTCCTGGTAAGTCCTCACATGCTGACTCTTTCATAGTGTCTAGGCCTTCACTTCCAACTCACCGCTAAGCAAATACTTTATATTTGGTTTCTGGATGATTCTTTTTTCAGACTTGATTTTATAATCTGTGTGCTTATGTATATATGGTTTGTTGTCCTGACTTCTAAGAAGTAAGCTCCTGTGGGCGCAAATCAAGACCATACCACCTTTCTGTATCCTGTCCAAAGTGTGGGACAAGGAACAGCCTGTTATTCAGTGCTATCAGCTGATAGATTAAATGAGTGAACAAACATATTATGGCTGATTCAATTGAAGTTAAACATTAATTGGACACCAACTTGGTATAAGGTACTTCACATACATTTAATTCTTTCTCTAGATTATTATAACAGGGTGTGTGTGTGTGTGTGTGTGTATGTAAGATATCACCTCAAGTAAGATATAAAGATTGATCAAGGGGTGTAGTCAGCAATAATAGTGCATTCTCTTCCCACACTGTGTCCTCCAATTGCCGTCTTATTCCTAAAATGTGCGTCTTAATATCTCCATTTTTTTTTTTTGAGACAAGGTTTTATTATGTAGTCCAAGCTGACCTTCAACTCTTCATCCTCCTGCCTCAGCCTCTGAAGTGCTAGGATTACAAGTATGTGCCACCACACCCAGCACTTTATCTGCTTTTCATCAAGGAAGCACTCCTCCGAGGAGAGAGACCAGGTCACTTTCCCAAGATCACAGAGCTGATGAAGTTTCGGAGCTGGGAGAGGAAGAGAAAGGAACCCAGCTCCTCCTTCTTTTCCTCCTCCTGTTTCTCTTGATACTGTTCAAATTCAGTTGCTCCATCACAGAGCTCCATTCCCAGCTCCGCCCCCTTTTAACACTTTTAACAATGTTACTCTAAGTTGTCTTTGCCAGCCTTTGAACTCCGTATATAGGCAGCAGGCACTTGAGTTTAAGATCCTGCTCCTTCTGCCTCCAAGTAGGTGAGTAGCTGGAATTATAGCTCTTGCCTTCAGGCTTGGCATCCCACCAGTCCTTTAGTGTTCTTCCTCCTAAAGTCTACAGGCTCATTAGGCATTCCAAGAAAACGTCCTGACTGTGGAACACACAGAGACATGTTATTCCTTAGACTCCTGCATCTGAGTTTGTAGTAGGATTGTGTGTGTGTGTGTGTGTGATTGTGTTGGGGTGGTAGGGGAACACGTGTACTCATGCATGTGAGGGACAGGGGACGACCTCGGTACATTCTTCAGGCATCTTCCTCTTGTTTAAGAGTGCCTCCTTGGCTTGGAACATCATCAAGTAGTGAATCTTGCTGGACAGGGAAGCTCCAGGAATCACCTGTCTCTGCCTCCCACCTCACCTTGGCTGAGATTACAAATTTGGACCACTGCTCCTGGCTTTTAACATGAGTTGTGTGTGGGGGTGGGGATCCAAATTCACGTTTTCTAGGCGAGTATATGTATTGACTGAACCATCTTCTCAGCCCCTGTTTTTCCCACGGACACAGGGCAGGGCGCTGTGTTTCCTGAGCATGCAGCCCCAATAGTTTTTTTTGTGAGTCTTGTTGGCCTCCATCAGAGAATCTGGGGATGGCCAAAGCTGCTGAGAAGCAGAGTGTGAGCCACTTTGGCAGATGAAAATATGAGGCGGATCGTTCTGTCTGAGAGCTGGGCTTGCTGAGGAGTCTGAGTGGGCGCAGCTGGAGGCAAAGATGTCTGCTTGCAACTAGTAGTAAACTTTAATGGCTTTGAGTTCTGTGACTTGGCGGGCTGCGTGATGGCGCACAGAACTTATGAATTCTCTGGGGTGGGAGCTAATTAGGGTGCAATTTTTCAATTATGGAACACTGAACAAGCCCTTCCCCACTCTCCCCCACCATCCCACCCTGGATGCGCTCCATTTGTCTACTTTCCTTGATTTCTTAATCATTTCATGATCTGACAGCAATTATTTGTCATTTGAAAAAGAAAATTGTCAGGGAGCCACTGTCTCCCCCCTTGGAAGGCCCCTGTCTTCCTAGGTGGCAAGGCTTGCTTTGATCAATGGTTTTCACTCCTGCCCTTCCCCCACTCCTGTCCTGGGTTGGGTTGGCAACAGGAAAACATTAGCTGGTGACGTGGGCCTGCTGGGATGGAAACCCGTTTGCAGGGAAGAATGGAAAAGAGCCTCAGTTGAAAGGAGTCCCACCCAGGGCTCCAGGCCCACCCACGTCACCCAGGTCGAGAGTGTGGGATGTTTTGTCTAGAGAACTTTTGGTCATTCTCTGAGACGATAAACCAGCTTGATACTAGCCATGCCAAACAGAAATGGGGCAAAAACAGAGCCAGGAAAAAGGAGCAAGTCACTAGGAATGGGAAATCTTAAATGACTTTGTTTAAATGTCATGCTAGTCTCAAAACCCTGTTCTCATATAGATGGGAGTTAATTAAATGGAAAAATGTCAAATTAGTTGCTTAAAATATTAATGGCATGACTTACCCCAGATTCGAGAGCGGGCAGAGGAGAGGAGGCTGACCTTTCAGTCTGGAGCTTTCTGCTTGGGGTCTTCTTCAGAATCCATAGTTCTTGCTTCCACAAGATGACCCTTGAGGCTGATGGCTTTGTGGACTGGAATTCCAGTTGGCATTGGTGGCTTTTTACTTTTGTGGCATCTACTTTGTCCCCAAAGAGGCCCAGTAGCCATCTAGCTGTTTATTCTAGAGTCTGGGTAATTCAACACTGCTTTTCTTCTGGTGTATGTGTGTGTATGTGTGTATGTTTGTGTGTGTCTCTATGTGTGTTTGTATGTGTGTGTATGTGTGTATGTTTGTGTGCTTGTGTGTGTCTCTATATGTGTTTATGTGTGTGTATATGTGTGTATGTTTGTGTTTTTCTGTGTCTGTGTGTGTGTGTTTGTATGTCTGTGTTTGTATGTCTGTGTGTGTTTGTGTGTTTGTATGTGTCTGTGTGTGTATATATGTGTATGTCTGTGCCTGTGTGTGTATGTGTTTGTGCCTGTGTGTCTATATGTGTGTGTATGTCTATGCCTGTGTCTGTCTGTCTGTGTATGTATCTATGTGTGTGTGTATATGTCTGTGCCTGTGTGTATCTCTGTGTGTGTTTGTGTGTGAATGTCTATGGCTATGTGTGTCTGTGTGTATGTATATGTCTATGCATGTGTGTGTGTGTATGTCTGTGTCTCTGTGTGTGCATGTGTGCCAAAGGGCAGCCTCTAATGTATTTTCTCCTTTCTCAAGTACAGCTAACCTTTTCTTTTTCCTTTGAGAGGGAGAGTCCTTCATTGGTCTGGAGCTGGTATATTTGGCTAGTAAGATCCAGGAATCTGCTTGTCTCCATCTTTACAAAACAAATTATAAATCTGATCCCCAAGCCCTGCTTTCCAAATGTGTGTTGGGAATCCAGCTCCTTGACTGAGCTACCCTGCCCCACCCCAGCTCTCACTTTTGGGTTTTGAGGGGTGTTTTGGTTTGAAGAGACCATTAAACTGTAAAAATGGGAAGATGGTTTAAAAGGAGGTGTGTCCCTGTTTGCGTCAAGAGTTACTCAGCAACCCGGCCCCCACAGCCTGTGTTATTTGAGCAAAATGTTGAGAAAATCAAGAGCCACTCAAGGTTTTCAGGTCTGGTAGAGACTAGCCTCAGAGCTCATGATGTGGCCTCGTGGTAGACTGTGGGACAGGCAAAGGCCCAAGGAAACAAGGAATAGCTCCAAAGCCACAGAACGATTGCTAGCTGAATGAAGCTAGTTTATTTAGGCCACACATTTCCTGCCTGCCACCCTCAAGGGCTTGAAATGTCCAGGGAGGGCACAACAAGCGCAGGAGTATGCCAAGCTCTGCAGAAGGAAGGACAGTAGGGGAATGTAGGCTGTGAGCAGCAGAAGACCCCACCTCCCTGAGCCATAGCCCTCCCTTGCCATCTGCCATGCATGGGGCAGTGCTTAAGTCTTATTTTCTCCCCACTCTAGCAAAGGCAGACAGGCGAGTTAGGAAGGACAACGCTGTTCAGTGAGAAGCGGGTCTAGGACTGGGCAGATAGTAAGGTGTCTGTGCAAGCATGAGGACCTGAGTTCGGAGTACCAGCACCAGCATACAAATCCGGCCACAGTAGCACACACTTTCTATCCTAGCACTGGAGAAGCTGTGATGGGAAGATCTCTGGGGCTCACTAGCCAGCCAGCCTAGCTCAATTGGTGAGCCCCACATCCCAGTGAGAGCTCTTGTCTCAAACACAATGGGGGTGTCTCCTGAGGAATGACACTGGAGTTGCTGGTCTAGCGTCTAGACTCCAGACAGACACTGTCAATACAGCCTAAGTTACCAACATACGTGTCAATCAGGCAGTTCAGCCAGACACAGGAATTACCCACTTCACTCATTCGGCAAGTTGGCGATCCCCAAGTAAAGCAGGTAGCTAAACTGAATCTAGGGAGGCATATAATCCTGCCACGGGTAATGAGGGGAATATCTCTTCATCAATAATAGCATCTGGGAATAGAAACATCAGACAACAGGGATGGGCCTAACTTCTAAATGTAGTGTCCACAGGAGGAAGAAGATATTCCAAGATGTGTGTGGGGAAAACGTATTTTAAGAAACCCTATTACATGTAAGCTGTTTTTGGGACCAGCCAGTGTTGGTAGGCTGAATCGTGCCCCACAACCCCCGGTATATCCAAATCTCAGTGCAGAACCTATAACTGTTACTCTGTACAGCAAAGGGAATCTGTGGGTGTGGTTAAGTTAAGCGCTATGGGATGGGTAGATCGCCCTGAGTTATGCAGTTTTCTCAGTGTAGTCACGAGAGGCCTTAAAATGTTTTACACGAAAAGGGGAGTTATGTGTGTCACATCAGTCACCATCCAAGGAGGCAGGGGAGGCAGAAAGCTTTATCACATGGGGAGGGGCAGATGGAGGCAGAGGCATCTCTGTTTCTTTCTTGTGTGGTGTGTGTGCGTGCGTGTGCATGTGCATGTGCTCACGATGTGGAAACCAGATGACCACCTCAGGTGCCGCTCTCAGGCATGCCATCTGCCTTGGTTTTTGAGTCAGGGTCTCTCAGTGGCCTAGAGATTTCCATTAGGTGAGGCTGGTGGCCAGTGAGTTGCAGGAATCTGCCTGCGTCCATCTCCCTGGTGCTGGGATTATGTCATCATGCCTAGCTTTTTCATGTGGGTTCTGGAGATCAAACTCAAAAACTCGTGCTTGTAAAGGCATGTGCTTTACTGACAGAGTCATCTCCCTAGCCCTGACATCTCCGGGGTTTATGGCCCCGAGGCTTCTGCATGTGTCCATAGGTGACACTATGACACCATGGGTGGAAGGGCCAAAGTGAGAAGCAGGCAGATCAGAGTAGTCCACTTTAAAAGTGGAGGGAAGGGCCCCAGGCCCAGGAGGATGGGTGACCGTTGGCAATTGGTCAAAGGCAAGGTAATGGCTTTTCCCCTGGAGCCTCCAGGAGAAGCCAGCTTTGCCATGTTTTTCACTTGGGTCCAGGAAAACTGGTTTTGAACTACTTGCTCTCCAGTATGATACGATAATAAATGAGTAAGTATGTGCTTTGTATGTCTGCCTGTGTGGCCACAGGACAAGCTATGCTGTTGTTCCTTGTGTCCTTTTCATCTTGTTCTTTGAGACATAGTCTCTGGTTGAGAACTGGCTGGCTTTTCATCGAAGCTGGCTGGCCACTGAGTCACTTCTGTCTTCCAGGCTGTGGAATTATAAGCGTGTTTACCACACCTGGCTTTTTTTTTTTTTAATGAGGGTTCTAGGGCCAGAGCTCAGGTACCCTGTGTGCCCTACTCCATCTCCCCAGCACAATGTGTGTTGTTTTAAGTCTGTGGTCATGTTATGGCAGCAACAATATCATCAGTGACTGTTAAGTAAGCAGTGAGCTCCCGGCCTTCTCGTTGCCAGGCCCAGCAATGGTCTGGGGCAGCTCTATTTCCATTAATAATCAGGTGATACTATCCTCTGGTTGTCTCGTAGAACTGTGGCCATCAGGTTCACTCTTCTCATAGCAGTGACAAGAACACAAGAGAAAACCAACAGATCTTTGCCAGGTCTGCTGGATAGCCCACTTGAGCCAATTACCTGTTTGCCACCATAGGTCACAAGGGCAGCCTAACATACACACAGCCTGGTCTGTAAGAGGCTCTGTAAGGCCAGACAGCAAAGCGTAGTATGGGCTCTCCTAAGAGCAGACATGCTGAGCTGCCATGCTTTCTCTAGAGGATTCCTAGTGAGCACAGATGGGAGGAACACCCGGAAAGTCCTGCAGGGAAATAAGCCTGCCTAATTCTAACATAGAACTCCTGTGAGCCTGGAATCTTGCTATCATCCCAGAGAACTATTCTGAGACCCACTTGCATTCATTCAGTTTGCTTTCAAAGGTCTGGAAGAATAGTGTAATGGAACTTATCTGGGCATTGAAGAAGGGGTTCAATCTAGCAGACTGAGATGGGGTCACCTGTGATGATTAATCTCAGTCGCCAACTTGGTGAGATCTAGAGTCAATCACCTGGGAAACGGGCCTCTGGGCATGCCTTCAGATGATTTTCTTGATTGGAAAGACCATCCACTGTGGGTGGTATCATCCCCTGAGCTGGAGAAAGGTGGCTGAGAAGCAACATTCATCAGTCTGTTTCCTGATTGTGGATGCCATGTGACCAGCTGCTTCAAGCTGCTGGTACCCCGACTTATCTACCATGGTGTATTTTACCCTCTGAAACTGTGAGCCAAAGTAACCTGTGTTATTCAGGGTTCTCTTGAGAAGCAGAATGGGAAGAATGAATATATAAGTGTGTGTGTGTGTGTGTGTGTGTGTGTGTGTGTGTGTGTGTGTGTGTTTATTATATGGCCTACATGCTGTGGTCAAACTATTCCAACCATGGTTCTTTCCTGATGACCCAACAATCCAATAGTTGTTTGGTCCTTGAGGCTGAAGTCTCATCTGGTCTTCAGTCAACATTGGGATCTCCAAGAAGTAGGCTCTAATGCCAATGAAGGAATGAACCTGCCATCAAGAGCAAGGGCAAGTAGTCAAAGAAGAACAGCTTCCTTCTTCCACGTTTCTCATATTGACTGCCACCAGAAGTTGTGGGCCAGATGATATAAGGTGGGTCTTCCCACCTCAAATGATCCAATCAAGAAAATCCCTTGCAGGTGTACCCAGCAGCTCGGGTTTTAGTTATTTCCAGATGTAGACAAGTTGACCAATAAGAATGCTTTTCAGAGCAATAGTGACCTAAGCAAGCAAAAGGAAGCAAGATAAGGTCCCCCAAAGTGGAGAACAATTGGAATGTTCTACCGGGGTATGGAGAATTCTCTTGGGAGCAGCTCACCCAGTACTCTCAGTATTCACAGTCAGCCTAACGATCATGTGCTGTCCAAATAATCATGGCAGCTTCTTTGACCCAATGGTTCAGAATTCCTGTGTTGCTGAAGGCAGACTCTCCTGGCATCCCAGGATGGCACACCTCCTGCTAGACTCCTGCATCTGGGGTAAAATAGAAGAAAAGAGAGAAAGGGAGTCTAGGGATGTAGCTCAGTTGGTAGAGTTTATGCATGCATCCTTGGTTTGATCCCCAGCACCGTATAAACCCAGCATAGTGGTGCACGCTTATAACCCTAACCCTGGGGAAGTGGAGGGTTAAACGTTCAAGGTCTTCTGCAACTACCAAATGGACAATTTGAAGCTAGCCTGGACTGCATCAGACCCTGTCGTAGAGAGAGGGAGGAGGGGGAAGCAGATGTATAAGTCACCAACAGCTTTTCCATCCAAGCCTAACTCTTCTCAGCCCATTAGTAGAATCTGGAGATAGGCACATCTTCCATCTTTCCAAGGACTTGGGGACAGTCAAGGGAATTAGAAACAAGGTCCCTAGGTGGGGGTTGGGGGGAGGTCCGTCAATCCACCCTGGCACAGGTGAACAGAGCTGCGGGAATGGTGTCATACACTGAGCCCAGGGGATGCTCAGAAGCAAGGAAGTGAGGCTCAGGATGCAGGACTTGTGCAGAGGGCTGAGGGGGGACAGTGTGAAACCTAGATGTCCCTGTACCATCCTCCCTCCCCATGTAATGAGGCACTACTGTGTGGGCAAGGCCGGCCACTGTGGGGGAATGGTGACTTATTTGACACACCTAATTAGGCTATTTCCATGTAACACATTTTAACGGAGGCCATTACATCCTAATAAAAGGCTACAGCCTCGCCATAAATCCCATAACCAACAGCAGGGGAAGCCAGGAGACTGGGAGCCAGCCCTGGATCCAGCTGCCTCTGGGGATACAGGACTGAAGAAAGATCTGCCAGCTCTCTCACTCAGCATGTCTTTAAAGGGCACAAACCACAGGCTGGACTCCCTCTCTTTCAGGCTCCCAGGACACAGGCTGAAGGCGCAGGTGAGTGGAAGGGAAAGACACAAGATCAGAGATGCCACAGTTCAGCAGTGGTAAATGTGGACAAGACAGAAGAGCCTAGGGTGGGAAATGACTTCTACAGGGGACCAGGTTGGAGGGATCTCAAAGGATCAATAAGGGGTGCCTGAGAGTAAGATGAAGAGCCAGTGCTAAATGGAAGGGCAAGAAGGGGCCTGGAGTCCAGAGCACTGAGCTTGGGGGAGCTGGGCATGGGAAGGGGGTGTCCAGGAGGGGAAGAACAAGCAGGAGTTTGGTTCTTTTGAAGCAAAAGGAAATTGGGTTGAGTACATGAATCATAACTCAACAAAGAGTAAAGGAACAAAAAGAAAAAGAAAAGATCTCTCTGGGCTGCAAGCATGACTGGGTTGGCCTGTTGTCCATGTTCTGGTGATCAGAGGGGACCAATGTCACTGCCAACATGCGTAGTCTAAACCAAAGTTATGCCACTGTCACTCCCCTGCCTGGGACCTCTGCAGATGTCTCATATCTACAGGACAAGTGCCACCTCATGGTCTGCTGTTGGACATCTTCCGTAGTGTGTCACCAGCTTGTCTCTCTGGGCTCCCATCCTTCTGTACATCTCCCTGCAGCTATGGTCAGTTACATACAAGGTTCCCTTTTATTTTCTTCTTAGCCTTCGCCTTCCCATATCCCTGATCACATCTCAGGGATCCTCTTCCTTTCTGGAATCTTCCTGTATCTCCCTGGAAGAACTGATGGGACTGTCAGCACTGTCTTGGAGTCGAGACCATCCATGTTTAAACTCAAGTGTAGACATGTCTGCCTTCATGAGGCCCTGAGCTTACAGTGGCAGTAGCAAACAGGACGTGCCATCTCCTCATGGGTCAGCACAGGTACCTGGTACACAGGCCACAGCCTGTGCTTCCTGAATAGGCCTGGGAAGTGACCAGCTACATTCAGTATCATCCCATGACTAGAGGGGCTCTGAGATCTCACTTAAGGCACGCACCTCATTTCCTGTAGAAGAGGTGGGGCCCAGTGAGAGGAAGTTACTTCCCTGCTACGAGGGAGCCTTTCTGGGGTGGTGTGGGTCTCCCCCCAACCAGGACTCTGTTGTTCATTTCCATCTCCAGCACTCAGCAGAACTCTGGGAGGCCAACCTTTCAAGGGCCAGCAGCACACACTCCTCAGTGCTCCCTAGGCCACTCTGAGTTCCTAATATGGCATCAGCCATCCCAAGAGGAGCTCTAGGAGGCACCAGAAACTCTGGGCATTGCTACTGTGGTACCTGCGGGTGATCCTGGCTCTGCTGCTGCTGCTGGAGCAGAGGAGGCTGGCTGTGGGCTGCTTGCTTTCCTCCAGCTTGCTGTATTATGTGTGTGTGTGTGTGTGTGTGTGTGTGTGTGTGTGTGTGTGTGTGTGTGGATACACCTGTTGCTTTCTTATGCCTGGGGAAGCCCAGGAAGGACAGTTGTTTCTCTTTCAGAGAGAGAGACAGAGAGAGATAGAGAGAGACAGAGAGAGACCGAGAGAGACAGAGAGACAGAGGGACAGAGAGAGACAGAGAGACAGAGACAGAGAGAGACAGAGAGAGACAGAGAGAGACAGAGAGAAAGAGAGACAGAGACAGAAGAGAGATGGGGTGGGGGACAGGGAGGAGTGGGGGTTAGAGGAAGAATTGGGGATGGGGTGGAGAGGTGGGGCAGTATTTCTGAGTCAGTTGTAGATCTGGATCCCTTGAGACAGCAAAATAATGACAAGAGTTTCTGGGCATTCCCAGAGTCTCCAGCCTTTATCTCTGCAGCCATTGGCTGAGCCCTAATATGTGCCAGGCACTCAAACCTTTTAAACCTTGTGGCCCTTTGCTGAAAGAGGAGTTGCTGTTATTCTCAGGAAAAGGAAGGCCTGGGCTTGAAACATCCACAAAATACCAAGGCCCCCAGTTTGCAGGTGGAGGAGCCTCAACCGAGATCTGGCTACCACGGTAGACATCTGTGCTCCAGTTCCTGAGAAAGAGGAGGCCTTCTCGCTGAGTGTGAGCTGAATGTGGTCCCACCTTCTTCACACCTTATCTGAAGTTGCACAATGCTATTTGTCTTCAGCCATGTCAGTAGCTTTCCTGAAAATGCCCAACCCCAACCTACTCCCCCCCCCTCATTCCGAGACTTCTGGGGATGCATTGTACCAGTGACTCTCCACCAGGGAGGCTGTGTGGCAAGCTGATGTTCCCCCGATGATTCTGGTTTTGTTTTTGTTTTTAGGTTGGTTTTTTTTTTCTGGCCTGCTTCCTGCCACAAACTCTCTCTCCCAAGAAACCATCAAGTCGAGGCCCCTCCCTCACCCTAGAAGTAGCTCAGAAGTGGAGAGCATGCTTCCTCGTCTCAGGCTGTGGGGTTGCCTCCCTGTCTCTGTCTCTAGGGCACAGAATGCACACTGGACCCAGAACGTGGAAACATAGGGCTTCTCTTCCATTCATGACTGCTGTGGCATTGTTGCCTTTACTGGCTGAGTCCTTGCTCCAGGGTGTCCCTGGGGACAGACACAAAGCCAAATGTGGAAAAGGAGTAAGCTCTTCCCCTGTCTAGCCTCTCCCACTTTAGAGATGAGATCAGAAGGAGAGAAAGAATTGACCCAGTCTGTAAGCCTGCATAGACATCACAGTCACAGCTGAGACTGCAGTTGTCTGCAGATGAGAGACTGACAACCTGGGATCCTTGCACAGCAGGCAGTCTTGGGCCAGTTCACTAGAGCAACATCATAAGCTCCCCAAGGGGATGGGGAATCTGATGGAAAGGGGTTTAGTAGCTTCAGCACCTAAAACTAAGACCTGTGGTCTCTAAGGCTCCTTCCATCTGGGATAATGGGGAATGCCTGCCAGCGGTAGAGAGAGTCTTCTGCACAAAGAGGGCCGTCAACCAGTATGCCCTCTGAAGTGAAGGTCTGGACCCCTTCAAAAGTCACCTCTATTATGTTATCATTGAAGTTGGTTTATGTGGACGCACATTCTGTAGTGGGGTGTGTGTGTGTGTGTGTGTGTGTGTGTGTGTAGGCAGAGACAATGTTGTGGAGTTGGTTTTCTCCTGCTACCTTTACATGAGTTCCAGGGGTGGGCGTTTGGTCATCCAGCCATGTCAGGGTAAACTCCATTCACTGGCTAAGTCACTGCCCCAGCCCAGGTCTGAGCCTCTTAATATACCCTGTGGGTTCAGTGCCTGAGTCCATGAGGGGTCCCTACATAGAGAGAATCTCAGGTCTAGGAGATAGGTATAGAGCATTCCAGAAGCTCAACAGGAATTGGTGCCAGAGCTATCTTAGTCTAGTTCAAGGACTGTGGCCTATACACCTCTGTATTGGGATCTTGGAGAATGGAGTCCAGTGGTCCTGTCTCGTGAGGTGAACAGATCTGTCATTTCATTCTGGCCTCTCCTCTACTTGGCTGTGTCCGTGGGTGTGTGACCTGTCACCTGAGTGGGGTTTTGCACTCACATCCTGGCAGCAGCAACTCCGCCCCTGTGAGGTCTTATGCAGATACATGACGCTCTTGACCTGAAGCTGAGGGCGGAAGTGGTTTGAATCCCACATCTTGATTTACTGGGTGGGGTAGTCACCCTTCACCGTTGCTTTTTCAGTCCAGACTGGATGTGGTTTTCTTGCTCTCTCTCTCTCTCTCTCTCTCTCTCTCTCTCTCTCTCTGTGTGTGTGTGTGTGTGTGTGTGTGTGTGTGTGTGTGTGTAAGAGAGATACAGAATGTCTTAGTTACCCTTCTTTCTTTGTCCCTCAAAGTCTGCCCTCTTTGAGGCACTAAGGACTCCCCAAAGCTGGCCCATCATGGCCAGACGTCATGGAGCCCAGTCAGGCACAGACAGGCCTGGGAAGACTGCAGTGCGCATTAGTGGAGAGAGAGCATTTCTGATGCAGGTGAAAGTGGAGTAGGGGTGTCTTGCATGAATGTCACAGAAAATAAAATAACGTGAAGTAATTACACTTCATTTTATCTCCGTGGGCTCTTAAATCACATCAGCTGTTACCTCAGTTTTAGAATGTGAGATAGACCCACGCCTGACTAAGCAGCAAATTAGCTAGTTATTTTCTTTAACTGCCTCCGGGTCTCCTCAGAGAGGCCCTTCACTTCCAGCCTGGTTGCCCCCCAAAAGGATTTACAAGTTCCTGAGAGCCTTTGCTCTTCAGAAAGAGAGCCTCTCCATCAACCCACCTTTCCCCAGATGCCCCACTATGCTGGGCCTCAGTTTCCCATTCTGTCAGGGGACCAGTTCTTCTTCACAGGTCTGGTTTAGTGATCTAACTGCTCTAGGTTTCCCTGGGACCTTTTGGTAGTGAGTTTTCACCATGCCTGGGTTACCTAACTCTTGCCCTGGAGCATTGGGATAGGAAGGACTCGGGGAGGGGTGACTTAGGTCAGCCAGCCTCAGAGAGTGTGTCCAAGATCACATGGCAAGAAGGGAGTCTTGGTGAGGTCTGGGCTTCTCCCTGGGGGGGTTGTTTTAAAGTCATCGCCAAGCTTGCATAGATAGTCATTTTTAAACTTGGGACATACAGTATAATGGCTTCATGTCCAATACATGAGATCCATTAAAGGGGGAAAAGAGGACTGTGAATTGTTTTGCTGACATGATCTGGTCACATGATTGGAAATGCAAATGAGGAGGGTTACTGGAAAATCCCAGTTAGGATTCTTCACAGAGAACATCAGATGACCCAAGGCCTTCTCCAAAACTGGGGTACAGAGAAACCTCAGCCCCGCAAAATCCAGAGAAAAATCATGTAAAAATTCTTCAGCTGCGCAGACTGCAAGGGCTGATCAACATCCCAAGAGGGCCCACATGTAATCAGAGATGGGTCACCTAAGTGTCACTTTGTATAACTACCAGCTTGGTGACTTGGTGGAGGGGAGGAAGCAGACTATCATCCAGGCAGTGCACCACAATCGTGTACATGTATACATCAGAGTTACACAGGGACACCACATGTGCACAGGCGTGAGACATGTCACATAGACACAGACAACAGCACAGCCATGTAGAGCTCATTTGTCTCCCAGCAGTGACTTTTGAAATAAAGATGAAGGGTACGTGTGGATGCTGCCCTCTCCAGCGACTAGAACCTCATAGCTGTCTCAGATGTGAGCATCAGGGTGGCACCTTTGGGAAAGCCCTTTCAGCTCCGTAGGCCACGCCTGGAGGTGCCAGTGCCAGGAGACTGATATGTCAGCCACAGTTCTTGCAGGACAGGGCAGGACCAACTCGCTTAGCCTGGTCTGGGCCTCTTTAGCTCTCATCAAAGCCACGCACGGCAGTCTATGGTTCTTACCAGTCTGACCCAGTTCCTCCATGGACGGCACCAGCTGGAGATCCGGGGTGCCTTCTGTGGGTTACAGACAAATCTTACGTGACCAGAAGAATTTCTAATAGTTTTACCAGCTGCTAGTATGGAAATATTAGGCATGTCACATTTAGATATAAAATTTCCAAAGCTACAAATTTGGCCTTTTTTGAGAACCTGGAGGCTGTGGCTTCACTAGTCAGGCTCTCACATGGCCCTGGTCACTCAGATGAGTGTCCTCAATCCTTTTATTCAACATACATGTGCTAGGCCCCACCCTCCAGCCTCAGTCGGTTTCCGTGCTCTTGAGGTCCTGTGGCGCAACCGAGACCCACCTCTGTCTTGTTTGATAGATAAGGAAGCAGAAGTCAAGTCAAGGGTTGCAAAAACTGCTCAAAGAACACATCTCCCCTTACAGAGAGCTCCAGTATGCAAAGCCACTGGGTTTGCAGACCATGCTGGGCTATTGAGCTTTACCCTACTCTCAATACACAATGCATGTTACACCTGACATCACCATATGATGCACCTCGCCCCTGCCATACAGTACACCCCATCTCCCCCACACAACATATCTCTCCCCACCTCCACAATGCACCACACACCTCCACCCCTGACACACACCTCACTTTCACCCCCACATCGTGCATCTTCCCAAGGTGAGGATTCTATATAAGCCTGGGCTGATTCTCCACTCAGCCCCTGAAGCATGCTTGCCATTCCAAGATCTCCACTCCAGCATCCCAGGTCTCAAAGGCTGAGCCAGCGCTCCCTGACAGCTCTGCTGTGGAGACAGGCTTCCTCTAGTCTCCTGTCGCATGCTCCCACCCACTGTCGCCTATTCTGCGAGCACCGAGTCCATAGTCACTAGCCACCACTCACGGCTTGCTCGGAATGATCCCTCAGATCTTGGACGCTGGCCCGAGGAGCCCTGCGTATGTATAGATCTCATTTTCACACAACAGGCTGCCTAGCAGATGGGGACCCAGACCAGCCTCCAACGTTTAGCTGAGTGTTAAGATGTGGGAAACTAGAGGGCTTTGAAGCAGCCCCTTACTGTTGCCAGCGTTCAACCTCAGAATTTTCATGGAGAGGGGGAAAAAAAAAACAAACCCTAAACTTAAAAAAAAAAAAACCCTTAAAAAAAACAAACTCAACAACAGCAACACACACATATACACAAACCCAACAAAACCACAGCTTTCCTTGCTCCCCCAAACCAGATGGCAGATGGTATGGAACCAGTAAAACACAGCCTCAAGCATTTGTTTACTTAGCAGTGAGTGTAATATGGCTTTGTAGTCTCTTGCTAGAAAACACCAACCTTCTAACCAAAGAAGCGATGTGTTGGAGTCACACCTTGGAGGAGCTGTTGGAGGAACAGTGCCTGAGTGTCACAGGACCCAGGAAGATGGGGCAGGCTGAGGCCTCTCTGGCTGGTGGATCTGGAATTCAAGGTCATCCTGGCTACAAATCAAGTTTGAGTCTAGCCTGGGCAATATGAGATCCTGTCTCAAAAAGATAAGGATTTCCTTTCTGATCTGGGAAGCCCCAGAGAACCCTGTTCCATTCTAACGAACTGATCAATTTGCAAGAGATGTTGGGCTAGCCAGTGGGAGTCCTCATTGTAAGCACTAACTGATGTATGTGTCTGCTGCTTGCCTTTTGTCTCAAAGGCAGCCTGCCACAGGAAGAATATGTCTGTCTTATTGTTGAAACATCTGTGGAAGGCACTGCTCTGGGCCACTCGCCGATGCCAAAGAAGGGCTTGTGCCCCTGAGAAAAGGATCTGTTTTGCGGTTTGGGCCTTAGGGTGCTGGAGAACAAGACGTTGTGCTTACCACCGTTCTTTCCCGTTGTCATCCAGGAGACTCACAGCTAAAATTACATGCCAAGATTAAATAACTAAATTAGTTAAGTGGCAGAAACCCAAGCCAAGCAATTTTAAGTAAAAAGGTAACTTATAAGGTCAAAGAAATACAGATGGCTTCATAGATGGCTGGAATTGTGGTTAACAGGCCTCCCCTTTCTAGATCTTAAACTTGCTCTCTCCACAAGCCAGCCACCACAGCCCCAAACTTCTCAAACCTAATCCTAGCATCCATTAGAGTCCCCTTGGGAGCATCTGACTGGTCCTTCTTAACACGTGCTTCATCTGTGGCGGGCTGTTTATAGTAGCCAGAGACTCAGAGGATTCTGACTAGGGTTGGACCGTGTGACTTAGGTGGAAGAGGGGACCATCCACTCTATGGAAACACATGGAACAAAGTTCCTAAGGCATGTGGGGGGAGGGGAAGTGGGCACAGGAGGAACCCTAACATAGCTTTCTAACCCTGCCCTTTACCTCAATTCATGTATGTCTTTCTTGAAGATTCATGTTATCAGATGTCTCTTTTTGTAGTAATTGATCCTAAAAGCTATTAACTACAGGTATAGTCTATTCTGAATGGATGAGGAAGGGAGAGACTGAAGAGATTCAAGAGTGTATGGGTTGGAGTGTTTCCTTAGTAAACAGTACCCTTGTGGCCTGGGAATCCTGGCACTCATTCTGTTCCCAGGGCTGTGTTACAGACAACGCTGTGGTTCAAGGTCACCTTGACCAAAGCCTGATGACTGCATCTCTGATGGCTGAAACTCAGAAGCCTGACATCTGGCAGGGGCTCCTCCTGCCCTGCGTCTGATTATGGCTTGTCTTTTTCATCCTTTCCCTGGATGGCTCTGCTCCCACTGGCCAGCCCAAAATTTCTTGCAAATCAATCAGTTCATTAGAATGGGACAGGATTCTCTGGGGCCTTCCAGATCAGGAGGGAAATTCTTTTTGAGACAGGGTCTCCTATAGCCCAGGCTAGATCCAAGCTTGATTTGTAGCCAGGATGACCTTGAATTCCAGATCTACCTACCTCCATCTCCCAAATGCTGGGATTATAGGCTCTTGTACAGTCAGACCCAATGGAAGTGCTAGGATTGAGCTGGTGCTTTATGCTAGCCTGGTAAGCAGTGGATTAACTGGGCCACATCCCCACCCCCAAGGAAGACATCTTTAAGAATGTTTTGTCTATAGATTTGTTCATCGTTGGGCAGCAAATTACTGAAAAGATGGCAACTTTAGCCAATATAGGCCTTTATCCTCTCCCATCATCCTGATGTCAAGAGACCAGGCCCAAGAAGCTGCAATGGAGTGTTAGACTGCAATCTCACCAGGAGGCTTGACTGAGGAGAAGAGATGAGAAGAAGGGAGGATTCCTTTACAGCCTATAATTCATTCCTTTGTCACTGAATAAGAGAGGGTCCTGGCTTTGTGCATTCTGTGGGTCCAGGACCATCCCATGGGCTCTGAAGTCTCCTCTCCACAGTTCTTTGCCACATGGGCCCCCAGAACAGGATTGTTTATTTACAAGCCAGCTCAGAGAATCTATCTCCACATGGCATGTATAAGGTACCAAAGTTGTGAAACTGACATCTTCCTTCCCTTGCTGTATACACACAGCGGGACCACAAGAGGGATGCCCCATGTCATTTAATACAGTGTAATAGTTAGACATAGTTCCAACTCTATGAGTGCTAAGGAAAATCAGGGTAATAACAATTGAATAGATATAATTGTTGTTAGGCCTCATTTTATGGCCTCCCATGCTTTGGTGTTCCTATAGCCATGTAACAGATAGTGCCCTCTCTGTGCCAGGCAGCACAAAGACCTCCACACCCTCATCAGTGTGGAAAGGGAGCAAGGGGTAGGTAGGGCTCCCAGTGAGCGAAGTGCTGAGGGCTATGTTTGGAGGTCTAAGGGTTACACACAGTTTTGAGACCCTTGACTTTGGCGGGGAGGTGGTCAGAGCCAATTTCCCAAGTGCATTGATATCAGAACCACCCTGACAGATGGAAAAGAGACAGAGAGATAGAGAATGTGGCAGAGAAGATAGTGATGCGGAGACAGAAGAGCACAATGCATTTGGAGAGCCTGGGGAATCTGGTGTGACTGGCACACAACCCCTGGCGGCATGGGGTGGGGGCGCAGAATGGCAAGGACTTCAAAGCCAGCCTTGGAAGTCTGTTTTCCTTCTGTGATCCATAGAGGACCACATGAGGCCACAGGGACTGGAGTGGCAGCTGATGGGCTTAGGCTCCAGGGAGCCTGGGCACAGCAGAGTCCACAGGGTGAGAAAGGCTGAGTCGGCCTTCAGGGTCCAGAGTTTTTACCCCACTGTCTCTCCGAGGAGTCCCGGGGAAGGCAGACCTTTCTCGAGTGGCCTCAGACAGCTGGGCCATCAGAACGATAGGTTCTGTAGTGCAGCAGCTGCATAGAAGAAGAAAGTCCCAAAAAAACCCTCTCTGCTGCCCTTGCCCTTGCAACCCAGCAGAGCCCAGAGTGCAAAGTCAGTCATCTGTTAATCTGGAGAACTTGACAAAAGGGACTTTGATCAGGGCTTGTTTTTCCCTCTTCTTAAGTTTCCCGATGACACATAATAACCCGTTTCAGCCTCAGGCCTGCTCGTTCCCACCCCGGGGCCTCCCTTCCCCGTGCCCTTCTCCCCACACCAACATTAATTGGCCTGTAAGTGGTAACATGTGTCTCTTTATATGTTAGTTTGGGTCTGGTCTTTTTTTTTTTTTTTTCTTTTTTAGCCTCACAGTTATTTGTGTTCTCGGAAGTGGCACTCAGAGGCCTGCACTGGGGAACCCAGCCTTCTGGAGCGTTCCTCTCTCCTCCAGATCTTGATGCTTCCCACTCTTAGCCATGTCCTATCTCATCTTGTTTAATGAGCCCCCTCCCCTGCCCCAGCTTTGCAGACCATCTCAGACAGCCATGGAGATTCATGGCTATCAGAGGCCTTAGGCAAGCCTACACTGTGGCTTTCCAAAGTAATGAAGTTAAAGCCCAATGGTGGGGATGTTTTATGACAAAAATGAAGGCCAGTAAGATGGCTTGGCCCTTGTTTGCTGGGCTGACTCTGGAAGCCCACGGGTTAATGAGAAAACAGACTCCTTTTTAGGTTAGGCCTTGAGCTTCTGGCTCCCAAAAAGCTGAGAGGTTCAAATAACAGACCCTAACTGACCCGTAAAGAGGGCAGTTTATGAGCTGTCAGCTGACCTCCACGTGTGCTCTGTGGGACACACTTGGGCTCACATACATAGCATATACAGACATGTACACAGAGCAACCATAAGGATTCTAATATTTGTGGAGGGTCTACTCGAAGGTCTTACATGTATTTCTCTCTCAAACCAACTTTCTGAGTGAAGTCACTTGCTGTCACACAGATGGGTAAACTGAGGTTTCTGGAAGCTTAAGCGGAGATGTCACTGGGGCCAGTGTACCTATAACTATATAACCTACCTGAAACCCTTAGTGGCTGGGAAACCTCGGGCAGAGTATTTGCCCTCTCTGTGCTCCATGTTCCTTGTCAGTCATAGGGTTGGTGAGAGCACTTTCTCAAAGACTTGTTATGGGTCGTCAAATAATGTAATATTTTAGAATGCTCTGGGCAATGCCTATAGGGTCCAATTATGCCTTGATTACATAGGAAGTTCAAGTTGGCCTGAGCTACGTGATGCCCTGTCTAAAACAAATATTTGGGGATCTGGGGAATGTAGCTTAGCTGATAGAGTGCTTGCCTACCATATACAAGGTCCTGAGTGCACTCCCTAATATGTAGAATGTGATAGTGCACACCTGTAATCCTACCAGGGTTGGAAGTTCAAGATCCTCCTCAGGTAGATAATGAATGTGATTGAGGCTAGCCCGAGCTGCATGAGACCCTATCATTAATGGAAGCATACACACACACACAGACACACAGACACACACACACACACCCCTATTCACACACACACATGCACACACATATGTTTCATACATGTATGGCATACATACACATACATGCATTCATACATACACACGTACATATGTACATACATGGACACATACATTCACACATAAACATATACACACATACATTCGTACACACAGACACACACAAGGAATGCTCAGAAAGTAAAACAAAATAGCTAGAATACAGGAAAGATTTTTTAAAATCTTGATCACACATCTGGGGCATTTAACATCCAAGCACTAAGTTCCAGAAAGAAAAGAGTAGAGAAGGAACTGAGGGAGGGTTGCAATAGTCATGGAAACAGCGTGACAAGAAAGTTCCCAGAACTGAAATCTGTTCTAATCAGTCTCAGTTTGTCACACACCCTACCCAACAAAGGACAGAAGGCCCACAGCAAGGCCAATTATTGTGAAATTTCAAAGATAAAGATACTGAGAGCTTCCAGAAAGAGAGCTTCCAGAGAGAGAGAGAGAGAGAGAGAGAGAGAGAGAGAGAGAGAGAGAGAGAGAGAGAGAGAGAGAGAGAGAAAGAATAATAGCATGAACAAAATCATTATAACAGGTCTGAGAAACAGGGCGTGTAGCTCCTGTCCCAGAAGGCAGAATCTTAGAGGTCGAAGCAGGAAGATCTGTAGTTCAAGGTCATCTTTGGCTACTGTTTGAGATTCTGTCTCAAGAGCAAGGGAGTGGGGCACAGGGTGGCACTGAGTCCTCAACAGCAGCACTGCAGGCTGGTTTTGACTGGATTTCTATACCCAGCCAAACTACTAATCAACAGTGGACTTCTCTACAGCAACCCTGAAAACAGGGGGCAAATAAGTAAGGCCTATAAAATTCTGAAGAAAAAGAATGTGTTATTGAGTTTATACTCAGGAAAATAGCAATCTGGGGAGGTGTTAAAGATATCTTTAAAATTCACATCCTCCCAAATCCACCTTTCACTGTCTGCATTTCAAGGTATGCCTGGAAGGAGTGGAGAGCCGACTAAGGAAGAGGTATTTCACAAAGCAGCTGATCCAGTGGAGGGCAAACTGAAAGGACCTGGTGTCCTGTGGAGAGAGGTTGTGACCTTAGCCAAGACAGGAACCAGGAACTACAGGAACTACGTCTTCATACTAGCACTGTTTGCCTCACTGTGGTTGGCTCTTTGGGCCCTCTGACAGCTGACCTGCTTTTGCTCCTACCCATCTGTCTTCCTCAGCTACAGTAACTACAGCTGCTGCTTCTCTGCCCTCCTCCTCTTCTTGCTCTTCCTCCTCATCCTCTCTCCATAGGCACAAAGCAGGTTTCTGGAACTCTCCATGTCCCTCAGGAACTGAGGAAGACTATCATACTGTCACCTATGGAGTTGATTTGAATACCCCAGCCAAGATGGCCCATCTTTTAAACAAGCTAATGGGGGCACCCATGTCACAGGGCCACTGTGAGGACAGAGTGAGCTGATATTTGCCGAGCTTTTAGCTTAGCATCTGGTGAGCTGTCATGTGATCCCGGCATTTGTTAAATGAGCCATATTATACAGTGAAGTGAAGGTGAACTTGGCAGTAAGTTAGCCATACATCACTTTACTTTCCAGCCTCAGCTGCCACAAGCACTGATGTGCTCCAAACAGTCACACACAGCTGGACCTTCGTGCATGTGCTTTCCCAGTGGCTCTTTGACCTTGGGATGGCAACAGGGGTCTGGCCACCTAAGTCCCTGCTGCACATTCTAACTGCCTCTTACTGCCACTAGGACCCTCTGCTGTCCTCTTCAGACAGACCCTGTCCTCCATCTCCAAAGACCTTTCCCAGTGAGCCCCTCACTGAAGTTCTTCCTTCTGCTTCACAGCCTTCCCCTGTTTTGGACTATACTCCCCAGAAAGCCCATTCTTTCTTTATCAATAAACAAACAAATAAATCATGATGGTTGACAATTACTAATACAGTTTCCTGGATTGCCACATACACATTGGTTCTCTGTCACATTCTAGACATTTGTCCAACCAACCTCTGCCCTTGGTGAATGCTCTGTTCAGGTTATTTGATCTTGGCTGACTGTCAACTCCACAAGGACAGGTGCCCCATGCCAACTTTGCTGCTCTCTGTTTTCCTGGTCTTTAACATGTATGGTGACTGGCCTCTGTGTTTTAACATCTTTTTGTTGGGGATAAGCCTAAAGACTATTGTTGCCTTGCCTGAGAGAGAGGTGATGGGATTGAGGGCACCGAGGGCACGGTCTCTTGAGAGTACACAGAGGTCTCCTCTAAGGGCTGGCAGGAAATGGAGGTGCTGACAAGCAATTTACAGGTTAAAAGAAGAAAGGCAGACCCCACCCAGGCGGGCGGAAGGTGGTTGTGGTTTCTTTGGTAAGCGATCACCCCAGTCTCTTGCTTTTTTGCCTTCTGTTCCTCTGGCATGTAACCAGGCCAATCTTCCAGATCAGCTGAGGCCCTTTGGGGGTGGGGGTGGGAAGGGACATTCCTTCTCGTGGATAACGCTGTGACTCATCTGGGGAAACAGTTTCAGCCCAGTGGTTTACTCGGGCTAGTTTTTTGTCTCATTTCCCAAGGGCCAATCAGCCTCTTAATTTCACTCTGAGGTTTAGAGTTTCCCCTCCAGCAACTCAGAGAGACTCAGCAGAGATGCTTTGCGTAAGTGTGGAAAGCCTTGGAGCTTGAAAAAGGAATAGCTTAGGGAACTGGGAGGCTTCTGGGGGTGCTCAGCAGATATCCCCACCACCACACCGGGGGGTGTGGGTTCCATTCTTGTGCAGGCCTAGTTATCTCTTCCTAGGCACTCTGTAAAAGAAATCAACAGAAGAAAAACCAAAGGAGACTCAGGATTCAGCTTTCCATCTCCATGGGCAAGTCAGGGAGAGGGATGGGAGTAGATAGAGACCCAGGTGACCTGAGGTAGTGACAAGCTGTAGGCTCTGTCTGTTATGTGGAGCAGCCACAGGGCTTGACCTACAACCTACATTTCACAGTTTTGAGGGTGGGGGAGTAGAGTGGTTTGAGATAGTATTTCACCATCTAGTCAAGGGTGAACTTGAATTTCTGATCTTCCTGCTTCCACCACTCCCACCCACCCCCCAAATTCTGGGATTACAGTTTCATGGGCCACGTCTTCCTCCCCAGCTATGTAAATAAATTGAAGGAGCGCACTCTCGGAGCACATTCTCCCGATTCTGGCATTTCTGTCCCATCAATGATGAGCTTTTTGAATTTTGATTTTTTGTGTGTGATTGGTTGCCCAGCTTTTTACCCAGGATCTGAACTGAGGTTTCTGTGTGCTCAGCAAGTGCATTGACCCGAGGAGGCATCTCTTTAGATACCTGTGACTTCAGAGTCGCTTCCTTTGTCAAGCAGGGCCGTGCAGGAAGAACAAGAGAAAAATAACGAGTTGGTGAACATAAGGTTACTTTGGGTAAATTCTTACCGAGGAGAGAAGCTGTTATCGAGCCCATGGAAACGAGCGGTTGGGGAACATTGGTTCCTATCTTTCATGCTTGCTTAGAAGATCAGACAATCTCGTTTCAGTTTTGGTGACGTAAAACTTGAGTGTAAGTTACCCATGTGAATGAGTCTGCACTGTCAGGACCCAACACAGAAGTTTAGTTCAAAATAATGGCGTCCTCTAATTTATGTCCAAGATCATAACTCTAGGCACCCTAGGCTAATGACATTGTGATTAGTTTTGTCCAAGTGGCCCTAGCAAAGCTCATCAGATACAAGAGAATGAATGTGTCCTGGACCTCAAAAGCTTTCCCATGAGCCAGGCAGGGTGTCAGACTGGCTCAGCCACAGAGAGCCCTGAAGAGCTCAATGTAGGGAAGGCTTCGTGGTTACAGGCTCTCGAGGAAGGAGTCCCACCTGGGTCACAATGACACAGCATCACCCAGACAAGAGCCTCCCTGGTTTCAAATGACCTCTGCAAGCCCATTTGACTCACAGTCACCCTCTTTTTCTTTCTCTGAAGTGTCATCCTTTGACCCCAACTGAAAAAAAAAACAATCCCTTATTTCCCACTCATTAAGAACACAGGTCCGGGAAGAAGCTAACACTATAGTACACATTAGCCAACTGTATGACAAAATCTATTTCTTTCCTCAGAAATTCTTTATCCCTTCTCCTAACCTCATGATTTAACCCCTTACCAAAGACCTACATTAACTAGCTGTAACTTCAGCTCCAGGGAATCCAATACCTTCTTCTCTCCACAGGCACCTGCACACACACACACACACACACACACACACACACACACACACACACACACGTATAGATACACACATGCAGTAAAAAAAATTTAAACACATAATAAGGTAATGCTTTTATTGCATTGATGAGTTTTGTTAGGGCCACTTGGACAAAAATAACCATAAAAAGCACAATGTCTTTAGTCCCGGATGCCTGGGGCTATGATCTTGAACATAATTGAGAGGTCATTGTTTTGAGCTAAGCTTCTGGGTCGGGTGCTAACAGTGACAAATGGAATAACAATAAAAAGACTTCACCTAGCTTCCCATTCTTGTGGGTTTCTTGTAGAATTTTTCATGAAATTTGTGAGTGAAGATGCTGTTCCTTAAATAAGACAAATTCCAACCTCCACTCTCTGCTTCCCTGACCTTGAACTGTATAGTTAGCTCTTTTAAAGAGCTTCGAGTTTCTCATTTGCATACCTGGAGCTAAGCTCGCTCACTGTGGTGGCTCACTCATTCAACCCTTTTGCTTTTGCTTTTGTTTTTAAAGTGCCTGCAGTCTTGGCCTGCACCATGCTGCTGTGGTATTGAGGGGACATGCCTGGACACGCAGGGGCTTTCTCATACAGCCACAGGAGTTCATCTTTGCTGGTCATGGCTGGAGGGCAGCAGGAGACAGCCAGATTGTGAACATTTTCCAGCTTTAAAAATGGCCCTGGACAAAGCATAAGCCTGGGCATAGCTAGATTAAAGCTAGGCTTGATTGGCCTGCGGCCATTCTCCTCCTCTTGAGAGAAGAGTTAGTTACTCTTAGGAGCTGAGGTCTAACATCCCACCACTTTGAGAAGGAGGTTTTCTCAATGTCCACTTGACTCAGCCTTGATCCTGGAGGTTCTTCCTGAAGGCTCCTTCAAAGGCCTATCTTCCCTCCACAGCGTGTTGTTCCTCTTGCTTATGTGGAGCTGGGTGTCTCAGATCTCAGGCTGGATTCAAGAGCATCCTCAACCCGCTTTCCTGAGGGCAAAGTGTGAGCTCAACAGCCTTTGGCAGCACCCATGACAGGTGCATCACAGACCAGCCAAAGACACCGCAGTCCTACAGGCAAAGGAACTAGGACAGGGTCCCTCCCTTTCTAGGCTGGGGACTGATAGAGTGCCTGAGGAGTGAGCCTGAAGATCTGAGTTCTGTCCCCAGCTGAGTGTTGTGGCATGTGCATGTAATACTAGTGTAGAGGAGGCAGAGACAGGGGATCCCTTGGGCTAGCTGGCCAGCTGGTCTAGCTGAATCAGTGAGCTTCAGGTTCCAATGAGGCCCTGGTTCATTATTAACAGCAAATAAAAACAAGTTGGATGTCTTCTGAGCAATAACACTTGATACTTTAGGTTGACTCCTGATCTTTAGATATATATACACACAGAGACACATACATACAGAGAGACATACACACACCTACACACACAGACATACATACATACATACATACACAGACACGTACGCACAGACACACTCACAGACACATACACACTCAGAGACATACACACAGAGAGACACATACATAGAGACACATAGACACTCAGAAACACACACAGACACACACACACACACAGACACACACACAGACACACACACACACAGACACACACACAGACACAGACACACAGACACACAGACACACACACACACACACACACACACACACACACACGGTCTGGACTGGAGGCTCCCAGACTCAAGCTCTCATGGAATCAGTCTAATGAGCCCCATGAACGCAGATGTCTGAGCCTTCCTTCATTTTCCCAACCTTGCAGCTGGCCTACAGCTTTGCAGTATGAGCAAACTCCTCAGCTGACTCTGAAGCAGGAGCTTGGAGCGAGGCTCTGACGCTCAGTGGTTACCAAAGGGAGAAGGAAGCCCTGAGTCTTCCTGGGCTGGCCTGGCTGTGGTGGGACAGAGAATGCTGGTGGTGGGGACTGATAGCTCTTCTGCGAGGACATGGCAGGATGTGGTTGACCTTAGCGTCCTGTGCAGTGGGGAGCCAGGGGACTCAGGGAGAGACTTGGCAGCAGGCTCAGCCAGCATGCCTCTGAGTGCTTGTTGGAAAATGAGAGGTGAGCAGAGCTCTACCTTACCTCCCTTATGAGCCTGAAACTGACACTTTACTTCTTGAGGTCTTGGTGCATCAAGGAGTGAGAATGAGACATTTGCAAGTATGCCAAGAGGAACTTATGAAGTTACATGTACAAATAACCATCTCCCTTATGGAGAAGGGCTTCTTTCAGTGGAGTGATAGTCCCTGCCAAAACATCCAAAGGTCAAGAGGTAGAGTCTTGCTTCAAGGCCGGGCATAGCCAACGACTTAGCCCTCCTGGAGTTGACATGGCCCAAGCTTGCTCAGTTTGCCAACAGTGGGGCTTCCTGGACTCCTTTCTTAGAAAGGCTGAAGGCTTTGGAATGAGAAGTGTCCTGGCATAAGGTGGCACGGGACAGCCCACTTGAATTTTATCACCATGTTGCTCTCCGTGTTTGTTTCAAGATGCTCAAAGGAAGGAAGCAGGGGCTGTGGAAGACCTTCTCATCAGACACAATACTCTTCCTTGGATTTATTTTTCTCCTAGTTTATCAATCAATTGGGAAACCATCTCTGGTACCTATTGTGTAGAGAGCCCTGTGCTATGTGTGGGAAAAGGAGAGGTTGGAAATAAGCCACCGGTTGGTCCCTAGTAGAGAGATGCTCAACAGGCCAGTTGGGGAGATAACGTGTGCATGAGAAGTGAGGGGTGGGGAGATGATGGTGATGATGCTGATAATGGTGATGGTGCTGATAGTTATAGGAACAGTAAATAGGAAGAATGAAAATGATGGTCCTGATATTCTCCCACATGCGTGCGTGCGGCTACCCAGTCCACAGAGCATGCTTGCACCAGTATCTTACTTGATGTTCAAAAGTTAAAAAAAAAGGAGGGGGCAGGGTGTTGGGGAGACGGCTTAGCCCGCCATTAAAACCAGGCGTGATGGTGAGCACCTGTAATCCCAGAGCTGGGGACGCAGAGACAGCAAGATCCTTAGGGATCACTGTCCTCCTTGCAGAACTGGTAAGCCTCAGTTTCAGGGGAAATCATGTCTCAAAAAACAAGATGGAGAGCGGTAGAGGAAGACACGTCTGATGTCAATCTACATGTGCATGCACACACATGTACTTGGGCTTTCGTGTCATGAGCATACACACACACACACACACACACTTTTTTTTTAAACAACTGAGTCGTAATTGTACTGAAGGCCAATCTATCTCGGAGATGAAGAACGAAAAGGCTGAGTTGGTCTGGGCTGCTTCCTATTGCCTTAAGGGTGTCATCCCTGAGAAATGATCTCTAAATCTTCTTAACACAAAACCTGGCATCAGAGCATCACAAGAGCAGATGCCTTGTGAAAAATGAGTGTTTCTAGGCCTCCAGGGCTCATGGTTCTGGTTACCTGACAAGCAATGAGTGGATTTAGACAGGAGTGTGCTTGGAAGAGAGAGGTGGAGCTGGGGGTGAAGGCAGCCTTCCTGGCAGGAAGAGACCTGTGGTCAAGAACCAGGATGAGTGTCCAAGGTGTGGTAGGAAGGAGCCAGACCAAAGTCTGATGGGAAGAGGTATCAAGAAGACTGCCTGCCTGTGCGTCAGAAGAGACAGGCCGAAGACAGTTTCTTCCCAGTGGCTACTGAACATCTCTTCCTTGTGTTACAGGAGAAAGGCCACCAGTTTCCCCCTTGTCCTTTCCAACCACAGGTCCATTCATACCGAAATCAAGGAGTAACCAAACTTAAAAGTGGTCTGCAATCAGAGCCCAGAGGCAGAACCAGTTCCTTGGACTTTTCTCTGAAACTTCACAGGGTTGTTGAAAGCAGAAGCGCATCAGGATAACAGCAGCTCTGACTCACAAGGGTCACATCAAAGCTTAGCGGCAAGCAGATGTGGGCAAGAACTGTGTGTGAGCTGAGTTTTCCTGACACTCTCTGAGACTCAGGGCCCCTTTGGGCAACCTCACTGTGGAAAGAAGTGTGTGGTTGCTAGAGATTGTGTGACTCATACTGTGGGCAGGGTTTGGGAACCAAGATAGAGCCGTGTTTGCTGTGAGCTCAGGCATATCTGAGGCCATTGGTTATTCAATATTTATTCATTCATCTATCCAAGCATTCATCCAAGCATCTAAGCATCCATCCATCCATCCATCCATCCATCCATCCATCCATCCATCCGTCTACCCATTTATCTACCATCAATCTATCAATTATCCATCCATCATCCATCACTCATTTGGAACTGTCTGAATTATCACTACATCTTTTCCTGGCACAGAGACTGCACATAGTATGTGATTATAATATTTTGTGAACAAATAAATGAATGGTTGGGTGGATGGATGATGAATTGATGGAAGAATGGATAAATAGATAATAGATGGTAGATGGATGAACGGATGCTTGAATAGACAGATGGATGAATCTTGGCTAACTGATGGCATTAGTTCAAGCTCTCAGATTCGCATGGTGGCAAAGGAGAGCTAAATCCCTAAAAGTTGTCCTCTGACCTCCACAGGTGCACTATGGCAATGCCCCATCCCTACTGCCATACATAATAAATAAAAGTAGTTTAGAAAACAGTAAACAATAAAAAGCTTATTTTATCAGAGCACTAATTTATTCATAAGGGCACTGTCCCCATAGCCTAATTACTCCCAAGGACTCCAGCTCCAAACACTATTATAATGGTAATTATGTTTCAGAGTATAAATTTGGGGATACACATTTTGGTCACGACATGAAGCACATAGAGGTATAAAGTCTGGTGGTCACTTTAGTACGATCGTCATTTTAATAGCCTTATTCTTCAATCCATGAACATGGAATACATTTCCATTTATTTATTTTTTAATTTCTTTTAGCAACATTTCATAGTTTGCTGTTTTGTTTTGTTTTTTCGATACAGGGTTTCTCTATGTAACAGCATTGACTGCTCTAGAACTCACTTTGTAGACCAGGCTGGTCATGAACTCACAGAGATCTGCCTGCCTCTGCCTCTGCCTCCAGACTGCTGGGATCAAAGGTGTGGGCTACCAAGTCTGGCTTAATTTCCAAGTATTTTATTCTTTTGATTCTATTTAAGATGAAAATATTTTCATTTGCTTTTTTATGGTTTTGGTTGGTAGAAAATATTACTTTCTTTTATGTATTGACTTTTATTTTGTTTTGTTTTTTGTTTTGTCAGGAGCTGGGTGAATTACTACTCTAGTCTAGCCCTGCGGGCCTGGAGGATTCCTGGAGAGCAGCTCGTCTTCAGTCCAGTCTGGGAGGCTGGAGAAGCGGATGTCAGCTAAGGCTGCTAGCCTCAGCAACAATGAGACAAACACCACTCAACCGCAGAGTCAAAGTGGCCAGGCAATCTACAGCCTGTCTCTAGAACCTCTTTGTTATTTAGGTCTCCACCTGAAGGTACCACACAACCTGTGGGGAGGTCCCCCACCTCCAGGTTGTCCTTCCTGGAAATGCCCACAGAGACCCACCCAACAGATTCAATCAGGTCAGCAAACAGATGAGCCATGACATCCTTATGCACTAAGCTAGGAGATGCTCCTCTTTAACATCTGGAAGCCTTTGAGGAAGATCTGCAAAATGTTAGAGATCTTTAGAAATCTCCAGACACCACCAGGGCCAGAGGGTTAGTTTTCTCAAGTTCTTTGAGAATTTTTATTTTTGAGTCTGTAGCCGTCCTTGTTCTACAGAAGTCTGCTCAGATTTCTTTCGTTTCACACTTCAGGCTTGGCAGTTTGTGTTTCTAGGAATGTGTCCGTCTTATCTCAGTTACCCAGCTTGTTTGTGTGTGCTTGTTCATGATGCTCTCTCAAATCCTCCAGTGGTGGTGGGGCCCTGCTTTCAGTTCTGACCTGCAGGCTGCTGATGTTGCTGCCCTTCCTAAAGACAGCTGTTGGTTTCATCTATTTTCCTCACCAGCTTTCTATTCTCTACCTGACTTACCTCCGCTCTTTGCATATCCTTCCTTCTACTTCTGCCTTCTGCTTCTGAAGGGTTGGTTCATTCTATTTTCAGTGTCTTCAGTGCAAAGTCAAGTCGCTCATCTGAGTTTGCTTTGTCCAGTATAAACACTTAAAATTTTTTATTGCCTTTACTTAAGTATTGATTTATATGTGAATATATGTGCATGTGTGCATGCGTGCATGTGTGTGTGTATGTGTGTGTGTACATGTGCATGCCATGGCACATGTGTGGGGGATCATAAGACAACCTGCAGAAACCATTTCTCTTCTTCCATTAACTGGGTCCTGGGGATCAAACTCAGGTCTTCAGGCTTGGCAGGAACAGATCTTCCTCTGCTCAGCTGTCTGGACAGCCTGACACTTATTATTTAAAAATTCCCCTTATCATTGCTTTCTCTATGCCTCAGACATTCAGGTATGTCAAGTTTATTTTTTTATTATTTTATTTTACTTGTGTCTAAGTTTTATCTGACTTTTCTTTTGACTTCTGTGATCTATCATTTTTAAAATAGAATGCTGTGGCTTTCTTTCTCCCTCCCTCCCTCCCTCCCTCCCTCCCTCCCTCCCTCCCTCCCTTCCTCCCTCCCTCCCTCCCTCCCTCCCTTCCCCTCCTTCCTTCTTTTCTTTCCTTGTCTTTCCTTGTCTTTCCTTGTCTTTCCTTGTCTTTCCTTGTCTTTCCTTGTCTTTCCTTGTCTTTCCTTGTCTTTCCTTGTCTTTCCTTGTCTTTCCTTGTCTTTCCTTGTCTTTCCTTGTCTTTCCTTGTCTTTCCTTTCCTTTCCTTTCCTTTCCTTTCCTTTCCTTTCCTTTCCTTTCCTTTCCTTTCCTTTCCTTTCCTTTTCTCTTCTCTTCTCTTTCTTTCTTTCTTTCTTTCTTTCTTTCTTTCTTTCTTTCTTTCTTTCTTTCTTTCTTTCTTTCTTTCTTTCTTTCTTTCTTGTGTTTGGAGACAGGATTTCTCTGTGTAGCCCCAGCTGTCCTGGAACTCATTCTATAGACCAGGCTGACCTTGAACTTGCAGAGATCCTCCCGCTTCTGCCTCTGAATGCTATAATTAAAGGTATGCGCCATCATCGTCTGACTAGAATGTTGTGAATGTCTAGGAGGGTTTTTTTTGTTGTTAATTTTTATTTGTTCTTGTTGTGTTCAGTGAAGACACCTTGTGTGACAGCCATCTGTTGACACTTGATCTGAGGTTTGACATGTGGTCTGTCTCACAAAGTGCTCCACCTGTGCTCAAGAAGAACATGAAGCAGGAGCGGTGGAGTGCCCTGCCATGTTAGGTACTCTGCTGTGAGGTGCTGTGCTTGTCTTCTTTCCTTGCTTCTCCACTGGATGCTCTACCATGGCACCACTGGTATTGGGTGCTGACATCTCCAGCTGCTGTCGTTGGTCAATGCATCCCTCTCTGCAATCCTGTCAATATGTACTTCAGATGTCTGCACGGTTCATTGAGGTACATACATACGTGTGACTGTTATAGTTTCGTGCTGTGTCAAGACTTTTATTAATATGCAATTTCTTTCTCTGCCTCGGAACAATTTTAAAAATTCAGATATCCTGTGGGCTGATATTAGTGTAATCCCTTCTGCTTGCTTTTGAGTATTCATTTTCATGAAGTATCTTTTCCCACACTTTCCCTTTCAACATATTTGAGATTCTGAACAGTGACAGTATACTATTAGGTCGTGATTATTACTTCATTACTAATTAATTAATTTCCCACAACAGCCTCAGCAAGAGCCCAAGGTCAGCCCTGTGGGTTAGGTGTCACCTGACTTCAGCTGTCCTGCAGAAACTGACAGAGGGATGGGACAGCCAGCCAGCCAGAGCTAACAGCAGTGAAGAAGCCACAGGGTGGGGGACTGCAAGCCCTGAGCTTACTGCTGAAAAGACAGGGAGGGACGTGAGCATACCAACTCAAGGGCTGTGGTTAAAAATAGAGATATCTGTACTTCCAAAAACTGAGACTATAACTAGCAATAACCCTGGAAACCTGTGAGATATGATTTGAATGGGAACCCAGAACTACTTAGAAGCTAGTGGGAAAAAGGTGACTTAGGGACCATACACCCCAAGATCTCCTCCCCCACACTGCTGCCTGGTGCTTTGGATGCCTTGGACTCATTGGTGCCTCCTCCCCCTCTTCCTCTTCCTCCTCCTCCTCCTCCTCCTCCCATTATCTGGGCCTTCTTCGGAAGTACCACTCCAAGCTGCACCCCCACTGCCTGCGGCTGCCTACGGCTCTTCTCCTCGTGCCCAGATGCCACTCTGTGGATTTCTAGTCCCGTCGTTAATTCAGAAACTACTTAATTCTGATTAATTGCCTGATGAAAATAAAAATGTAATTTGTGAACTTGAATGTGTATTCCTTTCTTTCAAGCTTCTAGGCTGTCTCTCTAGGAGAATACAGAGACAATATTTATCCATGCCCAAGGACCTGACATATGGATCAGGGATGGACACTGACCACCTCAACAGTCAAAATTCTTCATCCTTTATCATCCATTTTTTGTCCAGTTCTAATGGGACACACTTAGCCACATGGAGGTAGGAGGTAAGGATTTGCATGTGCATGTGTGCATGGGAGGGGAGGGCCAAATACCTGGACTTGTTCCTTTTCTCAGATAACTAATAAACATGATATCTATTATTCCTTAGCACATTACTGTGATTGAGCAGTGTTGTTCAGTGTTTTTATGCTTTCTTCCCCATGGAAATGTTAGAAAACCATGCTCAGAGCTTAGGGTGGCCCAAGGAAACCGTGGCTGTCGCTGTCAGTCAGATGGACAGTTGGTCTGGGCTTACTCTAAGGATAGGAATCTTTGTATAGTTCACTGATAGGGAGTTGAACTTTGTATAGTTTGTCATGTTTGACACCTAGTAGCCACATGCATACATACATACATACATACATACATACATACATACATACATATATGGCCCAAGGAGCAGCAACCAGAGCAGCATGTAGCATGTACCTCCCAGATGCCTCTCTGGTGGCTGAAGCCTGCCACACCCCCCTGAGGGGTTCACTGACGAAAGGGCACAACAAGAAGGGCTGACTTTCACTCCGTGGAAGAAGGAAGGTTGGAGGGACTGATAGAGTAAGTTGCTATCATTGGAAAATACAGTGTCACAAAACCTCAAGTAACCTAGCGTGCTCTTTGCTCCCACGGAAGTTTGGAATGCCCAAATGGTACCAACCCACTTACACTGCTCTGGCTCTGTTACCTCCTCAGGCCTTCCATTCCATTTTGGCCAGCTGCTAATTTTAGTGTCCTGTGTGCCTGTTAACACAGCCTGTCCTTTTGTGGTGTCCCAACAAGTCTACTCGAGGAGGCTGATCAGGCTGACTGGTCTCCAGCTGGAACAGGTGCATACTTCCCCAAAGAGCAGCAGGGACTCAGCCAGCCATCCTTACACCCCAGGACAGACATTTCTCACCTCCGTTATGGCGGCAGTCAGCCTGCCTTATTCCCCCATGTCGGAAAGATCTGATTATAGCATGCCTGTCTTGGGTTGCACATTACCCAGTTCTCTGATATCAGCATGTATTTAAAGCACAGGGCTGGGGATGTCCCCTACCACACCCACGGCTGGCTCTATTACCCTATTAGGCTTCTGGTTGTTATTGTTTTGTTTTGGGTATTATGTGAGTCCAGCTCTTAATCTCCCCTGAGTGTTACATGTCACTGGAAGATCATGTGAGATCCAAACCATTTGGCCCTTTCCTGCCACACACATCACTAGGGGCTGGCATTAAATGTAGGGTCAGGCAGTATGTCCAGAGTTGCTCTAGGCCATACGTGCTGGGAGGAGGGTGATGGGTGAGAGGAGGGCAGATATTGTGGGCATAACCAGGAGAGACTTCATGGAGGGCTTTGAAAAATGGGCAATGAAGTGCAGGGAAGTGGTTCAGTAACATACCAAAACTTAATTGAACACAGTGTAGAGGCATTTTCCCATGGGTAGCATGGTTTTAGAGACCCAGGCTCCATCTATATTGTTGCTCATCCATTCTTTCCCCCCAACCCTGCCCCGTGTGTGTGTGTGTGTGTGTGTGTGTGTGTGTATGTGTGTGTGTGTGTATGTGTGTGTATGTGTGTGTGTGTGTGTATGTGTGTGTGTATGTGTGTGTGTGTATGTGTGTGTATGTGTGTGTATGTGTGTGTGTATGTATGTGTGTGTGTGTATGTGTGCGTGTGTGTGTATGTGTGTGTGTATGTGTGTGTGTATGTGTGTGTATGTATGTGTGTGTGTATGTGTGCGTGTGTGTGTATGTGTGTGTGTATGTGTGTGTGTATATGTGTGCGTGTGTGTGTGCGTGTGTGTGTGTGTGTGTGTGTGTGTGTGTGTGTGCAGAAGCTAGATGACGACATTGAATGTCCTGCTCCATTGTTCTCTACCTTATTCCTTTGAGACAGGGTCTCTCACTGAACCTGGAGCTATGCTGATGACCAGCAAGTCCCAGTGATCCTTCTGTCTCTGCCTCTGTTCCTCCACTATACCACCGGGTTTACAGCTATGCCCAGCTATGCCTGGCTATGCCCGGCTCTTCATTTCTATGTGAGTACTTGGAGTTCAAGCTCCATTCTTCATTCTTAAGCACAAATGCCCTTTACTCGGGCAGCCAGCCGTCTCTCCATCCCTCCATTGCGGCCCTTTGCATCTTTCCATCCATGGACCAGTGTAGCAGCTCCAGGGCTCTGCCAACATGTGCCCCACTTTAGGTGAAAGGAAAAAAAAGGGGGAGTCAAAGTGACATCACTCTCATTAGGAATGAGCCTTGGTTGTTTGCAGCTCAGAGACTCCTCAGGTCAAAGGAAAAGTTATTTGCCCATTGATTTCTCCATGAAAGTCCTGCGTCTGTGCACTGATTGATCTCACCGTGTGAGTCTCGAGTCCTGTGTGCCAAGTTTGCTCGCCTCTGTGGTGGCAGGAACCTGTGCTACAAGGCACCCCTCATCCTCTCAGAAGCACCATGAGACCAGCACTGCATCCCCCCCTCTCCTGGAAGACAGAGACAAAAGCTGAGACTCAGGCATTGTCTAAGGTCACCACCAAGGCCACCAGTTCCTTTTTGTGATCTGAAGCTAACTAAGCCTTCTCTCTTCCCCCTCTGCCTCCCAGGAAACCAGGGGCTAAGTGGGCGACCTTTCCCAATGGAGCAGAGGAGGCTTGCATCTTTGTAAGAGGATGCTTATATCTTTACACCGGTTTACAAGAGCAAAGATCAGTGGCTGCCCTGAGCCAGCCAGGGCAGGCATCCCAAATAGCCACTATACCCACAATATCTGGGATACTGGAGCAGTGAGACCCAGCCTCAGTTTCCTTACTTGTCAAAATGTCACAAAGCCACTCTCTGCCTCTCAGCTTGCTTAAGGGAATGGTGTAAAGAGTGATGGGGAAACAGCTCCGAAAAACTTAAAGTATCAGTTTTTTAAAAAGGTATCTGTCCTCAGAGTTTTCATTAGATTGATGTTTAGTTTTTTACTTGTCTTTCCATCCATCCATCCATCCATCCATCCATCCATCCATCCATCCATCCAGCCAGCCATCCATCCATCCATCCATCCATCCATCCAGCCAGCCAGCCATCTATCCATCCACTGATTCATTTGTTCATTCCTTCATTCATACTCCTGGCATCATTGGTCAGGCTGGGCCAGAAGACTAAAACACCTACTGAGCTCACATGGCTACAGCCCTCCGCCCACAGGTGGGGTTGCAGACGTCAGAACCATGGCAGGTTCTCCAAAAGCTGGGGTATGGGGACTTGAACCAGCACACCCATCTCACTCCTATACCTCGGTCATGCCTATTTGACACCTTGAGAGTTCCTCTCTCCCTTCCTCTATCCATCCACATTAGCTCTACTGTCCAAGGCCGACTCTAGCCAGAGTTTCCTGCCAGATCCCTTTTTACTTTGGTCAGTCTCCCTCGGAGCTTGCCAAGCCCTTGTTATTGGCAAGACTCGTCTCAGCACTTGACTCTCGGATGATTCCTGGTGGCTTTATGAGGCCCTGTGTCATCTCCTTGCTCACTGATCACCACCCTCTGCTCGCATCCAGGGCTCTAGGCTGGACATGCCAGAGGGGTCAGGGAGGGTCTGGCAACCGCTGGGCTGCTGACAGATTTAGCCAGTCAAGGAAGGTGGCAGGGTGGCTGTGATCTCATTTCCCCCTTTTGCTGACATGTCCCTAACTGGGCTTTATGGGATTCTTTTCTGGGGTGTTGGCTGTGCTATTTGGAGCTGGGCTGCCAAGAACAAACCATTCAGAGGGTATGGGAGGGGCAGGTGGGAAGGGCTTGGCCCAAGGCAAGAGTGTGTGCTGCTGTTCGAAGCCTCCAGCTGGGGCCTGGAATGTTCTGGTCCACTCTGAAGTCTTAGAGGGATACAGTCAAGGAAAAAAAATATTCAAAGAGATTTGTAAATGTGGGCCATGGGGAGAACATGACAGAAGGCCATGGGTAAAGTCCCAGAGCAGCTTTTGGAAGGACCTAAGGAGGATGGGCTGGGCTTGGGTGTGTGAGGATGCACTCAGGCAGGACATGGGCCAAATGTCATTCTCACAAGTAACTTAGCTACACCTAGAGTTCTGCAGTGTGTAGGTTGTCACTGATGAGTCCCGTGCCTCTGCTTATTTCTATTTATAAAAGGGAATTGGATTCCGTTAGAGGCCACAGATCAGTGTTGGGGGTTTTAAACTTTGGTTTTACACTTGGAAATGCAGTTGTTTTACACTTAAAACACCTGGGGCTAGGAAAATGGCTCCTCAAGCAAAAAGCATGAGGACCTAAGGTGGAGGCCTGAAGTCCATGCAAAAATAGCCACCATTGATGATACACACTTGTAATCCCAACACTGGAGAAGGTGAGATTTCCTGGAGTTCATTGGTCAGTTTATCTCTATCAGTGAATCCCATGTTCAGTGAGAGACCCTGTTTCAAAGACATAAGGAGGGCAGCCTATACACACACACACACACACACACACACCCCATACCACACACACATACACATACTAGAACGTACACATATCACACACTCACATACACACACATATAACACACACAAACACATATACACCACATACATACACCCCATAGCACATATACATATACCAGAACATACACATATAACATACTCTCATACATACACACATAACACACACAAACACATATATACCACAAACACACACAACACAACATACACATACACACACTCCACAATACACACATACATGTTGTCTTTTCCACATGTACATATATCCTTATATAGATATGCAAATATGTGTATACACATATACATGCACACAAACTAAAAAACAAAAATAAACAAGAAAAACCCATTTTCTAGCTTTCAAAAATATCAGAATATATATATTTATATATATATATAAAACCTGGGCCTATATGTTAATCACTAAGTCCCGGATTCCTTCTACCTTAAATGACTTTATAGTCAGAGCAAGCATTAGGCTTGTCACCAGCCTTTACCCTGACCACACACTTTTTGGGACACTGGATTTGTTTCTTTTTGAGACAGCATCTCATGTAGCTCAGGCTGGCTTCAAACTTGTTATGGAACCAAGGGCGCCTTGAGTTTCTGATTCTTCTGCCTCTACCTCCCTGGTACTGATTACAGAGATGGACCATCATAACTGGCATATATAGTGCTAAGGATTGAACCCAGAGCTCTGTGTGTGCTAAGCAAATACTTCATCAACTGAGCTATACCCCTGGTTCCAGGACACTGGATTTCTGTGATCCAGAATGGCCTGTGGCAAGGACTGTAGGGAGAGAGGCAAATCTAAGAGGTCAGGCCACAGAGAGCTTGCCCAGGCCTGTGCTGACTTGCTGTGACCTAGAGGGAGCCACCTCCCCCTGGCCTTCATTTTTCCTATCTATTAATTTTCCTCATCTATTAAAAGAGGGAGTTGTTGGCCGAAACCATCAATCAGATCCTTTCAAGTTCTCAGACTCTCTGACTCTCTGAAAACACCATTTGCCAGAATTCAATGGAACTGTGATTTGAAGAACTTGGCTGCTTTTAACCCTTATAAAAGCCTTTTTAGGGTGTGCAAAGGGGTGGGGGAGGGATGGAAGAGGGAAGAGAGGAAGGAAAGGAAGCACTGGAGGTGCAGAGGGAAGGCCCTCACTAGTGAGATGAGAGCATGCCTGTGGCTCAGGTAGGGTGGCTGAAGGTGCTGGGGTCACCGCCGTGGGTAGCACAGCTTTTGGGATTTCTTCCAGATCAATCTTCTGGAGCCTCTCCAGCCCTGTCCTTCCCAGAAGCCCCAGCGGGGTGAGAGCTGAGGATAGACAAGCTTGTTATTCACAGGAGTGAAGGACCAGGGGCATGATGTAGGACTCCTGTGTACCCCTGGAAGCTCTGAATAAGGGGATAGCCAGAAGCATGGGGTCATGCCACTCCCTGAAACATGCCACTTTTGGTGACAAGAGACTTTGGGGGTCACTCTGGCTCTTTCATGAGTTTATTTGGACTTCTGTTCCTTCATTTGCCTCTAAATAAGTGAATAATACAAGGTGTTCTGGCTCTTGCCAGGAGCCCTTAAGGTCAGAACGGGTTCTGGAACAATGTCCCCAGCCTCATCCCAACCATGGTCTTTCTGGTCCAGGCCCAGCAGAGAAGCGTTCTCCCTGGACTCCCCAGTCAAAGACCCCTCCCAAAAGTAGCAGAGTCTTAAGGTGGGTATACTCACCACCACCTTTGAAAGACTTATATCTTCCCAATTCTCAACTTCTGGTGACTGCTTCCCCCCCCCCCCCCCAGGATCTTCCTTTGTAGCCTAGGTGGCTTTGAACTTAAGACACACCTACCCCTGCCTCCCACCTATGACCTTTAGGCAGTAGAGTTACTCCTGCTAAGACACCTTAGTAAATCACCCTGGCACAAATCACCCACAGGAACAATCTCCCTGGCCTAGTCCCAGTCATGGTCTTCCTGGCCCAGTCCCAGCAGGAAAATGCTCTCATTGAACTTCCCAGACAGAGAGACCTGCAGGTGAGGGCTCTGGCCCTCTGGTCTACAGAGTTTCAGAAGGTTGGGAACAGAGCTCTTTTCCCCCATCCAGTCCATGATGGGCGTGAGCAAGCATTAAGGACTTACAGGAACACAGATGTGGAAGGCCACAGCCAGAGCTCTGCAGTAGCTTGGAAGGACTGTGGATGTGAAGGCCTAAGCTGGGATGCCCGCCTTGTTCCTGCTTGCAAGGTTCATGTGTGATTCATTCAACCTCAGGCTTGCAAGGTGACTGCTGCCAACAGGGACCGTGGATATGCAGGTGCTATTGGAGCAAAGATAACATGGAGATGTCTCGGAAGCAAGCAGCTCAGGCCAGGAAGGAGGGAGACCTTAGCTAGAGGATGCTAGCTCTGTTGCTATTCCAAAAAGCTGGGTAAAAAATGACCTTGGGCCCTGGAACCAGGCTGGTCTCTGTTTGGAGCTGGATCAATTTGTGCAGTGGCAGAGTGGTTCTTCCTTCAGCTTCCGTGGTCTTTCTGTGACGTGTGTGTATTTATTCACTTCTGGGGAGTCTGGAAGATTAAAAGGGAAACTTAGATGGTAAAACTTGTGACAGAGCAGAATTAGGGTCATGCTAATGCAGCTCCAGGCATTTGTCTACACCTTTCTGCTGAGCCTTTGCTTCCTCAGGTAACCTGCTCAGAACCATCCTCCGGGCTTAGAACGGACTGCTCTAAGAGTATATCATACATGTGGCTGCTTGGCAGAGTGCCATAGCCCTCCTGTTTCAGGGACTCTGTGCTGCTGTCCTGGACACTTGCTTGGCCTGTCGCACTCTGGGTCCCCCCCTTTCCTGACTTCAGTCCTATGCCTGATCTTAGTCATTCCTTTTCAGCCTGCTTTTTATTTTAATTAATCAACTGACTTACAGACAGGTTCTCATGTCGCCCAGACTAGCCTCAAACTCACTATGTAGCCAAGGATAGCCTCAAGTTTCTGATTGTTCGGTTTCCACCTCGCCAGTGCTGGGGTTACAGGTACTCATCACCTCACCTGTTTTATTTGATGCTGGAAATTGAGCCTTTGCAAGCTAGGCAAACCCTCTAGTAACTGACTTTTAGCCCACATGGACCCTAAGGTTAGATTCCCAACCTCCAAACCAAGAGAAATAAATTGCCACTGGTTTTAATGAGCTGATGTAGGACTCTGTATCAATGGCTAGGAACACCTAGGACAAAGGAGAAGGCTGTCTTCTTATCTGCCACATTACGTGGCAGGAAAGGAAGCCCTGAGACCAGGAGCAGGCATGAGGTTGAAACACTTGCAGCTAGTGGCATTTCATCCCGGTTCTCTTGATTCTGGGTCTGGGTGCCTTTCAGGACTGAAAAATTGAATCACGGAACAGCTTGTTTGGAGGCACACATACAGCCAATGGAGAGAATCTTCTTTCAAAATCTCCTCCTCTCTGGCAGGCCACCATGTAATACATACACACGGCAGATAGACATAAAGGCACAAAGAGATTTGGGATTTTCTCTTTTAAGCCCCATATACAATCCCTTTGGGGAAGGGGGCCAACAAGAACCTGATAGACAGAGAAGGACACAGGGTGGTCCCAAAGCCAATATCTGTGGCAGATTTAAATATAGTTCTGGACTCTTTTTTTTATGATCACAGCCCCCCCCCCCCAACACACACACACCAGGAGCCCGCCATCTGACCCTGCTGCTCTTCACTGTAGCATCTTTTCCTTCAGGCCTCTCTTTTTCTCTTGTAGTATCCTGACAATCCTGTGTGCTACCCCTGTGCAAGGCTTGGTGGGCTGTCACTGTCCCTGGGGGAGATGGAATCAGGCTGGGCTCATATCTCCACAGACTTGGAGCCATGAGATAACAGGGGCATCAGGTCCCAGAGCGTGTCAGTTTTTCTGACAGCAGAACCGCAGGTCCTTCTTCCCCAGCAGGAGTGAGGTAGGATGAGAAGAATTCAGAGACCTGGATGAGCTGACCCTTGTGTCAAGTGAGCTTTCTAGAAAGGAAGAAGCAGAGGGTGAACTTCGGAGAATGATGAGGTTGGGTGAAGAGGCAAGAAGCTGAGAGCTACACAGAGCCTCTGCCCACTGCTCGACGGCCCCTCAGATTCAGCCACGCTGCAGCCCTTAAACAGTACTGAGTGCTTAGTTTTAACTGTCAACCTAGCACAACCTAGGATTACCTGGACAAATGATCTTAATGAGGAAATGCCCAGACCAGGTTGGCCTGCAGGCATCTTGATTATCTACTGATGTAGGGAAACTCAGTCCTTTGTGGGTGGTATCATTCCCTAGGCAGGGGTCCCGAACAACCTAAGAGCATGTATAGCTAACTGAGAAGAAGCAAGTATCCTGCTTATTCCAGCTCTGATCTTGACGATAGATGTGATGCTCTAAGTTCCTGCCTTGATTTCCCCAAAATAGATTATAATGTGGAATTATAAAGCAAATAGGTCCCTTCTCCCCTAACTCGCTTTTTGTAAGGATACTCATCACCAGCATCAGTGGTCAGCATGCTGAAGCCTGGCCATATCGGAATCCCTGGGGGTTCTGGCCTGGTGATTCCTGCTTAGGTGGTTGTCCTGAACAGGACACACTCTGCCGAGCAAAACTATCTCTCTTCATCAACAGGAAGTCCTTCCAGCCTTTGCAGGATGAAGAAGGCACCTGCCTCTGCACCCTCTCAGCCCACCCAGCAGCCTCCCAGGGGGCTCGTTTTCTAGCTTCTGTGTCCCTGTTTTACCCTACTACTGCCACATCCCAGCCCTCACAGTTCCTGGGAAATTCTTGGCAACACTGAACTTGGAGCTTGCAGACTACTGAGTCCAGAGGACTGGTGACTGACTACGCCCCCAGGAAGGCGAGCCAGACTGGAGAAAACAGAGACCCATGTCAACTCTACATCCCTCACCGCTTCCCTAGCCACGCCTCCTCTTCCCAGAAGCCCACTCCTCTCTCCCTTTGACTAGCCTCTGCTCTGATAGGTCTCCTCCAGCAACTGCCCTAGGATGTGTCTCTCGCCTTTCTCCCAGTAGCTGCCTCTTTCTCCTTTCTTTCTGTGCACACCCCAGGAGAACTGACCAAGTTTTTTTTCCTTCTTCTGTCTTGTTTCATTTGTTTTTCTGGGTCGTCAAGTCTATTTTTGGTTAAATCCAAGGTGGTTTTTAAGTCAAATATTATGTTTATAGTCGGCTTGTCATGCATCCATCTCCCTCTATATACCGCCTCATTATTTCATTCTGTAATGAAATGAGCACCTGTTTCCTAAGACCTCCTGCTCCCTTTAAATAGAGTAAAGAGATAGCAGCCTAGGCATGGTGCTGCAGGCCTGTAGTCCTAGTTCCTGGGAGACAGACGTTAGAGGAGTGTAGCTAACTTGAGGTCAGCCTATGCAACATAAATAAAGCAAGAGCTACACACAGCAAACAAACGAAAAGCAATGCCCAATCTAAAAAAGTAAACTGTGGCTTCTTATCTATTGAGCTCACTAGGAAGGTGGGCAAATAAAAGTCCCTTCCTGCCTACCTGCCACTGGGACAGGTTGAGGTGAGGGCTCCCAGCTCGGTACCCAGTTCCTGGTCAATCTTTAGTCTGTCATGAACTCTTGATCTGTCACTTGCTCTGATGGTTGTTATGGGGGAAGGCCTTTTCCAGCATGCTCTAATGGTCATGGCGTCTCTTGGTGGGGACCAGCTCAGGTTGTCTAGTGAAAGAAGCACTTCCCAGAATGCATTTCCCATTTGCCCTGGCCTTTCTGGCTTTTATCCTGTGCTGTTTCTTGTCTGGTGGGGGCACGGGCAGGTGAACACCATGATAAGGAGACAGAATGAGACTCTTCAGAGACCTGAGAGGTAAGGAGGCACAACTGCCTTCTTCTGGGGGGTCAATACCTGACTCCTCCAGACAGGTCGGATGGCAGAAGATTCGTGGACCTCTGGTTGGCTGAGGTCATCCTGGGCCAGCAGGTCAGATTCCCGGGGATTCCCACCTTAGTCTGTATTCCACAAGGGTCAACCAATGAGCCAGTCTCCTGAGAGGTGAGTGCCTTGTTCCGCATTCACATCCGTCTCTTCAATGTCTAGCAATGGCCTGCATGCTTAACTTGATGCTTCCTTCTGTCTGTTTGGTGGTTGTTTTTGTTGTTATTGGGTTTTTTGTTGTTGTTTTATTTTGGTTTGGTTTTTGCTTTGTTTTGGTTTGGTTTTTGGTTTTTGGTTTTTCAAGACAGCGTTTCTCTGTGTATCCCTGGCTGTCCTGGAAATTACTCTGTAGACCAGGCTGACCTTGAACTCAGAAATCTACCTACCTCTGCCTCCCAAGTGTGCCACCACTGCCTGGCTTTTTGTTTTTGTTTTTGTTTTGTTTTGTTAGTTTTTCAAGATAGGGTTTCTCTGAATATCAGAGCCCTGACTGTCCTGCCCTTGCTTTGTAGACTAGGCTGGCCTTGAACTCACAGAAATCCACCTTCCTCTGCCTCCTGAGTGCTGAGATTAAAGGTGTGTGCCACCATGCCCAGCGACCTGTTTCTTTCTGCTTTAAATATTTGTTTATTTTTATTTTCGGTATCTAACTGTTTGAACGCACCTATGTATGTATAGCACGTGCATGCCTGGTACCTGAAGAGGCCAGCAGAAGGGGTTGGATCCTCTGGCACTGGAATTAGTTACAGGTGCCTGTGAGCTGCTAAGGGTGCTGAGAAATGAACCCGGGGCTTCTGCCAGAGCAGCAAGTGTTCTTAACTGCTGAGCCATCTCTCCAGCCCAGATGTTTCTCCCTTGAGTCCATGTAGCTCAGGCCAGATGCTGTCAGTGGAGCCCTGATCTAAGCTACCCAGTGCTTCACATTCCCTCTCCCCGCAGTCACTGGTTCAGAGGAGGGCACGCAACAAGAGACCAGACTAAACAGGCTGAGCCTTGGGAAAGAGGTTCCCATTTCCTTGCTGGCCAGAGTCAGGCGCATGAGCTGATGCTTTGGAATTCCATGGATGCTTTGGGAATTTGAGAAGGAGAAGCTAATGACTAGAGAGAGGTCCTGGGCCAGCCTTGCCCCAAGTTACCTACTCATGGCATTTTCATAGAGGAACAGATACATTCTTAAGGTGAAATCAGGCTGGGTCAGATTTCTAGGTCTCTGAGGTGAAAGACATCCTCATCAATACATGGGAAGGAAAAACACCAAAAAGAACACAGAAAATGTATTCCTAAATATTGACTGTATTAGCTTTAAGTGGTAGACCATACGTTATTTTCATTTCCCTCCATATATTTTATCTAATTTTCCTGTGTTTGTGTAACAAACATGTTTTGTGAAGAATAAAACAAAGCAAGACCTCTGTCACAAATGGCTTCTTCAGAGATGTAGAGTCTAAGAGGACAGAGGCCCTGGCCTGCCTAAACTTGGGAGTCACAGCCATGCCCTAGGAGAAGGCCAGGGTCAGGTGTCTCTATGCAGGCCTCCTGTGTGGCTTTGAAGAGATTTGCTCAGAGCTTAGTGGGACAGCCCTTCTCCATGTAGTGAGAAGTAGCCTTATGCAACTGTGGTCTCCTGACTGCACAGGCCAGAATAAAATGCTTTCCAGGGGGTCTGAGGGTGTCTGGTTGGGAGATTTCTTATAATAGTTTTAAATTCCAAATACTATGCCGCAGTGTCCAAGGGCAGACATACCTGGAAGGTTTTTGGTCCCTCTTCATGGGGTGTCCATGGATGGCTCACCCCTTCAGACCATGCTGGTCCTCTGACTTTCTCCCCTGTACCATCCGCTATTGCACAGCCCTGGCTGGTATCTATTTCCATACCATCGCTGACAGTGCCTATGAGCTCAGTCCCTCCTGATACCTCAGGATCCTTTGCTGCTTCCTGTCTTCCTAGGAATCTCACAAATAGGGATTATAAACCCCGTTTAAAGATGAAGAATGCAAGACTCCGAGATGCTGACAAAGACACATATGTGTCCAAAGACACATAGCCAATGACTAGGAGATGTCTGGACCAAGTCTCTACCCTGTGCCTAGAAGAGAGTCTTGGGCAGTGTGAGCACACACTAAGTATTTTAAGTATTTGTCAGGTGACAGAAGGAGAATTTCCTTAGGACATTCACGCTGCAAAGTTCTCTGGAAACTTGTCACTATTTAATTTCATCTGAACACCTGCTTGTGAGCTCAGTGTGAACCTAGAGAAAGTGTGTCCCAGGCAAGCCAGGCTATAACACACACACACACACACACACACACACACACACACACACTCCTGTAATGACCCGCCTGCAATTGATATACTGCTAAGTAGCATTTCTTGTACTGGGGAGATTCTATTTCCACACTAGCAGCAAATATGACCTTTGAGTCAGCTGCCAGCTGCTCATAATTCTGACAGATGCAAGCGCATTTCTGGGAAGCTGTGGCCACTCAGGACCTTGCAGATCAGCAAGCAACACTGGCGGCTTTGGTAAGATTGATCGGCCCGTGAGAATCCCATTTACAGCCCTAACAGAGCCTCGGTTTACCACGGCCTGGGCACTAATGACTTCGACAGCTCCGATCTAAATCTGTCAGCCAGAGCTGGTGGCGATATTAAAGAGCACTCTATTTATACGAAGCGGCAATTAGGAGAACGCTCGCCAATGGGCCTCCTCTTCCAAGCAAATCCCCAGCCTTCCAAACGGTGTCATGCTCGTGGTTATTTTAATCCGCTTGGAATTTCGGGGATATTAATGTGATGGGCCATCGAGGAGGATCAGCCAGGTTTATTTCAGCTGACATTTCAGAGAGCACACTCAGGTTTCTGAGACGTGCCCAATATCCTCTGCCCTGTCCACAGCTCACTGCTGGGGAAGGTGGTGAGAGGACAGGAAGCAGCTGCAGAGAGGGAGGGCTCTTCCCCCTCAGCCCTGCCCTCCTCTGCCTCCTTCCTGCTGGCTCCTGCACGGTCTCTCCAGGCCTCAGCTCTTTCTCGGGACCTCTGCATCCTCTCAGCCGTTTTTTAGTCCCCTTCTTGCTTTGTTCTAGAAAGGAAATAAACATGTAGATTAAATTACCAGACAAAATACAGCTTGCGGGCTAAGAACATTTATGTGCAAGGTGCTAGGCCTTAAATTTAAACCTCAGCACTGCTCACACTCTCGTGTGCACACATGCGTGCGCACACACACACACATACACACACACACATACACAGAATCTACCAGTAAATTTCAGGAAAAAAAAATAGAGAAAAATCTTTTTCAACATGCAATGTTTTGGGATATACTCACATTACAAACTTTATTATTTATTTAAAATTCACGTTTGATTGAGCATAATCCAGTTTAGATTATAGTCCATTTAGAACCAGCTTAGAGGCTCAGCCTTCTCATGCTTACTCCAGACTTCTATTTCCAGCTCTTGAGGAAGGCCTGGAGAGGTCAGGTAGGTTAAGAGGAGGATAGGAGGAGCTGGCCCTTGCCAGCTGGAATGAAAATGTTTAAATAGTGTGCTGGCTGGATTTATGTCAACTTGACCCAAGCTAGAGTCATCTGAAAGGAGGGAAGCTCATCAAAGAAAATACTTCTCTAAGTTCCAGCTGTAAGGTATTTTCTTGGTGATTGGTGTGGGAAGGCCCAGCCCATTGTGGGTGGTACCACCCCTGAGCTGGTGGGGTCTATAAGAAAGCAGGCTGAGCAAGCCATGGGGAGCAAGCCAGAAAGCAGCACCCCTCCATGGCCTCTGCATCAGTGCCTGCCTTGTTTGGGTTCCTGTCTTGACTTCCCTCAGTGATGAACAGTGAAGGGAAGTGTAAGCCAAATTAACCCTTTCCTCCCCACGTTGCTTTGATCATGGTGTTTCATCACAGCAATAGTAACCCTACCTAAGACAAATATGTCAGTCATGACCGTGGTTACTTGGCTGCTGACGGCAACTGGCGTTTAATTCTGGAGATAGCTCTGATTGCTCTCACCTGCCTACGGATTAACAGAGAGTTTGGCACTGTTGCCACTGGATGTACAGTAGCGGCAACAGTGACAGTTGTCACTGCAGGCCGCCTGGCCTGATCTGTGCAGACCTTCTGTGAGAACCATACCTGTGCTGCCATAGATACAGGCCTCTGGGAATGGCTGTGAATGTTAACACCCAATGTGCCCGTGATGCTGGTGGTCAGCCCGAGAGTCCCATGCTGGTCTGAGACTTCACAATTGGAAGCTGAAGTGTTAAGTCTGACCTCTGCCTGCAGAGTTCATGCCCTTACCCGTGGTGCTGTGAGACACTGAATGCGGACTGGATCACTTTTCTCCTCCATTGCCTTAGAACTTACACTTGGAGACTTTAGGAGCTGGACCAGTGTTCACACACCCACCAGGGATCCCTCATACCTTGCAGGGAACTGACTATGGCAGACATGGTGAGGGATAGTGTCGCCAATGGATAACAGATTTGCCCTTAGGTCACCTGCAACTCAGCTCTTCATCCTGACTCGAGAAGGTCAAGCATTACCCTCTTTGTTTCTCCACTGGCCACACTCCAGCCTGGGTAGGAGGCTGTGGGCTCTCTGAGGATTATGTGATGTTCTCACAATGTCCATTGGCTTGCCAGTCCATACCCTGTCCCTCAAACCAGGCTATGGGAAGCCTCTACCACTCTTGGGGCCCTCCTGTAGCCCCGGGAGCATATCGCCTACAGGAAACCCTGCCCACAGCAAGAAAGACAGGTGGAACTGAGTAGGTCACCACAAGGGCCAGCCCCTCTAGCCCCTCTGGGATGGAAAGCCTAGGGCTCCGTAGCCTAGAGGACCTACTAAGAAGACTTCCCATAACCCAGCCCCAAGTCCTCCGTGCTTGATTCTAAACTATGACACCCCTTCCACAAATCCCCGAATTCTCCTCCATGTCCCTCACATCAGCCTGAAGAGGTTCCTGATGAAAAACGTGGGCTGGTATTAAAAGCCAGTTCTTACAAGGCTGTCAGCAAGCCCCCTGCTTCTCTCTGAAGTGCCCTACCAAGGTTAGGAGAGAGGGCAGGAGGCTGTGGAAGCTGTAGGAGCCCGAAGAGGAGGGCAGAAGTAGATACCAGAGCAACAGCTTTGGGATGAGGGGAGAGGACACCACTGAGATTCAGACTATGCAGGACAAAGAGAACAAAAGTAAGAGATCACACACACACACACACACACACACACACACATTCAGGGTTGGCAATGCTGACAACTGAAACCCGGAGTGCTGATGACCTGGCACCTGTGGTCTATCCTTTCCTCAAGCCCAGGGAAACCTTAGAGACAGTCTTCAGGCAGGAACTGTGAGTCCTACCTACTCCGTACTGGAAAAGGAGAAGCTTCAGTCGGGGCTGAGCACAGCTTTATGCCTGCTGTCCCTCCTCTTCTCGCCCCCTGCCCCCAGGCCATAGTCTGGTAGCCTTGTCTTTAGATCATAAACATGTATGACAGTAGAAAAAAACCTGAAAACTCTGAGTCAAATTAGGACTAGGCGGGGGACAGGGACCCAGCACATTCCCTGGGATCCAGGAAGGCTGGGCGGGACACTAGGAGTTTGCAAGGAGGTAGAAGGGGTGCTAGGCCAAAGGATGGAGAGGACTTGGGACAGGAGTGGCAGGGGCTGAGAGGACACCAAGGATTTAGTGCAGATTGGGTGGGAGACTATATGCTGACCCGTCTACAGCACTGTGTGATTGACAGTTTCCTTGGGCCAGACTGATCCTGCTGAGCGGAGGGCAGGGGTTGTGGTGGTGGTGGGGTGGGGGTAGGGTATTAGAAGTGTCACTCCTGTAGTGTGATAATAATTATATTACATTTAGCATGTGGTCACATTGAACACCAGGCCTGTGAGGCAGTGATCTGCAGTGATTCCTCTCTCTCTCTCTCTCTCTCTCTCTCTCTCTCTCTCTCTCTCTCTCTCTCTCTCTTTCTCTCTCTCTCTCTCTTCCTCCTTTCCTCCCTCCCCCCTTCTTTCACCCCTCCCCTCTCTTTATTTGAGACAGAGTTTCATAGAGACCAGGCTGGCCTTGAACCAGGAATAACATGTCATTTGTAATCCCAGTGCCCCTTATTGGGAGATAGGAGGGGAGACAGCTGAATCAATGGAAGCTCATAGTGTAACTAACTTGACTGAGATGTCAGCCAAGAGACCCTGTCTCAAACAAGGTGGGAAGAGGACTGACCTGAAGGATCTGTGGCACTTGTGCACTCAAAACCGTACACAGGGGGGCATGCACATACTATTATGATCACACGTCATGCTCAGGCACAAAACACACGTGAATGTGGGCCCCGTTTTCAGGGTTTGTGTGGTGATTTAAATAAGAGGGGGCCCCATGGGTGCATATATTTGAATGCTTGATCACCAGGGAGTGTCGAGAATTAGGCAATGTGGCCTTGCTAGAGGAAGTATGTCCCTGGGGGTAGGCTTTGGGGTTTCAAAAGCTCAAGCCAGGCCCAGTGTCTCTCTCTTCCTGCTGCCTGTGGATCCTGATATAAAATTTTCAGCTTCTCCTCCAGCAGCATGTCTGCCTGCCTTCTGCCAGGCTTCATGTTCTGATGATTATGGACTGAACCTCTAAAACTGTAAGCCAGCCCCAAATAAATGCTTTCTTTTATAAGAGCGGCCATGGTCATGATATTTCTTCACAGCATTAGAACACTGACTGAGACAGATGCACAGCTGTGTGAGGGAGCCCCACTCTCAGGGGTCTCCCCAGAATACCCACGTGAGGATGGCAGAGTCAGCGGTGTCTAAGGGTAGAGCCCAGCCCAAAGGCTACAGAAAGATTAGAGGCAGCAGAGGGCTTCCCAAACAGAAACCGGATGCAGAACACTCTCTGAGAGGGCCTGGCAGTAGACAGAATTTTGGTGGCCAGAAGGAAACTATTTTCCACCCTAAGACTTCTATTGGGACAGAAGATAGAGGGGTGGGGAGCAAGGCTGGGGTTTCCATTTCACATCCGTCTACCTTCCCCACTGTGTGGACAGAAGGAAATGCATGAAGAGTGTGCCTCCCTGCTTCCAATCCCTCTGCCTTGGTGTCACAGCTGAGTGACCCACAGAGGCTTCCTGAGGTGTCTGTGAATGTTCATGTTCCATCCACCAGAAGAAGCAGAGGCTTTGATGGACAGGCAGCCTGCTCCTCTCCAAGGCCCCAGCAGGCTTGGTTTAATTTCCTGTATGTGTGTTTCTAATCTATTCCTGAGAGAGGTCTACTGACTATTCTTTCTGGAATGACGCTTCCATTTGGAAAAAGATAGGAATGTCATTCTTTCTCTCCATGCGTGGCTTTTATAAAGGGCAGCGTGGGGGAGCGACTATAGAGACTGGTGAGCAGTATCCAGGCAAAGCCAGCATGGCCGATACAGGTTGCACAAGAGTCATAGCCCTGGGATGGCACATGATCTCAGGACATCATCTGTTAAGTCCCATCTCCTGAAAAGGGCAGCCATGTTCCTTGCTCTTTCTTCTTTCCATAGCCTTCCCTACCCCTCAAATATCCATCTGTTTCAGGAAGTATCCAGAGGAGGATCCAGCCTTTCCCTGAGTGCTAGCTTGGGAGAAGGTCCAAGGGACAGGTTCAAGGAGTCCTTGGCTACAGGGCTGGCTTCCTTCTGAAATTCTCCTCCCTCTTGAGAATGTCCCCAATAAAACCAGGCTGATATTGGAGCATGAATATTAAGTAACACTTAGCTCATGGGTGGAAACCAGACAGCATGTAACACTGTTGGTTCTGTGTGGGAAGTCTGGGTTTTGGATAATCTATTTGGAGGATTTCTTTTGGGTGGGGAGATGGACTCCACCTCTGAGAGAGGGAGGTGAGGTTGGCCAGCTGGGCTGGGAGGGGGTGATAATGACCACAGCACCCAGCAAATCGAGAGAACAGACACAGGAATCAGAATCCAGAAATTGTTTTAAAGGGCAGCCACAGGCCAAGCTGGGTTAGAAGCCCAGCATAAGCACTAGAAAGCCAGACATGTCCTACGTCCAAGCTTTCCCTTCCTCAGAGGAGGAAGGAAGTCTAGAAGGAGGTTAGGAAGGAAGGCTGATTCTTAGTCTACTGGGGCTGCAGTAAAAAAAAATACCACAAGTAGGGTAACCGGTAAACAACAGAAGTCTCGTTCTCATGGTGCTGGAGGCGAAGGTTGACTTGGTGTCTTAGCAGACCTTTACACCTGGTAGAAACTCCCTGCTGTGTCCCCAAGTGGAGGACTGTAAGGCACTAATTGCCTTCTTGAGGCTCCACCCACATGACATAGTCACCTCCCAAAGGTCCAACCTCTTGAGACATCATGACATTAGGGCTTAGAATTTCAACATTCAGACACGTAACAAGGGAGGGGGAAAGAAGCAGAGGAAAAGGGAGGAAGGCACATGAGTCTTCAACAGAGGTCTCTTTAGAGTTATGTCATTGGCGTGGAGAGATAGCTCATGCACTAGCCTCAGGAGCTTGATGTCCTAAATCCAGTGTCACAGTAGAGAGAACCAACTTCCCAAAGACGTCCTCTGACCTCCATCCGTGAGCCATGGCACATGCTTGCTATGACATGCCACAGACACACAATAATAACAATGATAAGTTCAAGCTGCATCATGAACTCCTGCAGTGGTGTGTGGTGTGTGTTTACATCTGTGCTCAGCCCTTGCTCATAATTCTCCATCCACTATAAATATTCATGTTAAATATCCTCGAAAACGTCAGAAGTGGCCTCTACCTACCTGGTTTCCAGTTCACCACCTGTTGAGTGTGTGTGTGTGTGTGTGTGTGTGTGTGTGTGTGTTGTGGGGGAGGGGTCAGAAACACAATGTCTCTTTCTCTTGAGCCAGGGTGAAAGAGAAGGAGTGGGTCTTGGTATTAGAATTGTAGGTCTGCTCCAGCACTGGCTTTCTGCTACTCCAAGGGCTTTCCTTACTCGGCTGTTCAACTTCATTAACCTCCTTGGGTCTCGTTTTAACTTCCTGGATCTTCTATCCAGATCCCATACTTTGGTGAAGGGGATCATGTATGCATGGTAATGTAAGATGTATGGGGTTTCTCCTCTTGGATGGCCTAGAATACTTCTTACGGTGGAGGGTAGGAGCCAGGGCACATTCTTGGAAGGTCAACAGGAGCCTCTTTAGTATGCTCTGCTTAGATCTCTGGGCTTATCGATGAAGAAAATAGATCATAGACTACATCGGGCAGGAGTAGAGTGTCCACTTCATTTTGCCACTGACAATCCCCATACACAAGTCTTCCAATCTTCTGGACCTCAGACCTCGGTTTCCCCTTCTCTATGATAGTACAATGCCTGTCTATGCCAGATACTTTTAGAACAGTGCCAGACATTGCAGAATGCCACAGAGAATGGTGGCTGCCATCACTGTTTGATTAGGCCCCAGTACCGCACTGAATCACATGTAACCAGAAACTCCCAGCTCAAGTAAGAGGAAGAACGCTCAGGTCTTTTGCTTGTTTTAGATCTACTGGTGACTCACGAAAGCACATGACAGTCCCTCGGCACTGTTTAGAGAACATGGTGAAACTTTAGATGAAGTTTGGCTAAAGGCAGAGTGATTAACTGCTCTCACGCCGATCCTTCCTTCTCTCCTGGAAAGCCACAGAAATTCAGCCAACGAGGTTAAATTATCATTATGCAGCATTGATACCCAACACTGTGCCCATTAAGTGCATTCATTAGCTAGGGAAAGTTTAGCAAACCCCACTTGCTAGCTACTCGAGTCCTACCCCCTCCTCACTTTCCCATCAAAAGGCACCACCAAGTTTCTATGCACTTATCAAAGACTTCCCCAACTTTCTTCCCAAACTATTCCTTACTAGTCTGGAGTTTCTACCCATTGGAGAGACTGCCTTCCAAAGGATATAAATAGGGCCAATTTAGACATCTCTTTTGTCACGGCTCTACTGAGGACTGAAGGACAAAATAAAGAGATTCCTGAGACTTCTTTAAATGTTCCTTCAAGTCTTAGCTCTCTCCTATGTGAGAGCAAATGGATTTCAATTATACCAATCCTGTGAGCAGGAAACACAGAATTGAAGTCTTAAATTCGCCCCATTCACCGGTGATTCAGGTTTGTTTAGGCTGCCAATGAATCTCTGTGCTGGCAGTGCTAGGGCGCCTGGGAGCTTGGTTTGATTTCACATAGAGATGCTTCACTATTCAGGGCAGCATCCCAGGTGTGCAAGGCACAAAGGCCTTGATATCCCTGTGATTTCTCATTGAATCAGGAGTCAATCACACAGCTGTTGAAGTCCCTCCTGCACCACGTTGGCCCTGTTCTGCATGAATTCAGCATGGGGTAGAGCAAGCCCATGGTTGAGCTTCTGGCTGGTTGAGGTAGCCTCTAGAGAAACACCCCACTTACTCTTCTGCCTTGCTCTGGGGTGAAGCAGAAGGTGAAATTTCTCTATGAACTCTGTGGTTTGGCACAGAGGAAAGTGTTTTTGTTCCCTGGTGTGCCCTATCTGCTTCCATTTGCTTATTTCTCTGATGTTTTAGTCTGTATCAGAGCTAATCCTCATGTCAGGTAAGAACTGAGGATCTTCTGGAATATTCTTTCTGCTCAGTGAGCTAAAATATTAGTTTCTGTCACTTCTAGCTAGACTTGCAGCTCTTCGAGATGGGATCATGGGAAAGAGACTTCCTTTACCTTCCAAGGAAAATTGGATAGACCACAGGATGGCTTGAAAGGTGTTGCTCTGCTTAGGACTGAGGCTCTGCCGAGATAGCTTTAACTATTAGCTTGACATAGACTAGGGTCATCTGAAAAAGGAATTTTCTAGATCAATTGGCCTCTGGGGGATTGTCTTGATTGCTCTTTGAGGTTTGAGGGCCCACCCACCATCCCCAGACAGGTGGTCCTGGGCTGGATAAGGAATCTGTCTAAGTATGAGCCTGCGAGTAAGTCAGCAAGCTATGTTCCATCAGTTTCTGCTCCAAGCTCCTGCTGGACTTCCTGCCTTGACCTCCCTTATTGGTGGATTGTGACTTCCAAGTGTAAGCTAAATAAATCCTTTTCTTGCCTAAGTTGCTTTTGGTCATAATGTTCATCTCAGCAACAGAAAGAAAACAATAATGTGATCAGATTGCATTGACACACAAAATTCTGTTGGAGTTTGGGAAGGCTTGAAGAAAAATCTAAGTCTGTCCTGAGGTAGGCCTATAGAGTCCTAGGCAAATGGGAACTCCATTTTCCTGATAAGACATGGGCAGAGATGCCAGAAGGTGAGTTGTGCATCCTTCTGTCTAAAAATGTGGGGTGCGAAGATGGCTTGGTCCCTTCCAAGATGTTCGGCTGGCAGGCTGCTGCTGTGTGTCTGACTGGCAGCTCAAAGCATTCTGGGGTTGGGTTGCGGGACCCACAGTGGCCTTAGGATCTGGCTAGTTGTCTGGAGGCCAGTGTGGCTGTAATTTCAGTGTTAAGATTCTCCTTGGGATAAGATGTGGGGTAGTATATCATACCAAGACCCCACACTCATACCCTTCCCACACACAGAGGGACTTGTAGAAATGATACTTTCTGCTTTAATGGGACAAAGACAGACTCTCAGATGGGCAGGACTGATGATACATTCTTTTCTCAAAGGGCCAAGAGACAATCATCTCTGTGTGAAACTGATGCTAACTGTGGTCCAGGCTAAGCCCAGGGCTTTTCCTTTGCTCTGACACTGAGCAGCAATCCAACCTTGGCTGAAAGTAGACTCACCCAGCAGCAAGGGAGAAAAGAAGAAAGGAGATTGGGTTTGTAGTCACAAGACCAAAAAGAGGAACCCCAGGCTGGCCCTCCTACTTCAGGAGGAATTTCTCCTCTCAAACACTGCCAGCGGCTCTCAGATGCCAAGACAAAGCAGTGCACACCATCTCGACTGGTTTTGTACCGTATTTGATTGCTCTCTTCCTGTGCATTTCTGTTTGTAGAAGAGGAAACTAAAGGTCTGGAAAGAGAAGACAGTGTGCCAAGAGGTAATGGGGACATGGCTCCAGAGGGTGGTCTCTGTCACCCAGCTCATTTCGTGCACGGCTTCATTTGCTCCTCATCACTGGCCTTGAAGACCCTCATTGGCCAGTGAGACCCTGCGCTCTGAGCATCCTCAGGAGCTCCTGCTGTGTCTTCACAAGCTCCCAGCTACTCAGCATGGGAGAAAAAGCATCCCTGGGAGGAAGATTGTGACTCAGTTGGGGAGAGCGCTCTTCTCGGTGGAAACTCTAGAAACAAGCCTCTTGTTTGGCATGTCCAGGAGGCGGCTCCTTTAGGAAGGGGCTGGTGGCTCCTTAGAAGTCACTGGGGAAAGTGGTCAGCAGAAACAGCATTGAAAAGAGCCCCAGGACTCGCAAGCTGGTCTTCCCCTTAGACTTTAGGTTCCTTGAAGGTTGGGACAGCTCTTACCTCTCATGGCCCCAGACTTAGGGCTCAAATGCAAGATGCCTCACAACCATCTTGGTAATGGAGTTGACCAAGGTCAGACATCTAGGACTCTAGAGTCCTCGGAACTGTATAGAGAGATTCTTCAACATGCCACTGGGAAGCAGCTTTCTGTGTGCCAGGTGAGCCCCAGTTCAAATCCTGCTCCTCCTACGTGTCGCTTGCTCAGGGCAATGGCTTAGGGTTTCTAAGCCTTTCCTCATCTGTTCAGGAGACTAGAATCATGTGGGTTTGGGTGTAATGGTACACAGACTCTTGAGATAATAAATCAGTTTGCGTCCCTTTGTAGTAGAGGTCTTTTGGGGGTCCAAATATCCCCAAATCCCTGAATCTTCCAGCAGAGATGATGTGGACAACTGTGCCTGACTACCAGCTTTTGTCACGCTGTTCCCTTGGTGTTGGTTCCAAATAGCTGAAGCATACTAGACGAGATCCAGGAGCATCTACAGAATGAGGGGAAAGCTTTGGAGATGCAAAATGATTTTGGTAGAACTTAGGCTGCACTGTTCCCAGTGTGTCTAGACTCCAAATAGCCATGACTTCTCATTTTAATTTCAAATCCCCAGGTAAGAGACTATGATTGGCCTGTCCCAGGCTAGGCAGCTATCTCTCCGGGCCAGACAGCTTTGGGTAGATTCCCACTTATGCATCTTGTGAGAGAAGAATCGGGCTGCCGGGTTTTGTTGCTTTGTTTTGTTTCTCCCTTGACACAAGCTGGAGTCAGATGGACAGAGGAACTTCAATTGAGAAAACTCTGCCATCAGCTTGGCCCATAAGCAAATCTGTGGGGAATTTTCCTGATGTGGGAGGACTAAGTTCACTGTGGCCACCCCTGGCCAGGTGGTCCTGGGTGTTATAAGAAAGCAAACCAAGCAAGCCAGTTAATAGTGTGTCTTCATGGTCTCTGCTTCAGTTCCTGCCTCCACATTCCTGCCTTGGCTTGCCTCTAGCTCTCCAAGTTGCTTTTGGTCTGGTGTTTTGTCACAGCAGTAGTAAGCGAAGTAGGACAAGGATGCTTGGGGCATGTCCAGTAAAGTACTCCTCCCTGAGTCTGCTGCTCACTCCCAGAAGATACAAGCCATGGCTGACATTTTTTAGGTCTATTTGTGCCTCTTCTAGAGCAAAGCGAATTTCTCTGTCCCCTAAATACAGACACTGCTGCCCTAGAGATTGGGAACCTGAGAATAAACAACTTTCTATGTCACTGGGCAGAAGCCTGCAACAGAAGACACGTGAGCCAGGCAGCACCACCCGTCCATACAGCCCAATGTTTGTGTCACCTGCCTTGGAGGTGAGTATGAGAATCCAAATGTTGGCTTTGAATGAAGGAAAAACGGTGTGTGAGGGACTTCTGCAGAAACCATAACCGCATTCAGCCAGGCCTGTGGACACAGGGAACACACTTATTGCTGGAACACATGCCACTTGGAAATGTTCTTTATTATTAATAATAATTAATAAATAAATGGTTCAGAGAGTTCTAATTTTCTCTTGCTACCCAAATTAGCATACTTCCCCCGAGTTTTCCTAAATCACTACCTTTTTTTTTGGATAATGTGTATATAATTACGGCACGCTCTCTGATTCCACCCAAACTCGCTCTTTGTTAGGTTGGCTGACTCTGCCTGCGTGCTGTCAGCCACTGGTGGGGCTTCCCGAGGAACTGTTATGATGGATGGAGTCAATCCAAGATGAGCCTTCCATTTTGCCTTTCCTAAGTGTTTCTTTTCTTTTCCCCTCCCCATCACAAAGGGGAGAGGGAGGTGGGGAGACAGTGGGGATGGAGATCCAGTTGTGATGTTTCTGGTTTCTGGGATTGCTGTGCCAGAAGGTTCTATAGCTGCATCGCCTACAGAATTCAAGCACCCACCGCAAGCTTCTACTTCCGGCTGCATTGTTCTTTCCAATTACCGGAGCGGCCTCGGGTCTCTCCCCGTTAATTGCTGCGAGCAGGGAAGTTTTACTCAGTGCACAGCGTACCCAAGCATGTATGGAGTTTAATGAGTCATACTAACTCTGCACTCTAAGCAATTAGGTAAATCTAGCTGTTAGTTAGTGAGGCATAAAATAAATTTAATCTCTCTTCTAAAAAATCAATTATAGTGCTGTAATGTATAATTCAATTTGGGTCATGCTACATAAATTTTCTGTTTTTAGTATGTTTTTAAACCGGTTGTTATTAGATTTCACAAGCTTACTCTCTCACTCTCTGTGCGTGCATGTGTGTGCGTGTATATGCATGTGTGTGAGTGTGTGTGTATATGTATGTGTGTGTGAGTATGTGTGTATATGTATGTGCGTGTGAGTATGTGTATGTGGGGAGGGGGTAGATGTAGGCTGAGGGGCAGACACATTATTAGAAAAGCTGGATGAAATAAGGAAACAGTGGGTCTCTACTCCAGCGCTGCCCTAATCTTCCTGAAGCACCTACTGTGTATATTATCGTCATAGAAGGTACGGACAACTTTTGATAAATAAATATCTGTCCTCAAAGGATGCAGTGCTATGGATAAGTGTAAGACCAAAGCAAACAGAAATCAGAAAATGATCAGTGAGATGGTAACTATGTCAGAGGAAGGATTCAAACACTCCATCTTCCAGTCTGCGAGACTGGCCTGTGGGTGAGGGCAGACAAACATCTGTCTAAACCCTGCTTTTCTCATCTCCAAAATGGGACCAAGAGCTTGTCTTAGTCACTGTCCCCTTACTGTGATAAGGCACCATGACCAAGGCAGGTTTTTAAAAGAAAGTATTTAATTGGGGGCTCACTTAGAGTTTCAGAGGGTTAGAATCCATGACCATAATGCTTGGTAGTGTTGCAGCAGGCAGGCAGGCATGGTGCTGACGCATGAGAGCTCACATCTGATCCACAAGCAGGAGACAGGGAGAGAAAGAGACTCTGAGAATGGGTGAGGTTTGAAACCTTAAAGTCTACCTCAAATGGCAACCTCCTCTAACAAGGCCGCACCTCCTAATCTTTCCCAAATGGATCCACCAACAGGAGACCATGTATTCAGACAGTAACCTATGGGCATTCTCATCCAACCTACCACAGAGTGCCTTTGCCCAGGGTGATATGGTAAGCGGGATGACATGGGCTGGGGGTACCCTCACCCCAGTGCCTTGAATTTGCTTCTGAACAGTCAGCATCTGGAGGAACAGCTGGATCATCCCTCCTTTCTTGTCACCCTTGGCACCTGACCTGGCCCTGGCTTGGCATCCAGCAAACACTCTAGATGTGGAGAGAGAGAGGAGAAGTGATCTGGGTGAATGTGGGAGCCGATGACAACGCTGGACTGTACCAGCTGTTGTCCTGAACAATGGAACCCACTAAGCCTGCTCCTCGGCTCAGTAGAGCTATCCCTGGGTTCAGGAGAAGAAGCTGTCCAAGACCACAAGGTAAGGAAGATACAGGCTAGAGACTTGAACTCTGATCTTCCCATCTCCTGAACCACCTTGCCTCCCCACTACCGTGGAAGAAAGGAGAGAGAAGGCCACAGGGACCTGGGACTCACAGAGGAGCATTTGTTGAGACTCAAAGGTTAGAAACTCCCTCCTGCTGAAGCCCCCAGAAAGCTCTTCGTGCCCCTAACCCCTGCCTGCCCTTTGATTGTGTTAATGGAATTCTTAGAAAAATGTACACACTGTTCCATTTCCCTGCTAATCTCCAGGCAACAGCCATGGTCCCGGACATTATTAAAAATGTTAAGACTTCATCCCAGCTGTCTCTTTCCAATTTTCTTGCTTCCAGGGGTGCTGGGCACTGCCGTGAGCAGGTCCACCTCCTCATTGCTTCAACATAAGCTCAGCAACTGTATCCGCAGCTCATCCCAAGGCAACTAGGGCCATGAGGCTAGACAGAAAGTGGGGGGGAATACTATAAAACAAGGCTCTCAAGGTGGGTTCTGTTAGTCTAGTAGGAGGTCCTGGGCCTCAGTCATTACTCCAAAGCCTGCTGTCCCCACACCCACAGTGACTTTGAGATCACACTTGCCACTGGCTGCATGGGAGCATGAGGGCTCTGGAGGTACACGGAGTGTTCATGTGTAATAAGCTCTGAGCCTCACTGTGCCGATGGTTGATTTCCTTTGCCAAGCCAGTGGGCCATTAAAAAGTACATATCTAAAGTAGGCCGGGTGCAGTAGCTTCCACAAAACAATCCCCATCACAAAATAAGCCTTTAATTAGTAGAACAACTCGCCCAGATGAAACCCAACTTTCACAGACATATACCCAGTGATGTTAATTATGAAATCAATCTGCACATGCATGATTTATGGGCCTTTGACTTTAAAGAGAGAAGGAGAGAGAGGAAAAAAAAAACCTCAGCTGCCTTTTTTATTTATGCTTACTGCCCTCTGAAGGAATTCACAAGAGAGAGATACCACAGAAGGTTCCAGAGCTTCTTAGAAGTTTAACGTCCCTTTCAGTGACTTTTATGCTTTTGCTTACATCAATCAGCTAAATATTTATTGAATTCTCAATTGACTAGCACAGAGCAGGGGGTGCAGGATGGGGTTGGGAGCGGGGGCTCAAGATGAGTCACAGTGACACGTTATGTAGCTTGGGGGAACCTTGGAGAAAGCAGTGCTTACTTACCTCCCTCATTTTGAAAAAAAAAAAAAAAAGGCAAGTGAGGCCAGGAAATAAATTAAGTTGTCAGAATTCAGAATTGCACCGTGAGTCGGGTTTGTCCTGATTGCTCAGCTGGTTGCTTTTCTTATACCCGGACCATCGATGGCGGAATTTTCTGGTTGCAAGAGCAGTACAGAAAGTGTGTTTGTAGTGTAAGAGCAGCTAAGCCGAGCATCTGTGTGCATCATGGGGAACCATCCAGGAAGCTGTTGGCTTCTGATACATACTGGGGGTGGGAGGAGACAGACATTGTCTTCAATCCTGTAGTCATCTGGTTCCAATGGATAATTTCACACCCAAGTTCCTGTATATGCATAGCCCTGGTTCAATTCAACTAGTCACAAGCTGAAGCAAAATGGCTAGAAGGGAGATGAGGAAGGGGGGAGGGGGGAGGAGAGGATCAGAGTTAGAAGTGAGAGTCATCAGAACACATTATATCCTGGTATGCAATTATTGGAGGACACATTACATTTAAAGTAAATACATAAAGCAGAATTCCCATTGGAAATCAAGTCCAGTGCCTTGCTTCTTAAACTTCAGAGTATCTAGTGATCATGAAGAATTAGGTAAAAGTGCAAGGCCTGTCTGATCCTCAAGAGATTTGGGCTTCAGGGTATGGGCGATCTAGAGAACACCTTGTTCCCATGAGTTATCATAATGACTGTTTTGTTAGAGATTCAAAGTGGGCCCTGAACATTGTGCTTTTCCTTGGGACTCACATTCTTGCTGCAGCACTGTGCACGCCACATGCTGACCGGATTCCTCCATCCCTCCATGTGAGTTACTGTTCTTGTTGCTACAACAAAATACCCAACAAAAGCCATTTAAGGAGGAAGGGTTTATTTTGGGCTCTATCCGAGGATATGGTCCATCACTGCAGGAAGGCGTGATAACAAGAGGTGAGGCAGGTGGATGGTCACACTGCATCTGCAGGCAGCAAGCAGAGATGAACCCTAGGGCTGGGCTCAAGGTGTGGTTCTGCAGTCTGCCTCACTGCTAGGGTGTAAGAACTCCACTGGGCAGATAAAACTAGAAGCAATCACGGCTTAGGGGGTGAGGAAATGCAGCCTAAAATGTGGGAGGCTGAAGCTGGGGTTCCCTGACTCCCGAGAATCCAGATGCCACTGGAAACCTCAAGGATAAGTTGGGAACAGAGAGGGCCTGAGGGCCTGTGGGGAGGCCGGGGACGGTGGTTCCTAAACTCCTGGACATCCAGACATCACTAGGTCTCTGGAAGTTGGGAACAGAGCTGGGTCCTCTGGCTGAGGAGCCCAAGGCTTGGGCGATGAGGAGCTCCGGCTTATTTCATAAGCGATTGTCCTTAGGCTAGTGGCCATTGTCTAGGAGCGTGGAGGGGCCTTCTGTGGAAGACTTGGTGCAGTTCTATGGACAAAGGCTTTCTCCATGCTCCCCAGAATGGTTCTTGATGAGAGAGACAGTCCTTGGTTCCAAACCATTTATTGATTGTTTATTGTGGAATATGGGTGCATACCACCTGTTCAGGGTGAATTAGAGATTAAATACCTTTTGCAGGAAGGAATATCCGGCAAGGGAAGCTTATTGGCTAAGCCTTCAGAACCTCTAGATACCTCATTAGCATGGAGAATTCTTGTTCTGATCTAAGGGACCATAGGTCACATTTCTATGTAGGGGGTGGTGGTGGTCATATGACAGGGACCTGGTTGGCAGCAGATGAAGCTCCTACAGTTCTCTCAGAGGTGGGTTTCCAATCCACACAACCTTACCAAGTTTCCTGGCATGGTCCACCGCCCCACATCATGGTCTCCTTTTTATTGCATCCCTAGCCACATCCCATGGAATGGTGCTACCCCACAGTACCCATCAGTCTAGAACCCCTCACAGACATGCTTACAGATCTGTCTATGGGGGGATTCTAGAGCCTGTCAGGTTGATAGTATCAACTACCATGCCATCCCATATATCTTCCCTGTTCTGTCCCTGGGACTGTGTTTGAGCAGTGGATGCTGGGGACATTCTTTCTGGTTTCCATCCTCCTCTGTGCAGAGGTTTCTCCCTCTTCTGATACCCATTTCTCTTCTACGCATCCCTTGGCAGGACAGAAGCCTGGAGGCTTCAGCAGCCGCGTGGCGCTGTCTCTGCATTCTGTGCCTCATCACCCGAGCCCTCCCTACCATCCACAACCTGGGGTTTCCACATAGAGCTCCCCCAGTCTCCTCATGGTACATGCCTTTTCTCTGTTTCTCGTGTCTCACATCCTACCCTGTTCCCTTCCTTTCCCTTTTTAAAAGTCCATGGTTTATTTATCATCTACATTTTTCATCTGCTTTCAAATATTAAGAAGGCATAGTAAAAAAAAAAATGCAAGCATGGCATTGGAGAAAGCTCTGAGCCCCTGGGTCTGCGACCCTCCCCCAAAGTAGCAGATGCTCATAGCTTGCTGGGTAAAGTTTAGTTTAGAACTCATCATACAAAGAAAAAGAAACAAATATATATTTTGAAGCAAAGGTACAGAAAAATTATAGATGCTATTTGTGGTATCACCCCCCAAGGAACAGTATAACTTTGCTATTGACAGTACAGGGAGACAAGCCATAGTCTTTTTAAAAACTCAGTAGTATCCCATTGGTGAATTTAGCAGATTTTATTTTTATCAGCCCACACTTAGATAGTGTTTACTTTTCATTTTCTGTAATATATTTATTTGTTTGTTTGGGGGTGAGGTGGGTAGGTACATGCTTGCTGTAACATGCATTCAGAGGTCAGAGGACAGCTTGAAGTTGGTCCTCACCTTCTACCATGTGGGGCTGGGAGACTGAACTTAGGTCATCCGACTCCGCAGAAGGCTTCTGACACAAGGAGCCATCTCATCAGCCTAGGAACAGTTTCATTTCAACAGTTACAAGCCAGCACTGTTACAAACACGCTTGCACAGATATCTTCCTATGCCTGAGTGGAACTGAACACACACAAATAGAATTTTTGGACAGAACCGTGCATTTTACAGTTTACCTATATCACCCATTTGACTCTCAAAATTGATTTTTACCAATGTTTTTGAGTGGCTGTAACTGGCAAACCCCGTGCCGGTCGTAGATATGATACTTTTAATACTTTCTTAAGGCAGATGGAGGAAAACACCTGTTTGTCATTTCCTCTTTCTTCTCCTAGTTCTCAGCTCAGTGGCGACTGGCTTGGGTTGTTCTCTGAAGTATCATGAAATGAACATGGTTGTCTTTCTGCTTTGGTAATAAATGAAGCACACAGGTGTTGTTATTGTGGTGTCTGAACCTGCTTTCTCTGGATAGAACTTCTCCCCTTGGGTCACTTGTAAATGCAAGAGGGTGTGGGGGTTCATAGGATGAAAGGCTAGGAGGTTTCAGATTGGGGGTACATCTGGGGAGGGCCCCCAAGGTGGGAGGCAGAAGACAAGTAGGTATCAGTGGGGAAACACCCACAGTCTCACTCCATAGCAGCTGTGCTCATGTGACTGCCTCAGGGTTAGGCCCTGAAACGGAGAACTCACTGAAGCAGCCGAGGCTGAATCTTGTCCTGAGAGCTCTGTCCCATGACCCGACCACTTCCCAGTAGTGGGGAACCAGGCCTCAACACCAGTTTGGGTGTCGAGTGACACCCAGACCACAAAAGGCAGCTCACAAATCCCCACAGTACTGAAGACGATGTGAAATAAACCCAAAACTCAGGAGCCCTGCTCTCAGCTGAGATGGAACCTCACAGAGAGTGTTCACACACACACCCCAGAGCTGCCCAGCACAGCCCCGCCCACTCTCTGGGTTCTCAGTGCAGGGGCACTCTAGTAATCAGTAAGGTTGCAGAACTGGAGAGACAGTTCCAGCTGGTGTCAAACTCCTGCCCTGGGATGGGAACACAGAGACAAAGCCCAGACACTGGAGGTCTGGGCCACAAGCAGATGCCTGGGTAGCAGATGGGTGGCTGGGAGTCAAGTTCCAACTTCACAGCCAGTTTCTTCCTTGTGTAAGGAGCCTTGGCTCTGGGTTTCTTCACACAGGAAAAGGAAACAGGGATGCCACACTCAAGAAACCTCTCGTGAGACACAAATGAAGCTGCATATGCTACAACTAGAACCCTCTGCAAGTGTAGGTTGTGAGCATTGGATACTGAGGATCATCCATCCACCTTTGGCCATCCCATCACAGTGCTAGTGCAGATTCCCCTGTAAGGTGTGGAGCAGTGGGCTGCACACAGACAGCCTGGCCTCCAGTCGAGCATAGGTCTTGACTCCAGGAGACCCAATGGGTGGTGATTTCCATCTACATGGGACAGAAGGTGTTTGATCATGTCTCCTGGACCCCTGGCTCCTGTTACCACCCCCACAGCCCTTGCAGGAGAGGTGTGTGACTATTAGTGACGCAGACAATGTCCCAAGCTTCTGGCATTCTGGCTAGACTCCACCCCCACAGTTACCTGATAGCCCAGCCCACTATAAAAGGGACTGCTTGGCCCCTCCTCGATCTCTCTAAACTCTCACTTTTCTTATTCTCATCTCTAGCCCTCCTCTCTCTCCCTTTCCCCCAGTTCCCACATGGCCATGACCCGCCTCTCTCTCTCTTTCTACCTTCTCTCTTTCTCCCTGCCTTTCTACAATAAAGCTCTAGAACCACAGACTGCCTCTGCTCATCAAGGCCCACTGTGATTGAACGATGGGATAGGCTTTCCCCTAATGAGTTGCTTCTAACCTCCTGTCAGAGGGTCTTCCTGTGCTCCAGCCACGGACGGGACCAAGGACTCTAGGCCGCGTGGGAACCACACAGTGCCCCCTCTCCCTCTCTGACCTTTCCTCCCTTCAGCCCTGGGGCTGACTGCGCAGCCCCTGGGGGCCCCCATTCTGTTCTCAACTCTTCCAAGGTGTCCAGCGATGTCTAGGATGCCCAAGACTGAGAACCTGGCACCTAGCCCCTTGTCCATCACCCATCGAGCTGGGGTTTAGTGGCTTCACACAGCCAGACACCTACCCGGGACTGCGTGGAAAGCATGTGTGTGGCAGTCTCTCCAAGTCCGCCTGCTCAGAGTACTGGAACTCTATCCAGTCGTGGGTTTTCCCACTCCCCTTTATTCTCCCACGTGGGACACACTTCTTTCTGCTATTTTGTCTATAGCTGGGGTTTTGCCACTATAAAGTAGCCGAGAGCATAGGCAGGCACTGTGTGACTCTGCGCAGGTTACCTAAATCCTCTGGGCTCCAAAGCCCCCGCTTCAAAAAGCGACTATTACCATGCAGTTTACTCTGAGAAGTAAATGGGCTGTGTTAAAAACCTAGCTCCATGAGCGTCAACTATGTTAATCTTTAATAATTATGGGCCTTGAACACAACTGGTGACTGTTGAGAACACGTCTCATGTAGCCCAGGCTAGCCTCACACTTATCATTGTGACATAAATGACCTGAACTCCTGATCCTCCTGTCTCTATCTTCTGAGTACTAGGACTCTATGCAGCAGCCACCACACACTGGGTTACATCTGGTGCTGGGGATCAAACCCAGGACTTCAGGAATGCTAGGCAAGTGCTCTCCTAACTGAGCTACATGGCTGAGAGGAGGCTGTGGTTCAACTTTCTGCAGTCAGTCCTACAAGTTCTCAGTCATGGGCTCCTTTTGAGGGATCTTCTGCTGCTTTTCCTGTTGGCACACATCCCACATACTCAGAGAGCCTTCTGTGGTGGGTAGAAACTTGGTCTTAAATCTTTCGGCTGTCGCTGAGCAGTGGTGGCGCACGCCTTTAATCCCAGCACTTGGGAGGCAGAGGCAGGTGGATTTCTGAGTTCGAGGCCAGCCTGGTCTACAGGGTGAGTTCCAGGACAGCCAGGGATACACAGAGAAACCCTGTCTCGAAGAACAAACAAACAAACAAACAAAAACAAAAACAAAACCTTTCGGCTGTGAGATAGGATGCCTGTGGCTGGCTGCCTTCCTGCTGGAAGACCCTGGGCGAGGCTCGTGTGTTCTCTTCCTCAGTTTCCTCATTTGTAAAGAAGCACCAGAGCGCTGACTACCAAGGACTCAGAGCTAAGGGAAGGAAGCAGTTGGTAAGCGCCACGCAATGGCTCCTCCTGTGCTCATCCTGTGTGTGGCCCAGCCTGCAGGATGGGACTGCTGATCTCAGAGGACAGTTAGGATCCTCAAGAGATAAGAATCCTCACCAGAGACTATGTGACCCCAGTGCAGCACAATCCCTGAGGAGGGAGACGCAGCCCTGAGCAGCCCCTTGCTGCCCGTGTGAGTCAGGATGAAGGCCTGGCCCAACAAGGGGATGTGACTGGCTGTCCTTACCTTCCCTACTCAGGGCCTTCGCCCTGGATGATGTCCTGGCTGGAACATTTGTCTTCCACACAGGAACACTGGTTTCCTTAGGTTTTTGCTCAGATATCATTCCTCTGTGAGTGTGTCCTGATCGCAAACATACATACACATGTGCACACACTACACACATACACAAACACTCACACACATATATATACTCACAACACCACACACACTGCATACACATACTCACACACACATCACACATACACACACACACTCATACCTACGCATGCACACACACATACACACACACACTCTCTCTCTCACACACACACACACAAACATACACCACATACACACACTCATGATTCCCGCCTTTCTTCCCACTTTAGTCTCCTGATGCTCTATCTTCACCAAGCTTCTGATTGCTTTTGCACATTTGATTTTGTCTGTCCGGCTGTCTGTCCTCATCCATTGTAGAATTGTCTATTGCTGTGACACATCCTCTAGAAATCAGTGGCTCAAAAGAACAAACAGGCTATCCCATCTCCCAGTCTGTGAGGAGCGTCAGAGGTTGGCTAGTGGCCCTCCCACCTCGGGGGCTGACAGTGGAGATGGCTGCTAGCAGAGCTGGCAGGTCCAAGATGGCTTCGCTAGTCTGTCTGCGCCTTGGGAGCAGCAGCACGGGGAAGCTGGGACTCACTGACTGTATTGGAGTGTCTACACACGGCTTCACAGATGTGGCTGGGCTCACTTTGGCCAAGGAGCCCAGGGCTCCTGGAGTGACACGGGGAAGACATAAGGGTCTTTCTTCACAGCATTGCTTCCTCCTTGTTCTCTCAGTTAGATAACCGCCAAAACCACCCTGAACTCCAGGGAAGCTAAGGATTCCAGCTCTGCCCTCGCTGCCTCCCCAGGAATGGGTCCAGCACACAGCGGCTCCTTAGTAGACACATCCTGGAGGCTGAGGAGGCAATGCATCTATGTTTTATTTATTTACTTCCTTGTTTACTATGTGCATTATATGAACATATGCGTGCTCATGTGTGTGTCCACGCATGTGGTCAGAGGCAGATGTCAGATATCCTGTTCCTGCACCCTCTGCTTATTTCCTTGAAATGGAGACTTTCTCTGAGCCTGGAGAAAGGTCAGCTAGCAGCCAGCATGACCTCGTCCTTCTCCTTCTCCAGAACTGGGATTGAAGGAGCCAACACTACCACACGGGACTTGTTACCTGAGTGCTGAGGGATTTGCAGGCCCTGATACTTATGTAGCTAACACTCTTGCCTGTTGAGCCATCTTCCCAGCATCGTCCGTATAGCCTAGCCAAGCCAAGCCACCTCAGCTAGAAACCCTTCATACCTGCCCCGGAATGCAAAGGGAGTTCCTTGCCTCTGAGGGCTCTGTGTCATTCAAGGAGACTTAAAACTACTGGGAGGGTATGTATATATATATATATATATATATATATATATATATATACATATATATATACATATATATATATGCATATATATGCATGGGCTCATGAATCAATCACAACCACAGACAAGGTGGAGGCTGCGATGCCATTTTACAGATAAAGACATCAGGCCCAGAGAAATCAAGTCATTTCCCTCAGGTCACACAGCCTATCAAGCCCAGCCTGGAGGTTCTACAGAGCCACTGAGCACCTGTCCCCCTTTTTAGGTTATGCAGGTGAGGCGCTTCCTCACCAAGCTTCTCCCCACCCCTCCCCCTAGCGTGATTTGTGTAGTCCTCTGAAACGGGACTTCTGGCATCTAATTTTTCTCCTCTCTTCCTTGGAGACCATGGTTTCCCACCCCTGAGATGCTCTGCCAAGGGAATTGGGTTTAATATTCATGAACCAGCCAGGCATGAGTGATTAGCTGACTGGTGTTGGAGGAGGCCTAATTGAATAAGGTATTTACATAACAAGTTAATGCTGTCGCCTGCGGTGCTCCTTTGCCTACCCCCACCCCCAGGCCCCCAACTTGTTCATCTTGTGCGTCTCCTCCCACTGGATGGCCAAGGACACAGAGGCGTCACTGGTGCTGATGTCCACAGCATACATAATGTCACAGAGGAGGGAATAACTGTGTATGGATGACGACACCCTGGACTCCTTGGTAGCCGGCAAGAGCAGGGGAGTTCTAGACTCCCCTAAAAGCAAACCCCCTCCCCAGGAGCTTGTAAGTTAAGACTGGCCTTTGACCTAGTTGTATTCACCCCAAACCCTAAGGACCACAGATGGCTCCCACCCCACTTCTGAGCTTGCATCCTTTTCTGTGATGTGCTGGACCCCAGTGTGATCGCGGGGAGTCTAGGACTATACACCACCTGCCTGGAGTAATATAGGAAGTGAGAGGACTGAGTACCAGGTTCTTCCTGGCCCAGGGGTTAGCACACTTGCTATGCAAGTGGGAGGACTTGAGTTCGAATCCCCAGGACCCATGTCTGTAATCTGATTGTCCCTACAGAGAAATGGGACGGGGAGAACAGAGAATCTCTGGAAGCGCATGAACCAGTTAGCCTGGTGTACATGGCTGGACAAAGCCAAACAAAGAGACCTTGTTTCAAATGAGGTTGGAGGCGGGGGACAGACACCCGAGGTTGTCCTTAACCCATCATACACAAGTCATGGCATGTGCGTGCTTGCACTCACACGGAGATAATAAGTAAATAAATAATGGGGGGGAAAACCCTGCAATTGTAAAGACATAAGTCACTATGCTCACATCTTCCCAAAGATCTGCCTTCAGGGTTAGGCCTGGACAGCACTCCCTTGGGGTTCTGCAACTCAGGGTTACAAGCTCATGAAGTCCTTGTTCACCACAGGCTGGGAGGTGTGTGGTGCGTCTGACCTCAGGCGAGAGGAACACAAGCCAAGTCCCTTGGCTTCAGTTGAAAGGGCTCAGCAGCCTCTCCCTGCAGGCAAACTACAAAGATGGGCTGGGCATGTCTGAGGAGAGTAGAAAGCACTAGCCGCTGAGCCACCAGCTCCAGTGAGCCGCCAGTGCACTGAAGCCCTGGAGCAGTGGATGGTGTCCTGCGAGGGCCACCACAGTCTGATTCTTCTTGCCTGCCACAAGAGGGGTAGAACTGGGAAGCTGCGTGTCTGACCATGTGTGTGTGACTTCTGGGAGCTGCTGGTCCCTTGTTTGGAGACTGAACAAGATGATGGAGCTTACCTCATGGAGTTTGAGTGAGGAGAAAAAGAATCATCTCATGTTAGGTGTTCAAAACCACAAACATTGCAACCAGGAACCTCGTAGGTAGAATCTTCCCGTAGACTCTGAAGATGGAGTGTGTGTGTGTGTGTGTGTGTGTGTGTGTGTGTGTGTGTGTAGGAGTGCAATATCATGTCTTGAGCGTCAATCTTTTTGGTAGCTAATGATGGGTGAAGTTTAGGTAACTTTCATGGCTCTGAGCTGTATGACAGGGGTCATGAGTCTGATCTGTCAGTCAAAACGGCAGACACTAATAGACAGCGCCTGTCACACAGTGGACTGAGCCAGTGAGGATGGAGAATCCGGCCTTCATGAAACTCCCTAGGGGCTGGCACTTCTGATCCCGGTGAACATGAAGCCAGGGGTGTCTGGACTGTTGGATCCAGTGCACTGGAGGGCAAGGCTGGGCAGCTGTGCCTTTTAGAAATGCACAGCTGCTGAGCTGTTGATTAAATGTTCGGAACAGAAGTATTTTAGAAATATCTGATGGGAGAGGAGCCCTGCCGCAGGGTGGTTCTCCACTGAGATGGGCTGCTGTTTGGTTTTTTTAAGGTCTTGCATGTGATGGCTATCACAAGGTAGAAGGTAGCTGTTTGGTTAGTGTCTTGTCCTCCTGGGCAGCTGCATGGTGACATCTGCTCCTGGCTCCTGCTACCACCACATTCCCATTCTGTGTAGTCTCCCCCCTGCTGCAGGCCAGCAGCAGCTTTCTGACACCAGGATAGCTCAAGGCTCTATTTCCAGGTTTGCCCACTGGGAGGCCAAACCATTAAACTTGGCAAGGGAGACCACAGGAGAATCATCAGTTAAACCAACATCTTAGCTATTGCCAGTGTTTTGGGTTTTGTTCCTTGCCCACCATGACACATTCCCCAGAACCTGTGGTGTAATTCCTGTTCCAGCAGCACTCACACATGCTAAGCAGCCAGTGGGAGGTGCGAAGGCATGGCTACTGTCCCTGAGAGTACTCCTGCTGTCTGCTCCCAGTGGGGGAGAATGTCAGGGCCAATGCTGCGGACCAGAGCTAGATATAGGTGAGGTCGGGAGGCAGATGAGGATGGTTAAACACTCAAGGAGCAAGACAAATCAGTATTTTTTTTTTTTTTTTTTTCGAGACAGGGTTTCTCTGTGTAGCCCTGGCTGTCCTGGCACTCACTTTGTAGACCAGGCTGGCCTCGAACTCAGAAATCCACCTGCCTCTGCCTCCCGAGTGCTGGGATTAAAGGCGTGCGCCACCACGCCCACAAATCAGTATTTTTAAAGGCCAGGTTCCCTGAAAAGAATCTAGACATTGCTTTTTATTTTTTAAAATGCATTCCTTTGAAATGCTTATCATGGCTGGTGCACTCTCATGGGACGTGCTGCTTAAATTTCTCATATGGGGAAGAACACCTCACTGCTGTGCCCTAATCTTAGCCCAGGACCATGGTGTCTCTGGTATCTGCAGCTGTGAAGACAGGTTGACTTTGGCTTCTGGGTTTAGCACAAATAGCAGCAGGGAAAGGGGGGAGGGGTCCCCTAGGATCTCTGCCTGGGAGATCCCTCTGACTTGGGGTACCAGAAAGAGGTCAGGGAAGCAAGACAGCTATTGCCAGACCATGAAACAGAGACAAAGAGGAGCTGTCCCTAGACACTTGTTCCCAACCCTTGGAGTTCAGTTGGCCAGAAAGGAAGCGAGAGGCCAGCCTGGACTGACCGAAGGGCGCCTGGGGTCCTCGGGAAGCTGAGGCCCAGAATTCCCTGCACTTTCCCATCATGCCTTGCTCTGCTCTAGAGGATGCTGGGGGAGCCCCAGCTGTGAAAACAAGCAAGTAGAAGGTAGAAGATAAATCAAGGAAAGGCAGGAGCTGGACGCAACACCTCTTGAGCCAAGCCAGTGGGCATGCCCCTGCCTCACCACTCCTGTGGTACTGATGAGGAAACTGAAGCGTAGAGAACAGCTGGCCGAGCCTTGGGTTGAGCTGGGTAATCTGGCCAGCATCTCTTCAGACCCCGTGCTTCTACTCTCTGCTGCCCCTCCCTGCTCCAGGCTGCTCAGCCCCAAACTGTCACTTCCACCTTCTCCTCCCCTCTTAACTTTTCCAAAGTGAATATCATTATTAATATTATTTGCCTAATTAACACATTGGCTGAATGACAGAAAACATGCAAACAGGTTTTGCCAGAGAAACTCTGTCTGATTAAAACTGCAGCCCGTCTAATTAGATGGAGATTTCTTCATTACCTTCCCCATTTTTAGATGAACCAGCTCCCTCCCCTGCTCCTCCTGTCCCCACTTCCCTGGAAGGTGGCTCAGCTGATGAAAGTGTTTGCTGCCCAAGGGTGAGGACGGAGTTCGAATCCCCAGCAGCCATGTAAGTGCTCAGTGTGCACAGCTGCACCCCTGCAATCCTAGCAGGGGGGAGGCAGAGGCAGCCTATCCCTGGAGCAAGCTAACTAGCTGGATTAGCAGAATTAATGAGCTCTGGGTTCAAGAGAGAGAAACGCCTTAATACATGAGGTGGAGAGAGCTCGAGGAAGACGCCTGACGTCCACCGAAGCCGATTGCATCACGTGCACATACATGCTAACATGTATACCTACTCCCACATGCGCCTTGCCTGGAGCACACACACACAAAGAAGAATGGTTAGGAGTCTTTACTGAAATCCCGTGCTGGTGAGAGCTTTCCCACATTCCCACATGGAAGTCTTCCAGAGGGAATGTTGTTGCCATTTTGCAGATGAGAACACTGAGGCTTCCAGGGAACGGGCCTGGAGTAGACTTTTCAGACCCAGCTCGTTCCAGCTGCCACAGCAGTTTCCCTTCAGCTTTTCCTCATTCCTCGGCCATCCATCTTCCTACAGTTGTTAGGAAGCACAAAGTGAAGTTCCATGACCAAGCCCAGGGTGGGGCCAGGGCTGTCCAGAGATGTCCTAGGTTGAGGTCAGCCAGAGTTGTGTGAGTGGCATCTGCAAGAGCCTCAAGAATGTGGGAGCCCAAATGGGGAGGGTGCCGGGGCACACTGTGGTGAATGAGGTCAGACACAGTTAGGGGTGGGGCTGCCGGGTGACCTGAGACAAGTAGGCCAGAGTGGGGTTACTGGAAGGAGATGCTCTGGTGCTCTTGCCCCTGAAGGTGGTCCCATGATTGTGTGAGGTACTTTACATGTGTGTGTCTCTTCCCTAGAGGCAGATGTAAGATCTTCATGCTTTGCAGATGAGGAAACAGGCTCAGAGAGGTTGAGAAACAGGGGGAAGGTCACACAGCTTAGAACAGCCAGCTAGTTTCCTGTGGGAACAGGAACGGCTTGTTTCTGGTGACTCCCAGAGCACTCAGGGCCCAGTGGGCGGTAGCTGAGAAGCTGGGGGCCTGCCTGTCTCTGCAGTGGTTTGAGGCCTGTGGGCCAATTTTACCAGGAAGCCCAAACCCCCTAGGGAGCATGATCAGAGGCAGGCAGACAAGCCTCATTAGCCAGATCCAGAGCGCGGTGCGTCACCATGGCAGCCAGCCTGGTGCAGACCAGGTGGTTTTTATTACCAAACTTGGAAAACTTTACGGTGGCGCCAACAATGGATCTTTATTCTGCTGTTAATAGCGTGTCTCTTATTAGCATGCATCTCTCTCCCTCCTTAATAACCTTTACATTTCCAAGTTGCATTTATAATTAAGTCATTAATCCCTTACTGGAATTTCTTGTTTTTTTTTTTTTTTTTTTTTTTTTTTTCATGAGCAACGGAGGCCGAGCGCTCCAGGAACTGCTCTGGGAATGTCATCCCAAGTTACGGGATCCCAGCCATGGGCTGATAAGCTCAGGTTTGAGGAGGACCTGTTACTGAGGGGCTCAGAGTCAGGGCAGGGGTCTTCTCTTACCCTCAGTGGCTTCCCTACCAAGAGGTAATCTGGTACCTGAGAGCTGTCGACTCAGGAGAACAGTTATTGCCAGGGTAGTGAGGGCGGGGGGTATCAAAGGGTCAGCAATGCGCTCAGTGAGTTGTAGCTGGGTGGGTTACAGGTGCTGAGGTCCCAGCTGTCTCAGAGGCACAAGAAGTACATTTATCAACCCCTGGGTCCCTAGAGTGGATTGAACTATGTCCCATCCGGATTCATATGTCAGAGACTCCTTAGACCTCAGAACTATCTGGGCTCAGTTTTCATAGTGTGAAGTAAAAAGAGGGTGTTGAGGTAAGCCTTAATCCAGTAAGACTGTGTCTTTAGAAGAGGAGGAATTTCAGACACAATATTTACAGTGGGGGTTGAGGGGGCAGTGGGAAGGCACAGGAAGGAGATAGCCATCTCTAAGCCCAGGAAAGAAGGCCTCAGAAGACATCAGCCTGCCCTCTCTTGACCGTGGATGGCAGCCTCCAGACCTGGAGGAAACTGATTTCTTCTGTCACTGACAGCCTGTGGTCCTCCATTTTAGCAGGCCTGGTGAGCTCAATAGCCTTCTTTCTTTCCCAGTGCATTCTGGGTCCTCCATGGATCTGTTCCTGGGATCTTTGAGGGTCCAGAGGAGGAAAGCTTGACTTCCCAGCTCTGCCCCAGACCTAGCTTAGGGAAGCATCTTCACAGACACTAGTGTAGGGGTAGGGGGTTGCTCTATCTGGTCCCCATCAGCTCCTGACTGCCAGAGTTGGTCTACAGAGATGGAGCTCAGCTAAGTTATCTATATGGAAGGCAGGCCTCTCTCTAGGTCAGCAGTTCTCAACCTGTGGGTCTCAACCCCTTTGACAAACGTCTAGCTCGAAAATTATTTACATTATGATTCACATCAGTAGCAAAATTGTAGTTATACAGAAGCGATGAAAATAATTTTATGGTTGGGGTCACCACAACGTGAGGAACCTTATCAAAGGGTTGCAGTGTTAGGAAGGTTGAGAGTCAGTGCTCTAGGTGAAGGTTCAGACTTGTGCAATAGCCTTAGGGACACACCGACATTAGCCACAGATAGGCTGGTATGAGAAGGCTTTGTCAACTGGAAGCTCCAGAGTGACTGACATGGAGGCTTGCAGCCCATGCCTTCCTGCCTTCCCTGACTTGAGGTTTTCTCATCTACCAACCGTAGGCTGATCTTTTCAAGACTTGGCCAGAGGGTCATTGGCAGCCACCAGCCACTGTTCAGGCTGCCTCTTGCTTACCCCGTGGGGGTCGTTCCAGGCTCTCTTTTCTGCTGTCCATCCATCTTCTTCCTGTGGACCATCAGAGCATATTCTCCTGCATGTTGTTTCCCTGTCCATCTGTCCACTCACCCAACACATGCATTTACACAGTATCTGCCACGGGAATTTTGTCCTTCTTAGTAGTCATGGGATTTGAACACAGTGCTGAGGGCTCACAGCATCTCCCCTTACAAAATCTACCAGGAGGTAGACATTAAATCCTCTGACTGGGACTGGCATGAAGGGAAAGTCGGGAAGGCCTGGGTGATGAGGGTGGGACCAGAAGGCTTGGAGCAAGATATTACCTGAGCCTGTAGTCAAGGCTAACCAGGAAGACGGGGAAGGGGAGTGTCATAGACAGTCAGGACAGTCCAGAAAAAGACCCCAAGGTTCTAGAAGAAACCTGAAGCACTGGAGCAGAGTGAGTAGCAAAGATTGGTCGGGGAGAGGGAAAGCAGGAAGAGAGTTCCTGGGAGACATGGCAGAGGTGATGTCTTGTTTCTGGGGCTGTCTATGGCTTATGCTGGGGAGGTAGTAGGTCCCTAGAGAAAGAAGGACATTACAACTTGTCACCATGTATATGGGGATGTCAGTTTGCTCAAAGGTTTTGCAGCCTTCTGGGACCGTCTCTAAGTGTGATCCTAGTACCCAGAATCCTTTGTCTGTATAGCCCTGACTAGTCTCCAGCTTCCCATACTGCTAAAGATGACCATCAGCTACTAATTCTAAGTCTACATCTCTAAGTTCTAAATCTCCTGCCTCTACCATTTAAATGCTGGGATCAAAGGTACATAGGTGCGCTGAGGGTGGAACCCAAGGGCTTGAGAAGCACCTGCACCAACCAAATCACATCCTCAGATGCCACTGTTACAGTCTTTGACTGTGTCTAGTCTGTCTCGGGTGAGAGTTAGGCAGATATCCATAGGCTACTCTAGCGGGGACAGCTACTTTGTTTCTCTATCTTTATCCTCTCTGAACCCCCCCCCCTCGCCTGCAACACACTTCCTGAAGTCCTGGTATGCCTTGCATACATTCACAAAGGCCAGTTTGCTACTCTGTGGTTGCTGCGGTGTTTTGAGGCTGTCCTCTGTGATGTCACCTCTAAGGCCTCTCTCAGCTCATCAACCCTCTGCTGAGAGCCACCATATGTCAAGGCATCAAAGGAATGTGCAGCCAGCCAGCACTGAAGCCACCACGTGGGACTCTGCCCTGAAGGCAGAGAAAGTGCCTATTCTATATTATAAGTAAGAGTTGAATGTCAAGACAGCTGTCTGACTGTCACTTGAAATCAATTCCCAGTGTACCTGCAGGCCTTGCTCCTTGAGGCTCAGGCTGGGGAACTGGACTCAGGAGCCGGGAGCTGGAGGCAGATAATACTGGTTCCCCAAACCCTGTCTCTCAGGGTCTACCCACTCACAGAGACTCATGCAAGTCGCTATGCAGAAAATGGGCCACCCCCAAGATGACCCCGCTTGCTTAAAAACATCTGAGCTGACATAGATGTGGTTTAGAATATAGAGCTATTAATATTTTACAGACTGCTATCAGCATGCTTTCCAATTGGGGTCCATTTACTTTTACTAGGTACTGTCTTTGTGTTAATCTTACTTGTCAACTTGATGGCATCTGGAATCATCTGGGAGATGGGCTTGTGGGCACTCTTGATTAGGCTAATTAAGATGGGAAGGCCCAGCCGGGCAGTGGTGGCACATGCCTTTAATCCTAGCACTTGGGAGGAGAAAAGGGGCTGAGCACCAGTGTGCATTTGTTCATTGCTCCTGCTTCCTGGCTGAGGATGCAGCTGCCTCAAGCTCTTGGCACTGTGACTCCCGTGCCATGATGGACTGCATGCCTTGAATTATGAGCCAAATAAACTCTCCCTTCAAGTCCTCCCCCCGCCCCCCACCACCCTATGTTTATCATAGCCCAAACACCATGCTATTGCAGTCTTTAACAGGCATATGACCTGAGGAGTATGTTAAGTGGCTGTATTTTACCTCGGCACTCCCTGTTGTTAGGCATTTAGCTTGGTTCTGGGTTGTTATGATGATAAATGAGAAGCTTTGAGTATCCCCAAATATTGGACTACCATTTGGCATCTTTATAGTTGAGGTGTCCATGTTAACGTATGTCAGACTTTCATCTGTGGCATTCACTGGCCCGCTAACAGGCTTGAAGCAATTGACACGTAGATCCTTGACTTTAACTCTATGGGAAATACCTAGCTGGCTACCTCTCTTTCATAAAAGCTGGGAGTCATCCTTTACGTTCAGGCCGGGACTAGGGAGATGGCTTAGGTGCTTAGAGAGAGCACTTGTTGCTCTTCCAGAGGACCCAAGGTCCATTCTCAACATCCATAGGGTGGCTTACAACCAGCTGTAACTCTAGTCCCAAGGGACCCAGTGCCTTCTTCTGACCTATGTAAGCACTGCACATATATGATATATAGACATACATGCAGGCAAAGCACCCCCCAATATCATCATCATCAATTAAAGTTCAGGACTTTAGAAAGAACAATGGGAAAAGATGGAAAATAAACCATAAAATCAACCAAAGAAGACTTTGAACCAAATATCTAAGCCCAAGTAGCCAGTTAACATAGCCACCCATGTATGTCTCTATCTACTGTGGGGATCTTGTCCCAGTGGGATGCTGCCTCCTTAGCTATTGATGCCTGAGTAAGGAAAAATTTCCTGACTTGCTATGGTAAGATGATCTGGCACACCTGTCCTTCTGGGGTGGGATCGCCTGCTCCTTCCTGCCCATGCTAGCTGACCCATGCTGTGGCAGATACTCACCTACTATGTGGGTCTCAGGGATCAAACCCAGATCACCAGGCATGTGTCTTTTACCACCAAGCCATCTTGCCAGTGTGTTGCCTTGCTTAGATCAGTTACTGTTCAGTCCTACAGCAAAAGCACAGGGGTGGCCCTGCTCCCACTTCGCAGTTATGCCTTCTTCAGGGGCCAGGGTTTGCCATACTTTTTTCTCTCTTCATACTTGGGTGTTGGCTGTTATTTGTAGTTATTCCTCTCCCCACTCTTCCTCTTCCTCCCCTTCCTCCTCCTCTTACCCCTTTTCCTTTCTTTTCCTTTGTTGTTAAAATACAGGTAGCTCAGGCTGACCTTTGTCCTACAGTAATCTTTTCCCTTCAGCTTCTTGAATCTTGAATGTTGGGATCATAGGCATATAGCAAAGTGCCCTGCTTGGTTTCCATTTGTTTCAGATAGGGTCTCACATAGTCCAGGCTGGCCCTTAATTACATATGTAGCCTGGAACTCCTGATTTTGCTTTGCCCACCTCCCAATTGCTGGGCTTATAGCACACAGCTCCAGGAAGAGAGTCATATACATTGACTGATGCCCATTGAAGTGGAAATTTCTGGTTTCTTTGGAAACTCGGTTGTGTGATGTTTTTCTGGAAGCTGTCTTGTGAGAGGAGGTTTGGCTGAAGCAGACACAGGGCGGGCATGTGATGCTTTGCTGGAGCAGAGGCTTGAGAGGGTGCGTGAGTTTGGAACGGGGATGAATGGAACCCCACAGACAGGGAACGGATGCTCTTGCACCGTGCAATACTTCACTGGTCTTTACTGGTCTTTGACAGTCTTCACTGGTCCTTGTTGGTCTTCAATGGTCTTTACTTCATAGAGAGAAACACACCAAAGAACTTCTCATGGTACTCCAGCTGATTCTTGCCGATTCATTTGACTCATGCCAATTTGGCAGAGCCTTGTGGTTTCTGCTGGATCAAGCCACTGCTACTGATTCGTGTTTGGTGCTGACTATTGGACTGAACTGTTGATATCCTGGCAAAGAATAGTTGAATCACCCCAAAAAAACTACATGCAAACAGGTCCACAACCCCTTTTCCTATAAACCTTCCTTTCTACCTCTGGCCGGTGGGATAGAAGGGAGGTTAAAGCGTTTAAGAACCTTAAATAAAGTAGGCTTTGAAAAATCTCAGCCTCCAGCCTCAGCTTGCAACTTTGCAGTTTTAGCTTTTTTTTTTTTTTTTTTTTTTTTTTAGGTTACATGAACTACAGTGTCCTTTACCCCATGAAGCAGGCTTTTTAGATGTCTGGGGAGGGGGTGTTGAACTCATTTGACACTTTCCTGTCACAATGTGTTAGCCAAAGTGAGAGCTGGGAGCCCACAGTGCAAAGTAATGAAGGCCTCTTCCCAGGAGGGCCCTCGTCTGCAAGTGAAGCCGTTCTTACCACTAACCATCGCTGGCCATAAAAAGCAAAGCCCCACTGGAAGAGAGACCGGCAGAAGGCAGGGAGGCAGGCAGAAAAGCACTCTGAATTCAGGCTCCCTTTTATTTTGGTCTCCTTTGGAGGTAATGCTTATAGATCTTCCCAGATTATTCCCCTCCTCCCCCTCCCCCCTCCCCCCTCCCCCTCCTCCCCCTCCTCATCCTTTGCTCCTCCTCCAATCTCCCATCTTCTTCTTCCCCTCTTCCTTCTCTTTCTACTCCTCTCTCTCCCTCCTTTTCTTTCCTTCCTCCTCTTCTGGTAAGAGATTGCTTATCCCCAAGATTCCAGCCATCTGCCAAAGTCTTGAGGGGAGACGATCAGTTTAACACAGGGACAAGCCAGACTGGAGTCAGCAACTGTCTGAACTCTGGCCCCTCCACATATCACTTCAGTAGGGCCCCTTCACTTCTCTGGGCTGAGAGTATTAACAAGTCAATAATATAATTAATGTACAGTGCTTAAGCCTTGTTTGACATGCAGTAGGGGGGATCTAATAATTGCTGAATGTTATTATAATTACAAGCATTGTGTACCCTACCCCAGCTAGGGATGTAGTTCAGTTGGTGGCATGTTTGCTTTGCATGAATGAAGCACTGGGTTCAGTTCCTAGCACTACTAAAGGGGGCATGGTGGCACATGCATGTAACCCCAGCATCCCAGGGCTGGAGGTGGGATGATCAGGAGTTTGAGTTTGAAGCTACTCTGGGCTACTGTCTCAAAGCACAGCAACATAAAAAATCCCCTCCGGTGCTCCAGCAGTAACTGAATAGTATGCACAGAGACCGACAGGTGACATTCACTCTATTAATCCTTGGACTTTTTGCAGTAATGGGAGGAGGATCGTTCTGATTCTTCTGCTCTTGATCCACATCTCTAAAATGTGAGCCTCCCCCTCCTACCCGCCGTGTCTGAGATGGGTGAGTGAGAATTCTTCTGCAGTGAGAATCCCACAAGGAGGCCAATGTTAATCCCAAGCTTGGAAACACCTCATAAAGGGCAGATGGACACGCGTGGGTAGCTGCCACTGAGATCCCGGGCTCACAGAGCCAATCTATTATCTAACCAGATGTCCCTTTCACAGACCCACATGCCTCTCTGTCTTCATCCATGGTCTTGGACTTGAAAACTACAGGTCAGCCGGGAATTTAAAATACAAAATGAACCTTTCAGAGTGACGTTTAGTACATTTCCAGCGCTATACAACCATGACCCACATGGAGTTCTAAAACACTCCACCACCCCTGAAGAAAACCCTCTAAGAAATCTTTCCCAGAAGAAGAACCATCAAGAGTCACCAACCATATCCAGTTGTGAAATCACCTTTAAGCCAGTCACTCATGAGGCGAGAGGACATATCATAAATGGCCCATCAAGATCCTCCTGCCCCAAAGCTCCTAAAGTTCGATCCCTGAAGCTCCTGTGTGAAGGTGGCAGAATGAATGAGTAGAGTGGCCAGTGCAGGGTGGAGCACATAAAAGATGCTTCTCACACTTCAATAGGTGTGTCTGTGGCAGTTCATATCCCCTGCAATCTTAACAGGAGCCAGAAGATAAAGCTCAAGGCACACGTTTCTAGACTGGATTAAGTGAGGTCAGAAGACTCATTAAATGCGGATGACATTCATGGGCTAGGGGGTCCTGGATTGAATCAGAAAAAGACCTGAAGCTGAGCACCAGCTGTCTCTGTGACTCTGTGCTTCACTGCTGAGGATGCTCAGAGACCTACTCGCTGCACAGGTTTGCCACAGTGACTTCTCAGCTACAATGTATCCTCAGATGATGAGCCTTCCCTCCTTTGTCTACAACATTGGGAAGAACAGCTGATGCAGTATCTTCCTGTGTTAATGTCAGGTTAGGGTGCACACACTCAAGCCATTCTGACTTGCTACAATGACAAAGCAGAAGGGATAGAACACACACAGGACTCCAAGGCCATGGGCAATTCAATTCTCATGCCAGTGATGTGAGAGAGAGGGGGGGGGAGGGGAGGGGAGGGGAGGGGAGGGGAGGGGAGGGGAGGGGAGGGGAGGGGAGGGGAGGGGAGGGGAGGGGAGGGGAGGGGAGGGGAGGGGAGGGGAGAGGAGAGGAGAGGAGAGGAGAGGAGAGGAGAGGAGAGGAGAGGAGAGGAGAGAAGAGAAGAGAAGAGAAGAGAAGAGAAGAGAAGAGAAGAGAAGAGAAGAGAAGAGAAGAGAAGAGAAGAGAAGAGAGAAGAGTGAGCTCTTTGCCATCAAAGCACGGCTTACCCAGGTTCCAAGGTTGCAGAGAAATCAGTTACCTGTAACCTGCTCCCTTGCCAGGCTTGTGCGAGTTACCAGCTTCCTCGCTCTCCTCAGTTTTTTCCATCACTCCAAACCGGCTGCTCTTCTTCTCCTGTTTTTCAATGTTACTCAGAAACAGGAGAGCATATCATGTAATTTTGAGCCACCTGTTTGCAATCACATTTCCTTTTGTGGAAGAGTTTTGAAGTTGCTTCCAGGAGCTACCTAGAAATCAAATGGCAGGGCTCACACCTGCACAAGAGGCTTTCCACGGCGAAAGCATCCCTCTCCTCCCCTTGTGGGGACCACTGACATTATCCATCATCCTTACCTTTCAGACAGGACCTTGGCCACAGGGAACAGTGTCATGTAGGTCAACTTTGAGTGTGAGTGTGTTTTGTGTGTGCAGGAACACTTGCAGGTATGTGCACACATGTGTGGAGCCTGGACACTGGGTACCATCCCTAATTGCTCCTCTCCTTATGTTTTTGTTTTGACACATGTGTCTCACTGAACTTAGACCTCATCAGGAGCTAGACTGATGGCCAGTGAGCGCCAGCCATCTTCCTCTCTCTGCCTCTGTAGTGGAAGGAGTCCAGACGGATGCATGCTGCCATAGCTGGCTGTTCACATGGATGCTAGATATTCAAACTCAAGCTTTCATGCTTACTTTTATCCCCCGAGCCATCTCCCCGTTCCCAACTTTTTGACACTGTCATCTAAAAGTCCAGGCTTGAGAACCATGCAATCAAGTTACAAAAAACAAGGCTGAAAAAAAAAATCACATTTAATGTTTTAACTACATATATGATTGTGTCTTGGGCTGCACTCATAGCTATCCTGGGGTACATGCAGGCTTCACGTTAGACACGTCTGAATCACCGCAGTGGCTCTCACAAGAGTTAATGCCTAGTTACACTAGCACCTCTCCTCTAGCATCTTCTGTGTCTCCGCTGGCATCTCAAGAGTTGCCAACTCAGGTCCCCTTTCAGAGATCCATACCTGTATCCACTTGATAGACATATGGAGATCACAGCTGTGCCCAGCACTGTGCTTCATAGACCTACACCACAAGGGCTTCCAAAGATCTATACCAGGGCTGAGAAGATGGTTAAGTGGGTAAAAGCATGTGCTCATTAAGTTTTTTGTCAACATGACCCAAGCTGGAGGCATTTGGGAAGAGGGTACTTCAAATGAGAAATGCCTCCATCAGTCAGATTGGCTGGTAGGTCAATTTTTTTTTTTAATTAATGATTGATGCCATCCCTTGGTGGGTGGTCCTGGGTTGTATAAGAAAGCAGGCTGAGCAAGCTAGTAAGCAGGGTGCCTATGTGATCTCTGCTTCAGTTCCTGCTGAGTTCCTGCCTTGCCTTTTCTTCCTGGTGGACTATAAGCTCTAAGACGAATAAGCCCCTCCACAAATGTCTTACTTCATCTTGTTTATCACAGCAATAGGAAGCAGAACAGGGCAGAGTACTTGCCATGCAAGCTGAACCTGAGTTCAGACCCTCTGCACACACATAAAAAAGCCAGGTAGAGCAATACATGCTTGCAGCACAGGCACTGGACTATCAGAGACAGCTTGTCAGAGACAGGACAAGCAGATCCCTAGAGCTTACTGAGTAGACAGTCTAGCCAACCCTGGAGCGAAAGGCTCGGTGAGAGACCTTGACTCAAAACATAAAAGGGGGAGAAAAATCAGGGAGACACCTGACTTTGGGCCATACGCGTATGTGAACACACACGCATGTACACACGCCATGTCTGCACCAGCCATATGACCTTCCAGGCAGCTAATCCCACACTGTAGAACTTCCTCACGTCCACAGTGCCTGCCCCGCCCAGTCCATTACCAGGAACAGCGGAAAGAGCATTGGCACTTACTGTCAGACAACTCCAAGCTCAGATGAAAGGCTAAACTGGCTGGTCCTTTTCCCCACAGTCCCCCCATAGACTCTTCCTAGGAAGGCAGGTCTTCTCCTTCCTGCTTCTTTCTGGTTCATATTTCTTTTCCTATCTGGACACAACCTGTACATGTGATAAGTCAAATGTCGTGCAATGCTAATGACAACTTCTAAGTCAGGGGTCAGCAGCTTTTTTAAAGGACCAGGTGGGAAATGCTATCTATATTTGGAAGGCTGCATGGTTTCTTTTTTCTTTTTTGATAAGTGTGTGTGTGTGTGTGTGTGTGTGTATGTGTGTGCAAGTATGTAAGCATGTGTGTACCTGCGAGTGAGGGCAGAGGCCAGAGGAGGACTTTGCATGTCCTGATCTGTCCCTCTCTGCCTGGTGTCCCTCTCTGCCTGAGGCAGGTCTGTCACATTGAACCTGGAGCTAGGCTGACATTGAACAATGGGCAAACAGGCCACACCTGGCTCCTCATGCTGATGATGGGCATTCAAACTCAGGTTCTCCTGCTCACACAGCAAGTGTCACCGCCCACTGAGCCACTTCCCCAGCCTGTAGACCGACCACATAGTTTCTTTTCCAACTAGGCCTCTCTGCCAAGGAATCATGAAAGGAGCCACAAACGATCAGGAAACAAACAAGCCTGGCATTTTCCAATAAAATTTTACCTACAGACACTCCAATTTGAATTTTATATAATTTCACATGTCACAGAATATTATTCTTCTGTGATATTTTTTTCTTAAGCCATTTAAAAGCCATTTAACGGCGATTCTTAGCTTCTAGGCCACACAAAAATAGGAAGACTCCACCCATTCCTGGCCTGAAGACAAGAACTTAATTGTTCTTTGGACTTCTTAGTGTATCTTAAATTTTCCATCTGAAATGTTGGAAAATTATCTTTTCTCGGTCAACTACCTATGTTTACACTCTGTTTTGATGTTTTGTTATTAAAAAACAAAGCTCTGGCTGTGGACACTCAGTCATCCTATGCCCTGGGTGACTGCTCTGTCCTTGCCCGCTGATGGGTAAGCTCCTCTCAGTGGCTTGTGGAGCTCCTGCAGGGGTGAGGTCTGACTCTAGGATGAACCTTGCTCATCCTCGGACCCTACTTTTTCCTTCCTTCCTCCCTCCCTCCCTCCCTCCCTCCCTCCCTTCCTTCCGCAGCTCTCCCTACCTCTCAGGTGTTCATCCTAGACTGTTGACAGATGTCTTGACAGGTCTACAGGCATGCTGACCTGAGATAATCTCAGATTCATTTCTAGGAAGGCTCCAGGCTACACTGTTTGAGTTCGTGTCACTGCAGAGACAGGGAGCCATGATAAAGACCTAAAGACCCAGCACTCTAGTCCTGTGCCCTCCAGAACTAATTCCCCATCCCTCTGTCCTCTCGGATCAGTCTGAGAAGAGGTAAGATGAAGGTCCTAAGTTCCCTGCTGGGGAGGGGACGAGTGGGGTTGACATCCAAACTGACTGGTAGATGTCCTGCCACCCTGGGTTGGGGCAGCCACATGATCAGATTTAAGGCCCTGAAAGTGAGCCAGTGCAATGCTTCTTAGGGACAGCACGGAGGGTCTCAGGCTCATCTGAGCCCAGGTGACTGAGTTCAGTGAAGCCCAGAGCAAAGCCAGCCTTCAATAGCACACAGTGTCCTGTTTCCACACTGAGACATTTCTCACTGCTGCTGCTTCCCAAGGGAAGGGCGCTTCTGTGTAGCCGATACAGACATCACGCAGCAGAAGTGTTATGGCCGCTCACTGTTGGATCCAAATTGACTTTCTCCTGTCCAGGCAGGGGCCATATACCTGCTGAGGTTAAACAAAGTCGCCATCTCTGCCTCTGCATTCCAACAGTGCCACCATTCCAGACTACTTCAGGGAATGGTGTCAGCTATCAGCAGAGGGTCAACAAACATCTTTGGGTAGCGGTGTACATGTCTAAGAGGAGGGAAAAATTAAGCAGAACTCATGATGTTTTAGATCATTGGTTCTCAACCTTCCTGATGCTGTGAACTTTAACATTGTTCCTCATGTCACGGTGACCCCCTACCACAAAATTGCTTTGTTGCTACTTCATAACTGTAACTTTGCTACTGTTACGAATTGTAATGTAAATATCTGATAGACAGGATGGTCTTAGGCAACCCCTGTAAAAGCGCCATTCAACTCCCAAAGGGGTCACAACCCATACATCGAGAACCGATGATTTAAATGGACTGAACCTGCCTGCCAAGGTGGTCTCGGCATGCCTTCTTGGTGCGTGGAAGGTAGAGCCCTTTGTCATAGGGTTCCGTCTGTCAGGACAAAGGGTACCGTGTGTCAGTATCAGCCAGAGTGGGACCTGGGATGACAAGGTGCCCCTGGAGGTGAGCCAGGGACTCACGGGCATGTGTGCAAAGATGCTGCGAAGTGCAGAAAGCACTGATACAACCTTGGCGTGCTGCAGTCAGAGCAGCCTGGAGTCTGGAGGAACAGGTGTGAGGAGCAGGCTGTGAGCAGGTGGGAACCATGTTGGGCTGTGGGGAAACTCTGGGCAGACAGCCTTGGGGGAGGGGACCATGGTATATGCCTGGCTAGCCCCGGGGCAGACATCCTTCTCTTCTCTCTCAACTTTGTGCTCTGGGTCCCCCAAGGCTTAGTTGACACGACCAAATCCACGTCTCTTCCCCAAACTCCAGACTTACCTCAACCTGTCCTATACGAAGGCACTTCTGTGACCTCATCCTCCCAGCGATGACTCTGCCCACTGGGATTCCGTATGTGGGGACATTCAATGCAGAATCTGACAGGAAGTCAGCACAAGGGCCCACCACTTCCTTTTGCCAAGGAAGGTTGTTTTAAAAGCCTGTGAATTCTACTTTGTTATATAAATACAGGGATTTCCTCTTTAACCAGGCAAACATAAAAATGGTGTGACTCACAGGTGGACCTCTGTGAGTTTGAAGCCAGCCTGGTCTACAGCCAGAGCTACACAGAGGAAACCTTGTCTTGAAAAAAAAAAAAAAGAAAAAGAAAAGGCATGGCGCTGGGGCCATCTTTGACCACCATTCTCTCACATTGATACCCAATGCCGGACACAAAACAAGACATAATTGTTCGTACAGAGAATGCAGCGAGGCACAAAGGCGTCGAAACTCCAAACGGCCTAGGAGACAGCCCACTGGACTTGCTTGTCTTTCAATACTGAGAAGCCGAGTTCAATTGCCAGGACCAACAGGAAAAAAGCAGGGTGTACTGGTGTATGTTTGCAACCCCACACATGCAACTTCCTATGGCTGGCTGCCTGGACAGCCAGCTCACCCTACTGGGTTAGTGAGAGACTCTGCCTCAAATAAAAGGCAGACAGCACCTGAGAATGACACCCGAGCTTGACCTCTGGACCTCTACATGCACACGCACACCTTTGTAACCACACTCATAAACACACATGCATGCATGTACGTACACACATAATAAAACGGGAGTAACCAGAAAAAGAGCAGACTGTGTCTAATTGTGCCCACTGCCTGCCAGGCCCTTTAGATACCATTCCCCCAGTGTTTTTGACTATATATTCTTTGGCTCTCCTCTGCCCAGTTAACAGTTCTGCGGTATTTTTATGGGCAGAATAGAAAAAGCAATCTGGTTTTCCATTTGGCATTGCCCACTGCCCTTCGGTCTTCATTTATGAATGTATAGGAAAGTTTCTTTCCATGTCAGAGCCCGTTGCTGTTGGGTCAGGAGTGTTAAAAATCTCACAGAATCCAGAAAACCTTCCATCAGAGCTCACCAGCACCTAAGCTGTCAGTGCGCCGTGTCTTGGTAATTGCATATGTAAGCTCATCGTGTCGCTTCCAGCAGGAAAGAACTTCTGTTTGGGCCAGACGCCGCTTCAAGCCAGGTCCCCCATGTGGAAGCACACACAGCTGATGACAGGAATTTCCTTACATGGGCTTCTGGCTTAGATACATTCATGTTTCTCCTCATGATCCCCGGGCAGAATCTGATTTTATTAAAAACTAAGCCAGGCCTGATGGTACAGGCCTGGTCCCAGCTATACAGGAAGCTGAGGCAGGAGGATAACATGTTCAAGGGCTGTGTGAAATCCAATGTTAGTTTGAGACCAAACGGGGCGACTTAATAAAAAATAAAAATAAAAAGCAGAGCGCTGGGAAGATGAGTCAGAGGACAGTGTGCCCCTCTCAAGGTACGAGAAGGCACACACATATAGGCACGCACTCATGCACACACATAGGCATGCACATGCACACACATATACATATACACACATAGGCACTCACATAGGCACGCACATGCACACACATATACATATACACACATAGGCACTCACATAGGCACGCACATGCACACACACTAGCTTCTGCTGCCTGAAGGCTGCAGTTCAAACATCTTTAATGACCTCTTGAGGGAACTGGGTGCCAGGCAATGGGCGTGGGACCTGCTGGCTAATCCTAACACACTGTACCAATCTTTGATGCAACTGCCTTTTAACAAGAGAGGAAAAAGAAATCCTGTGGTGAGCTAAGCATGAGAAAGGGATGGAACAGAGAGTACTCAGAGGAGAGACCACCCAAGGGCATGCCCTCCTGTCCTGGCTACCTATACCAGCCAGCTCTACCTATCCAGCCTTGCAGAGGATGATATATTCACCAACAGTCACACAGTACCTGGATAATGAGCCTCAAAGGTTCCCCAAGGAGGTAGCCATGGGTACCCAAGCCTGAGGCTCCATCCCCACACCGCCACCATCATCCCCAAATTTTAGAGATTGGTTTCTGGGCTCATCCTTTCCTCTGAAACAGTAATGATAAGATGTTCTCACTTGGGAGAAAGATGATTAAAATTCAAATTACTCAGCTTGCCAGATAAGATTGACACCCCCAGATCCAGGCAGGCCAGAGACCTGTTTTTACACACAGGAAGCTTCGCCAGCCACCGGTTCGCCACGTTGCTGGGTGACTGGAATGGAGCTGCGTGTTTAAAACTACATTAAGGGGCGGCAAACACGGTAATGAGGGCATTTGTTATACTGTAAGGAGGTTTCCAGAACATGGAAATTACTGACACAGCGATTATGATTGTGAACTGGGTGAGGGAAATCAAATCCACCCCCCCAACCCCCGCCCATCCTCCACCAGAGACAAGGGGGTGAAGGAAAGAGGAACAAGGGGCTCTGGCAGGCAGGGGCTTTGTGAGGGGGGAGCTGTGGAGAGTTATTAAACACTTTAATAACACACAGAGTCCTGGTATCAGCTCGGGTTTGTGGGGGTTTTGATCAGGGCTGGTTCTACAGCAGGACTGCCTTCCCTGGGGCGATCAGGGGGTGACCACAGGAGGCAAAGGCTGCTCCAGCCTCGAATCTTATTTCAAAGCTGCGCCAGGATGCATTCTGGTTCTCATTTTCTTCATAATGGCTTAAAGGCAGTGAGCCGACTTCCCTGTCATCTGGGCTTGTCACCAGACTGAACTTAGAGTGGAAGCAGGTGTGTGTGTGTGTGTGTGTGTGTGTGTGTGTGTGTCTGTGTGTGTGTCTGTGTGTGTCTTTGTGTGTGTGTCTCTGTGTGTGTGTCTGTGTGTGTGTCTCTCTCTGTGTGTGTGTCTCTGTGTGTGTGTGTGTCTGTGTGTGTGTCTCTGTGTGTCTGTGTATGAAAGAGAGAGTACGTGTGGGGGGTGTGTATGAGTGTGTGTGAGTGTATAAGAGTATATTTGACAGTGAGTATGTGTGTATGAGAGTGTGTATAAGAGTATGTGTGTGAATGTGTGTGTAGGAAAGCGTGTGTGTGTGTGTATATGAGTGTGTATGAGAATATGTTTGAGTGTATGAATGTGTGCAAGAGTGTGTGTGTGTGAGTGTGAGTGTGTGTGTGTGTGGCCAAAATCTAAGGAGGTCATAAACAAGCTACTATATAAAGACAGTCCAGAGTGCAGTGTGCCCTGGAAAATACAAACTCGGAAAGTAGGCTGCGAAGGCTGGCCCCAAGGACACTGCTCCAGGTTGGCGTGACTGGCATTTCACTGCCACTACCCAGCTAGCACACTCAGCACTTTCTGGGCCTCATTTACCCTTGGGCAACCTGGAATCCTTTCTCGGAGGAATTGCTTCGCCATCCTTGCTCATTCAGACTTTCAACTTAGAATCCGGTCTGGTCTTTAGAGACCACTTCCCCACACAGCTACAGAGTCTCTGAGGTCCACACCAGGAGGGACAAAGACTTGAGTGAGTCAGAGATCTCTTAACCCTAGTCTTGTTGAAGATTCAAATCCAGAGCCAGGCTTGGTGCAGCACTTGCGGATAACTCCTGTGCCCAAGAGGCTCAAGGCAAAAGGCTTGAGAGTTTGAGGCCAGATTGGGCTGCACAGCAAGGCTCTGTCTCAGAAAGAAAAACAAAACAAAACAAAACAAAATTAAAAAAAGATCTCAGGGAATGAGGGAGTGGCTCAGTCAGTCAAGTGCTTGCTACACAAGTGTGAGGACCGGAGTTCAATCCCCACCACATGCATACAGACTAAATGTAAACTGAGAATAGAAGCACATACTTTTAATCCTAGTATTTGTGAATAAACAAGAAAAAGCCTGGGTTCACTGTCCAGCCAGCCTAGTCTAGTAGGAGATTGAGCCCCCAGGTCAACGAGGCCTGTTTCAAATGAAAAATAAGAGTAAGTAAAATAAAATGACAGAAAATAGGGGAAAAATCAAATTTAGCTTGGAATATAAAGTGTTTTAATAAATTAATCAGAGTATCAAGTAACCAGTACCTAAGGGTGGACACAGAGCTGCCTTTTGTCATGTATCCATCCCTGGTGGCAAAGCTAGAGAACCCTGATGTCTGCAGGGCCCAGAGAAGGTGCGCACATAAGCAAACATCCTCAAGTCTAGACGCAACAGCTTCCTACCACCCTGTATCTGTGCTGCTCCAGCTTGCAGCCCTCTCCAATAACCATGCCCGAGTTGCCTCTTAAATCCAAGGCTGCAGAGATAGGGACCTTGGCAGATTGGAGTTGAATCCAAAGATGACTAGCTTAAGATGCAGGATGATTAGACCCATTAGATCAAGAATTCAAGCACTCTCTAGCAAGAGGAGGCCACCAACTTAGAGTGTGCCCAGTGTCTTCTGGACTCCCTGCCCTCCGGGTGGGACACAGCCAGAGGTGGTCTTGAGTCCTGATGATGCCCTGCCCTTGGGACAGAGCAGGAGGCCTTCACAGAAGGATTCTTTTCCATCCATCCATCCATCCATCCATCCATCCATCCATCCATCCATCCATCCACACCCTGCTCTCTACCATCTGTCCGTACTGAGTTTCTCTCTTGAAGTCAACTCTTTCTGTCTTTATCCCTCTCCCCCCACAAAGCTTGGTGAGAAGAATCACCCCACTAAGTTGCTGACTCCACAGCTGACCAAGACACCAGGCCTACTTTCTGCCTGCATGGAGGAGGGAAATGGAAATGGGAGACTGGGAAAAAAAACCCAAACCAACCAACCAAACCACAACCAAAACCCATGCATACTTTGCTGAGTTTGACCTTGGCTCTGAGACAAAGCAATTCAGCGCTGGTAGCAGTGGTCTGTGGCGCTGGGTGCCTGACCCCGGGAAACCCAAACCAAACAGCCTCGAAGCTCCAGACAAGCGGGGTTTCCTTTTCTGTAGGCACGCTTCCAGGAGCTTCCTAGCAGAGAAGAACACTTTTTGTGTGTGTATCGATGTGCACATTTCTCTGTGTGCACATGTGCATGTATGTGCTTGTCTGTGGCAGGCAGAGGACAGCATCAGGTGTCTTCCCCAGTTGCTCTCCATTATGTCAAGACTGGAGCCTGGAGTTCACAGATACACCTAGCCTGGCTGCCAGCTAACTCCATGGCCTCCTAACCCCATTTCCCCAGAGCTGCAACTGCAGATGAATACCACTGTGCCCAGCTTTTAAGTGGAATCCTGGGATCCAAACTCAAGTTCTCACATCTGTGGAGCAAGTACTTTGCTGACTGAACCATCTCCCCAGTCCCAGAATGGTATTTTAAAAGTTTCCCCATTGAAATGGTTTGTCCTTATAAAAATATATGGTTCTCAAATTGAGACCCTTAAGTCGATTGGATTGATTTTTAGAGTCCCTTTCCTGTCTCCAAGCGAAAGGCTTTCCATATTTACTCTTGTCAACTAACAGAACGTGGAGGGTTGGGGGTGGAGGATGGGGGTGGGGAGTGGACATTAGAGCCCTTCCCACTTCTTCAGTCAAAGAGTAGAAAGACTGTATTTAGTATGGGACAAGTCACTGCAACAAGCCCAGGCCAGCCTGACAATGGATGGCAAAGAAATAAACTCGGAGGTGTCCCCGGGCTATGGATGGAATTAAATGAGATACAGCAAAGAGACACCCATCAAGGGCTCACTGCAGAGAAGACATCCATCGAGGTTAATTGAATGGAAAGGTGTGAGAGAGGCAGAAGGAAGGCTGGCAGTGTTCCTGGGTGCCAGAGCAGTGCCCCACTTCCTGCTGGACTCGCCTGCCGCCTGAATCCCACCATAGGCGCCCCTCCACCTCTCTTCCCCTCCCCCACCCCATCCCTACCCCTTAGCCTGAAGCAGTGATCCCAATTAAAATGCTAATTATCTCCAAGGGTTCTACTATTGAATTTTTTATTTTGCTAGTCTGTCATTGACCCCAGAGTGTGAATGAGGAGTCACAAAGCTTCAGATCCTAAGGTAGAAGGCAGAGGGTGGTTTGTCCCTAGATGCACCCCTCTGTGACCTTCTCTGTCCTTGTCACTCAGCCCTGGCTATAGACAGGTTTTCTTGCTACTGTGGACCCACCCTACCATCCCAGCCCTGGTCTTGTCTGCAGCCCTGGTGCTGAGCCTATGCAAGACCATTGCCCTCATTCACCTCTCACTCTCAGGAATACCTACTAACTCCTCTGGGCTCTGTTTAGGTCCTTCCTGTCCCTTCCCTATCTCTCACTCCTTCCTCTCCTCTCTCCTTCCTCCCCACTAGCCTCATGCCCACACTCTTGAACCCCCAATGCAGAGTGAAGCACGTGTCATGCTGTCGAAGCTGGTGAATGTTCACATGTGCCCATCATCCATCCCTTCCTTCCCAAAGTCTTCCATAATAATACAGGCTATGAACACGGTGCAGTGTGGAAGAGGGCACTTGGTCCCTGGTGACGGGATCACCGTTATGGACCTGTGACGGTCATCCTTGTGTCTAAGACTGCGTTTCCTCCTCCATAAAGCAGAGATTCCATGTAAACTGTTGTGGTGCTGTTGGTTAAGGGCCAGAAATACAAGCTGCATCCTTCCATTTCTCCCATGATCATGGATACTGATTGATGGACTCTAGAGTCACCCAGGAGACTTTCTGGGCATGTCTGTGAGGGAGTTTCTAGGTCAGGTTAACTGGGGTGGGAAGACCCACACTGAATGTGGGGGTTACCATTCCACAAGCTGGGAATCCAGACTGAATAAGACAGAGAAAGGGAGCAAGTTGCAGCCTTCACCTCTATGCTTTCTGCTGGGGATGCAATGTGCCTATCTGTCTCTTGTTCCCGTACTCCACTGGCCCTCTGTGATGGACTGTGCCCTCACATTGTGACGGAAGTAAATCTTGAAGCTCATTCTTGCCAAGCATTTGACCTCCACCACAAAAAAAAAAAAAAAAAAAGAACCAATCCACCATCCTCGGTTGCTTTCCTAATATCGCTAAGGCACACGGTTGTTATGATGTAAACCAAGGCCTAGAGGCAGCAGGTTTACCCAGCTCACGGGTCAGTGAAAACCATCATATGCAAGCCCCTCCTGCTCTGGCTTTTGGGTTCCTGTCCCTCATTGTCAAAGGAGGGGCAGAAGCACCAGCTGGGAGGGAGATAAGACAAGCTAGAGGGTTATCACCTCTCAGACCCTGTTCTCTGCAAGAAAGTGGATGTTATCCTGGAGAAATGGAGAAAGCCTGGACCTACAATGAAGTCAGCAGGATAGGGAAACTGAGGCTAAAAGAGGCTTTCTGGGACCCACAGGTCCTCTTTCAATAAACCCACATGCCTCAAGCTGGTGGAAGAGGAAAGAGAAAGATGTTATCGATGGTGGTCCCTTCCTATGGTTCCTCATCATCTTGCTTCTGGCGTGAGCATAAAAGCTGGGCTCCTACTGCAGTCTGGTGGAGCCCAGGATGATCCCCTTGAGCAAGGTTGCCTCCTGCTCGGCTTCATAGAAGTCAAGTGTTTACTAGAGCTTTTAACTCTGGGTCTGTCCTGTGTGCAGCCAAGTTAGCCTCTTGCAATCTAGGTGACAGAGGTACCCCATCTCCACCAGCCAGAGCAGCAAAACCATTTTAGGACCTGACCAACTGTCTCACAAAGAGCAAAACACACCTTGAGAACTCCTAAGGTAGATTAGGGGGAACACCCCGCTGAAAGGGAATCGCGTGAAATGCCTGGGATAGCTGCATACATTAGGGAATGAATCAGTTCATCAAGCGGCAAGGAGGCCTTCCAGGAAGTGGGATAGACAGGGCAGCAGACACCCGCAGGCCCTGATGACAGGCTCTGTGTGCTCAGCCTAGACTCTCACGAGCCACTCTGAAAGCTAGTGTTCTGCTGCTCTGACCTCTTCAGCCAGCAGTCGGCCTCTCGAGCTCATTCACCCAAGTGCATATTTCTCTGAAGATCCCCCTGAGGGTGGAGGAGATTTTGCAGATGCCTGTCAGCCACACCATCTCTGCTGGGGCTACACACACATCTCTGTGGGGGCCCCCAGTGTAGTTTCAGAGCAACGCAAATCAAACCAAGTCCCAGCCTCCTCGCGCATACCATCCCCAACTCAGGCGATGGGAACAGAGTTGATTAGTTCAGGCAGGAAAGAAACCCACCATAGAAAGTTTGCCAGAGGAGGGCAAAGACACAAGGCCACAAGACAGCTACCCCGGAAGCAGGCTGACTCCTCCTAACAGGTACGCAGGGTCTCCAGGTCAACCAAATCAGCCATTAGAAAGCCATCTGGAGCAGCTGGATCAAGCTGGCAGCCGTTCTTAAACCTCCACTGAAGATCAGCCAATGGAACTCTCTAATTGATGTGTGCCCAAGTGCATGTCAAAACAGTGTTCCCTCTTAGGAGGGGCTGGTTTGTCCGCAGTGTTCCCAGCCAGAGACGTTGCACAAAGCCATTCACCTCGTGCTCGTACTTACCTAATTCCCGAGCCAAACACACTTGACTATTCTGGGCTAGACCACACTTGATCATTACAGTCAGCCACCAAATCCCTCTCCTCTCCTATTTCCGGATGGGAGCGGAGCAGGAGCAGCTGCTGGATCTGCACACCCTCCTCCTTAATATAAACACACCTCTGATTTCCTAACTATCTTTAGGGAATTCCTTCTCGGCGCCTATGTTTATTTATGAAGTGGGTTTGGAAATAGCAGGCACCGATGTCATTTCTTCGAGTCGGTTAGTTGAGGTCAGGCAGAGAGAGGCGGCAGTACAGCTGGGGGAGGAGGCATGGGAAGTGAAAAAGATGGGGCCTCCTCACTCCAATCCAGGGGCTCCTCCCTGAGGCACCAGGTTTGGCTCTTAATCGGGACAAGCATCTCTTTCAAAGGATCCCCACCCCACCTCCCCATTATCCATTAGCTTACCTTTTGAATGGTTCATTTTGCTTTGGCTGCCAGGAAGCTCAGGGGTAAATCAGATGTTATTCTAGGCTCCTGAGGAATTCTTTCTCCTAGCTGTCTAAAGGGCTTGGGAAGAACCTTCTGAGAACTTATTCATTTGTTGCCTGTCTTGTGTATGTTTTAGTTAATATTATAAGCAGCTTGACATATGTTCAGGAAGTATACCTGAGGAAGAGACCAACCTCAAATTCACCAAGTATTCCCTTCTGTCACTGTTAAAATATAGGTTTGGGCTAGGGGTGTAGTTCAAGGACACGGAGCTTGCCTAACATACACAGAGCCCTGGGTTCTATCCCTAAAGTTCTATATAATAAAAACTAATAAACTGTAGGTATCTTGGATCTCTTGCTGGACTGTTTGCTTTGCATCAGAGAGTTGCCAAAATTACCCCCAGTAACATGGAGACTAGAAAGTTTAGCTCTAAAATAGGTACCACAGGCCTCAGGAAAACAAAGGGACTCCCACCCGTAACTAGCCACAGCTCTGGGCCTGTGTTTAGAGCAGAGGAATGAGAGCATGAAGGACCAGAACAGAGGGGAAAGTATCCATAAGCCACCGGCAGACCCTAATAAACTGCTTATCTGGTGCTCCCAGCTTATCTGGTGCTCCCTGCCAGCCTGCCCTGCAGGGCTCCTGGTGCCACTAGAGGCAATGGCAGCTTCTCAAGGCCAGAGTTCACCATAAAGTGGGGCTCCTGCTGGGAAGGCCCGAGGGCATCTGCCCTGGTTCACTATGTTCTGGCCTCCAAGCAGTGCCAGGTCTGTTTGTTGAGCTTGTGCCATTGGTGACGGATTGCCATAGGGCGGAGCAGGTTGCCAGAGAACAGACCTGGATGAAGCGTTCAATCCTGAAAGACAGGTTAAGAGTTGAATACAATGGTGGCAATCCTGGTTTCTCAGGTTGGCACATCTGGAGCTTCCTTCTATGTGACACTTGGATGTCCTGAAGGAAGTTGATCATGGAACACTGGTTACTGCCAAAGGGTCTGGAGCTGCCCCAGACAAGCAGGAGCAGGCAGGCAGTGAACATCTTAGCTCACATTTCCTGAGTCCAGAGTTCAGAGAGTGGGGAGGGAACACAAGGCAGGGTATGATAGTTAGGTTAGAGGCAGGTCCCCTAGGTGTGCCCTGGGACCTTGCAGATGCCACAGGTTCTGGCTGGAGAGTGCTCAAGGGCAGGTAAGTCCCTTGGCTAAGTCACCTGCGGGGACTCTGATCACCTATCTGGAGAGAGTGATGTTGAAGGCTGATTACAGATCAAACCACAGAGCTGGCAGGGACATAAAACGGGTGTCCAGTCTCCCTGAAGTATGTGGGGCAAGGCTTGGGAGGTGTGGACTCTCTCTCTCTCTCAGCAGGTTCACGTCAAGGTCCAGCTGACAGTGGAGGGCACTGCTGTGGAGGTAGGCAAAGATGCTAGTGATTTTCCTGCAAGCAGGGCAGCTTCCAAGAGGATCTCTGGGAGACAAGCAGCCACAGTCCCTGCCCTGCTTCTAAACTGCCCTGAACCTCCAGGCATTTCAATGTCATGTGTGCTACAAATGGCTGCCTCCACATATCCTGGGGAAATTAGGTAATAAGCCAGGTGGAAGGACAGACGGACAGGGATTCTTTGAAAAGAGTGGGAGTGCTTCAGGCTCTAATCCTGCGCTGTCGTTTTCTTTGTTGAGTGTATAAATGTGTGGTGCTCATATTCATATTGCATGTGGGGGGAGGGAGAGGGGGAGATGAGGAGGAAGGGAGGGGAAGGGGGACAAAGAGGGAGACTAAATACCCTTCTCAATCACTCCCCTTCATTGAAGCAGGGTCTCTCATGGTCCCAGAGCTTGCCCATTCTGCTAGTAGCTAGCCAGTTTGCCCAGGGGATACTGCCTCTGCCTTCTGAGCTTGGGACTATAAGCGGGCCAGACTTGTTTGTGGGAGTTATCTGAACTCTGCTCCTCAAGCTTGCATGGAGCTTGCTCTACCCACAGAGCCGTCTCCACAGCTCACAGGTTTGGATTTTCTGAGGCAAAATAACAAAGGTGTACAGCAGGCAGGATGACAAGAACAGAGGCCTGGGGACACGCAGACTGGGTGCAAGTGTATGATCTGGGAAAGCACAGGCCTCCGTCTCCCCTCCTGGGAGTTCCACCTGACAGCCTTCTGACAAGTCCCCAGAGAAGCCAGCTAGACCACCAGAGGGACAAGTGCCTGCGGAGCAAATTTATCCCTTGTTGTTCCCTGCAGCTCTAGAGAGACAGGACCAGAGGAGGAGTTGCCAGCTCATCCTTCATGTGACTACTTAAGCCTGAACCAGGAAGGGGAGCAACTGTACATGCCTGGCTAGAATTTGAATATCTAATTTGATGGGGCATGTAAATTGGCAGTTATTCAAATGAGCACATTTGCATATATAGGGTTTAAGGCGACATGATAATTCCTTAATATTTCTCTCCACGGTGCAGTGAGGACTTTAGATCTCTCTTCTTCTTTCCAAGGTTTTAATGGAAGGGCTACAAAGGGAGCTGGGTAGAGCCCAGGAGCTGCTCCAGGGGTCAGATGTGGGATGCAACCCAAGGGAAGAGGAACTGGCTCTGAACAGCCCTTCCCTGAACCCAAAAGGTGACATCACTCACCTTCCCGTCAATCATCCAGCCTACCACAGCTTCCCTGCTTGGCTGTACCTGCACTGATGCCTTCTTTGTTCAAGGGTAGCAGGAGCTCTAGGCTGCTTCCTTTAGGTTGCCCACTCCCCAGCATCCACACCACCTGCAAACATGTTGGAAATGCAAATTCCCAGGCTCATCCACCCTCCTGCATCCCAAGAGCTGACCAGCAGCAGGGTCTGCTGGCGGTGCCTCTGAATCGCAAGCTAAGGACTTTTAGGTTAGGGTATCCACACACACCTGCCATAGGCGTCACACACACAAGTTCAAGGTTGCTCTAGCATCTGGGGTTGTCTGTGAAGCCTAGACCCAAGCCAGCACTCTACAGGATGGTTGGCTTCCAGAAAAGGAGGCTAGAGGGTTCTGGGTTCTCTGGGTAACGGGAAGAGGAATGTTCTCCCAGTGTCTGGTGGCTGGGATACCAGTGGGCTGTGGGAGATTCACCTGGTCCTGGCCCAGGACTGCTTTTCCCAAAGGTGACATGGTTGGACAGAGGGAGATAATGTTAGGTCTTTGCTGAAGGACTCAGATGGAAGATGTTGGCCCTCTGTTGGACCCCAGCCTGGTTTTCTCACCTTCCCTCTGCCAATATTCAACAGGGTTTCCTGAGGCCCTGCAGTGCAAACATGTGGGAGGCTGGTAATGGGTGGACAGTACCTCCATGACCACCAGGGAAACAACCGACCATGACCTCAGGTGCTAGAGACCAGGTAACAGAGGAAATTCATGCCATCCAAAGGTCAGGAAATGTTTCTATAGGAGGAGAAAGGGAGACAGAGGGTCAAGGTCACCAGAGCTTCGTGTCGAACAAGAGGCAGGGTCCAAGAAGCATAGTTATGAGGTTGTGAGGGACTTGGAACAGCTAAAACTGGAGGAGGGTTGTCAGATCTATGCTCTGTATAGACCATGCTGCCTGTGGGAGGGTCTGGTAGAGAGACAAAGGCTTTGGAGAGCCAGCTCAGAAGGCCTGTGAGATGGTCCAGGAGAAATATGGCAACCCAGCCTGAAAGAACTTCACAGAGAGAGGCAAATGGGCAGCGAGCACCCCTGACTACCATGGTGGGCAAGTCTTCTCCCAGGTGTCTGCCAGAGCACTGGGCCAGCACATGGCATCCTGAAGAGAAGAAAAGCCCTGGGTTAGGGTTGGCGTTGGGTTCTAGTTTGTCTGTTTGGATTTAGATCCTGCAGCAACACCAACCGATGATGAGTAGATTTGTGGTAGGATCTCATCAGAGAGGGTTGGCTGGGGTCATCCCTAACCTGGTTGGGTGGTCCACTCATGAAAGATGAGCTGTAGCAAGACTTCAGGGGTAGAGACCTGTGTCAATCCAGGGTAGAAATGGCCATCAGAGGTGATTCAGTGGATGGGGAAAGGGAAGACAGACCTGGAGGTGGACAAGGCTGCAGAGGCTTGGGTGGGACTTCCTGGGCTGCATTGGGAATAGTTCACATGGGCAGTAGTTAGCCATTTTCTCACTGTTCAGGACAATCCATGATCTCATCTGATTCCTAGGCTCCTCCTAGCCCTGCCAGCTCCAAAGTGTGGCTGCATCCTCCTGCTTATGAGATAGCTGCTGGAGAACCGGACATCATGCCCACCTTCCTAATAGGAAGAGCCTAAGAGAAAGGAAGGAGAAGAGAGAGGAAGGAGGGTCACTTACCATCCAAGCCAGGTCTTTTTTGGGGTTTTCCCTGGAGTCCTCTCCTGAAGACTTGAGTTCTTAAGCCACCAATATCTGCAAGACAGGCAGAAACTTGCAGGGTTTTCCTTTCTCAAAGAATGGGAAGGGGTGATGGGTATGATACAGACAGACAGAAACCACTCTGTAGATGGGAACTAAGTTCAGGAAATTAGAATATATTTCCATCTAATTTTATTTTTAAAAAATTAGAAAGAAACTATAAACATTAACAAATGAGGTCAAGTTATCAGGATAACCAGGACAGTCTGCGGCGCTAATCATGAAAAGAGCAGAAAGCCACTTAGCAGCCTCACGTAAAATGGAATTTGCTGAAAAGATTCATGGGACTGTTCCAGGCTCTGAGGGTGGGGGCTGGAGGGTGGGACAGCCTGGAACTTCCTTCTCCCCTTTTCAGCCTTAAAGGACCCTGACTCCAGTTACCCTTGGCAGATTCATCAACTCCATCCTTCATCTCTCTCTCCCTTCTACCTCAACCCCGCCCCTGGATCTTGGCTTCTTTCTCGGTTGTTCAAAGCAGAAATGAGTCACCCAACACTGCTGGTTGAAGTGCCAATAGGGAAAATCTCCAGGACCCAGTTTCTGTGCTGCTGTAACACAATACCCAAGACTGGGTGGCTTATAAACAACAGAGGTCTGTATGTCGTAGTCCTGAAGGCTGAAAGTTTAAGGTCTGATAAATCAAGAGTCTGGTTCTCTCTTCCAAGGTAGGGCCTACAGGGCATCCTTCTAAAGGGACAAATGCTGGGATCTCTCATGGAAGGAAGAGCAGGAAATAAAAGGCCCAGCAGGCATCAACCCTTCCATGAGACTGCAGCTGACTCCATGCAAGAAAGTAGAGTCCTCATGACCTGATCACCCCAAAGGGCTGTGCAGGCCTGTACATGTATGTATTGCACATGCATGTACACATGTGTGTATGTGAATGCACATGTGTGTATGTGTGTGCATGTCTCTTTTTCTTCTCCCCTCCCCTGTGCATGTGTGTGTGTCTGTGACTGTGTCTGTGTATGTGTGTGTCTGTGTGTCTGTGTCTGTGTGGTTCCACAAACCTCCTGTCTCTTTCTCCCCAGTGCTGGGATCTCTGGCATGAACCACCCCAGTCAATGTTCTATGGAGACATGGTTTCTGGGGATTGAACTCAGGTTCCTAGGCTTGCAGAGCAAGCGCCCAGCTTCCTCACTCTCAATGCTACCATTGGCTCTAAAGCTTCAGTGCATGAGTTGGTGGGTGGGGTGGGGGTGACTTCTAGACTGCATCACTAGGGTAGAACACAGGACTGCCCAGCATCAGATGCTGCTTGCTTGATGAGGCCAGGTGGGGGCTGGATGGACTGTTGCCCCTCAGCAGATGCTGAGGCAGATCAGCTGTCAGTCAGAGTGACCTGCAAATACCTATGGCTCCCGTTTCTCTTTCTCTTTGTCCTTACTTTATCCTCAGCTTTCCCTCCCAGGGTGTTTTGTATGAACTAGGTCATTCCCAGAAAGACTGTGGAATTCTAGGCCAGATGACTCCAGAGTCCTCTTGGCAGGTATCCTTCACATTTGCCTTCCTCTTCCAAAGCCTGGAGAAGCAAAGTCAAGCAGGAGCTCCTTTGACCAGCGGGGCTCAGAGTCAAGGAGGCTGAAACACACAGAAACAGAGGGCTTACATTTCCACCCGTGATTTCCTATGGGGCACTGGTTGTCTGTGCAGAATCAGTGTCCAGTGTCCAAAACATAGAAAACCGTTGACCTGCAGGAACAGGCCAGAGAAATCCTCTCCCAGACACCATGTGCACAAGACAGGAACAAGGGAGGAGGAGCCACGGGAAGACTGCCTCCAGCCAGGGAGAACCCCAGAGCTGATACAAGCAAGAAAACTGTCTAGTAAGTGATACAACCAAAGTAATGTAGAACACAGCGCTTGGACTGGGATTTCCCAACCACTGAGTATAAACAAGTCCCGACATCACCAGCACCAGGCCGAAGCCCAAGCTAGAGATGATGCTAGCAGAGCCTCTACACCAAGCTTACAAAGCCACTGTCTCATTGCTGTGCCACCGAGTGATGCTTGTCCCCAAGAGAAATTTTCAAAATTGAACCTGGGGGCCAACGAGATAACGGCTTGGCTAGATCGCCTTCTAGCCTCCAGACATGCTGTGTGCACTGGGACACACTCACACCCACCCACCTCACACACAAATAACAAAGGCAACAAATTAAAAACAACCCTGTATACTATGTAGTATATGAGACTTGTTTGAAACTATTTTAGGATAGAATGAAATTCTAGTTCATTATTCCAAACCCAGTCTCTCTCTTATAAACACTCTGATGAGTCGCTGTGCCTTTGGTATAGTGTTAAGTTGGCTTTTTGTGTAGAAGAAAAGTTGCCTTTTTGTTTACCACTTGTACCATATGGAGGAACAGCTAACAGGCTCCTTCGTGATCAAAGTCAGCATGCAGAAATGGGCAGAGTGAGGGTTTTACATCCCAGCGCTGGATGGGCGGTGCAAAACCTTGTGTCTAACATTGGCTACACAAGTGAATTCACATGAGAACAGCCATGCAGTGGGACTGGTAAACCTGTGGTAAAGGCCTGCACGCTTACCTGACTCAGCTACCTGGGGGTCATATAGCAATGCAGCTGCAGTCAGAAAAGTGATCTTTCTAAGACAGGCCTGTTGGTACAGGCTTGTTGATCCCAGCTGCTCGGGAGGCTAAGGCAGGAAGACTGCAAGCTCGAGGCTTGCCTGAAACATAGGAAATTTCAAGAGTAGCCCAAGCAACTTAGCCAGAGTTGGACTTAAAAATTTAAAGTAGGGCTAGCGATGTGGTTTGGGGGTAAGAGTAGCCCAAGCAACTTAGCCAGAGTTGGACTTAAAAATTTAAAGTAGGGCTAGCGATGTGGTTTGGGGGTGGAGTGCTTGCCTGCATATTTGGGGTTCTAGGCTTCATTTCTAATGCTGCAAAAACGGGAAAAAAGAAAAATGCTTCCTTCTATCTCCTAGCCTTGACGGAGAACTCACATGTTAAGAATACGATTAGAAATGAGCTATGTATGTGCTTTTCGCACACGTCAAGCAGGAGGCCTCGTGTCCCCTCTACCTGGAGCCTTTGGGATTGGGGGTGACCTTGACATATCAGATGTGCCTGGTGCTTCATATCCCAGAATTCAATATACCCACCTCCAGCTGGTAGGTGGGTAGCATCGAACCCCTAAAGACAAGGACTTGCTCTATGTTCCTAATCACCAGTTTTGCTTTTTCCCCCTTTTTCTCAAAGAGTCTTGGTATGCTCTATTATGCTTGCAGACTCTGCCCTTGGCATTGGGACAGCCCATCTGAGGCTCCGTTTTGAAAGAAGAGAATAATATCATTTGATACCTTCCCAAGAAGTTCTTTACAAAGAGGGGGATCCCAAGTTCAAACACGTTGGGGTTTTCCCTTTCTTTCCCCCTTCTTTTATTAGGCACTTTATTCTCTAAGAAGTTTGGACTTGATAATTACAGTGGTGGTAATTACAACCCACTTCTGCCTCTGCAGAGTGCTTCTGAGGAGCTGAGCGTCCTTCATAAACACAAGCTCATTCATCCACCCAGCAGCCCTACAGGTAGGGGATGGCTGCTAGACTCAGAGTATGGGGCTCTGTGACTGTCTGGGCTGGGATGCAGCTGTTATGCTGGCCAAGGCCTGGGCTGGGATGCAGGTGCCCTGCTGGTCAGGGATAGGGATACTTAGAACCTTTAAAACACACACACACACACACACACACACACACACGCCACTGAAGCCTTGAAAATCAAAGCCCTTGGCCACACCCATAACATAGAGAACCTCCTGAGCCCAGCATAGCATGTCCAGCCCCAGCGCCATTTGACCCTTCCCCTCCTCTTCATTGCACCCAAGGGTCTGCCCCATGTTTGTTACGACCTGTATCATCTTTCTGTATTAATCCAACCCTCCAGCTGAGGCCCTCTACTCATTTTGAGTAGTATCCTCTTCTTACCCTCTAGCAGACACTCACTTTGCAGGTTGTCCTAAGTCTGTGGCCTCCCCTGGGGCCCGACTCACTGGCTAGTGACTCTCCTCACAGCTACTTGTTATTCCTAGAAAGCAAATGCTTCCCTCCCTCAGAGAGGGAAGCATCTTCCCTGAGCTTCTGGGCACCAGTGACAAACACTAGGTTCAGTATACAATAGGTGGTCAATAAACGTTGATGCAAGACTGACAGGATCTATGGACAAGGAGGTATGGACAAGGTTGTGGTTATCATGCGCCTTCTTGCTTGTCTCTTCTATCTACCAGTGCTGGGCTCTGGGGGTTAAATGCTTGGGTCTTCATGCTTGCAAAGCAAGGACTTTAGTTACCAAGTTTCTCTCTCTCTCTCTCTCTCTCTCTCTCTCTCTCTCTCTCTCTCTCTCTCTCTCGACAGGGTTTCTCTATATAGCTCTGGCTGTCCCGGAACTCACTCTGTAGATCAGGCTGGCCTCGAACTCAGAAATCCACCTGCCTCTGCTTCCCAAGTGCTGAGATTAAAGAAAGGTATGTGCCACCACTGCCTGTCCCCTTTCTCTCTCATAGGTGTGCATGTGTACACAGTCATTCATCTTCTGTTCCCTCTCTATTCTTGTTCAGTGTGTGTGTGTGTGTGTCTGTAACCTTTTAGAACTTTTTCTATATACCCCCCTTTTTTTCCATTTCATTTTAAGGGTACTTGGACAACTCTACAAAGATCAAGTAGTATTATTAATATGAGTCATAACTGGATGTTAAACCTTACTTCCATGTCTATTATCAGATAATGGATTAAATCATTGGCTGGGACAGGATCCAGTTCTGTCTCTTCCACTGCGATTACCCATGCTGACACTGTCTGGGAGACATTGCTGAGTATCTGTACAGGGCCAGGCTCTGGGCATTGTTCTGGTTAGTTTTGTTATTGACTTGACACATTTGGGATGGGAAAACTTCAACTGAAGAAGTGCCTGGATTAAATTGGCCTGCACACATGTCTGTGGGGGCATTTTCTTAATTGATGATTGATGTGGGAGGACCCTGACTCTTGTGGGCGAGACCATCCCTAGGCGAATGGGCCCTGGCTACATGAAAAGTCTAGCTGATCCTGAGATTGGAAGCAAGCCAGTAAACAGTATTCCCCGTGCCCAGCGTCTCTAGATGACAGCCTGTAACTTGTAAGCTAATGAAGTTGAAGCTACAAGTTGATTTTGGTCAGTGTTATTTATCATAGCAACAGAAGCCAGACTAGAACAGGCATTAACCAAGTCCCCTGAGTTTCTCTCAGTGAAGTTGCTTAGCTTTCCTTCCTGTATTCCTCCATCCCCATCTGAAGGTACTGAAAGTCCATTGCCAACTGCTTTACTAAAATTAGGTCCATTACATTTATTGTGTTTTCCTGACCACCTACTAAATAAATGTAGTGCAGGACAGCCTGGGCTCCTGACTCCTCGCTGACAAACCCTGCAGAGATACCAGCAGGCCACTGCACTCTGGGATTCAGCCTGAAGCTCACTCTCCTGACCTGAAGAAGTCAGAAACAGAAGCACCTCGCTTATGATAGTTTGTTACCCGGTGTCAACGGTAGAGGACTGCGGAGAACATGTATGTCTTGGGAATCATACAGACCTTTGTTCAAAAACTCTAGCTCCTTGTCACACTCTTGTGTTCCCAGCACTCAGCCAGGATCAAAAGTTCAAGCTCATCTTCTGGTACACAGCAAGTTCAAGTCCAACCAGAAACCTCTCTCAAAACAAACAAATCAAACACCTATCTATCTATCTATCTATCTATCTATCTATCTATCTATCTATCGATATAAAATATAAATATTGATATATATGGATGGATTCTGCATTCTAGTTTCCTAAACCCATCTCCTTTGTTTCCCATCTTGCCATGTTTGTAACTGACACTTCCACCTATTCAGTGTTCAAACCCTAAACCTTAGCACTCCTCAACTGCTATCTCTCTCTCATATAAATATAAATATATATATATATATATATATATATATATATATTTGATAAAACCTCCAGTTCAAAGTTGAAGCATTTATATAATGTGTGTATGTATGTATATATATACATATATGTACATGTAAATATATATAAATAAGGAAACAAATTCATAAACAAGAGCAGGATGGGGTGACTTGTGGCCAGAGTCTTCTCAGCAATGAGGAATATATATATATATCATCCTGAAATCCGAAAGATAATTATCATTATCTTCCCAAGTAGCTACAACAACCACCTCCTGGAGCCAAGAAGGATCAGCTGTCTCCAGTTTGAGTCACTCACTGATGCAGTTGGCTGTTGCCTGCCTAGGTCCTTAGCACCCTCTGCTAAAGCTGATGGAGAACAGAGATGGAGTTCTTCTGAACTCCCCTAGTAAACACTCAGATGGGAACTAAATGATTCAGGGCATTGTGGGAACTGTATAGAACCTTGTTTTTTTAAAAAAACAACAACAAATAAACAAACCACAAAAACCTAGTTCCTTGCCTGCCATGTGATGCACACCTGTAATTCCAGACTGGGGAGGTGAAGGTTAGAGGGTGATTACTCCTGTGTTCCTCCATGGTGGATGCTTTCCTGGTCTGTGGACAGGGGGATGCTCTGGTGATCCTGGGTGCCTGCTCTACTCTACTTTCATTTTCTCCTCTACTGACAAGACCCTGGGCACAGCTTACCCCCTTGCCCTAGTCTTGTTCATGGTCTGGATTAGCTCTTTGTTAATCCCCCTGGTAACACTAATGCACAAATGAAGAAACGGAGGCTCAAGGAAGACTTGATGAAAGTAGGTGTGTGCTCTGGTGACCACACCTATGTGTGTGAATGTGTGCGTGTGCCTCTGTGTGCGGAGGCCGTAGGAGCCACCCACTTTGTTTTTTGAGACGAGGTCTTGCCAATTCCTCTAGGCTGTCTGGTCATGAAGCCCCATGGGTGACAGGTCTATCTATCTCCTTAGCATTGGGATTGTAAGCATGTGCCACCATGGCTAGCTTTCTTATGTGTGTCCTGGGCATCAAACTCAGGTCCTTGAGCTGACAAGACAAGCCCTTTACTAACAGAGATGTCTCCAACCTACACCATACTCAGTGGTAGGTGAGTATGGTGTAAAAGAATCCTCTACTGGAAACGACATTCTACTTTGGACCTCCATGTGCCATGGAGATAGGCTACTTGAGCTCTAAAGACTTTCCCTTCCGATCTTCTTAGCATCTATGGATAAAAGCCCATACCTACATCAGCATCAGCCTGCCCTTACGGTGGAACAGTCTCTGGATTTATTCTCACGTGTAGTAACAGGCCTTTCCTCCCACACACACCAATACAGGCTTCACAGCCAAATCCCTGAGCTTGAGGGATGCAGGTCAGACATGAGGCCCACTGAATCAACCGCCTCGAATACAAAGCTGAGTAGGAAAGGTGGAAGCCTCCCTGGCTGCACCCACCTCCCCAACCCCCCTGAACCCCCCTCTCCTTTCCAGTTTCCGCTGAATCCATTTGAAGAAGGCCCTCAGGAGGGTTCCCTTGGCACAGTCCGCACTGGGTCATTAGCTGTTGAGACGAAAGTCCAACCCACAGCGTGTGCATCCCCAGCTCCCACCCTGCCTGAATCAACACTTGGCAGGGAACCAAAGCTTCTCCTGCTTGGGCCCCAGTGGCTCCCTGCTATACAGCCAGGTCCAGCCAGCACCTACTGCATTCCCCCAGGGCTGCACCTGCAGAAGGACGATAAGGGAATCAGATTCTCCTGCGACGGCAGAGGGATAGTCCAAAGATCTAGAATATTTAGCTGTATTTACCCGCCGTAATCAGCTTCTCAAAGACAGTTGCTGGGCACCTCGCGCTACATTGATTATACCACCGCCTATTTTTGGCCCCCGGGGGCAAACAGTTCTGATTAATATTTCACAACACATTTTTTTCATATCCCTTTCTTCGTGTTGTTGCCTTTCTCTCTCTCTCTCTCTTTCCTCCTCCTGAGCCCCTGAGAGCCTGATAGAGAGACGCAGAATATTTTACTGTCTCTTGTGTCTGCCTGCTCCAGTAATCAGCGGACTCAATCACGCTTGCAGTGTTTTTATGAATTAATAACAGGCACTTTGGAGGGCTAGCGGGGGAGGCAGGAAACACAATCTATGGAACCTTAATGAGCGCCGTGGGGAACAGCTAGCTCACTGCCTCTCACCCCAGCACACTGCACTGTAAATCATCTTTTCTGAGATTACTGGCTTTTGGACCAGCCTAGACAGCTTGCAGGAACTCCTCGAATGCTCCTCTGTCCCTGCCAGGTCCCCCCAGGAAATGGAATCTGGGAGAAACAGCACATGTTGAAGAGGGAAGGGAAGGGGTAGGGCTCGGTTGGTAGAGAGTTTGCCTGGCATGGGCCAAGCTCTGGGTTCCATCCCCACACATGGACAGTGGAGGCAGAAAGATCAGAAGTTCAAGGTCACCCTTGGCTGCATAGCAAGTTTGAAGCCAACCTGGTCTACACGGGGCCAATGCAAAAGGAGGGTAGAGAACAGACTTAAAGCCTGATTTTTCTTTGTCTACAGCCATAACATCCTATATGGATCAAATCTCACATGAAAAGGCAAAGGAGCTGGTGTCTTGGCTTGGCCAGACAAATGGCCACATTCTTCCGTGTGCCTTACACCGTTACTCTGGCAAATTAGGCGAAGAGGGCTGAGACATGGAGGGTCAGCTGGTACCCTAGGTATCCTGGGTCACATATCGTCTCCCAGAGGAAGGGCCTTTCACTCCTGGGTCTAGAAACATGTTCTTGGTTCTCGTGGCATTTCCTGGCGCCTAAATTCTCCATGTCTCAACTACACCAATTATCCCAAGAACTCAAGCCATATCTTGATATAACATGGGGGGTGGGGGGACAAAACAACTTCCAATGTACTGTAGTCTGACACACGTAGTCCTGTCAGGTGGAAACAGTGCCCAGTTCACAGCATCAGGTGCTCTCACTACGTGAGGTACCCAATCGGGTCCTACTTGACAAGAGCAGACAGAAAACAGGTGTCAGGGAAAGGCCAAATGACCACAGGGCACGGTCCCTCCCCCTGACCTTGTGAAATGTCATAGTCCACACTCTTAAGGGACAACCCTCCATATTCTTCATTTGTGAAGATGAGTATAATCCTCACCTCAAGCAGAGCCATAGACTGAGACCAGACCTATCTTCCCAGTGAGACAATAAAGGCCGATAATCTAACCAGGAAGTTGGCTTGGAAGCAAAGCCAACCTACGAGGATGCTGTATCCACATGAAAGTTGAGAAAAACAAATGTTAATCTGTTTATGACGCTATGCCCTTGGGCTCAGATGACACCTCCGTGGAAGGGTAGCCCTTCATCCCAAGCAGGTGCCACCTGCCAAGACCTCTGTGACATCACTAAGTTCATCTGGCCCCCCTCTAGAGAGGTACTGGGTTCTCATTCCTCTCAGGTCCACTCATCACCTGCTGGGGCAGATGCCTGGGGTCATTTGTTTTCTGTTAACTTTTCATACAGCTGCTTCCAAGGCTTGGAAAAGCCAGCACTTAGGAAGCACAGTGCGTTTGAACTTGAGCTTAAAGCCTCTCTGCTGTGAGACTTGGAAACCCACCTCTGGATGCAGTTATTGCCAACAAGGGGAAACATGAAAGCATGCTTATCCACGCTTTGCACCAAGCTCTGTGTTAGGCCATGGAAGAGCATCTATGTCACAGGCTGGCTGACTTTCCCGAGGGGACTTTAGGACCACTTGGTGAGAGGACACGTCACCTGAGGATACTGAGGCTTAAACACCTGGGTAGCAGGGGAAGAGGCAGAAGAAAGAGGGGGAAATAAGAGAGAAGAAATAGAGACGAAGATGCAGGGGTGGATGCATGTGTACCCAGAGAACCAACGGCCCAGATACCACCCAGACACAACAGTCCTGGTCTCAGACAAATGTAAGGCAGAAGGAGGCAAAATGGGGAGTGTGAAATTAGGCCCTGGATTCTGTGGCGGAAGCCGTAAGGTCTCAAGACTCCCATTTTGCAAATACTTCTTGGCATTGTCGGGAGCATAGTTAACTTATCATGATCATACAGACTCCATAACCCACATCTGCAAACAGCATCTCTCTGTGTTAGTCATCCCATGCTCCCCAGGGAGGACTGCTTTTGCCAGGATTCCTCCCACATTGTCGCCTGCTGCAGGGTTTAGGAGGCCTTTGACCGAGGTCAGGTTTCCACTGAAGACCCAGATCACTGGTACTTTACCACTTCTCCCTTGCAAGTATGTCTCCATGGTAGCATCGTCAGCGTCCTGTGAGAAAATCATGGGAAAGGCTCTCATTTGCCACCCAGGCCCCATCACACATGAGCCAGAATCTAAATTTTAGTCCCCTCACTGGGTCCTGGGTGGACCCAGTTAATGGTGAGAAACTGGGACTATTGGGTAACTGGAGAGCACCCCTAGATGTGTACTTGACTTTTAACACTGCTGCCTCTCCATGCACACAGACACACACACACGCACACACACACACATACACACACACACACACACACACACACACACACACACACACTGAACATCTCACTCTTGTGCTTTTAAGATGGGGTTTCATTAAAGCAAAGCCAGACCATAGTGCATAAAACTCCCTGGAAGGATTGTTAGATACACTGAGTCTCTGTCCTCTGGGGCCTCTCCTTGGCCCCAGCTGATTCACCTGCTGGAGAAGCCGAACCCTTCCACCAGGCTTCCAGGGTCCAGGGAGAACAGATGAACTCTGGAATCTTCAGTAAGAAATATCTCCAAATTCTAAACCTTCAGCTCCCCCCGGCAGGTAAACTTCTTAGGCTGGCCCCGTGGTAGGCCTTGGCATACACTTCTACACAGGACAGCTATATCAACCCCGATCAACATCTCTCAGATCCCGCTGGCTTATAAGAACTGGGGCTTGTATGGTGCCTCATTTCACGGTCCTTCTGGACAGAGACTCAGTGTATCTAACAATCCTTCCAGGGAGTTTTATGCACTATGGTCTGGCTTTGCTTTAATGAAACCCCATCTTAAAAGCACAAGAGTGAGATGTCCAGTGTGTGTGTGTGTGTGTGTGTGTGTGTGTGGGTGGGTGGCTGGGTCAAGGTTGGAGGTCAGCCTCAAATGTCATTCCTCACAAACTCCATGTCTGTGGAACCTACAGATGAGGTTAGATTGCTTGGTCAGAGAGCCCAAGGATCCGCCTGGTTCTGCCTCCCCAAGCACTGGGGTCACACACCACCATACCCAGTTTTTTATATGGTTGGTGTCTGGGGCTCAATCTCTTGTCCTCATGGTTGTGAGATAAACGCTTCTGACTGCTCTGTCCCTCCAGCCCCGAGATGTCCACTTCTGTTCAGTGGATACTTACTTCAGGTGACAGCCCTGAGCTAGGCATTGTGACAGGAACGAATGAGATCCAGTCCTCAAATCTTGCATGCCGGGTCTTCACTTCCCACAGCCTTTGATGGAGCAGGGGCGTCTTCTTACATTAGACTCTCCCCAGAGGATATATGAATGATGTTTCCTTAAAGAAAGCAAGAATTTCCTGGCGTGATGGTGTGTGCCTATAATCCCAGAACTCAAGAAGCTAAGGCAGCTTGAAGATTATGAGTTCAAGGCCAGCTTGGGCTATATACTAAGCCCCTTAACAAAGCAACTCTGCTAACAGGTTTCCCAACACACATCTGGCTGTGCCATGCTGAGTTAAACAGGAGTCCTTGAACAAAGAGCCTCTTACGGCTTGATTGGCCTTCGAGTTCCTGGTGCACAGACTCTCACAATATGCAGAACGTTTCTTCCCCCAGAAACACATTTAAATAAGATTTTCTCAAATTGGATTTCAGGTGGTTTCACTTCTCTCGGCTCTGCTTTGAAGCCAAACTTACCTTTCCCGTGGCCTACTTCCGCGCAGCCTTCCCGATGATTTTAAGCTAATCTGTTAAACCACTTTGCATTTAGAAGGATTTAACCAATATTAGAATACTATTTTACTCCTCCCCAAGAAAGATAGGGCCTCTAAACCCATTGCTGCACTAATCCGGAATTTCACAACACACGTCTGTGCAGGGCTAGAAGGGCTAGACAGGCTTGGGGCCAAAGCACAGAGCCCATTGGAATTTTTTTTTTAAAGATTTATTTATTTATTATATGTAAGTACACTGTAGACAGATCTCGTTACGGATGGTTGTGAGCCACCATGTGGTTGCTGGGATTTGAACTCTGGACCTTTGGAAGAGCAGTCGGGTGCTCTTACCCACTGAGCCATCTCACCAGCCCCCCATTGGAATTTTTATTGGTCCCAGGGACACAGGCTCTGCCTAACGTATCTTTGGGAGATGTCAGTGTCCCACAGCAACCTCTCCTCCCCACTTCAAGGGTTTTTGGGTCTACTGTGAGTGAGGTAGACCTTCCTGTCCCCCGGGGCCAGCCATCCTGTCCCCTGAGTGATCCTGGGCCTCTCCACAGTAGGAGCAGTAGAAGGTTAGTTGGTTTTCTGCCTCGGTCTGGTTGTGTGACTGCAAGGTCATCCTCAGTGACTCATCTGTGACCTTGATCTGGGAGGCAATCCCTGTTGAATCTTTCAGATCAGAAAAAGGGGTGGGGCAGGTGTACAGAATTGAGTGTTTCCAGAGAACCTGGAAATCTTACAGGGATGCGGGACTAATAGGTTTCATAACCACTGGGCAATAGAGAGCATATTTGGCCTTTCTCAAGAATGACTACCTCAGGAGCTCAAGGGGACAGCCAGGTCCCCTCATCTGTCCCATCAGAGCCCAGCCTTGGAAATGTAAAATACTAGGAATTGAATATTGTACAGTGATTGATGTCCTTGCTCTTGCTGGAACTTAGGAAAGGAGGGTGTGGGCAAGGTTATAGGAATGGTGGGCCCTTCTCTGCCACCTCTTCATTATTGTCCTCTGCTCGCTCATCTCCCTAGCCTCACCTGTTAGCCATCTGCACTGTGGTGTGGTCCATGTGCTCCTGACATCATGGCTGTGGAAAGAGCATGGGAGATCATCTGTGCTGTAGCTATACATACATTGGATGCAATGAAACGGGGGTGGTGTTTGTGTCTCTGTTTTCTTTCAGAGTGGAGCTAGGGATGTATCTGCCTGGAACATCTGCTCCTGGGCACCGTGTATTTAACTGCAGTGCAGAAAATTTAAACATGAACTTGAGTTCTCTGAGACTGTGTGGAGGGAGATTTGGCCATTGGTGTAACAGTTCTTTTTCTAAACCAAAATGCCCAGATTGAGGCATTAAAATGTAGCACTTCCACACCCACGGGGTGGGAGGAAGAACACAGCTACATATTTACAACCTGATTTCTCTGGGGAAAGGTAAGAGCTGTTATGTGGTGTGGCTTCCTAGTTCGTGTGTTGGCTCTTCAGCACATTTTGTTATTTTCTGTGCACTCAAACACAGACCATCTGAGTGAACACACACAGCAGCTGAGAGCGCTTCCTCCTCACCTTGCTGGGAGTTCCCTTCCTAAGAATCTGCAACAGACTTCAGGGCGAATTCTCCAGACTTGTAAGGCTGATGATGCCCTGAGGCTTATCCACTGGAAAGAGCAGGGTTAAGGCTGAGACCTCTCTAGCTATGTCTCAGCTAGGTTTTTTATTGCTGTGATGAAACACCATGTCTAAAAAGCAAGTTGGGAGGGAAGTGTTTATTTGGCTAACACTTCTATACTGCTATTCATTATCCAAGGAAGTCATTTGGCAGGATCGAAGAGGCAAAAGCTAATACAGAGACCATGGAGGGATGCTGGTTACTGGCTTGCTCCCCATGCCTTGCTCAGTCTGCTTTCTTATAGAAGCTAGAACCACCAGGCCAGGGATGGCGCCACCCACAACGAGCTAAGTGGTTAATCATTAATTGAAAAAAATGCCTTACATCGGGGTCTTATGGAGGCATTTCCTCAAATGAGGCTTCTCCCTCTCTGATGGCTCTGGCTGGCATCAAGTTGACACACAAACTCAGCCTATACAAGTTATAAGGACAGCTAGGGGGAAATCCACTGGGACCCAGAACCTCCTTGAACATGACCAGGAAAGGTTGGCCCTAGGGATCTACTTCCTACACACAGAGCCTGTAAGCGACTTCTACCCAGGTATCCAAGCAGACTTCACATCAGCCGATCAGTCACAAGTCTTAAACCTTGAGTCCCAATAACAGCCTCCTGGGTTTGTCCTTGTTGTCCTCTGCCACCATCTTGAATTCTCTCCCTTTTCTCTCGCACACATGTGTGTCACTGTCAGATCCCAAGTGAGAGAAAAGATAGAATGGGGACTGCCCTTAAAATTGTCATCATGGTGGACCATCTAGAGACTGCCATATCCAGGGATCCATCCCATAATCAGCCTCCAAACGCTGACACCATTGCATACACTAGCAAGATTGTGCTGATAGGACCCTGATATAGCTGTCTCTAGTGAGACTACGCCGGGGCCTAGCAAACATATAAGTGGATGCTCATAGTCAGCTATTGGATGGATCACAGGGTCCCCAATGGAGGAGCTAGAGAAAATACCCAAGGAGCTAAAGGGATCTGCAACCCTATAGGTGGAACATCATTATGAAATAACCAGTACCCCAGAGCTCTTGACTCTAGCTGCATATGTCGACCTTCACTGGAAAGAGAGGCCCATTGGACTTGCAAACTTTATATGCCCCAGTACAGGGGAACGCCAGGGCCAAAAAGTGGGAGTGGGTGGGTAGGGGGGTGGGGGGGAGGGTATGGGGGACTTTTGGGATAGCATTGGAAATGTAAATGAGGAAAATATCTAATAAAAAAAGAAAAAAATTGTCATCATGGATCCAGTGAGATAATCCATCAGCTAAAGGTGCTGCCTACCAAACCTGTTGACCCAAGACGTCTCTCTTGAATCCACATGGTAGAAGAAGAGAATTGACTCCCACAAATTGTTCTCTGACTTCCACGTGTTGCTGTGGCATCCAAGCCCTCTTGTGACAAAATAATATATGAAAAAAAAATCCTGTCCATGTAATCATTGTCAGTTCATAGGCTTAGATGTGCTTAGAGTTTCTGAGCATGTCGTCAGGAAGTTTCTAGATTGGGTTACATGAGTAGTCAACGGACTGGGGTCCCAGACTGAGAAGAAAAAAGAGAAGCTACAAAAATGTATCTATCTCTGCTTCCTAACCAGCTGGCTCACACACCTGCTACCATGATTCTCCCACAGCGATGGTCCGGACTCTAAAACTGTGAGTTGAAAACAAGTCCCCGGACCCTTAAGTCACTGTTGTCAGAGACACTTATCATGGCAATGAATAAAGTGACTGACAGATGGTGTACACACCTCCCCATCCAAGAACATGGTATACTTCTGGGTACTGTCTTCTGGGCATCTCTCAGGAAAGTTTTAACATTCTTGACCTAATTCTCTCAGAGCATTTAGACACGTCCTCCATACTAACTAACAACATTAAAAAACTAAATTCATTTTTTTAAATCAGAAGAAACAATTTCTTTGCTTCCTGGTGGGGTATGTTGGGGGGGAGCGGGGGAGGGCTTGCAAGATCAGGCAACACAGAGCCCATGTTGTGCCAGGCAATGAGTGATTGCCTGTGTGGCAGAGGCTTACCATAAGAGTGCTGTCCTCCTCCTGTCATTAAATGTTTGAGTATGTGACAGGGGCACAACAGTTGAAAAAGAGGTCAAGGGGGGGGGGGGTGTCACGGGAAGCTGCTTCTCAGAGCAACAAAGAAGGAGTTGGGTTTCCAGACTGGAAACAGCAGGAGCCTGTAGGACGCTGGGTGGAGCTGGGATGGGGGACAGATTGGAGATAGGCACATTAGGAGGCCATGTTCCTACTGAGACAGGACCTAGATGCTCTTAGGAAACAGGGTGGGGCTCATGGTTTGTCAAGAGCTGCTGATGTAGCAAATTTGTCCTCTCCTCTGAATGAGGAGTGATTCTCTCACTGTTGGCATGTAGACTCCTAACTGGCTCAAAAATGACCATTCTAGAAAAGGCAACTTCCTCTAGTATCCAATTTCTGCCATCAGAGCCACTGAAAGGCCACCAGGCAGGGCCACGTGGTGGTAGTCCTTCCTTGGAGCCTCTCCGGCCTCACTCAGGAGTATCTCAGTTTTCCTTAATAAATCATGGCCACTTTGCTTACTCTCTGCCCATGAGTCCTTCCTTATGCTCCATGGGTGTGAGACAGTGAAACAAGAAGCCATCGAATTGGGGTAGCTAGGGTGCTCCTGACCATGTAGCTGCCCCCAGTTATAGTCACTAAGAGCTAAGAAAGACTCCCCAGTTCTCAAAACTCCATAGTTTGCTCTAGGTGTGCTAGGAACATGGGCTCCAGCTGCCTGGAGTCTGAAAAACAATGGCCGGTGACAGCCACTGCCTAGAGACCAACCTTGGGGTCTTTCTTACCCTGAGCATCCCCCCTTCTGTCAACAGACAGAAGAGACTCACCACAGTTGAGCAAACACAGCTTAAGCTAAGGATGGTCATGGACACCCCCTCCCCCAACCTGAGACCATCAGGCCACCAGAGCTATAGGATGGCTAGAGAGCATCAGGGAGGAGCCAGGACACAAATGTCTATGCCAGAATCTGTCCCCAACCCTGGTGATTGTGAATTGGTGAAGCTGTTTCACATTCTGGCCTTGTGTTTCTCCTTATTTGATAATTAAAAGAAAAAAAAATGATGCAAGGCAAACCAGAAAAGGCAGATTGAAAGTTTCAGTCCAGGAATAAAAAAGTTTGGGCACATCGCCTGCAAGTCCCTTCAAAATAAGCATCAACACTATCCCTGACACACTCAGCTCTACCCACGTCCCGCACTCTTATCTGATTGTCTCAACAACCGGAAGCTTCTGTTTAAGAGTTGAATTAGACTCTCCCTGGGTCCTGAGGACCTGAGGAACAGACAGGTGAACTCAGAACCAGGTGGAACTCAACTTAGGGGTGTGTCCTAGCTAGCTTTAACTGTTCATTCAATTTAGCCGAGAATAACCTGAGAATGGAGTAAGTACCAGGTTAGGGGTAGACTCGTCAAAGTGGCCTGTGGGTATGCATTGTCTTGGCTGTTAGGTATGTATATGCATGTGTGTTGTGTGGTGTGTGTGTGTGTGTGTGTGTGTGTGTGTGTGTATTTCAACACTGTGGGCAGTACCATTCCCTAGGCAGATGGTCCTGGCCTGTCTAAGAATAAGAAGGCTAGCTATGAATGAGAAGGCAACACTTCTCCATGGTTTCTGCTATACTCCTTCAGCTGTAAGTCCTCAAGTCTTGCCTTCAGGTTCCTACCTTGAGTTTCCTCCATGATGGAATGCAACTTGTAAGCTGAAAGAAACCTTTCTCTCCTCTGAGTTTCTTTTGATCCAAGTCATAGTAACAAAAAAGGAAACTACAGCAGGAGAAATGGTTAGGGGAAGCTTCACGAAGATGTCTGACTCAGGCGGTACCGGAACCGACTCTTTTCCTATCCTGTTCTACTGACAACCTGCTCTTCCCAGGCTCGGAATAGAGACTTACCAAAGGTTCGTCCATGTGTTTGCCTTGCAGAGAGCTTAAGGTAAATGGGGCATCTCTGGTGGATGAGCAAAGACCTGCCCTTCCCTGCACTCTCCCATGTCAGCAGCATGATGACCAAAATCTCTTGCTAGGAGTCAGAATTCTGAAACTGCCATACCTGGAAGAGATCTGTGGAAGTCTCTCGACCCGGGAGACACCTGTCTTAGTAAGAAATGAAAACCAGCCTTCCTAGCCTGTGAAGGAAACTCTGGTGTTATGGGACATGGGTAGGTCACATCCCAAGTCCTTAATGGCAGGCTGAGATTCAAGACTCCTCCTTCAGACTTGGCCTTGGCATCTCCACGCCTGCCTCTTACCATTCAGTCCTTCCCAGCCCTCCCTCCCGCCTCCTTCATTTCCTGGCTCCTACCACATTCTTCAACACCCCTTTAAAAATTAAGGGTGCAGCAGGGGCGGGGGCAGCCTTGGAAACAGATAAGAGGTAATTGCCTGCCTTTGACTCCTCTTGATGCGAAAATAGGACGGGAATGACTCAGTCTGGTTGAAAGGTTAGTTGAAGGTTATTACAGGAAAATTGTTATTCATACATTTTTCCCCCTGTGCGGTGGATAGCCTAAAAGATTAAATTCACAGAGTGCGTAATGACCCATCAGGGCAGACAATGGTAGGGGCGTCCCGGGGGAGGGGAGATAACGTAGCACAGAGACTTCTCTGAATAATTCATGCTCCAGTGCCCGGCACCAGCAGATTACAGGAGGGTTTTCATTAGAAAGGAGACGAGAGAACAGAATGTGCTTTCAGAGCAGTGCCTGTTTCTCTGCACCGTGGGCAGCTCTGGCCCGGTTTGCTGTGGCTTCAATCAACGCCTATTCCTCATCTTGGCAGCCCTGGGAGGGTGGCAAATGGGATAAGAGGGCATCATTGTTCCTTATAAGGCAGGGGAGTGATGGCCCATGCTCCTCCTGAGCCCTGATGCTCAGAAGGGTGCACGGGCCTAGAAAAGATGCTGAGGACAGATTTACCCACGGGGCGTTGGATGCATAGGAAAAATGCACACAACTGTGAGGACAAGAGTAAGGGAAAGGGATGCCAGGGTGTTCCGCTGATGTTCTCTCCTGTCCCCAGTGCCTTTCTTGCCCTCTCCCCGAGGCTGCCAGGTAATCCCACCTGTCATTTCCACCCCCAGTTGTCAGTACGAGAAGCTCTGGCTGGCAGATACTCAAAAGCCTCTTGATGTAAACAGGGCTCCGAAGGCAGAGGCCCCAGCCCCCAACTCCTGCACCATCTCTGCTGGTAGAAAGATGGAGATCCAGGCCTAGGCCACCCAAGAATTCAAACTCTGATTCCATGACCTTGGCCTTTGGTATCTCTGTCTCCTTTCCCTGTGGAATAGACAGGGTAGTTCTCACAAACTGCACAGAGGACTATGTTCACGGAGAAAGTATGGGGACAGGACTGAGCTTGGCTCCATGCCTGTTCCCAGACAGTCACCAGGTGAGACAGTTTGCCCTCTCCTGGGCCTGTCTCCACAGAACTCGCAATGCCAGGCCACGGCAGACACAGCTAGGAGTTGTATGTCTTCTTCCTCCGGAGTGCAGAGTGGTCAAACAGAGGTCAGTGGAGTTGAGGGAAACCTCTGAAGATGGTTGCTTGGGACTTGGGGGAGGCACAGGCTGCTTAAATCAAAGTGAACCAGGGTCCTTTATAAGCCCTGGGCTGGGAACTCTTGGCCAGTGCTCATGTCAGGGCAACGATTCAACAGGATGAGACCTGAACTGCTGTTTCTCAGGCAAGGCTGTGTAGACCTGGGGATATGGGACTAACCCAAGCTCACACAGTTGACAAGCCATTGAGGGTCACTCCCAAGCCTCCTGACTCTCTGCCTCCAAGATTTTCATTTCTGCTGGGTCCCACAGCCTCAACTCTGCCAAAAAGTTATCAGATTCTGGCCTTGTTTCTCTTAAGGGTTGGACTAGATGGTCCCTTCTGATTATGTAGGAGTTTGGTATTTGCCATCTGCTTGTTGTTCCAGGTGGCAGTTGTCTCTAGGCATGTCTGTATATCACATGTCATTATCCCATATGATACTCAAGGTAAAACAGCTGTACCCCTAGACCCCTGTTAAATCCAAAGTCAAGATTCATTTGACGCCTTGAGACCTGAGGATCTGCACCCAGGCTGGCTTTCTCTCAACCTGCTCCAATCTCCTGTCACAGCTCTGGATGAACAGCTTCTGCTTCAGCCCCTGTGCTGTCTCATCAAGAGGCCTAGGATGCAGTCACAGTTACCGTGACTCATTCACTGGACCAGGAAGATAAGAGGACTCAGGTCTTTGTCACAGAAGCTGACTGACAACTTACAGACTCCATGGTGCTCACCACCAACCATGCTTTGACAGCCAGATGTCCCAAGCCATGTGGCAACTCCTTCCAAAAGGCTGACATTGGGATAGAGTAAGCAAATGTCACAGGTGTCAGGGTTCCAAAAAACTGATGTAACCTGTCATGGGGTTCCCAGAGGCCATCAGAGGACGGCGAGGGGATGAAGCTGGAAAGGCTTCCTGGAGCTTGGGGAAGGAAGCTGTGCCTGGAATTAGGTTGGGACCCTGGTCAGGCAGCTCCAGGCTACAGAATCTTTGGAGTCTGGGGTCCAACACATTGGCGGGTAGATGGGTGAGACATTGGTGTAGTCAACGGGTCTCAGTCTCCTTAAGAGCTAAGGCTGTAGGAGATGTTCCACAAGAAGACTTGCCAAAGCTCAGTTAGCCCAGCCTGGTTCACAGCTGACCCTATCAGCTTTCTCTTTTGAGAATATCAGCCAGGCTTTGTTCACAGGATGGGGTGAGAGGACACTGCAGGCCCTGCTCTCCCGATGAGGACCCTCCTTTTCTATAAGAAGGCACTGATGTGGTAGAGCCTTAGGAGTGGTAGAGGCCATGGGCTCCACACTAACTGGGTCCTAAGCTTTTGGTGACTTGTTGTGACAGGAAATGCAGCATAGCAGCTTTGAGTAGAGGTGAGGGAGGTCAAGAGAGTCTGACAGGGATGAGCTTTCTTACCTAAGGTCTCTACAGGAACAGGATGAAGATTCTAGTGGATTCTGGATACCCAGCAACCTCCAGCACTGGTAAAGGCACCCAACTGGTAGGAGGAACAGCTCTCCCTTCCTTGGCATGGTATACATGGGACAGCCACGAGAATGCCAGCCACGCCTGTTATCTTGGCCACAGTAATGGACACATGACCAGTCAATAGGAATTAATTCTAGCACATGGCCAGATGTAGACATAATATGCTCTGTGTAAAGATTATCCTTGTATTATTCAAATCCCAAACTCTGTGTTCCCACATCTAGTTGCAAAACATTGCTCTCCAAATATTCCCTGATTGGTCAATAAAGAAGCTGATCAGGCAATGACTGAGCAGGGGAGAGAATAGGATTGGACTTCCTCCGAGACAGGGGAAGGGGCAGGAGGAGAGGAAGTAAGGATCCCTGGCCCCAAGGAGAGAGTTCAGGAGACACCATGAAAAAAATATCTAGAGAAAGCCATAAAATGCAAGTATCTCAGGGGTTTGGGCTGGGAGGTAGCCAGATAAGCAAAGAGGATTAAAATAGATAGAGTAATACTGCTCAATTGTTGTGCCCTTAAAGCTTGTGAAATAAATATAATAGTCCAGTCTCAACTATTTGGGTTAAGAGAAAACTCCAAACAGGTATTAAAAAGCCATTAACAGTCAGAGGCACTCTTCCCTTGACCTGTGTGTCATAATGTCTGTGCCAGAGCCACTGGGATTATTCTCTGTCACATGGAGAAAGCCTTGGAGGCAGAAAGGTGAGGTCAACGGATAGATAACCAAGAAAGAAAGGAGAGCTGGAAGAGAGGAAAGAAAGGAAGAAAAAGGAAAGAGAAGGGGATAGAGGAAAGGAAAGAAAGAGAAAGGGGGGATGAAAGAGAAAGTGAAGAGAAGGGAGGAGAGGGAAGAAAGGAGTAAATGGAGAAGAAGGAAAGAGGAAGAGGTGGGGGAAGGGAGAATGAAGAGGAGGAGGAGGAGAAAGAGGAAGCTGTCTTCTCTTGGTAAGCTTCTGAGTCCTTCCATCCACCTTGCCCTTCCTAGTTACAAACAAGTCTTATTGCCAGGGAGGTGAGGGCCTTTCTTCTCATACATGTCCACCTAGCCTGGACTGGTGACTATAGCCTGCCTCTCTCAAGATGACCTCTGGCCTTCAAGAGCACAGGCTGCCATTACAGGGGTCCCAGACTGGAGTTCAGCACCAGTCTCATTTCCTGCAGATTATCTGTGACACTGCTATCCCCACTATGTCCCTGTGGTGTTCTTCCCTGCCCTGCCACACCGCTGCTGCTCATAGACCACCCAACTAACACTGTGGGGCCTCTCTACTGTAGCCATGCTGGAGTGGAGGAACCCATTTCTGCTCCCTGGGGCCCTCTCCATCACACTGAGGCTTTTTCTGGGACTCAGCTGATTCTTCACTCCTCCAACACAGAAACCTTGGAATACTTGTTTCCAGAGAGAGTCTCACTCTTCCTTACAAAGATACTACAGCAGCCCCTCCATCACCGTCTGACACCCAGCAGATCCTGAGCCTAGAGTGAAGGAGCCAGGCTCAAGCAGAAGCCCCTCCTAGCCTGTCCTCAAATCTGGAAAGGGGCCTGGAGAGTCTAGTGATCCTTTGCCTCAGAAGAAGCCCCTGACCAATCACCCCTAGCAGAATCTAGAAACATTTACAAACTGAAGATGAGATGTGTAGTCTGAACGAGAATGCCCCCCACAGGCTCATGTGTTTTAACTCCCGATCCCCAGTGGGTGGTGCTATTTGGAAGATTTGGGAGGTGTGGCCTTGCTGAAGGAAGTGCGTCACTGGAGGCAGATGTTTAAAGACTGACACCATTTCCAGATGCTCTCTCTGCTTCATGCTTGTGGTTGAGGATGTGAGTCCTCAGCTCTCTGCATCTGCTGCCTGCCCCATGCTGTCCCCACCATGATTGACTAGAGCCCTCGGGGACCATGCCCAGACAAGCCCTTCTGTCTAAAACTCTCCTTGTTCATAAGTCACCTCGTTCACGGTTTTTGTCACAACAGAAAAGTAACTAAGATATAACAACACTTTGGAGGGTTGGTGACCCCTAGCCCATCCCTTCTTCTGAAAAAAAAAAATGGTTCCAAACCCAGAGGTAAGAGCCTCCACACACCAATCAACAATTTTATTGGATATTGACTAGCTCATCTAAACAAAGGAGTCAAACACAGGGCTCACCTACCTAAACAGGTAGGTTCTCAGTTGGATCTTTGAATAGATAAAAGACATTAAAGTGTGTATGTTACATGGATGCATGCACAGACATGGTAGCTCCTATACACTTGAGCACAAACATACATGCACATGAGTGCACATGTGAGGGGCCAAGTGCAAAACCCCATACATCCTACATCTCCCTTTTTCTTGGTTCTCCAGCTCAGCTTCAGCTCTTTGATCTCTCTCTCTCTCTCTCTCTCTCTCTCTCTCTCTCTCTCTGTCTCTCTCTGTCTCTCTCTGTCTCTGTCTGTCTGTCTGTTTGTCTCTCTGCTCCTGATTTACTTTCCCTTCCTTCCTAAACAACCCTACATTTAGCCCCAAAATATATCTTCCCCAAGTCTTGCCCCTGGGTCTCTAGTGCCCACTACATGAACATTCTCAATTGGGAAAACAGAACGTCTTGCAATCTATATCACAGCTACAGACTCCCTGTCCATTTCCAGAAGCCTCTGTCCCTTGTGTGGTGGCCTGCTGGGTACAACACACTGCTTTATAAGAACTTCTTAAAAATTATTTTTCAACCATGTACATGTCTGGGTGTCTTGCTTACATGTATGCTTGTGTACCATGTATCTATGCCAGGTGTTTGCAGAAGCCAGAAGAGGAAACTGGAGTTGCAGGTGGTTGTAAGCCACCATGTGGTGCTGGAAATTAAACCCAGCTCCTCTGGAAGAGCAATGAATATTCTTAACCACTGAGACATCTCCATAATGGGGCTGAGTGGAGAACACCCTGTGTGTTTCAATCCTATAAACTCTAGTCACTGTTCCTTTAGCTAAGATTCTAGATTATAGATACCCTCCCTTCAAGTGCTTGAGAAAAGCAGGGACCATCTGCATAGAGAATCCATGAAAATGTTATTGTTCCCGTAATGAATATAGCATCAACACTTGCTAAAAGAAACAGCTTTCTAGAAAAGTCTGTGCACACTGAAATCTAGTCTTCAAATGGGTGCTCATAGAACTAGGGGGTATCTGAGCAAGATTCGGGGGCTACAGCTGATTGTGACTATCCTCTGCTTCCATCGTGGAAGATGTTACCATTGATTGGGGAACCTTTAGAGACGGGGAAGGGAGATCTCTTTGTATTCGTTCTTCTGGCTGCATGGAGATCAATACTCAGCTCATAAGAGCTAAGGAAGCACTGGCTAATGAAAGGTCTTAGGCATGAAAACGTTTTCTTCCCAAACCTCCTACACATCCCCTGCATTCTGTTTTGTCCACTGTCGTGGAAAACCAGATCCCATAATAGATGTGTTCAGGATCTGAGAAAATTGGTTGCAAGACACAGTCAGCACTAACCTTGGGTGTTTACTCTTAGAAGGACTGATGGGTAGTCCCACATACTTCTGAGCTCTTAGCATGGTGGAAGATTCCCAAGAACCCACGACCTCTAAACATCCTGCGAGATGGATCTGGCACCGTGGTCCCAAAGCTGTTTATTGTTTTGTATGCTTCCTCAATATCCAACTGGAATACACAGGATGAACACCTGAGGCCAAATTGTGTGTGTGTGTGTGTGTGTGTGCGTGCAGTGTAAGTGTACAGTGTGTGCAGTGTGTGTGTATGTGTGTGTATGCAGTGTATGTATGTGTACAGTGTATGTAGTGTTTGTGTGTGTATTCAGTGTATCTGTGTGTAGTGTGTGTGTGTGTGTGTGTGTGTGTGTGTATGCAGTGCATGTATATGTACAGTGTGTGTAGTGTGTGTGTGTATGCAGTATATGTGTGTTTATAGTGTGTGTAATGTGTGTATGTATGTAGTGTATGTGTGTGTAGTGTGTGTCAGTATGTGTTGTGTATGTATGTATGTGTATATAGTATGTGTGTGTACAGTGTGTGTAGTGTGTGTATGTATGTGTGTATGCAGTATATGTGTGTGTACTGTGTGTAGTGTGTGTGTATGCAATGTGTGTATAGTGTGTGTTGTATGTGTGTATATGTGTGTGTGCAGTGTATGTGTGTGTATAGTGTGTGTAGATGTGTGTGTGTACAGTGTGTGTACAATGTGGGTAGTGTGTGTATATACAATGTGGGTAGTATGTGTGTGTGTGTGTGTGTGTATGTGTGTGTGTGTGCATGCACAGCCCTTCCATTTTCTATGGCCTGAAGAGGCTCTATAGTATGTCACTTGAAGACTCACACTCCATGGGGGGGGGGGGGGGGTTAGGAGACCTATGACCTGAGTTAACCCTGGCTGCAGTGATTGGCAGAGGATGGAGTATGTATCTGAGGCTAGACCAGTCAGTCTTGTAAGGACTTGTCTACTGGAACTGCTGTTTGGCTGAGACTTGGTGGTTTGTAAAGGAGATGTTGGGTTGCAAGGGTCAATCTTCTCTAATACAGAAGAAAAATGATGTCACTAGAAGTGAATGGCACCAACAAGAGGGACAATTGGCTTTGAGAGGCAGAGGAGGGAAAAGAACTCTTGTCAACAATCTTGATTTTCAGGTTGGGGAGATGGCTCAGTCCTTAAAGTGCTTGCCTTGCAAGCATAGGAACCCAAGTTCAATCCCCAGAACACACATACAAGGCAGTGGTGGCCTGTGTCTGTAGTCCTAGAGACAGGCAGATCCCTGGGCTCCCTGGCTAGCTAGCCTGGCTACTTGGCAAGTCCCAGTGGGAGACCATGTCTCAAAAAACAGGTAGGTAGTGACTGAGGAAGACACCCAAGGTTATCCTCTGGCCTCTGCACACACTATACATATGTGTACCTACATACACATGTGTACATACACCACACACACACACACACACATACATATTTTCTTCTGCATGTATCCTTCCCTGTGGGCTCTGTTTTTTTCAATATGTTCTGTCCCCTCAGGATCATATGTTGGAAATTTGGTCCCTAAAAGTAGTGTTAAGGCATGGTGGAGCCCTTAGTGGGGATCTAATAATTGTTTTACTGAGAGCAGTACCCTCAGAAAGGATTAAGACTGGTTTAGGAGGCAGGTAATCTCTCAATAGAATGTCTTTTTATAGGGGCTGGAGAGATGGCTCAGTGGTTAAAAGCACTGACTGCTCTTCCAGAGGTCCTCAGTCCAATTCCCAGCAACCACATGGTGGCTCACAGCCATCTGTAATGGTATCTAATGTCCTCTTCTGGTGTGTCTGAAGAGAGCCACAGTGTACTCATATACATAAAATAAATAAATCTTTTTTAAAAAACAAAACAAAAAGAATAGCTTGTTATCAAGGGGCAAGAGCAGCCAGTTTCCTACTTCCTGGCTTGTTACTGGATCCCCCTCTCATGATGCTCCTGCCTTTTTGATGCTGTCTGTCACAGGCCCTCACCACATCCAAACAGCAGCTGGCACCATGCTCTTGGACTTGCAGAAATGTGAGCTCTTTTTTTTTTTTTAAACATGGTACTCAGCCTCAAGTGTTTTATTACAGTAAGAGAAAAATGCAGTAATGAACCCTCCTTGGGGACTTTCTAGTTATGGCTGTTGTGACATGTTCCCTCTTATTTTTTAAAGCCAGCCTGACTTGGGTACCTAACACATGAAACTCAGAGTTATAGGTCTGGCAATGCTCCAACTAGATCATTCCTTCACAGGCAGCCCAAAAGAGGTAGACAAGTTCAGTTAGCCTGAACCTTGCAGCTAAGGGCTAACTGCCTCTGCACAGGAAAGACGCCCAGGCCAGTGGGCAACTGTGGGTCCACCTCCCCTGGGGTGTGGAGGACAGGCTGCAAATACTGGCCCCTGACTTCTGCTCATGAGCTTTCTTCAAACCACTCACCACAGTTCAGATTTGTCATCCATGTTAAATAGCCCTCATGTTTTCAATAGTTAAAGTATAACCCAAAGGGACTGAGAGAGAAGTATTGGGATGACGGTGCTTGTCACACAAGCATGAGGACCTGAGTTGGGTCCCCACAAGCTATATAAAAATCAGTGTAATCTCACACTGTAATCTCAGTGCCAGGGAAGCAGACAGAAAGGTTCTGCCAGCCTAGACTACTCTGTGAGCCCCAGGTCCCAGTGAGAGATACCATTTCAGAAAAACAATGTGGTTGGTTATGGTAGCACTCACCTTTAATCCCAACACTTGGGAGGCAGAGGCAGGTGGATTTCTGTAAATTTGAGTCCAGCCTGGTCTACACAGTGAGTTCCAGGTCAACTAGAGCTACACAGAGAAACCCTGTCTAAACCTCCCAGTCTAGAACAAACAAGAAGAAAACCAACCAACCAAACAAACAAATCCAAAACAGGTGCATGAATCATGAGTGCACACCCGCACACACTCATGAACACACACACATGTGTGCACACCCGCACACACTCATGAACACACACAGATGTGCATGTTTAGAGTGTTTAAAAGCACACACACACACATACACAAGACAAAGTGAAGAGTTTGGAAGTGGAGCAGTAGTTCCAGGAGCCTAGGGAGGTAGAGAGAGGCTGAGCAACGGGTACTGAGCCCATCACAAGAAAATGAATGTCTGCAGGCTGCTGCACAGTGGGCAGCCATGGAGAGCTGGGGCCTGATGTCTACCTGTAGAAGCTGGGAGAAAGAGCAGCTTAGCCAGGCTAAGAGCACCCAGAGTATACATGGATGGACGAAGCATGTGTGCCCTATTAACATGTACAAATTTACATTTTTGTATAAAAATAAATTTAATTTTATAAATATTGTTCTTTAGCTGCCTCTCACCCTCACCCTATCTACACACACACATGCACATGGAGAGAGAGAGAGAGAGAGAGAGAGAGAGAGAGAGAGAGAGCGCACATGAGCAGACTGTAAGAAAGCAGCTAGCTGTTCATCTGAAAGCCAGGAATGAAATGGACAGGGTCTCCACAGGGCTCACCCTGGCTTGCACTTTGACCTGGGCCTTCCAGCCTCTACAATGAATGGGAAACAAACGCCTCTTGTTATAGCAACGGAATTACTTTCTTTCCTCTTCGTTCATGCAACAGGAGTTTTCTTCTTACACTTGTTGGAGGTGTACACATGTGTCATGATGCATGTGTGGAGGTCAGAGGACAGCTTTTAGGAGCAGTTCTCTCCTTCCACCATGTAGGATTTCAGGGATGGAGCTCAGATTCTGAGCTTTGAAAGCCAGCACCCTTACCCACTGAGCCGTCTCACCGGCCCCCTGCACAACTCTTTTGCTTAAAGTAAGTGAGACTCACTTTCTAGAACAAACCAGAAGCTTTGTTTTGTCTTGTTTTGTTTTAAACTTTATTTTTGTTTCAGAGGAAGTTGAGATTCCAGGATCCTCTATGCACAAACTAGGCATGCCCTGTAGCTGACTGGTGAGTTCCTAAGCTATCCTGCCTCTGTGATGAATTTTGGTGTCAAGGCTGTTGGAGCAGGCGTGGACACCTGACTGAAATCTGACATGCTCACCTGGTGTAACCTCCACATGTGGGCTTCATAGGTGGAAGGTGGACAGTCTACCACCACCCAGACTAACAAGGCAAAGGACCTTCTGAGCAGCACAAGAGACAGAAAGCCAAAATGACTTCTTAGTAGGCCCACTTCCTGAGCCGGGGGCAGGCTTTCTTTGAGATTTTGCTAGTCATCTCTATGTATGAAATAAGCCACCACTTTCTCCTTTGGAGCTAAGTCTGGCTGGCTTCTAAGCCTCTTGTAACCAAAGAGTTCTTTACAGTTATTCAAGATTTTGCTGACCGGCAAACCCCTTCCTGCATCTGTCTTCTTTGTCCCTTTTCTCAATCAAACCTGAGCTGACTGACACATGTATATTACACAGAATATCAAATATAGGTCAATGGATGTCACCTCAGGGAAACAAACAAGAGAAAGGACCCTGGTAGGTGCTAGGCGAGGCTTGTTAGTGATGAGAGACCACAATGCCCTCATCCCTCCCGCCTCCTGCTGGTGAGGGGGTCGCCGGGGTCAGCCCACGCTTTGGTGTGTGAACTTCTTGTTCCCACCGAATCAGTCAGCTAAAGTGGGAATGTTTTCTTTCAGCAGACATGTGTCAGCCTGGGTTTGAAACAAAGACATGCATGCGGCCACAGCAGCCTGGGCACTAGCGGGCCTGTCACAAAGGCTGGCTGTGTGAGCCATCTCTGTGGAACGGTGGGCCTCCTTAGTGCCAGGCACCATTTTGGAAAGTTGCTAGGGAGGCTGGCTTGCACTTTAATGACATAGGAGACACATTCAAGGACAAAGCTTTTGAAAAGGCAAGGCATTGGGAAGGTTTGGGGAGGGGCGGCTGGGGAGGTGACAGAAATCAAATGACCCATTGAAGCAAAATTACCAGCCTCATGGAGCGTTGTTTTTTTTTTTTTTTTTTTTAGAAATAACTGTCTGCCTCGGCCTGTGGCCATCGTTCATTCTCTCACTTGTTCTTCCAATTAATTACTGTGTTTTAACACTATCTCAGAAGATAATTGCCTGTCAGTGTATCAGTATGTAACACCCCAGGGTGAGCGATGCTTCTGCTCTGTCTGCCAGTGCTAATAAACACAGGACTGGGGGTAGGGGTTAGAGGGGAACCCTGCCTGGGGGGAGGGGGGACCCCACCTGGTGAGAGGGACCCCACCTGGTGAGAGAGGACTCCACCTGATGAGATAGGACCCCACCTGCTGGGGAGGACCCTACCTGATTTCTTTTGATGGTCCAGGATTCTAGACCTTTCTCACCCTGGTTAGCCTGAGGTGGGAGTTCTGGGTGGGCTGCAAGCGAACCATGTTCCCTACATGGTAGATGAGGTGCCTTGCCCATCCCGTGTCCACTTTCAAGAGCTTTGTGCTTGTTTGTTTCACGTTGAAGACCGCAGGATAGATAGATAGTAGATGAGATTTGCTCTCCCATCTTTCCCATTAGTCCATCCAAAGGATAGGTGCACGGGTCGATAGGCTGTATAATTACAGAGTGGGTGAAAGTCAGATCTTTTCTAAATAAATCATGGGCAGAGGGGTTCGTGTGTGTGTGTGTGTGTGTGTGTGTGTGTGTGTGTGTGTGTGTGTGTGTGTGTTTGGAACAGAATGGGAGAGTAGTGGTGTGTGAAGAGGGGAAAGCCCGCTGAACTAAATATTTCAGTAGGGGAAAAGAAAAACTCACCATTTCAAATTAAATTGAACCCATTTGGTAAAGATAGGAGCATCGTAGGGTGTAACTGTCAATTAAAATGATAAGTTGTGGGTCTGGCACCAACCGGGTTCTGGATTGCTCTGAGGCCGGCTTCCCAGTGTGGCCATTGGTGCTTTGGGGGTTGGGGTGGGGGTGGCGGGATTGAAACTGATCCGCCAAGTGAGACCTGGGAATCTTCTGAGAAGCAGAGTCTAGCTCAATACCTCTGAGTTAATTGGCATTTTATTCTCATTTAAATCTCTGTCACAACCTTTTATTTTATTTTCTTCTGTATTTCAGAGGAAGAGGCGATTCTGAGATCTTCCCTGTAGCTCCCGGGAAGCTCAGAACAAATTAGATGGAGCCATTAATCTCCCCCGTGGATCTCACAGCCTTCCAGCTCCTGTCAGGATCTGGGGGGCTGAGGCTGATGCCAGGCGCTTGCTAAATAGCGTAAGGAGAGGGAATGGAGTCATTAGTGGCTCAGAGAACTTTTTCCAAGGTCCTGATTGTATTCTGTCTGTAGATCGAGTGGCTTATTTGACAAGCACAGCCCTCCCAGTGAGTATTTGAGGTAGAGATCACCTGAGATGTAATGGGATAAATGATAAGACTGCATTCCCAACATGACTCTTGGCAGCCAGCTAGGAACTCCTGTGGTGAGAGTGAGGTACCTGCTGATGGTATATGGGAATCCATCTTCAGGGGACCCTTCCCAGGGAAGGTGTTAATCTATGTCCACCTTTCTGGTGGGCCATTTGCCAGGTGCCTTGGGTAGGCAATATGAAGATAGCCAGTGGTTTCCACATACTCTGCCCCTGTCTTTACAAGTACCTCTGTATTAAGTCCTACTCAGAGAGGGCTTATTTTAGCTCACAGTTCATAGACTGAGTACTTTATGGCTGGAGCCTGAGGCAGCTGGTCACGTGACATCCCCAGGCAGAAGAGGTGGACACTGCTGCTCAGTTTCCTGCCTCCTTTGCATTCCGTCTGGGTCTCCAGCCAATGGGATGGCGCCACCACAGTCAGGTTGGATCTTCCCAAGAACCTGATCTAGAAGCGTCCTCACAGACACATACAGAACTTTGTCTCATAAGTGACTTCAGATGCTGTGAGGTTGGTGCGTTGTCGGTGGCAATCATCAGAACTATGTCACACAGGCTTTAAGACCCTCAGACAGCTGAAGGACGCCTCCTCCGGGGAGGCGCTGGGCTGAGACCACTGCCTCTGTCTGTGGCCCACGAAGATGCTGAGTGTTCCCAACCCCACCTCCCATGCCCCCACAGTCTGACCATTTTTGTGAACCACTGAATTTCTCTGGCTCCATCAGTTTGTTGGTTCACAAAAATCCTTATCATCGAGTAGTACCAACCAGACTCTTCTGGATCTTTCTGTTCACCTGCTGGTGTGGGACTCCATGCCAGGAGTTTCCTCCTTGTAAAAGTATTTCTGAGGATATACAGGAAAAGTCTCAAGTGGAGACCCCAGATGTCCATCTTGCTGCCACCCACAAAAAGTGGACATGGGCACTGGGCATTAACTTTCTTACGCTACATTTTTGCTAAGAATTGTACCCTAGTCTGGAATCAGTCTCCCCTGATGTTTGGGTTACATTTGGGATGCTATAACAACCTCATTGTCCATCAACAGAAAACGGATAATGAAAAATTGGTAATTATACACATGTGTGTAGAATAGAATAGAATACTATTAAATACTAAAGAAAAATAAGTTTAAGAATTTACAGGAAATAATTGGACTTAGAACATATAAGTGAGATCACATATCTCAAAGTGAAAAAAAAAACTGCATGTTCTTTCTCATATGCAGAATCTAACCAATAGCATATGTGTATATGTAAGCCACTGTACATGTGAGTACATAGTATATATAACATGTAGAAAAAAGAAAGGCTAAACATTAGGGGGTGAGGAGAGACTGAAGACTGAGTGCAGGTGACAGACATGAGTCATGATCGACGATATAAAGTTATTCTACGTCTAACTCTGTCACAGATGTTTGGGGGTTTGGTGCTAGATGCACCCATTGGTGAGAGGGTAAAATGTAACAGTGGTAACAGGGAGTGTGTTAACCCCACAACTCCCGTTCCTAACACCCATTCTAACTGTGTGGGACTTCACTGAGTTGTATCGATTTTGAGGGTCTGGTTAATTTTTAGTGGTATTTTTATTTGCAAATTCGTTGTATATACATTTTATAAAATAAAACTTAAAACATTACAATTAAAAAACCCGAGAGAAACAGATGAAAGGAAGGGGAGCTTGTGTTGGCACACAGCGGTGAATTTGGGTCCCCAGGCTTGGCTCTAGTAATTTGGGTCCCCAGGCTTGGCTCTAGTGGTTCTGAGAGTGAGGTGAAGTGGAGAGAGCGTCATGGAAAGAGCTTAAGGAGGAAGCTATCAATCTCACGAATGTTGGGAGGCAGAGAGCAAGACAGAGAGTGGTCCTGGACAGGATAGAGCCACAAAGGATGTGCCCTCAGGGGCTACTTCCTCCACATAGGCCCTACCTTCTAAAACATCAAGGACCTTCCAAATGGCGTGTCTGCTGGGGACCAACCCTTCAATATTTTCATTTTTAAATGTGTGTGTTCATGTCTGTCACTATTGACACATTCATACCACAGTGTACATATGGGGGTCAGAAGACAACCTCCGGAGTTGGTCCTTGCCTCCCACCTTGTTTGACGTGTCTCTTTATTGCTCCCCAACATATACACCAGCCCAGCTGACCCATGAGTTACAAGGATTCTCTCCTCTCTTCCTCTCATCTCCTATCAGTGCTATGTTAACTGAGCCACAGCCCTAGTGGGGGAACGTTTCATGTTCAAACATGTCCACTGCTCTGTGAATAACTATCACGATGCCTGCAGTTCTAGGCTGCAAAGCAGGATAGAAACATGCACTTCTATCCACGGGCAAGAAATACACCTCCCAGATAGCTCTGCTCTGCCTGAGTTGGGGAAGCAGAAGTCTTAGGATCATCCCAAAGACCACAGCATTTGGACCCTAGTCAGAGCTGGGCCAAGAGAAAGACCCTTGCCTCTCCTTCTGTGTGCCTCACATCTGTTCTCAACATCTAGGGACAAGCTGGTCTAACCCTGCTCCCCCCACCCACCCCCAGGCAGTTATTCTCCCTGTGGTGTTGCCAGCCCATCAGGCCAGCAGACACAATGAGACCCAGACTCCCCTCTGGGCCAGCTGGAATTCTGGCTCAGTGTCTGCACCACAGTTTGAAAATCCCTTGGCCAGTTAATGAGAGAGCCTGGCTCAGGCCGTCCTATGATCTCATAGCCTTTGAGTGGGTCACATTCCCTAGTTCCCGGTAGCATTGCTTGGAGAGGCATAATTCCGTCGCCTTGGATTCATTCCTGAAGTTACCATTTGTCTTTCTCTTCATGTCTCTGAACTAGCTGAGGGCACCGTCCATGTCTTACATAGCTTTCTACTTTGCCTGGATGCAGTCCATTCCCTGGCTCAGTACCCAGGCGGTGGACATCAAGAACTGGACCACACCCCATGTGAGACATTTGCAGAGACGTAGAACTTAACCCGGGAGACCTAAGGCACTTCCAAAACATGTCTTAGGTTATGACTCAGGTCTAAAAGAGGAGAGCCGAGACGAGTATATTTAACAGGCTCCAAAGTGCTGGTGATCTGACTCTTGCGTCACTTGGAACTCATGGCTTAGACCTTGGTGCTGAGTTTGGCTCTGGGGATCGCTCACTGGGTACAGGGTATGGGCTGCCTGATGGAGAGGATGGGCATGGGCCATGTTCCCTGGAACTCCTGCATGTTTCCGTCCACATGTAGCACACGTGCCACCTGCCACATCTGGCACTCAGTCTCTTCCTGACTTGTCCTTGATCGGGTCAATGAGCCTCCTGCCTTCTTGACTTTGAAAAGTATCGACTTTGCCTCCCAAGGAAGCCTCATCCTCAAGCCTTGAACTGTCAGTGACCTAGTGTTGATTTCAGATTTGGGTGATCCTGGGAGCTCTCATTATAAGGACTTTGGGAAACGCTACTTCCTATGTAGTTTTCCCTCTGGTGGAATCCACTGCCCCTTTTTGTCACTTCCGTCTCCTTTGAGTTCTTTTCCAGGAACTGCTATCTTAACCCCACCCAGGTAAGAAACTTAACTCACAGCTCTCCCCCACCTTCCCCTCTCGCTCTCTTTACAATCACTGACAGCATCTAGAACTTCAAATTGCATCGTTCACCACCCATGGGAAGGTATTACGAGGTCCTAGGGATGTCTGAGGAAGAGTTACAATGGACGAATATACAGGTGAATCTGGAGTTGATATCAGCTTCTAATCTAATTTGAAGCTTTAATTTTCAAACAAATTGTTATCGTTATTAGGAGATCTAGTTATTCTATTTTTTTATTCTACTCGTCGAGAACAGTGACACATGATTAAGATGTGCCGTGTTGACTTCATGACACTTTGCCCTCCCTGGTATACTCTGTGTGGCATCAGACAGCTCCAAGAGAAGGGTCAAATGCATGGAATTGGGGGAACGAACAGGCCACCCAGAGCTTAGACCTGAACTCACAGAGCTTCGTAAGTCTCTAACACACAAGTCTGAAAGAGGCAAGAAGACATGTGTCCTTGTGTACGTCTAGTCTCTGGACCTTGAGAGCTGTGGTGTAAGGATGGTGGCGATCCTCCTAGCACACATTAGGGACTGTGATGATTGGGAGGCTGGGCCTGTGAGTCAGAAGGCAATGGGACTTGTGGCCTGGCCAAGGCTCCCTGGAAGACTCCCTAGGGAGTAGCAGTTGAGGACAAGGAACCTGTGAGATCTGGGTGTTACTACCAGTGGGGTCTTGCTTGTCTTCTGAACAGCTTTGGCTATAGGCCGATCAGAAGCCATGTGGGAGGAAGGCTCATGGCAACCTAGTCTCGTGGCTTTAAATACCAGCTCTATGCTAATGCCGCCCACATTTATATTTCCAGCTCAGACCTCTTTCCTGGACGTCAGTCGATATATCCGAACACCCACTCAACATCTTGACTTAGATGTCTAACAGGCATCACAAACTCCACAAATCCAAAGTCCCTAAGCCACCCCCTCCCCAAACCCTCTCCACCCACAGCCTCCCTACAGCACCAGTAACACCTCTAGCCTACTGCTCATCTGAAATATTTGGTGCCTCCTCCACCCTCCCCACCTCTCCTCCCCCCACGTCCAATAAAGCAGCTTCAGCTGGATCCACACTCTGACCACTGTCCCTACTTCCCTGCTAAGCCACACCACCCCCCAGTGCAAGCCACTATCACCATATAAGGTGCCCAACATTATGGGCACATTATTTCCTGAGTCTCCCAGGTCCCATTTCTGTCACCCTACCCGCTCTCTCTAGTTGTGGGCAGGATGGCTGGCCAGTGAGCCACTAGGAATCTGCTGCTTCTGCCTCACTGATGCTCAGAGTTCAAGAGCTCACTCGCTCAGCTCGCTCACCCTCCTGCCTCACCTTTCATGTTTGTGTTGGAAATGGAACTCAGGTCCTGGCTCTTGCATGACAAGAACTTTACTCACTGAACAAGCTGTCTTCTCAGCCCCAGATCTGTTCAGTATGGAACCGCAGAGCCTTTGGAAAAATAGTTCAAGTCTCTTGTGCTCAGAACCACGCAACGATCTTCCACACCATGCGGAGCAAGGTCCCTCAAGATGGCCGACAAAGCTCTCTGTGTGACCTGCACATCCTCTCAGCTCCGTGCATTTGACCTTTGCCCTAGCAGCTCCGTCCTGCCCTTGAGACTGTGGGATCCATCTTCTGAGCTCTGCTCCGTAGATCCCTCTCTCTAAAAAGCTCCTACACCACTTGTCTCCTGGACTGACAACCTCATCTCTACCATGGATGTTCAAATTTTCTTTTGTCTGTGAAGCCACCCTACACACCCCATTTTCCACTGCTGTGCACACCCTCTGATGCATGCTCATTCCACTCTTGCCAGATTTACCTTACCTTTCAGCTCCTCCCCAATTTTCATTAAAAAAAAAAAAAAACAACAAACCAAAAAAACCAAAACAACAACAACAACAAAAAAAAAAACCCAAAACCAACATAGTAGACTTCTGAATTACAGTTAATGTCTTTCTATGCTCTGGAGACAAAATGAGTCTGTTCTGTCCACTGGTGGGCTCTGTGTACCATCCAGATGTCTGCCCTAGTTTGCTTCTCTGTTGCTATGATAAAACATGGACTGAAGCAGACTTGGGGAGGAAAGGGTTTCCTTCCTCTTAAAGGTTACAGTCCATCCTAGAGAGAAGCTACGGTAGGAATGCAAGGCAAGCAGACACCACACACAGAGCACCACCGTCTCCTGGCTTGCTCTCAGGTTCACAAGTCAGTAGCATTCTTTTATAGGCCAGGCCTACCTGCCTAAGGTTGGTACTGCCCACAGTGAGCTAGGCCCTCTTATATCTCTCAGCAATCAAGAAAACTCCCCACAGACATCCCTGCAGGCCAAGCTGATGGAGGAGATTTTTCAATTTAGGCTTCTTCTTCCCAGGTATGTCAAGCTGACAACCGAGAAGCACCATCATAGTGTCTGAGCAGACACTTAATAAATGTGGAATGTCAAATGTTTGTCAGAGTTTGCCAGTGTGTCCAATTGGTGCAACAAGGTGCGTGGCCCAGGAGGCAAGCAACAATGATATGAAGCCAGGAGTTCTTTGAGTTACATACAAGAGCTGTTTGAGGCTTCACTAGGAGAGTGAAAAGAGAGCTCTTTCAAGGAACTCAGGATAGAGCTGGCAAGATGCTCAGCTGATAAAAGGGCACTTGCCACCAAGCCTGACAATCTAGTTCCATCCCTTGGGATACACATGATAGAAGGAAAAAAATTGAATCCCTCATTGTCGTCTGACTAACATGCACGCACGTATACATGTACACACACACATGCACACACACACACATGCACACACACACACACATGCACACATGCAGGCACCATGACATGTATTTCCCCATACCCATACACAGTTAAATAAATAAGTATGATTTTATGTATTTAAAAAGAAAAAGCCAAGATGATTGGGTCTCACCGGGGTCCTCAAAGAAATAATTCTGAATACAGATGTTCAATAAAATAACAACAGAAATTCCCCCTTTACTGTGTGACTCTTTTGAAGATGTGTATGCTGCCTTCCAATGATGGACATGATGGACTTTAGGGTTCCCCATTCGTAGCTAAGAAAAGGAGGCTCAAAGAGACAGGCAGGCTTGACTAGTGCATAGCTAGGAGGTGAGTGGGCCGCCACATTTGCCAAGGCTTGAATTCCCTCCCCGCTCCCATGAACTCCAGTATGACTCAGTGGCTGACAGAGGGAAGGACAAACATCAATAGCCTTGCGTAGTCAGAGCAGCTGGGGTTGTCGCTTTTCAGAAATAGCTAATCTGGAAGAGTCTCCAGAGGCTGAGATCATTCCAAGAGATGCCAACTCGAATTCCTTCCTACAGCCCAGTCCCTGTTCAGGCACCCAGAACATTCTCCGGACGTTTGCAGAATGGAGTCTTTCAGTGACCTCACCAGAGGCCACCCTTCCCCTCTGCTCCCTATCCCAAAATGCTGTCCCTTCCTCGCACAGTGAGCCGGTCTCCTTGACTTCTGTTCTTCCCTCCCCCACCCCTTTGTGTGTATGTGCTCATGTGCAAGTGTGTATGCATGTGTGTGTGTGTGTGTGTGTGTGTACATGGATGACGGAGCCAGAAAACAGTTTCAGCTGCCATTCCTCAAAGGTTGTCCATCTTGTTTTCGAGACAACCCTTGCTTGGCCTGGGACTCAGCAAGTAGACTAACCTGGCTGGCCAGTGAGCATCAGCACCTGCCGTCCTCCCCAGCATTTACAGAGGACCAGACTCGGGTCCCTCAAGCTTTGCAAGGCAAACACTTTACTGTCTAAACTATTTCTGCAGCTACATTTTAACTCCTCTCCTAGGAGGCTATAAACCCAATAATGGGCCTGGCAAGGTAGCGCAGTGGATAAAGACACCTGCTCCAGGCCTGAACCCTGATGGTAGAAGGAGAGAACCGGCTTCCAAAAGTTGTCCTCTGACCTCCATGTGTATACCGTGGTGTGTGTGGGCTGCCCCATGACACATACATAAATTAATTAATGCAATAAAAAACTTAAAGATCAATAATAATCAGAAGAGTGAGCCTGACATTTTAACTAAAACAATAGCATTGAAGGCCAAAGGGCTTCATGTTGACAAGACAGAGGCCACACTGAGGGCATTAGGCTGCCAGCAGAAGGGAACTGTAACTGTGCCCAGCTGACAACAGCTGCATACAAAGCAGGCCATTCACACTAACAAGTTTTTTAGAATTCTATAGTGTGTAACTTGGACTCCTTGGGGTTGTTTTGTCTAAGTCCATGGCCGCTGGCCCACCCTTTCGCCAGCAGGGGCTGTGGTGCCTCCAGAGCGCATTCACAGAAGTCCCCCAGAGCCGACCATCTTGGGAGGGATGCTCTTAGCAGATACTACTGAAAATGCTTGCACTGCTGTGAAACATATCATTTGGAATGCAACCCTGGGCTCTGTGTGTGTTCCGTTGTACAGTGCTGGTACTTGCCTCTCTCTCTCTCTCTCTCTCTCTCTCTCTCTCTCTCTCTCTCTCTCTGTGTGTGTGTGTGTGTGTGTGTGTGTGTGTATGTGTAGTGCTAAAAAAAGACCCAGCTAGAGACAGGTGGTTCTCAGAGCCCCGCAGCTGAAGGGGCTCAGTCATATCCAGTTGATTCCCATGTGAATTCAGGGCTCAAATATGTGATCTCAAAGCTGGCACAGCAAGCCAGCATGGACACAGTCCGAAGTCCACAGAGCCTCCTTATGATTCCTGTAGAGTCAGTGATTCTCATCTAGTTGGCCTTTGCTCTGTGGCCCTCTGTGGGCCTGGTGCTCGGCTTTCATGTGCTTCTACTTGTTGCTTTGCTTGTTTGAGATGAGGTCTCAATGTAACTCAGGCTAGCTTCAAACTTTCTGTGTAGCTTAGGATGACCCTGACTTCCGATCCTCTTGCCTCCACCTCCCAAGTTCTGGGCTTTGAGACATATGCCGCCACACCTGAGGTATATGTGGTGTGTATGGTGCTGGGGACTGAACCCACAACTTCCTGCGTGCCAGGCAAGCATACACTGAACCACATCCATTTTGCAGTGTTCAGCAGCTTGAGTCACTTTGGCACTCCCTCCGTCTCTCTTTTTCCTGGTGGGCACTCTCTCAATAGTTACACTGATAGTCGACCCTGAGCCCTTACTAAGCATGGGCAAGTTAATTCGTGATTCTCTGTAAAGGCCGATCACTCCTCCTCCACACGCCTTCCCACCATCTCATGTTGCGTGATATGGTAGTGGCCAGCCACAAATACTATTTAGATTTAAGTCAAGGCTAACCTATATAAATAGAACTAAAACTTCAGCCCCGTTTGCATTAGTTATATTTCAAGTGGCCAGAGATAATAAGACACATGTTTTAACAATACTACTTCCAGCTGCCCTGGAAGAAACACTTCTCAAATCTGATTGGTCCACAGGCCAATAGTGAGTGTGGTAAAAAGATAAGAACTTTTTACTCCTAGGATAGAACTGTGCAAGCATGCTCGCTATCCCTTCTCTCAGACCTTCACGGGCCCAGGTTCAGAGCGCTTGCCTTAAGTGTTCATCAGCATAAGCACTGGACATGTGTGTATGTGTGTATATGTGTGTGTGAGTGTGTGAGAGAGAGTGTGTGAATGAGTGTGTGAGAGTGTGAGTATGTGAGTGTGTGTGAGTATGTGTGTGCGTGTAGAGTGTGTGTGAGTGTGTGTGAGAGTGTGTGTGAGTGTATGAGTATGTGAGTGTGTGTGAATGTTTGTGTGAGTGTTTGTGTGTGTGAGTGTTTGTGTGTGTGAGTGTGTGTGTGTGTGTGCGCGCGCACGTGCATTCGTGCACGCCTGAGGGGGGGAGTTGTTGCTTGTGTGTGCCCATGTATGTGGAGGCAAGAAGACACTCCCAGATGTCACGCCTCAGGAGCCATCCACCTTACTTTTTGAGACAGGATCTCTCACTGGCCTGGAGCTCATCAAGCAGCATAGATTGGCTGGCAGGTCAGTGAGCCTCTGGGATCTGCCTGTCTATGCCTCCCAGTGCTGGAGTTACAAACATGAGTCATTGACGCTGTGCTCGGTATATTGGGGGAGGGTGTTGTCATTTATTTATTTGGTTCATTTGTTGGGTTTTTTATATTTATTTTATATTTATTTTTATTTCATTTTATCTAAATGAATGCTTTGCCTGCATGGTTATCTGTGCACCCTGTTTGTGCTTGGCGCCTGCAGAGGTCTGAAGAAGATGTTGGCTCCCCTGAAACTGAAGTTAAGGATAGTTGTGAGCCACCTCGTGAGTGCTGGCACTAGAACCCATGTCCCATGCAAGAGGAACAAGTGCTCTTAGCTGCCGAGCCATCTCCCCAGCCCCTGCCTTTTTGATGTGGGTTTTGGGAACAGATTCAGGCTGTCGTGTACTTGCAAGGCAAGCTCCTTATTGACTGAGCCATCTCCCCAGATCAAGTTTCCATCCTTCTTAGAAATAAAATAAACCTCTCGGGGAAAGAGTATGTCAAGTGGCTCTCAGCCATCTGTCTCCGAGAGTGAGCGAATTCATCATGTGCTCTTTGGAGCCTCGTTATCTAGTCTGAAACAAGAGGGAGAAGCTGAGAGTGCTAGGATTTTGGTGACTGAGGGAGAAGAGAGCAGAGATGAGGCAAGGCACATTAGTCCTACAGCCTCCCGTGTGCTGTGCAGTGGTTCTGGGATCCAGTGCGTCCTACACCACACGCATCCCGCATCCCAAGCAAGTTCCTAATGGAAGCTGAGCTTGCTGTGAGAGAATGGGAGACTTGAGAGGCCTAATCCCCTGAACTTCTGTGGCAGGTGTGACCCGCCACATTCTGAGGGAGAGAGGCAGGTGACACCAAGTCAGTCCTCTGTCGCTTCAGCAATAGGAGCAAATATCAATGGCCGACATTTGCTGGACACACACAAGGAGGCTTGTTGTATGCGGTACACTGGTGACACATGTGTTCATGTTTAGCATCCTAACAGCCACGAGGAGCAGATCCTATGCTTACACCCATTTCACAGAGGGTAACTGAGATTTGGAGAAGAGAATAATTTGACCAGTTCAGGTGAGGTGTCCTTAGCCTCGAGGCCAGTGTGGGCTCTGTGGGATCAGATTTCAGGAGAGTCATGCAAAGAGCTAGACACTCGGGGGTCCATGTCAGGCAATCCCCCACCTACGGACATCATGGGGATGTTTAAGGCAGTCTCAGCGGGGTCCAGGTCATCTAAGTGGCTGTGTCCTGCACCATCCCTGGGATGTCCAGTACAGGCATCCCTTTTGGAGACCATCAGCTCTTTCACAGGCAGGTTTTAGCTCCTTTCCTCCCTTCCTTAACTTCACCAATATCCATGGTCCTACCCTTAGCTTAGGTCCTTAGACACAATAGCTTATGTGTCCTACACATAGGCCTACCTAGGGACCACTGTCAGTGAGCTCTTGGCCTGATGACACAATGATTTCCCTAACTGTATATTAACTTCCATCCATAGTCTCCATGATGGATGGCAAAGCCACAGGTGCTGAAGCCCCTCTTCTGAGGTGGTGCTATATTTGCATATGATTTGCATATCTCTTTACTTCCTCTCACCCTTCACAGCATCTCCAGACTCCATAAGCTACCCAAAAGAACTACACGTAAATAGTTGTGCTATTATGTTTAAATACTCTGCTAAAGGATAGCAAGGGAGAGGGCCAGTGCTTCTTCAGTACAGACCCAATATGTTTTATTCCAAATATTTTCAAACCATGGGTGATTGAATTCCTGCACTTGAGACCCATGGACAGCGAGTGCTGGACCATGCCAGGCTGCTATGGGAACTGAATGAGACAATGTATTGGCAAGAGTGACAATGGCCCAGTGTATTTCGTCTTTTCTTTAGAAAGAAGGGAGCACAGAGACTACTCTGTGCAGTCCTGTGCCTAAAGCAAGGGTAAACAAGATGCTTGGCCTGGAGGGAGGAGGGGCTGAGTGCTTTAAGTGCTCAGTATTCATCTCATTCCACTCGACAATTATCCCTTGAGGTTGCTGGGATTATTCTTAGGACTGAGGGAGAACCAAGGCTCAGAGAGGGTAATTAATTTGCCCCAGGTCACTCAGCCAGAGAGTGGCAGCAGGTCTAAAATACAAAGGCACCCTTGTGGTCCACAGCTTATTTCCCAGAAGTGCCCCCATGTCTCCCGGCAGGAGACGCCTGTGGAACAGGACCTGGTGTCAAGCACTTGCCTTCTCGTTAGGCAGGGTTCTGGCTGGGTTTCTGGGTCTCCCTGTGGTGCAGGGTTGGGGGACTGTCAGGATAGCCAGTTCAGCACAGCTCTCTGCTGGGATGAAGGAAGGCTGTGCTTTGACAAGGGCTTGTGCCCTTGTCACTTGGTGCAGGAATGCTGGAAGCTGGGTCTTATCCCAGGTCCCTGAGGAGAGGGAGGAGGCAGCCAGCCTAGGGCCCTGTGCACTATTTTAGTGATGCCCTGGGGCTTGGATTTAGGACTCCTGAGGACAACACCCTCACCCCTACCCACCTGACACCACCAGTCAGAGCTGCTCTGGCAAGAGGGAAAACTTTGCTAATTAATTAATATCAATCCAGGCCCCACCTGGATTGGGCTTCGTGCTGATCAAGAAAAGAGGCTTTGGACATAGGGTGGGCTAGGCTCCTTGCTCAGTTCTTATCTGGCAGCAGGTATGGGGCAGAAACAAGGCCTTGGACTTGGGCATGGTTGGAGCACTCCTACCCTAGCTTTGATGCTTCTAAAGGTGTGACTGTGTCAAGGTCACCTGGTACTGCAGTCAGACTTTGCTGGCCAGGCTCAGCTCTGCACAGAAAGTGGGTGCCAAGGCAGGGAGGCCTGTGGATGAAAGGGCAGCCATGATTGGCAGACCTGTTCCCAAGAATATTGGGACACCCCCACACACACACAACACTTACCCTCTGTTCCCTCATCTTGATCTCTGCTCCTCAAGTCCACCAGGGCCAACTCCCTGTAAGGTTCAAAGTTGACACATGTCGATGTCATCTCATATTTTACCATCTCTTTTTAAATTTTTAAACTTTATTTAGCCTGGTTTCCACAGTGAAAAAAGAGGGGGAAAAAGCCTATTTGTGAGGAGAAAAAAAGTATGTGTGCTAATTCTTCTTGAAATAATAATTTTTAAAATGTGTTATCATTGTCTTGTGTGTGCATGCCCTGTGTACACATGAGGGGTTATGGTGCAAATGGAGGTTGGGAGGGGAACTTGCAGGAATCAGTTCTCTCCTACTGCGTGGGTTCTGCGCATCAAACGCTTGGTGGACATGCCTGTATCTGCTGAACTGTCCGGATGCTCGTTTTCAACCTTGCATGGTACAGTGTGGGCAAGGGACCAGGGTAGCTATAGCTCCCTGGCTCGAGGCGAGTTAACTGATCGCTCCCCCGCACCACCCCCTCCCCAGGATGGTCATGTTGAAGCTGGGGAGAGGCCACAGGAAGATGCTGGCCTGTGCTTTTTCTTATTCTGATCACAAGTCAACTTTATTGCGTGTGAAATCTCACCGAGGTCCCATAGATCTCTTCCCCCTGCTGCCAGCTTCTGCTTCAAGGTTGGTGTGGGCTCAGGCCAGGAGAAGCAAGGAGCTCAGCTCACCTGCTATCTGTGGGAGACTTTGCCCTAACAGCATCTCCTCTCTGTAGGAGGCAGCAAAGCCAACAGGTTCATTTCCCTTGCTGTGGCTATCTTCCTGGGTCAGCTTGGTTGGCTAGGACAGCTGCCAACCCAAGTGGATGGCACTACTCTCTCTTCCCAGGCAGCAGGAATATACTTATGGTTTTCTACCTTGCTGTGGATCTGGATTCTAAAGTCTGTGAAGATCGTCTCGTGAGTGTGTGTGTGTGTGTGTGTGTGTGAACTCTGAGGATAATAGAAAGGCAGGGTGGCCTTGAGCTTTCAAGTTTCAGAGGTCCCTGGAGCCCCCTGCTATCCCAGCCCATTACCCACATAGGTTAGTGGTTCTTTCAAATTGCATCCTAGGGATTTGGAGAGATTACGCCTAGGGTAGATTTCCCATCTGATGCTCTCATCCCGTCTTTTGGGTAAGAAAGAGACAGCGTGTCCTTGGGGTCCTGGGGAGCTACAAGAAGAAAGAGGCACTAGTAGAGGTGAGCAAAGATGATGAAACTCACCTCTACGGAGGGAGAGCAGGCCCTTGGGAGCCTCAAGCACACATCAGCAGGAGTTAGCCATTCTGATGCTGAGCTCTTGCTGGAAAGAGCCACAGTCTACTTAGTGTCTTCTTTCTAAATGTTAAAAATATCTTTAATTGTACTTTTTTTTCCTGTTTTTCCCCCCCTCATGGTTACCATCCATTTCAGATTGTCTACCCCCTTTCCTTTCCACCTTGGCAGAACTCAAAGGCAAAGGAATGGCTTCCTCTTCACCCCTCCTCCCTCCCCCTGCCAAGGTGACCCCTTGGTGGGAGTTGCACAGGGAGAAGGACATTAGCTCTTATGGGGTCAGCATGAACTCTGGGACACAGAGGAGACAAGTCCCTTGCAGACACCTCAGAAAGTGTCTTGAGGGTGATGACTACTCCAAATGTACCACAAAAAGCATTGCACTCCAAGTGCCAGGGACGTCTCTCTCTATCCTGCCTCCCAGGGGCTCCCCACAGCCAACAGTACCAATGCCATCTTCTCTCAAGCAGAAAAGGAAGTTTATCTCTTTCAATCAACACACCTGTTCTTTATTCTGCTAGAAACAACTCAGAAGCTGGTCTGTGGCCAGCATTCCCATGCATTTACTTACTTAGTAGGGGTGCATTTGAACACCTACTGTGTGCCAGCAGCTCTTCTAGACTCCTGGGAACTACAGAGGAATCCGAAATTTTAAAGAGATGGAGAGACCGTTTTTTAATTTTCTTTTTTTTAAATTGTCTTGTCTTTTTGCTGTTATTATCATTTGTTTGCTTGTAGAGATAGGGTCTCGTTCTCAAGTCCAGGCTGGCCTGGAACTCACTATGTAAACCAGGCTAGCCTCAAACTTGAAGCAAGCCTCCTGACTCAGTCTCCTGGGTGCTGGGGTTACTGGCATCAGCTACCACACCCAGGTTCTTTTTTTCTTACTTTTCCATGAACTTTATTTTTGAAACACCTATTCAGCAGTCTCTGCTGTGCTGACCCATGCTTCCGGCTCTGTTGCCCTGCTAAGCCTGTCTGACTTAAGAAATGCACAAGGAACTTGTCTGACAGAATTCCATCTGTGTGTGTGTGTGCATGAGCACGTGTGAACCTGGAGGCGGGCTGGAAACCATCTTTGCCCCTCATAGCACTGAAGTTACAGGCATGAATGCACAACCATGTTTGTTGCTTACATGGTGCTAGGGATTTGAAGTCAGATCCCCTGCTTATACAAGTAATCCCTCTTAGCCACTTTTCAGTAATTTCTATGCCATAGAGCATCCTAGGGTTCTCACGTTCTTCTCCGGGGCTGGTCCTCTTAGGTGTAAGTCTGAACCTGCTCACCCATTACCTAAGCACTTATCACTCCCTCCCTGGGGGATGTGTTGCTAGGCAACAGTCTCCACCCTTCAGTATAATTGTTTTCTAGTTCAGCTGCTTGCTAGGAAGTCAAGGCCACAAGCACCCAAAAGCCCCATTCAAGAGTTCTCCAGCTCTCTTGGTAGTGTTTTCTTCAGGATTAGATCCAGTTGTGTAAAAAAAAAAAAAAAAAAAAGGCGGGGGCGGGGGGAGTCCAAACAGCGGTAGTTTAAGATTGATGTTATTCTTTCACCTAAAAGAGCAGCCTAAGACAACCCAGCAGCTCTGTGAAGTGGAATTAGTGGAGTAGGTGGGGTTTTCAGGCCCCACCCCTCCCTGAGGAGCTATAGACTGCTAATGGTTGTCCGGAAGAAAGAGGTGTTTTGTGCAAAGTTGTAGCCACTGGTTCCCCGTTTCTTGTAAACAATCCTAAAAAATGAAAGAGAGAGAGAGAGAGAGAGAGAGAGAGAGAGAGAGAGAGAGAGAGAGAGAGAGAATAAAAGAGAAGGGGGACTGGGCTCAGCTAGTAAGAGTGCTTGTCACCTAATCTGACAAGGTGACTTTAGTTTCCAAGACCCACATGATGGAAGGGGAGAACCAACTCCAGAAAGCTTTCATCTACACGCATGCTGTGATCTATGCACACACACTCTCTTAGTTATTTCTCTATTGTTGTGATGGTCGTGTCTACCACGACCAAAGCAACTTCTAAAGGAGCTTTTTAGAGTTTACAGTTTCAGAGAGTCTGTGGCCCCCATGGCAGGAGCACGGGCAGCAGGCTAGGCTTGAACTGAGAGCTCCAGCTTGAAACAGCAGCCACAGGAAGAGAGAGCAAATCCTAACCCCTTCCAAGCTGGTCTAGCAACTGGGGACCACACATTCAAACACATGCGTCTCTGGGGGTCATTCTCTTTCAAACTACTATACTGAGACAGACAGACAGACAGACAGACATAAAAATTTTTTTAAAAGACTTGAAAGTAGAAGACAAATTATTTGAGAAGAGGAAGGGGCTGAACAGAAGCAGGGAGGGGGAAGAGATGGTATGGGGCCTGAATATGATCAAATGTGTTACATAAATGTATGAAAATATCATGGCAAACCAACTATTATGTATAGTTTACATATGCAAATAGGAACATTAAAAATAAATAAAACTTAAAAAGAAATGGGAATTTCCATCTCCCCCTCTGCTACAATTTTCGGAATGTGGCTTTTATCTTCCCAGTCTAAAATGAGTGTTGAAGTTGCAGCTGTCAGGCCTGTGTTCCATAGGAGAAGAAAGGTGGGAAGGAAGATGTGTGCCTCATCTCGGATTCCCCAGATGTGACAGGCGAAGCTTTCTTCTCTCAGCGTTTGACCATAAGGTCATTCCCCAGCTACAAGGGGAGGCTTCAAAATGCAGTCTGTTATCCTGGCTGCATCAGGCTCAAACAATGAATCTGCTAACTAAGGACGTGGAGAGGCGAGAGTGAGCATTAATAATAAAGGATGCGTGGCTTTAAGCATGAAGCTTTGATTAAAGAAACACAATTATCACGGTATCCTGGGAAATGTGATGGTAGAAGACAGAATGCGAGGGTCTGTCGGTTTGTTTGTTTATCTTGAGGCAGAGTCTCAGGTAGCCAAGGCTGGCCTTAAACTGGATGGGAAGCCAAGGATGCCTATGAAATATCAATCCTCCTGCCTAGGGAGTGTGTGGATTACAGGTGTGCACACCGCACTGTTTTATCCTTGTTCTGGGGATAAGATGCAGGGCCTCATGCATGGTAGGCAAAGGAATCCCAGCCCGGGATGTGCTCTTACAAACAGGCCTACCCTGCACTTAGAGGCCGCAAATGCCATTTTGAAACACTCCTCTTTAAAGGGTGTTGTTTAGAAAAGAGGCAGCTTTAAAGACTTCCTGGGTCTCAATAGGAGACAGCTGCTAGTCTCCGCTTCATCTTCCCTTTACTTTTTCCTGAGAAAGGCACCTTCCCCAAATCTAACCGAGGACTTCAGGTGAGGTTGCCTCTTCTTAATGACCTGCTTAACTAGACACAGCTGATTGGGCCAGACCTTAGTGTCTGATCCTCCTGACCCAATCAGAGGCCAGCACATCCAACCTCTTTCCCTCCTTCTGCTGAAGCAGACAATGGTTCTGAGAGGCCCAATACCTCCCTGCACTCCCCAAAAGCAAGCCAGGTTGGTAGTGAAGCAGGGGTGGATGTGATAGTTCGGCCAAATCTGGGAGCCACATCTCTATCCCAGCGTTCATGTCATAATACCGCCATCTTGATTTCTGCCCTTCTGACATAAATCAGAACTAACCCCTGCACTGTTGTTGGGGTGACGTGCCAATAATATGGAAGAACACGAAGCCCAAAATCCAAATGTGTGTTGGCTGTCTTTGTCAAGAAGGATGAAATAGAGAATTAAGCCTCACTTCCAGCAGGTGTGGCCCAAATCAGGGAGGCCTGGCTGAGCCAGTGTGAGACCAGCTGGCACTTAAAGACGATTAGAAGCCACTTGGGCAAAGTGCAGGTGGGTTAGAGGGAGGCCTGGCAGGAACCTGGGAGAACACCTGAAAAAAAGGTTCAAGGATGGAGCTCCCTGGTGTGGGTCTGGGAGAGGTGGGTCCAGCTGTTCCAGCTGATGCTTTTGTGATGAGCATCATGAAAGGGAGGGTACTAATCAGGAGTCAAATTTTCCCCAGAGCATCCATGGCAGGGGGTGGGGGTGGAGGAATTGGATGGTCGGAGGCCAATTTTAGAAAGTTCTCTGCAATTGGCATGGTAGAGATAGTGGCACAGAGGAGGCTTGTAGCTGGTGGTTGAAGAAGCGGTTTGGTGGGGACAGTGCGGGGTGGGGGTGGGGGGAGTGGAATCCAGGTGATCTCAGCTGCAGAGCTGAACAGGGACAGTGTCACACACTTCCTGTGTCTCTTCTCACCAGCTGCTTCCTCCAAGGATTGTGGGAAGGGCCTGGGTGAGTAGGGCAAGTGGATAGGAGCTAATATGAACAGCCCATTTGCAAAGGACCTAGACAGACAGGCTGGACTGAGGAGCAATGGTCTCAGTCACCACATAAATGAATATCCAGGCTGGACAGGACAAGGTGCATATCAAGAACAGCCATGATCCCCAGTCTGTGAGACACAACAGTGCTAGGCTGGAGAGCGTTCCAGTTGAGCTGACAGTAATCTCTTCACAGGGATGTATGCAATCGCAGTTGCTCAAAATTCTATCTGACAAGCCTGTGTCTGGAAGAACACACATGGCTGACTGATCTTCCATGCCTACTCAAGGGAGAGCCGGGCGTAGCTCCCTTGAGCCTGAGGGAAAGTGAGCAGGCTCCCTGGTTTGTAGACCTCCATATCAATGTCATCCTGAAGAATGCTATTGTCTAAGGACGGGGGCGTGTCACGACGATATCAATCTCAATGCTACGCCTGCCACTCAATGGCTGTGCATTGGTCCCCAAGCGCTGCTCTAAGGATGTGGTGCACATGATCTCTTTGTAGAAGTGCTACCAGACAGGTGCCACTGTCCTGTCCATTTTATAAGTGAGGAAACCGAGGCACAGAGAACTTTCATGGGCATTTGTCCAAAGTGACATATATCAATAAGATGAAGGGCTACGTTAGATCATGTCTCTCTTCTGGGGAATAGTACACCTATGCCTACTAGTTGACACACGCCTGTCATTTGAATGTATGCTCATCTAACTGCCCACCACTTCCTTCACGTATCAATCATTGTACCTCTGCACTTGCCTATCCAAAAATTCACCTACCCACCTTCTCATTCTCTCACCAAGACTAGGTAGGGGGGTAAAAAACCAATCCCCCATCCATCCTTTATTCATTCATTCATTCATTCATCCACCCATCCCCTGACCCACACACCCATCTTCCCATTCCCCACCTACCCCGCCTAGCTATGAGGAGAAATAACTAACACATCTGTCTTGATTACTTCTCGATTACCATGATAATACACCATGTCCAAGGGAACTTATAAAAGGAAGCATTTAATTTGGGGCCCACAGTTCCAGAATGTTAGAGTCCATGACCATCACAGTGGGGTTGGGGGTGGGGGTGGGGGGATAATAGACAGGCAACTAAGCAGGCAGGCCAGCGTGATGCTGGAGTATTAGTGGAGAAACCTACAGATTGAGACAACAGCTCAAAGGCAGTGCGATAACTGGAAATGGTATAGACTTTCGAAACCATTGCCAACATGGCCACACCTCCTGATCCTTCCCAAACAGTTCTGAAAAGTGAGGACCAAGTGTTCAAAAATATGAGTCTATGGGACCATGATCAAACCACCACAACATCTTCCCAGCCATCCATCCATTCATGCATGTATCCATCCATCCATCCCCAAATCTATCCTTCCAGTCCCCCATGAGTTTTTCCCAGGCGTCAGCCTGGCCCTACCCTCCAGATGGGGACAGTCCAGAGCACATTTGCTTAACTCTACTTTTCTAAGTCCGGGAGGTTCACTCACTTCTCTCCAGGTGCCTCGTTGCCTCCAGAAATGTTTGATTTCATTTTTAATGCCTTCATTTCCCATACCCAGAGAACTGACGCCTGAGTGCTCCCCTCCCCCAGGCTCCATGCAGAATCCCCTCAGTCCCATCCCTTTGTCCGACATGATCTTCCATCCAGGCTCAGCATTCTGCACGCTTTACCTTCATGCTCCAGGCCTCTCAGGCTGTGTGCTGCCTGCCTCACTTATTACTCCTGATCCCTCTGCTCACCAGGCAACAGCCATGGCAGGGCCTCTACCCTTGCCGATGCCTCTGATCTCATGGAAAGCTCTTCCAGCCCCCTCACCCCCACCCCAGAAAGGCTTTCTTCAACACTGTGCAAAGGCACTCTCCCTCTCTACCTCCAGCCTCTCTTAACTGTGTAGACCAGGCTGGCCTCAGATTCACAGAGATCTGCCTGCCTCTGTCTCCTGAGTGCTGGAATTAACAGTGTTTACCACCACTCCAGCACATCTTCCTCAGTTGTCCCAAAGCCTGTCTGATTTCTTTTCCCACCAGAGTCTAGGTAAATGATTAACAGCCCACTCTTTTCATTTGTTAATGTTGGGAACTAAAAAGGGGGCCCAGGGGAAGAGGGGGAGGGAAAACTCACACCCCACCAGAGTTCTACCTATTCTCTGGTCAGTTAGGTGTGGGAGGGCTGCCATATACCTTCCACTCATCCTTGGGTAGGCATTCCTTTATCCCACTCTTCAGGGGGTGGCCAAGGGGCAGCCCTGCCTGGGATTTCCGGAGCTACCTTGCTAAAGCCATTGGGTTTATAGGAGAGAGGGATGAGGGAAGAGGCTCCCAACACCTTTGAGAGTGAAGGCAGCAGATCTTGACTGAAGCACAGGAAGGCCTTCTAACGGGAGATTAGAAATGACTTATTAGGAAAAAGCCTGTCCCATCCTCCAAGTGTAGTGGGCCTTGATGAGCAGAGACATTCTATGGTTTTAGAGCTTTATTATAGAAATGCAGGGGGAAAGGGGGGGAAGGCTAGAGAGAAAGAGAGTAAGAGAGAGAGAAGAGAGGAGAGAGGAGAGGAGAAGACAAAGAGAGAGCAGAGAAGACAGAGACAGGGGAGAGAGGGTGAGAGTGAGAAGTAAGAGTAAGAGGAGAGCAGTGAGAAGCAAGAGAGTGAGGTGGGGCTGAACAACCCTTTTTATGGTCTTTACTCTTGCTAGGTAATTGGGGAGGAGTTTAGCCTGAAGGTCAGAAGCTTGGGCCATTGCCTACGTGACTTCTAGCCATGCTTTTCTTGTGGGGGATATAGGGGAGTGGTGGTAACTTAGGCAGGAGCCAGAGTTCCAGGAGCATGGGGGAACACCTACCGTGTCATGAAGGTGAATTATGACTTCGGGGTTCAGACCTCAGCTCAACTGGAGACCAGCCTGTCTGTGCATAGCCCAGTGCCCCACAAGTTAAGATGTCTTAGGTTATAAATTCCTGGTCTTGATTTAGAAGGTATCTCAGGTTCACACAGAAAACTGGCTCAGGCATTCTTGAATAATAAAGTTCCTTTAAGACATGATGTCTCATATCCTTAGTCTCAGGATCCTGCTTTTCTGTGTCAGTGTGGTTCTTCATTGCACACCCTGACACTCACAGAGGTGAGCACCACAGACTTCACACACTCACCGGAATGAGCTCCCCCCTAAAATTACCCCAAATCCTGAAAGGGCTTTGATTGGCTCAGCAACCCAACCAATCTGTGGGCTCAATGAAGCAGTACATTGTGATTGGCAAGGTTTTGATCACATGGAAAGATAAGTGAACGCCATGCAGAGCCAACCACTAGCTGTACCAGATGAGGCTCTGCCGAGGGAGGGAGGATAGACTGGAGACTGGGCTCTTAACTGCTTGTGTTCCCCACCCCACCCCACCCCCACACCACCACCCCCACACCACCTACCCCACTTTCCCCTTTCCTCCCACCAGATAGCCCCTACCTCTACCTCTGCTCCTTCTCCCTCTAGTTGAGTGACATGCTGCCCTCCACCTTTAGGATGTCAGTCTCTGTGTTTCTTGTTCTTTATCTGTATCCTGAAGCTAGCTGCCCCTCACTCCCGGGCCTTGGCCCCTTGCTAGTGTGAAAGCAAAGGTTCCCTTGTTCAGCACGGCTTGCTTGAGATAAACACATGAAATGTGACTCTAACATGGTGTGAGAAACGTGCATTTGGGGGGGGGGTCTCTTTGTTTCCCTCTTTTGTGGGGTGGGAATTGAAGTACTCCCAGGTAGGTGTGTGTGTGTGTGTGTGTGTGTGTGTGTGTGTGTGCTTAGAAAAGTGAAACATGTTAAGCCAGCACATGTGGATCCCAGCACATATGTATCCTAGCACATATGGATCCCAGCACAAAGCACTGTTCTGTTGAGTTTCAAAGAAAACTCTAAACACTGGGTTTTCCAACCTGTGGGTAGCACACAGTCTGCTCACAGACCTCGACTCTGCACTCAGAGCAAGCAACATTAGGATCCAGGGGAATATTTACACGATAATCTCCCCGACGCAATAAAAGTGGGGTGGGGGAATAAAATTTATATTCACTTGGCAAACTGCACTGGAGAGGCACTTCGTTTTTAAAAGCAAGAAAAGACAAGGGGGAAAGATTCCCTCGCTCAGATGTTTAGAGTCCATAAATGCACCGTGGAGACAGTTCCTTAAGACAGGTGAGGAGAATGAGGTAGATAGAAGCAGGAAGATCCTGCGGGCTGATGCTCACCCCACCTCCACAGCCCCAGGGACCAACCTGCACTCCCTGTAAATAGTTGTAAGCAACTCAGGTTGCCAGGACAGCCTCTAAAAGTGGGGTGCACATCCTGACTCTGCCACTACCCAGCTAAGAGATTTCTGGGGCCTCAGTTTCTCCATCTGTAAAATGGGTTGGGAAAAAACATCAGAACCCCCCCCCCCACACACACACATATCCTATGCCTTTTATTAATTTATTATATACAACATTCAAAGAAAACTGGCAAAAGCCCAGGGTGAAGCCCAGGTGGCATAGCGACAGAGCAATGACTAACCATGCTCCCTTTCCTCTGTACAATAAGATGCCTTCTGGAACCCCAGCTCCCCAACTTCTCTTTTCATGATTTATGGGCCCAATATGAGTTCTTGTGATCTTATGACTTTTGACATTCTTTCAGCCTTCTTAGATTCATTGTGGCATTGCAATCTTAACCACGTAGGCTGTGTGCCTGACAGGCCTGATCCAGCAGACACAGCAAACTCTCACAACCCAGGGTCCTATATGTATGGTGGTTAGTCCTGGTCCCCAGATTTATTGGTATATGGACTTCTGGGCTTCCAGAGCTGGCTAGACTCCACCAGTAGAGCCCAAGTTCTTTCAGAACAGTGGAGTGGCGATTCATATTCTCCTGTGCTGTGTGTGTGTGTGTGTGTATGATGGATGGATGGATGTTTTGAAGCTCTGTCCTCATCACCACCAGGCTGAGCTGCACCCCATGTCCTTGAAGGACTGCCTATCCTGGCCTCTCCCGTCAGAGTCTCAAAGGGTATCTGCGCATATTGAATCTTCAAATAACCTGGATGATTTTTTCAAAACAAAACTGTTTTTTGTTGGTCTATTTTTTTTTTATTGCCGTTCCCAGCCCACCTGGCACCAGCTGTGATGAGAGGCACTTGAGTGGTAAAAGTGCTATTGACGAAATTGCTCCCAGCGGAAGCCAGCTCCACTCGCTCCCTCGCAGCACTATTGGCCCTTCTCTGTGCTCCCCCGCCCCTCGTCCCTCACTCCTCCCTCTGTCTCCCCCCGACCCCCGAGCCCCTCCCTCTGTCTCCCCCGCCCCTTGCCCCTCCCCCTGGCTCCTCCTGCATCCTTCCTCTTCCCGCTGGGCTGTTCCCTCTTTTCCTTCCATCCCTCCTTTCTTGTTCACGCCCCTTGCCCTGCCCTCCTTCCTTTTCGCCTCTCCTTTCCCAATACCCATAAGCGCTGCCCCCCCCTCTTTCCCCTCCTCTCATCCTAGGCTTGTCTGTCTCCAAGTCTACTCTCCTGGCCTTGTCTCTCCTCATCCCTCAAAGTCTCCCACTCAAGCCAGCCCCAGGTTCCCTTCTCTTTCAGAGATGCCCTAAGGGACAGGCACAGCAAACAGCAAGGGAGGAAAGGCTGACAGGGAATGTGTGATGAGTCCAGTCTGAAGGAACAGCAGGAAGAAGAGACAGAAAATCCACCAAAGAAGGCTCAGAAACCTTTCACCCACAGGTCTTCTTAGTCATCAGGGCGCTCGTGACAAGGGGCATACCACCGGACTTTAGATTAAGGCTTCAACATTATGTGGGCTCTGATCACTGATAAGCATGGGTCAGTTTTCTCAGGGCTCAGCTCGGACTTTTGGTAATTTCCTTCTAGTCCGAGTCTAATTGCCTCTTGTGAGAGCTGTGAACAGCTGGAGGCTTCCTTACTGGTTTCTAGTAGGCTGGAGGGAAGGAACAGCACTCACTCCCACTGGCATCTCTTATGAGTGTCTTCCATTTTTCTATCCAGTAGCCAGAGCTGGAGCACACGTCCTGTGCCGACCAGCTCTTTGGCAAAAAAGAACAAAATGGTTACCTTCACACACATCAGGAATGTCCTCTGGTTGTCTGGGGAGAATAAGCCCCTGGAGTCACGGAGGGGAGCTTGGTGGAGAATGGATAGCTTCTGCACACGAAGGGCAGGTGATGGGACCCAAGCACAGTGCAGCCTGGCCACGGGGCGTCCTCCAGAGCCAGGTTTGTGCAAATTGTTATGCAGACTCAATGATTGCAGGTACGTTACTGACCGGAAAGCACAGGCACACACAGTTTTAATTAATACAAGAGAATTTCAGGAAATGTTTTACTTGGCTGAGTTGGTTGATGACTTGCTTGTTCCTATTTTAGTTATTACTGCATTGATAACTGGATGGAAAACACACAAGAAATGTTTACTAACTGAATGAATGAATGAATGAATGAATGAATGAATGAATGTAGCAGTAAATCAGAGTACTTTTAGGTACCAGGAGTACCAAGAAGTACCCCCCTTATGTGTGTAGTGTGTATATGTGAATGCACATGCTCATGCCATAGTCTGCACACGGAGGTCAGAGGGCAACCTTCAAGCCTTAGTGTTGGAGGTAGGATCTCTTGTTTGCTACTCTGTATGCCTGGTGAGTCCCACCCCCACCCCATCCCCACTTCTGAGAGCTCTCCTGTCTCTGCCTTCTCTCCTCAAGCAGTAGTGGGATCCCAGGTGCTTGGTACGACATTTGCTCTTACGTCAGTTCTGCAGGTCAGAACTCCAGGCCTTAGGCTTGCAGAGCAAGCACTTTATCCTCCGAACCATCCCCCCAGACGCTTCTTTAGTTTGTTTAATGGTAGCTTTAGTGAGATATAATCCAAATGCCATAAAATCACCCTTTAAGGGTACCATTAATTTTTTTCTTCTTTTTAGTATTTTGAGAGTCCAGAGATGGTCACCACTTCTGGGGAGCTTTGGAGCGAGATGTGGGAGAATTACGTGCTGCCTAAGGATGACACTCACGATGTGAGTGGCTAGCGGCCCCAGGGGTTGTGGTTGGGTGAGCAGGTCTAATGGAAACAGAGGGGACGTTCTGAAAGCTATTGCCAGATTAACAGAAGATGGAGTAGGCCCTGGTGGTAGGGTGCCTGCCACAAATTGGAAAAGCAAAGGTCAGGGAGCTGGAGATGTAGTTCATAGACAAAGCACTCGCCCAGCACATAGCCCTGTCCAGTCCCCAGCATAAACAGTATGGGGCTCCTGCTATAATCCTGGCTCTCATAAGGTTGCTGCAGAAGTCCGAGGCATCCTCAGCTATATAAGGACTTTAAGGCCAGTCTGGGAAACCTGAGGCCTCCTCTAATGACAGATAAACAGACAGACAGACAGATAGACAGACAGATAGACAGACAGATAGACAAGGGATTGGGATGGGATGCAGGCCTGTGAACTGTTTATGGCAGGCAGGGGTTACAGGACAAAGGTATCTCCTTGTTTCCCTAGAGCTTCCATTCTCATTGCATCAGAGAGCATCTGTCTATGTCCATCTGTCCTGCCTGGGGCTGGGACATGGGAACATGTGTCCCCAAATGCACTCTGTGAGATGGAGGGTAAGCTAGACCTCCCCAAACTGCATGATGCTCTTGGCTGCTGGCTCCAGGCCTCAGCTACTCACAAGCAGCAGGCCAAGGATGCCCAGGCTGCCTACTTTATGTCAACTTGACCAGGCCAAAGTCATCTGAGAGAGAACCTCAATTAACACAATACCTCCACAGAGGCAAGTGGTTCTCTGAGTTTGAGGCCAGCCTGGTCTGCAGAGCCAGTTCCAGAACAGTCAGGGTTACTATAAGACCGGTTATAAGCAAGCCTGTAAGGCATTTTCTTAACTAGTGATTGATTGATGCGAGGTGGGGGCAGCCCATTGTGGGTGGCGCCATCCCTGAGCTATGGTCCTGGGTTCTATATGAAAGCAGGCTAAGCAAGGCAGGGGAAGCAAGCCAGTGAGCAGAACCTTTCCATGACTTCTGTGCCAGCTCCTGCCTCCAGGTTCCAGTCCTGTTTGAGTTCCTGTCCTGAGTTCCTTCCATGATGAGCAAAGATATGGAAAGTGTAAGCCAGATAAACTCTTTCCTCCCCAACTTGCGTTTAGGCCATGCTGTTTCATCACACAATAGAAATTCTAACTAAGACAGATGGAGTCCAGCCAGCCAGTAGGAAACAAACCCAGCTGTGTTCCCCTACATGGGTCTCCTTGGGGGCTCATGGAACTTCCCAGAGCTGTGCTAAAAGGAAGCAAGAGATGGGATGCCCAGATCCAACTAGCTGGGTGTACCTGGAGGTGCTGGGTGGAGGTTGATGACTTTGTGGAAGCTCGACACAGGCCTTGGCAGGACTAGACTCCACAGTGTAGTCAGTTCCAAGTAGGAAGGAGATGTAGACACTCGAACCTGAAAACAGGGGTGGGAACCAGGGCCCCACCTTAGCAAACTTCATATGTGTGCCTCTCCCAGGTGTTTAATTTGCAGGTCCAATGCAAGGCAGGGAGATCAGTTCTGACTTAGCCACATCAGTTTTGCCTGGATGCTAGCCTATACATGTCACGTTGTATGACGTCTGCAGCATGCTGAAGGCAATGGTCAAAGACACTGAGCCTCGCAGTGCAAGAAACCATCGCCCTTCTCAGTGGAAATATCCTGAAGTGTTTGACGCTCAGCACATCACTTCTCTGTCCCTTCTCTGAGCACTGTGTTGTTTCCATGTGCCACTGTCTCTAACCCTCCACCCCCCCTTTCAGCATTCATCATGGCTTTTGCTGTCCCAGCCTCCCCCACTAAACTGTAAGCGCAGCTGAACCTGAGGACAGGGGTGCCCTGTCCTCAGGTTCAACCAAAGGTCAAAAAGTATTCAGCAAAGTAGTTGTTCCATACTGAATACAGAGAGACTATTTTGAAGGGCAATTTTAAAATTGTATTTATGTACAGGAAGCTTAGCAGTGTGCATTTAACTCAGTTAAGTGGTAAGGTCTTTGACCTGTGCCTTTCCCAGCTTGGCAACCTGAGCCACAGATTTTTGAACTAGGACATTTCCTCCCTGGTAGCAGGGGATCTCTTCATATCTGTCCCTGGAATCAGTCCTGATAGCGTCCACCAGCTTAAGCCTTTGTCTTCCAGGTTAATGTGCATGAAGGCTATAGTCACACATATCTTTCCGTGAGCAGGCATCCAGCCCTGCCTTCCTCTTGATGATACGGTAGGGGAACCCCATCTTATAACACAGGGCAGGTGGGAGAACCACCAGCTTGATGGTGTCTTCATCACATGCGATCACTACCAGATGAGCCTTCTTGTTCTCCAGCAAAGTAGTGGTCACACCGATCCCTGCTGGAAGGACAGGTCTTCCGTTGGTGGAGATGTCCCCTTTGCCAGTAGCTTTCCTCTCGGCACTGGTCATTTTGTTCTCCTACCTTGGCTTTGGCCTGCACTTGTGGGTGAGCTTAGACAGCTGAGTACTTGCTGGTCCAGGCCTGAGTGAACAGGTTGATCACAGAAGGTACTTTGAGCCACTTACAGAGGAAGGCCATTGCCACAGAAGCCTGGTGTAGCGGGTCCTTTGATGACGACACAAGTGAGGTCTCTTTAAGGTAGATGGCCTATCCAATGTGGGAGTGCTTAGGCGTTTTGTCAGCAAACTCAACACCTTTTTGGCCTCCTGCTTCTTCACGGCAGTGGTCAAGATGACTTGGTGTGACATAATTTCCCCTGGGGCCTGCTTTCCTTTCAACATCCTGCACAGCTGCCAGGACAACTTTAAAACAAAAAATCACTATTCTCTAAACACTAACACTATTAACACAGCTCTTACATCACATGGGTGCTGAAAGGAACCTGCACAAGAGTGTGTACACGATGATCTACAAATGCTAAGCCATTTTATATGAGGAACTGGCGGATCTGCAGATCTGGGTTCCCGGAATCCATCTTCTGAGAATACCAAGGAAGAGCTAGCTGTTCTTCTAGATAGAGGTAAAATTCTCCGTTGTCAGTGGATCCTTCAGCCAAGGGTCAGCTGACAATTGGCTGAGCACAGCCAGGCCTTGGGTGAAGGGCAGCGCAGGACACTGAGAGAGGAATGAGGGGGAAGAAGTCAGGGAGATGGCTCAGAGATGGCTCAGTGTGGAGCCTGACTTTTGTGCAAGCATAAGGACCTGAATTTGAATGGTCAGCAAACATATAAAAGAGCTAGGCAAGATGGTTTGTGTCCATAACCCCAATCCTGGTGCAGGAGAGGGACCAGGAGAAGACAGGTGGACCCTACAGGCTAGCTGGCCAGCCAGCCTGGCTGAAGCAGTGGGTTCTATGTTCAGTGGGAGACTTCTCAAAAAATAATGAGGCCAATGATGAAGAAAATGCTTGATACGGACCTCTGGCCTCCATACCTAGTGCATGGGTAAGCAAGAGGACATATGCATGCATACAGCCCCCACCCCCTCCGGGAAGGGGCACAAAGACTTCATCTGTGCTCTGAGACTTGACAACTTTTAAGGAAGGCATTCCCATGGAATCCTCTGAGCCCAGTTAGTGGACAGCATCTTCTGTAGTCAGGTCGCAACCTTGACCTTTTCAGAGGAGAAAAACTCCCAGCCCAAAGTGGAGACCTGACCTGCTCAGGCTCCACAGGAAGTTGGCAGAGCAGTACAGACCTGTGTCTCTCTGGTCAGCACTCTCTCTGCCAGGCTAACTGGCCATGTAGGGACATTGTGAGACCCTCTGTTCCCCGAGTGATTTCTCTTGCTATAAAATGGAGGTGTACGAGCAGGGGGATATTTCTGACAGTCACAAGTTTCACTTTGTGTTGCGTATTGACCACTAATTGTTTCCTAACTAGTGTGGGACCAGAAGATCAATATGCCCCACAGATAGTTAATATCCCCTCTGGCATCTTCCGCTTTAGTTAGAAGTAGTCAAAGCCATGGCACTCTGCAAATCTGAGGGGATATTTTTCATCTTCTGCAGAATTTGGAGAACTAGAACTTGGCATAGACTGTGACTGGGGGTCTGGGACACGCCAAGGCATCAGACATACCAGAGCAGGGCCAGCGGTGACAATGCAGACCCACAGAGGACCCTGAAAGAGTGGAGGCACCAAGCAAGCTCCCTTTGATCTTTCTGCTCCTACAAGCTGCCTCAGCTTGCTTGTTTCTATGACAGACTATTATGGCCATTTGGCTAACCTACCCCTAGAGAGCTTACTAAAGAAAGACTTGGGCATAGAGAAGGAAAGATAGACTTGTAATTACAAAAGCCCTCTTCTCCTTTCTCTGCCTCTGCTCCCTGATAGCTTGAGTCAAGCTCCAAAAGAGCTGGCCTGCTCCTGAGACTTGTGGGTTCTCTGCTCAGGGTGTGCCAGAAGTGTGGACAGCCCCTGTCCTTTTCCAGACCCCAGATGGCCCGTGGCAAGCATGGAATCGTACACTCCTAAAGTGCCCAGCAATCACTTGATCAATGCATGTCTGTGGGGTGATGTTTGGTTGGCATAGTGAAGGTGGCATTTGAGATACAAGATATCATTTAAGGAGCAAGGGATCATACACTCCTCTAGGGAGACACCAACAAATGTCTCTGCTCCACACCGGGCATGGATGCCAGACCTAAGAAGTGATTCCACTCAGAGCCAGCATGCTGAACCAGTGAGTTTACTGTTATTTATGAGACTACAGATGAGGGGTCGCTCACAGAAGCATAAATGATTCAAAGGAAACCACATTCCTGAAGAGCCCACCCTAGTGAGGGACAGCATGTGCCTCCCCAGGGTTCCCCTTGTAACTGAGCTCTCTGTAAGAAGGAAGACATCAACTTATCTTTCCTATGCCCTTCGATTACTATTTTGACAGATGAATCTGTGTATATGCATGCCCATACACCTATGCAAGTGCAAATATCTGTGCATGTGTGTGTACTAATGTGTGTGTGTGTGAGAGAGAGAGAGGGGGGGAGGGTGTTGGTTCTTTCTCATTCACTTTTCACCTTATTTCTTGAGACAGGGTAACTCACGGAACCCGATACTCACCAGCTGGCTAACTGACTGGCCAATGGGCTCCAGGGATCCACCTATCTCTGTCTCTCCAGCACTAGAGCTATCATGCTTGGCATCTTATATGGGTGCTGCAGATCTGAGCTCATATCCTGTGTCTGTATAACAAGTACTTTGCCAGCTGAGCCTTCTCCCCAGCCCCAGGATGGATCTTTTAATTGCTTTTATTCCGAATAAGCCAGAAAGCACTGAGCTGCTGAGGCTGAGTCAGAGATGAGTCAGAGATGGGGCTGGCCGGGGTCTCCTGGTTAGTGAGACGCTGTGTAAGGATGATGATTTCAGAGATGAGAACGGGGGGGGGGGTTGGTTTAGATTTGGGAGTACCCCTTCTCAAAGTCACATGCTTCTTAAATTATCAGGCAGCACTAAGACCCTTAGTCTTGGAGACATAGGAGGCCCTAGTGCTTTTGGGCAGCCCTAGGGGCCCAGCTGCCACCTGTGACCCTGAGCAGCCTGCAGTTACCAGGCAACCAGCCCTGCTGCCCAGCACCCCATTAGAACCCTGCAGCTGCCCAGGCAGCCAAAACTGGTTTAGAAAAGCCTGCTTGGCTGGCAGGTAGGAACAAAGGGAGTAGGCCCCAGTTGACAAGCAGTGTCCCTCTTATTTGCATGTCTTTAAGCCCTAGGCCAGTTAGCAAAGGGGACACATAGCTTCAGAGTCCCTGCCAAGCTGGGACACAGAGGTGCTGCAGCTTCATCTGCATTTTGGACATCTGCCCTGGCTACAAGGGCCAAGTGGTTTTCTCTGAGGCAGGCCTGGGGCTCGGAGGTGGCCTGAGGAGGTGCCCATCATTTCTACAGTGACCCCCCAACTCTTCCCTGCCTCCCTCTCTGTGACATAAGCTGAAGCAGTTTGGAGGCAGAGCAAGGACACACTTCAATGGCCTAAGGGTACGAGTGGCCACCAAGTACCAAGTGACAGCTAGGGAGACAATTTCTCTTATTTTGAATTTTTTTTTCAATGTGTGTGTGTGGGTGGGACACTGGGGTTACAGCACCTCTGTGTCCCAGTTTGGCAGGGACGCTGAAGCTATGTGTCCCCTTTGCTAACTGGCCTAGGAGTTTAAGACATACAAATAAGAGGGACACTGCCTGTCAACTGGAGCCTATTCCCCCCACACACATACCAGTGTTCACCAGTGTCCGTGTGCATATGTGGAAATCAGAGGTCAACTTGAGTGTCCTCTATCATTCTTCATGATATTTTTTGAGACAGGTTCTCTGGCTGACCTTGTGACTCACTGTTTGGGCTAGATTGGCTGACTAGCAAGCCCCCCAGGACCTGTCTCTGCATTCCCCATACTTCTGCTTCAATGTTGGGGTTACAGGTACACTCCACACAACTCTTACCCTCATACTTACTTACATATCAGTCACTTTACCTGCTAAGCCACAACCCAGACGTATCCAGCTTTCCCCCTACTAACACCCACATACTATACACCGCACATGGCCTACTATAATCCCCCTTGCACAAAGGAACACACACACACACACAAACACGGACATGCATATGTATGTAAACACACAATGCTCTCACATATGCACACATATATAACACATGTACACATACACAGAGGCATGCACACCCACACTGATACTTTAAAAAATGCATACACACACATGCACTCACATGCATGTACACACATTCATGAACATAGGCATGAATGCATAATACAAGATATACACATACATACATGCACACACATACAACATACTCAAACAAATGCACACACACAGCATACACATATACATATACATGCATACACAAACAGGCATGCATACAGATGCACATACATATACACATAGAAGCACACATACATGCACATGCACACATACAACATACACACATACAAACACATAGGCAGACACATATAAACACATATGCACCCACATACTCATGCATAGAAGTACATGCTCACACATATTAAACACACACAAATACATGTATATACAACATACACGCCCATACACAAACATGTGCCTATGTACATACATGCACAATACAACATATGCATAGATACTTGCACATGCACACCTGAACATACACATGAACATACAACATACACACAGGCACACAATATACATATGCACACACAGAGGAACCACACTCGCATGCTCACATGCACAACATACATACACACAGAGGCATCCATACACATGTCCACATGCACCCATACACTTATCACATGCGCACACACACACACACATGCACGCACAAGCAACCTGGTCAAAAGAAAAATGGGAGGAACAAGCCAGGCAGTATTCTTTTTCTACACTCCCTTTGTCAGGCCTCCTGGGGGCGAGCTGCTGATTGACAGGCCGCTAAATGCAGGAGGTTTCCCTGTAATAGAGAAAGATTTTTCTTGAAGCATTCAACTCCTGACCTTTAAAAGCTTGGGGAGCAAAATGATTTTCAGTCACTTGGGCCTGAGTGAAAGGAACGTGCATTGATCGACTGCAGGTCTCAGGCCACCAAGGTCTCAATGCTGTGTCATTAAAATCTTACAATCGAGTTACCCTAATGTATTCCAGCAGCTGCCCCCTCAGAGGTGATTAGTAAATCGTGTCTCTGAGGGCTTGACCAGTCCTGGGGTGACCACAGTGAGTGAGGGGCCTGGGGGCCATGGTTGGCCTCTGCCTTGTGTGTGCCATCAGTGTGGCTTGGCATTGGACTCCAGTAACTTACGACTTCTGGCAGTTTCCCTCCAGTGTCTGCTGGTCCAGCCACAGGTGCCTATCTATGTACAGAAAGCAGCCAGCCATGCTGCTTTGGTCTCCTGGAAACAGTGATTGGCCTTGGGGTTCACCTTACCCAGGCTTAGCCCAGGGCACTGTTCCCTAAGATGATTCTGTCCTCCTGGAGGATCTGAGGGAGGAGTGGGTAAACAAGAGTTGAGAGCAGCTACGTTCCCTGTAAAGTGTGTTCTGTGTGCCAGAGGCAGATGATGAGAGAGAGCAAAGTTCTGATAACACTTCTAGTCTCTGAGGATGCCTGCCTGCTTTCCTCTCTTTTGCTTATGTCAGCCATGTTTCTTTGGCTTGGAACCTAACTCTTACCCTGTAGTAAGAACTGATGGTCCCAAGATGCATAAGGAGGGGCTTGGGGACAGGAAGTGATGAAGAACAGCAGGAAGGGAGCATCCGCCCAGCAAATGCAGCCTACCAGATAAGCTTCTCTGGGAGGAGAGAGCCTTCCTTTCCAGCTTCTAAGACAACTGCCGAGCATGGCCCTGCGCCATCTCCCTCAAGGCTGCTCTGCAGGGCCTCCACAACCTCATTCACTACCTCCACTATTTCCTGTTTTTTCCTCTCCTGACTTCCAGAAACCATATTCAGAGAGAAGCAGAGTTTGGCTGGCATAGTTAGTCATCTTTGTGCTAGGCCACTTCATAGGCCCCTCTGGTGTCTGAGTCAGATGCTGGCACTGAGTTAATCTCCTGAGGACATTGGGACAGAGACTCACGTGGTCCAGAGCATCCTTAGGCATCATCTCCTTTGGCTCGCAGGTCAGCCAATCTGGTTCCCAGGAGCCAGGGCATCCTTAGCACCGTCTTGTGTTTAGATGAGCTTAAGGGAGGCCAAGGACTACCCATCCTTCCCTCTCCTGGTCCATAAACTTCATCAGAGGCACGGGGCTTTTATTTGGCAGAGGGAGCCCTTCCCCCAGCTCCAGGGAGCTTGTTCACAGGTGCCTCTCTGGTGTATTTCTTGCTTGAATTGCAAATTGAATCGCTGCATAAACCCTACATAACTCAGAGCCCCGTGTTGGCAGTATCTTATTTTTCAATTTCTTTTTTTTTAATTGAATGAACATATTTTATGCAAGCCGTTCTACCTTGGTGAAGACTGTTCCCCCGTGATTCATCAGAGTAATAACTAGAAACACCATTATTTGGCTCCATCCTCCTGCTGAGAACATCACATAACTGAGAAATGTTCATGCGTCTCACAGAGTTTCGGGGGAGAGAAAAAGGGAGGCAGCCAAGGAGGAGGAGGAGGAGGAGAGGGAGGGAGGAATGAACAGTCACGTATGCAGAGAATGACACCCAGGGATGTGGTTGGACATGGGGAAACTCAGAACCACAAACAGGTTGGGGATCACATCTCTCCCTCTCTCTCTCTCTCTCTCTCTCTCTCTCTCTCTCTCTCTCTCTCACACACACACACACACACACACACTTCCACATATGAAAAAGAAAAAAGACTAATAATAGTTTTGAAATTTCAAAATGAGAAGGGATGCCCACTGGTCTCCTATAACTAGGAACGGGGGAGATGCCCTGTGCCTGTCATTGAGCCCACACATGGTCCTGGGTAGAATCTGCCTAGCAGTAGGTAAGGCAATTCATCTCGAGCACAGGTCATCTCTTTACGCCTCTTAACTGAGCTCTTGCTGCTCCTTAGAATTCCAGACACCCCACCTCTTTGACCTATTCCTCCTGACTTGTGTGTAAATGTTTTTAGTGTTTGGTTGGGTTGGGTTGGGTTGGCTGAGCCCTTTGAAGTCTTTTCAGAAGTATCCCTCTGGGCAGAGAAATAAGTCTCTTGGCAAATGTCTCAAGCTCTCTCCCCCTCCACCTTCCCCTCCCCTTCCCCTCCCCTCCCCCTCCCTCCCCCTCCCTCTCCCTCCTCCTCTCCCTCTCCCTCCTCCTCTTCTTCCCCCTCCTCTCTCTCTCTCTCTCTCTCTCTCTCTCTCTCTCTCACACACACACACACACACACACACACACACACATACACAAATCTATTTTTATGTGAACATGTTTGTGTGTATAAATGTATATGTGCAGGAACCACAGAGGCCTGAAGAGGACATTGGATCCCTTGGAGCTGGAATTACCAGTGATCATGAGCTGCCTTACTTAGGTGTTGGGAACCAAACCCTGACCCTCAGCAACGGCAGTAAGTACTCTCACCTGCTGAGCATCTACTCAGCCCCCAGATGGGCACTGTTAAAGTTAAATCAAACTCAGAATACAGGTTTCTGAGACGCTTCCCATGTCTTCTCCAGAACTGTGTTTTGTTTTGTTTTGCTTTGTTTTGTTGTGACATCTAACTATACTGATTCCTTACCTCTTCCCTGGACCATTGTCTTGTCCACTACCCAGGTCCACTATGCCCTAATGTCTGGTGTTTTTTTCCTCACCAACAGAAAAAAATGTTCTAAAGCGTGGCTCATTCCATACATGCGCACTTCTCTCCTGGACTGCGAAGGAAAACACTGAACAAGCGTACAGAGTGAAGGGAGGAGTGGGAGGTGGGCAGACCTACATCACCGGCCTTTTCAGGGATACAGGATGCAGAGACACAGGATCTCAAAGCCAGTGGAAATGAACAAGAACCTCTCCCTTTCCTCCCATTAACAATGTCTTCCCACATCGTGTGATATCTTCTGTTCTTTGACTTTCAATTTTTCAGTGTCTTCCTCCTTCATGCACATTTTACCAAGGATATGGAGATGGAAATGTAAAACTCCAGTCTGACGATCTCTGTATTTTAACCAGAGAGTCTCATTTATTGAGACATAGTGTGCTTTCTAATCCATGAAGATTATTCATTTCTGCCTTTTTTGTTACACTATGCATCTACTTTTTTTTTTAATCTTGTTTTTCTTCTATTTGATTTTTTTTTAATGTCTTTTTCCTTTGACTGGTTTTGGTTCCTAGATTTACTGGTTCACATACATTCTGGAATTGGTTTTCCTTGATTGTAAAAGTAAAATTGTATTTATAGTATATGTGTATATGCACACATGTACATGGGTGTGCACATGTGTGTGTATGCATGGCATGGTGTGTGTAGGCATGTGCATGTGCATGTGTGTATATGTGTGTGTATGTGTGTCTGTCTGTGTTTACATGCAGTGACATGTGGAAGTCAGAAGATAGCTCTTGAGACTTAGTTCTTGCCTTTAAACACTTGAGTCCCAGGAATAAAACTCAGATGGTCAGGCTTGGTAACAAGCGCCTTCACCTGCTAGGCCATTTCTCTGGCCTGCCTTTCACCATCTGACATATATAATTGATTTGATAAAGTCTGAAGTTAATGAAAATCCATGTCATCAAACAGTATAAGGCTGTACTGGCCCCTTCTGGTCCTGCACAGTCCTTGTGCCCAAGCCCTCAGATCCACGCTGCTTTATAGCCCGTAAACTCTCCAGAGCATCCCTGTAGTTTTGTGCAGGAGATGCTTGCTTGGATTCTCATGTTTAGTCCTTCTCGTAAAGCAGAGTTCTGGCTTCCAGGAGCATATATTCTTCTTAGTACAACCCTTCCATACCTCGGTGAGAATAGACCCACTAGTAGGCCCCATGCTACTGGCTTTTGTTTATAATAACTTATGCTTCCTTTCTCCTGAAAGGTTTTTAGATAGGATTTTGCTATGTAACCCAGATTGCTCTTGAACTCTCAACAATCCTTCTGCCTCCGTTTCCAGATTGCTGAGATCATGGGCTCCTTTTCTACCCAGCCCCTGCCCCTGACTCTAAACAGAGTTTTTCTATGTAGCCCTGCCTGTCCTGGACTCACTCTGTAGACCAGGCTGGCCTCGAACTCACAGAGATCCACCTGCATCCGCCTCCTGAGTGCTAGGAACCACCACCACCGAGCCCTAACTCTTAACTGAAATTCTGGCTTAAGACTTTCCTTGGCTACTTGAAACATTATAATTCTTTTCTCCTGTAATCTCTGCAGTTTCCACAGCTGCTGGTCAGCCTTCTTTTGAGGTCTGTCATCTCTGTCACATAAGAATTCTTTATTTGCTAAGAAGATGCTTTAATATGGGTGTGATGGTTTGTATATTCTTGGACCAGGCAGTGGCACCATTTGGAAGTGTGGCCTTGTTGGAATAGGTGTGACCTGGTTGGAGTAGGTGTGTACTGTGGGTGTGGGCTTAATACTCCTACCCTAGGTGCCTGGAAGTCAGTCTTCCACTAGCAGCCTTTGGATGAAGACGTAGAACTCTCAGCTCTGCCTGTGTCATGCCTGCCTGGATGCTGTCATGCTCCCACCTTGATGATAATGGACTAAACCTCTGAACCTGTAAGCCAGCCCCAAGTAAATGATTTTTATAAGACTTGCCTTGGTCATGGTGTCTGTTCACAGCAGTAAAACCCTAACTAAGACAATGAATGTACATGACAAGACTTCTTCACTTCCAACGACTGAATAGATAGATAGATAGATAGATAGATAGATAGATAGACAGATGTAGCAGTAGGTGCAGTTATAAAGATATATAGGTATAGATACAGATATAAGATGAATTCTGTTCCTACATCATAGAATGTGCAAGTGCCTTGTTACAACTTTTTTCATAATTTTTCATTGATTCTTTGTGAATTTTACATTAAGCACCCCAATCCCCCTCATTTCACAGTCCTGTCATCTCTATATTTGTAACCCCAAAAGAAAATTAAAAATTAAAATAAAAAAGAACTATCTTGTCATGGTTTTTAATAGCTTCATAGTACTCCATTGTGTAAATGTACCACATTTTCTGTATCCATTCCTCTGTTGAGGGACATCTGGGTTCTTTCCAGCTTCTAGCTATTACAAATAAGGCTGCTATGAACATAGTGAATCATGTGTCCTTATTACATAACACACAAACAGTCTTGAGGCTGGTCTTATGGCTCAGTGAATGAAGCTGCTTGCTGCCAAGCGTGATGGCCTGCATCTGAGCCCCAGGACCCACAGGGCGGGAGGGGAGAACTGACTCCTTTCAGTTGCCCTTTCACCTCCACTCATACAATGGCTCGCATATGCCTGTACGCATACACACAAGTGCAAAATAAATAAAGGGGAGTAGAAGTTTTTGGAGAAATAAAAGATATTCTTGTTTCTGGTGTTCTGTATTAATGCAGTGTGTAATAGTTTCAGATTTCATTTAGTTTTTTTCTCTATCCAGACTGGGGCTGTCTGTGCTCCTGAGCCTGGGGATCATGCTCAACACTAACTCTGAAGCACACATGGCTTTCATGCTCTTTGCCCTTTTCCCTTTAAAGCCCTTCCCTGAGTCCCATTAGATGTCAGGGGTGGAGCTTCCTATCCTGCCTTCCATATCTCCTAAATCTCCTTTCAAACTGTCCCTGTGGTCTTAACTCTTTGCACACTATTTCCCTCAGGCACGCTTTCACATCTGTTAATTCTCTCTCCAACTGTTTCTAATCTTTACTTTAATTCATCTACTTTATGTGTTGTTCATTCAGTCTAGTCTTTTTCTTTCTCGTACATTCCATTGTGTTCTGTTTTGTTTTGCATCATGAAGACTCCTTTCTCATATTACACTCTTTCTCTTTAATAAATTATTAGAGGTTTTTAAGAGTCAAAGCCTACAGCACACACGTATAAAGGTGCTCACAGACATCAGAAGAGGGCTGACTGACATGGGAGCTGGGAACTGAACTCAGGTCCTCTGAGAACAGCAAGCACTCTTAGCCCTGAGCCCCTCTCCAGCCCCCGTGTTCCTTGTCTCAGGGTCAAACTTCCTTCTAGGCATTTATTCACTTCAGCTTATCTTTATAAACTATTTTCTGTCTGCCTGTGGTTCTTGTGAGCACAGGAGGTTAGTAGCTAATATGATTCCTTTTGGGTTTCTTAGTGGCAGGTAGATTGTGTATCTTGCTATATAAGATCCTGTGGATGCTTTTGATGCCAGAGTTTTATCTATGGGGAGCACCCCAGGTTTTGGCAAACTCCCTGTGTTTGCTTTTGCCTGATGCTTTTCCATCTTAGTATCATTTTAGGTTAGTTTATACATGGCTAAGGCATCTCAGAGCATGGCAGTAGTGACTATCCTGACACATTCCAGCCTGTCACAAGACAGACTTGAATTATAAAGTGTCAGGAGAGACTCCTTAGGACCAGAACTCAGGCTGAGGTGGTACCAAGACTTTCTAGTCTGACCTTAGTATGCCTGATACTTGAGTGTCCCACCTGCAATTTTTGCCTCTCACTTCAATCTCTGCACAGGTTCAAAGTCTCTCACTCCCAGATGGCTGCCTACCATTACCCTGGAGTAGCTGTAGCCCCAAATTCCATGTTGATTGGTCTGTGTTCTGTTCTGTCTTGACTAGGATCTCATAGGCTACACTTAATGTGTAGGGAGCAAGCAGAGTCTGTAGTGAATGTATGTCGTTGATATGAACATAGTCTTCTTAAGGACCACAATCCTCAGCCCCAGAGAAGTGGCAAGCTCAGAGGGATGGCCAAGCCTTCCTCTGGCTCCTGTGTGGATGTTGACAGAGTGTGCAGAAAATGTCTCCCATAGCTTCCCCTGCCTGTCCCGTCCGCTCTCGACCAGCAAGAACGACACAACCACCAGTTCTTCTAACAGCAGTTTATTCAGCAAACTTCAGTCTTCATCTCTCTCGCTTCATCTTTTTCCTCATCTTTCTTCTTCTCCCGAGGCCTCTCACTCTTATATACTCTCAGTCCCCATCCACTCACAGCAGGCCATGTCACTTCACCAGGCAGGCAGCTTCAGCCAACCAGGGCGGCAGGGGCATGTCTCCACCAAATATGGACTTGTTTAAACCGCCAGCATCATGGTGCATCTGTGCAGCTCTCACGATGGCCGTGGCTTATTTTCAGGTGTATGAGGAAGTCAGGTGCAAGTCATAAGACTTAGCTGCAGTCCCGGGCGCCATCTTGGGACTGCTGCCACACCCGCTCCTCACACCTGCCCAGGTGTTTATTGCCTGAAGACTGCTCCTCGATTGAGACTGTTCCTGCAGAGATGAACTAAACCCATCCCTTTGATCACCTACATATAATAACTCTGCCTCCATGTCTATCTGAACGTCATAACCCTCCCCATTCAGCCATGTGCAATCACCCCGCTCAACTCTATATAATAACACACTCAGCCCCCAGAGTGCTGCTGCAGCTTCTCCATCCAAGGGCTCAGATCACCCAATCCCAGCTTCTCTATGTCTGTCTGTCTGTCCTTTCTTCATTCCCTCTATAGCCCCAGTCAGGTTTCCAAGCCCCAAGCCATGTAAGGACTCAGCACATGTGTATAGATTGGAGGGTGCATAGTTGGCATGCATGCCACCTTGGATGTCATGCCTCAGGATGCTATCTACCTAGCTTTTGGATACAGGTATTTCACAGGCTTTGAACTCACCAAATAGGCTGGATGATCAGCAAGCTCTAGGGATCTGCCTAAGTCTACTTTCCCAGTGCTGGGATTATAAGCACACACAGCTATGACTGGCTTTTTAAAGTGGATTCTTAGAATCGAACTCATGATCTCATGCTTGTATGACAGGCAGTTTACCAACTGACCTCTCTCAACTCCGTGCATATGTACTTGTGTGTATGTGTGTGTGTGTGTGTGTGTGTGTGTGTGTTGCCAGCCTCAAAGGTCTCAGCTTTCATCTGTCTTGGCCTCACACCTTTCAGGCATCTCCTGGAAAGCAACCTCCCCTCCACTGTGGGAACATTCCTGAGGATAGCTGTCCTGGCTATTCTCAGTTGTCAACTTGACACAGTCTAGAGTCCTCTGAGAGGAGAAGTCTCAGTTAAAGAATTGCCTAGATCGTTTGTTCTATGGAATGTCTGAAAGGAAGTGTCTTGATTATTAATTAATGTAGGAGGGTCCAGCTCACTGTGAGCGTCACCATTCCTTTGGCTGGCAGTCATGGGCCGTATACTTAAAAGAAAAAGCTAGCTAAGCACAAGCCAGTGAATAAGGCAGAGAATAAGCCAATGAGCAGTATTTCTCTTGTTTCCTGCTTCCAGATTTCAGCCTTGACTTCTTTTAGTGATAGACTGTGATCTGGAAGAGTAAGCCAAATAAACCCTTCCCTTCCCAGCTTGTCTTTGGTGGGGGTGTTTTAACATGGCAACAGAAAGGGAATAGACTAGCATCTGTGAGCCATTAGCATATCTCCTTCACAGCAGCTGGGGATCAGGAGAACTGGCAATGAGGCTGTGGGCACGGCATCACTGGCATCGACAAGAGAAATGAATGTTGTCACGATCCTCACTCCAGTGCTTATGAGGGCTGCCCACTGCAGAGGGCCAGACACACTTTTTCATTTACTGTTGATAACGACCATAGAGCTAAGTGTTGTTATTTACCACGTGCTAGATAAGGAAGCAGATTTCTCTCAAGGCCATGGGATAGTTGGATTCCTATGACATCAGAGATCACTCTCACCCCACCCAGTGATGGCTGATGTGTGATAGGCAGGGGGTGACCACACCAGCAACAAGGTCATCTTGAGGAGGATGGCCTTGTCCAAGAGTTGATCCTTTCTATATGTATGGTCCTTGCATGAGTGCTCTGTGGCCTACGAGTTCCCAATGTCCAGGCCATCTCTGGAGGCTGGTGTCCCCTCTGAGAAACAGAGACTTTTGTTTGAAAGGAACGCTGACCTACCTCATGGGGGCACTTGGGCTACAGAGTCACTGTGGGAGTAAATGACTTGCAGACCGTGATCTCTTCATTTGGCGATGAAGACCCCAGATCCTGTCTCAAAGCAGCAAAGGCCTGTTTTTAGTAATTCAGATCATAGTGAGGAGGTGATGAGGCAGGCCTGTCGTCTGGTTCCAGTGGCTCCACATCAGGCTACTGATTTAGCAGCTGCTCTCTGGGAGCACAGAGCCCTGACTGACCAGTGAGATGGGCTGGCTTGATTGTCAACTTGGCTTGATTGAGAAGTGCCTAGAGATTGATATGAAGCACCCCCAAGAGTGTTCAAGGGCATTCCCAGAAAGGGTTAATGATGGAAGACCCACCTTGAATGGGGGTAGAAACATGCCACAGGATGGAGTTCTGGCCAGAATAAAAAGCAACAAAGGAGAAAGCTCAACAAAAGGGTACTCCTCTCTGCTTCAGTGTGAGCTGCTCTGATCCACCTCACTCCTGGCTCCCCACCCCCACCCTAAGCGACCCAAACCTATGAAACCAAAAGACCAATAAGTCTTTCTTCCATGTTGCTTTTCCTAATTTGTTTGGTCATAGGAGCAGACAAATAGACTAACAGTCTATTTCCACAATGTGACCACACACTGAGGAGCCAGTTTCAAGGAACCCATGTGACATTCCAGCCTGCGGAGCTGAAGGGAGCATGGCCATTTGGCTCCGGTGACTCCATGGTGGCCTCTGAACACCAGGCTTGCCCACTCCAGAGCTAGTTGCGCAGCTGGGGTCCCACCAATACTCATACCACAAGACCCCCAGCTAAAGAGCATTCTAAGTTCACAGGATCCGAACAGCAGCCAGTTCTCGACCCCATTCTGAGAGTGAGATTTGGGGAATTACCTCACCACAGGCTCAAAATGACCTGCAGCAAAGACATCTTGTGACTTCAGCCAGTCCAGCCGTCCTCTGTTTGACCATCCACCCATTTCCTCAGACTCCCAGGAACATCCTGGAAGGGGCACTTAGTAGAAATAGCAATGGAAACAGTACCTTCAGGTCACACAGGGCTACCCCCAGCTTATATATTTTTTCTGGTTTTGGGGGAAGGGGGAAGAGGACCAGTAGATGAAAATGGGGAGACAAGATTCAAACTAGCTAGAGGAAGATTTTTCTAACAAGAAACACGCATCAATCTGTACTGAGAGGTTAGCCATGGAAGGAAGAGGGGGCTCTTCTGGGGCTAAAGAGAGTGAATATCCACACGCAAGGGATCCTGGGAAGGGCCCTCTTGTACCAAGAGGGCATTCTGTGGAGAGTCCATGCAAGGACTCTGCAGAACACTAAGGCTCCTGGCCATAGGCGCTGTCTGGGGCTTCCAAGCAAGGCCTGTCAGATGGTTGCCTCTGTGGAAGTAGACGTTCCAACTGTATTCATGTGTGTGATATAATTTTAGAAGAGCTTGGATGTCATCACATCCCAAAATACCCTTCCTTAATGTCTACTTGCTACATTAATTCACCACTAGAATTTATCTTCTTTAACTTAATACTTGATTGCACGTTCAAATGTGCATCTTCCTGGGAAATGGGCAGTTTGTTCGAACCCACTGCTGGCCAATACTATATCCTTCTGCCGTGGTGAGGCTTTAAGTCCCACCTCAAGGGAGAGCCAGTCGAGGGCTGGGGACAAGGGTACTGGGTGTCTGGGGTGGGGGCTGGAGAGCAGCAGAGTGGTAGGCCTGGAGGGTGTGGGAGTACTGGATTCAGTCTTGGCTGCCTTCATGAATGCGTTTGAGGCTGGGCCTGTCCTAGAGATATCCCAGAACTATTTTGGGAGGCAGCAAATTTAGCTGGTAGCTGGTTTAGCGGATCATCCAGATATGTTGGTATTTCTGATGAGACAATCTGTCTCAGAAGGAGACGTGCAAAGCCTTCACAACCCAGAGGGATGTGCCATTTTGAGCACAGCTGTAGATAGTGCATAACCCACAGTCTCTTCCGCAGGCCAAGCCCAGCAAGAGGCAAACCACTCCCAACCATGAGCTCTTAGTGGGTCCAGAGCTTGCAGGCAAAAGCCAGCCTTCTTCAAAATCATCTGAACAGCATGACAGATGGGGAAACTGAGGTATCACCCTAAAGTAACTCTGGGACTAGATGGAATAGTTAAGACTTCAGCCCAGGGTTTTTTTTTTTTTTTTTTTTTTTTGGTTTCAAATCTCATTGTAATTAAATTTTAAATTTTAATTTGCATATTTAATGAGCTCATCGGGTGTTATAATTTCAGCTGTCAAATTACTGCACAAGATTTTCTCTTAAAAGGACCAGCTTTGCTGCCCCTCTGCCCTCCTTGGTCCCAATTTTTCAAAACCTAGAGCCACCAATTCCTGGATTTTAGCTATTTCTTCTTATATTAATGCCAAATTTCTAAGCAAAATAGTTAAGCTTTTGTATCTTGATCTAAATCCCTTTTCTTTTCTTTGTATGTGTATGTATGTGTGTGTCTATGAGTGTCTACATGTATATGGATACATGTGTGTGCATGCATGTATGGTGAGTGCACCTGCGATTGTTCTCCACTATATGTACTTGACACAGGGCCTCTTTCTGGACCTTGACATGGCCAGTTCAGCTAGCAAAGCCAGCCAGCTTACTCCAGGTGTCTCCTGTCTTGGTTTTCTGAGCGCTGGGATTACAGGATGGCTGCTGCACTCACCTGGCATGTCCTTGGGTTCTGGGAATTCCAACTCAGATTCTCTGTTCTCTGTGCGCTTTACCCACTGAGCCATCTCCCCAGATCTCCCATCAAAAATTTCTTAGGTATAGATTAGACTCTTCCTTAAAAAAAAGAAAGGTAAGGGTTTGAACTCTTTATACTCTCATAATCAATCAATCAATCAATCAACCAGTCAATCAGTTTCTCTCTTCCTCTCTCCTTCCTTCCCTCCTTGTCTCCCTCACTCCTTCATTCCCTCCCTCCCTCCCTCCCTCCTTCCTTCCCATGCTCACCCTCGTACCTGTGCACACATACACATCCCCTTTCCCCTCCTCTGCATACCACAGCACCATTAGGTGACAAATTTTTATTTCTGAGGTACAACTGGAAATAATTAAGCCAATTAAGCCAGATTCAGAAAGACAAATACTGCATGTTTCCTCTCATTTTTGAGTCCTGGAGTTTACCTAGATACATAACATTAGGTGTGTGCAGACGTCATGCAAGTATAACCAAAATCATCTATGGGAGGAGAGGGGGGTCATGGGAGAGGAAGGGGCACCAAGGGGGCAGAGCAGGGTGTGGGGGGTGTCTCAGAGGACATCATACACTTGCCCCAAAAGCCTTATGTCACCCAGTATAATCATTTTTCTGAGTGCCTGCCTCAGACAGAGACTTTGGCAAGAGGATTCTCCTTAGGTAAGAATGAAGCTGAATGAGACTCGAGCCATGAGTACCCAGTCCGTCAGCAAGTGGCAAGAACAAGAACCCCATTCCTGCAAGGAAAACATGGGTGACCTTCCATAGCCATCACCTTCATATACCACACTATGGCTCTGGTCCTTTGGGGTCCCTTTTCCGGAGCACATGCTGTGAAAATCAGCAAACTGTAACTCCCCCCAATGCTGAAGCCGGAGCCAACTCTGACTCGACATGCCAGGCCTCACTCAGCTGTGCTTTCTGCTCTTGTTTTAGATGAGAGTTTATACAGGGCCTTGTGAGCAACACAAGCGCATCCCAGACCCTCATCCCTGAGGGACTTGAGCCTGTGTCATCCCACCCTTCTTGCGCTATCTGTGGGTGCTGCAACTCCTCTGTTACTTGTCAAAACTCAGACACATGCGCGTATCAGCTGGCTGCAGCTACCTGCTTCCTTGATTCCAGATATAAGAATAGCCACATCCTGATGGTTACTGTCCACCTCCTGCCAAAATGGCGACTCCCAACTTCCTTCATGTGCTGGGCTCTTGACTCAGGGATCCCAGAGCTGAGGTCAGATGGGCTGTGCTCTATCTGATGGAGCACACCTATTGTGCAACAATCAGAACCTTAGGTACAGCCCTGGAAGAGGGGTTGGCTAGTCTTAGCAGGCAAGCAGTCTCAGGCTGTGGGCAGCAGGAAGGAGGAAGCTGTAGCTGACGATTCCTGCACACACCGGGCAATCATATGTAAAGACTCGTACTTGCATACTGTCAGCATTAGCACTTGGAAAAGAGGAAGGCTTTGCCATCCTCTGAGCCTCACCCAGGGAAGGCTTTGCCAGTCCCATGGGTTTGAGCTGTTGGGTCCTTGACTTGGCTGTGCCTCGTGTCATCAGCATACATTCAGTCAAGATCTCATCTGCTTATTGCACATTTACTCAGGACTTCCTTGGCCCCCCACAACGCGCCAAAGTCCTTGTTCATACAGTACCAGCCTCAGGTTATAAACAGGATGCCAAGCATTCTGTGGAAGGCCCAGAAGTCCAAGCCCTTTCCAAACTAAATTGTAAAAGATAAAAGTGGATACATCTAGCTCCCTGCAGACCTTTTGTAGTCATCTGTCCCAGTTCTAACATGACTTAATCACTTCCTATAGGCTTCGCCCTGTGATACATTATCTTAGGTCTCGGCAAACACATTTTTATTTTGTTGTTCTGAGGGTCTGATGAAGCTCAAGCTGGCCTTGAACTCACGACGTAGCTGAGAACGGCCTTCTGATCCTCTTACCTCAACTTCCCAAAAAGCTAGATGACAGATGTGCACCACTGCAGCTGGTACAAGCAGTGCTAGGGATCAAACCCAGGGCTTTGTGCTTCTTAGACAAGCATTCCACCAACTGAACTAATTACTAGACACATGAATGTTGAGGAAATGCATACATAGAATCCCCCCCCCCTTCAAAAAATGGGCACACCATTTAGACAGAAAATTAACCTGGACACAGAAGACTTGAGCAAAGATAAGACATCACGTGCACTAAACTCAGATTACTCCATCCGTCCGAGGCAGGACTCTCTTCTCAAGGGCACAGGCGTGAAGCATTCTCCAGGATAAACATGTTCAGCCAGAAACCAAGCCTTGGCCGACTTAAGAAGGCTGAAATCATATCGAATATATTTTCTTGCTGCAATGAAACTACACACGCAGAACTAGCATGAAATGGGAAATCCGCAACAGGAAGAACCCAGAAAACTTGAAGATCCGTGGAAATTAAGCAACACCACCCTGTGACAACCACGGAGTCAAAAAGGAAATCTGAGTGGGGAAAAATGTCGACACAAAGGGAAATGGGAACACAAAGTAACAAAATGTATCCAGGCAGCAAATTCGGTTCTAAGAGGAGACTGGTGGAGACCCTGCTCTAAGCAAAAAAGATTTCAAACAATCCAACCTTGCACCCCAGAGAGCAGGAGGAAGAAACTGAGCCCAGAGTTAGCAGAGGAAACACCAACTCCTGAAACAGAGAGTGGTTAAGTAAAACCCAGGAAAGGATCACAAAATGAAAACCTAGGGTGAAAGTCAGGGGACTGCGCTTGTACTTGGGGGTCAGAGGTCAAGGTCACATCTCTTCCCAGTCTCTCTCCATTTATTTTCTGAGACAAGGTTTCTCAGCAAACCCTGGGTTTGCTGATTCATCTAGGCCATGCCCACCACCGGCCTTGGGTTGTTACACTGGTGCTGGGATTTGAACTCAGGTCCTCTTACTTGAGTAGCAAGCACTTTACTGACTGAGCCATCTCCCTAGACAAAATGGACAAGGTGTCAGTCAGACTAAGAAGAAAAAGGAGTAGACTCCCTTTCATTATGAGAGACTGGGGGTGGCGTGGCGTGGGGGTGGAGAGACAGAGAAAGAGAGAGAGAGAGAGATAGAACTGTGAATAAAAGCACACCAAACTAGTTGACTTCAAAGAGATGGATAAATGCCTAAAAATATAAACCTACTGAACCCAACTATGAAAAAGCAGAAAAAGATGAAGAGACTAATTTAATGAGAAATGGTATTGAATCAATAGAATGTTTTGTTAAAATCAATAATAAAAAAAGTCTTATGAAAAAAATTCAGGACCTGATGGTTTCAGTTCTGCATCCTACCAAAGGCACCAAATTACTATAGGATGTTATTATAGGCACCGATAGTTGCTCTGTTGGGATAATTAGAATTATTTACAAGTATATATACGCTTTCTCTCTCTCTCTCTCTCTCTCTCTCTCTCTCTCTCTCTCTCTCTCTCTCTCTCTCTCTCGTGTGTTTTCCAGACTCTGAGAGCTATAGCTGTGAAGGATTGTCAGAGATGAAATCCTGATTTGAGTGTGAGTCCCTGCAAGTTTCACACATAGATACCTTGTTTTTCAGCGTGGTGGTTTTCAAGGCAGAGCCTAATGGAAGGTGATCACATCACTGGAGGCATCGCTTCAACATGGATTAGTGAAATTCTCACAGACTGCAGAGTCTGAAAGAGCAAGAGCAGGGAGAGCCCTCCCCTACGTTCTAGCTTCTTGTCTTTCTGTATAATCTCTCCCTGTCATAGACTCTCTCTCTCTCTCTCTCTCTCTCTCTCTCTCTCTCAATCTCTCTCTCTCTCTCTCTCTCTCTCTCTCTCTCTCTCTCTCTCTCTCTCTCTCTCAGTGATATTGTTTGCCATGCTGTGGCATAGCCATGGGGGCTTTTTCCAGAACCAGAGCCATGCTCTCAGACCTCCAGACCTGCGAGCTAAAGAAACCTCTTTTCTTTATCTATTACCCAGCATCAAGTATTTAGTTACAGCAATGGGAACGTTCTTATTATCCCTGAATATGTTTTCCCATGGAGAAATGATTGTACATACTGTGTAGAATTTAATCATTCATTAATTCAGCAAAGAATCCTTGCAGATGCAGTGTGTGCCAGGCCCTATGATAGACATCAACAGGAAACAAGACCAAACAAGTGTCACAGAAGGACCCACCTTGTGGGTGCAGGCAGTGAACTTCACTGGAGAGAGAAATATTTATGTGGCTATACAAATACTTGTTTAAAAGAGTAAAAAAAAAAAATATATATATATATATATATATATATATATATATATATATATATATAAAATTTTCTTAATGGGGTTCCTTCTTAATAGTCATATCCGCTCTTGTTAAGGGAAAGAAAGCTGGGGCAGAAAATTCCGAGAAGCCATGAAGAGGCCAAACAGAGATGTGTGACCCTGTAGACTATAAATGCAAAGCAGACTCCATCGTAAGACCAGGACTCTCCAGGGAAGCCGATAAGTCAGGGGCAAAGGCATTAGCCATGAACTCAGAGCAGTCTGAGCTAATGAGAGGGCAGTGAGTGTGGAGGAGGTTGGAGAGGAGGAGACTGCATATCAAGGACTGGCCTAAGAGCTGGGGGGGGGGGGGTTGTCAAGCTTACAGAGAGAGCCACTGGCCTGTGGGCCTTGGCTTCTTCCTCCTTCCTTGGGAGGAGGTGGCCCAGAGATGACACTTCTGACTAATGACAAGGATTGCATTAGAGTGTGTAATCAGGGTACTTGTTCTGGGGGGGGGGGGGGTGTCTCAGCTCAAGTCCTTGGCCCCTCTCCTCTATCTACCTGGTTTACTCTGGCCAGCCCTGGCCCCACTATCTTGGTCCATATGTGAATTGTGTTTCCTATGAGGAGAGTCGTGGGAACTGAGGCTAAGAGCTGAAAGCCGAGAACATGGAACAGACCTCCTTCCTTGATAATGGCAGGGACTCAGAGAAACGAGGAATCACTGGGTCTTGGAACAGGAGATAAGGATCACGGATGAACAACTCAGTGCTGCTCAGAGCTTTTAAACATCTTGGGGGTCTGAGAAAGCTGAGCCCCAGCTTTCTTGAGCAAAAGACCTATGGCACCTTCTAGCCTTTCCCACCATTCTTGACTGCATGTCTGCTCCACAGGCCCAGACCAGCAAGAAAGACACATAGAGTATCTCAGGCACTCGCATTACCTAGCTCACAATCACCCTGCTATGTGACAGCTGACTCCCTGGGGATGCACACACACACACACACACACACACACACGGGGGGGGGGGGAGAGAGAGAGAGAGAGAGAGAGAGAGAGAGAGAGAGAGAGAGAGAGAAGGAACAGCCTGGAGTCTCTTCATCCACTCCACTGAGACCCTCAAGGCTCTGAGCCAAATGCTCCCCCACCTCTCCAGCCCTCACCCAAAACAGGTGCTCCCTGAAACAGCAAGGCTGCCTCAGGGTGCAGCAGGCGGCGCATGAGTTATGGGGTGAGGGCGCCTCACAAACAAGTCTGGTGCCCGGCTGTCTTCATGAATCACCACCGAGCCTAATCCTTCATTAGAACATTCGGCAGTAATTGCTGGCGAAATGCCACCTGCCTTTTTTCTCATTTTAACAAAACATTTATGCATGAAAGATTTAATGCCAGGTATCAAGCATATCATTGTAAATTTACCACTAATTAAGCCTAATTAAAATAATTAAATGGCTGCGGAGTCACCATGTGAATTAAAATCTCTTCTGCTCCATGCTAAGCTGTTTCTCACTTAGCGAGACCCCCCCCCCAACCCCTGTTTTAGAGACAAATATATATAACTCTCTCCCAGTTTTTGCCAGCACCCTGCTCAGCTTCACACGGGGGTATTTGCAAGGCCAAGGAGATTTGATAATTAAGATAATGCTGAGACTTGACGGTGCGGTTTTTCAATTTCGGGACCCCGGGAGGTTTTCCTTTATCTCGGTGAAGTACAGACAATTTGACAAATCTGTTGCTTGGAGCAGTCGCTGGCGTTTGCATATTCATTACTCGTTGGACTTTTAATCAAAGTAGCTGATGGACCCCTTGCACCACAAATAACTCGTTCATGAATAATTTATCCGCGCTCACTGGCTGGGCCCGGCTGCCTCCCGGCACCCCGGGGCCCCTGGATTGGCTCACCAGGGCTGGCCTGCCCCAAGCAGCACATGGCCGCTCCAGATGTTCGGGTATCCATATGTGCGCAGCTCATCAAAAAACTGCAACGGCTCGCACCTAGGGGCCTCGGCTGTCCCCAGATAGGCCATCTGGAGTTGGAGGGGAAAACAAACCTCGGTGAATTGTGGGATGTGCAGTTTCCTTCGATGGCATCCGGCAGTGGCCAGGAGGGACGCCCAGGAGGCGCCGGAATGTGGAGGATGTTGAGATTGTCCCTCGAGTTCTGTAGCTATGCGAAGGCCCGGCGCAGAAGCCGGTTGGGCCTGTATAGAACACCCTGTGCCTTGAATGCAGCTGCCTCTTGGGCCCTCCACTCCCCTACTCCCCCAACGCATGCATCGACTCCTTTCCTGCCAGGCCCTGCAATGGGGGAGGGGGGTGGGGGCTGTGGCCCCCACCTGACTCTGCACCTGCTCCGCCTTTCCTCTCCTCCTATGCGCTGCTGCAGCAAGGCTGGTGTTGCTCCTAGGCCTCCAACGCTAGTCTCCTGGTGACCTCAGCCCTGATCACATCAAGCCCATTCAGTTTACCCACATGCCACATTAAGTATATTTTATATGTAAGCGTGGACGAGTTGAGTGGAGATGCAGTCGACTGCTTCACATAATAGTATGTTTGGAGGCATTTAATGGACCATTGGCACAATTGGATTTGCAGTTGTCCTTTGCTATGGAGCTGATGGGTTTGGCTCCCCCCAGGTCTTAGGCATCTCTGCTGGCTCCAGACTAGCAAGCTGGCACTAGGCCTGCAGTGCCAAGTGCTTCCAATGGCTGAGGAGCCTTCTGTCACCTCCCATGACCCAAGGCTAAGATGTTGCCCCTCCCGAATGTTCCCAGAACAGACCTAGCTCCACTTTGGCCTCGTCACTCCTTGGAGATGATGGCCAGTTGGCCTGACTCCCTTTTCTACTGGACAGTGAGCAGAAGAAGGCAGGGTGACACCTTGTCTCTGTCACCTCAGTTTGTTCAGAGCTTAGTGTTTCTCAAGCACATTGACCAGTTAGTTTGGGCAAATAAACTGTGGCTTTCTTATTAACAAACAAACAACAACAGAAAACTGGGAACAGGGGTTAGAGAGCTTGCACAATGGTTAAGAGTGCAGTAGTGCTCTGGCAGAGAGGACTAGGGCTCTGTGTCTACTACCCAAAGCATTTGGCTCACAACTACCTGTAATTCCAGTTCCAGGGAATCCAACACCCTCTCCTAGCCTATGTATGTGGACACCTGAACCTGCATTGCACACACAAACTCATGTACACACACACACATACATAAATAAATAAAAAATAAATTAATCAATAATAAGAACACTAACCATGAGGAAGAAACCAAGCAGAAACCATGTGTATAGCCAGGGCTATATATACTTTTGCGCACAGTGCTGAGGGCACATTCCCTGTAGCTAATTCCCAGGGTCCCTGCCCAGCTAAGAGATACAGGTACAGGTACAGGGGTGATGGGTTAAGCACCCCAGGTCCATACCACACCATATCATACAGGGGCCATGTCTACTTGAAGATTCTGAGGTCAAGAACAGTCCCTTGCCCTGGAGACTGATCTGACAAAGGTGGACTCCAGTCATGTGACCCTCTGAACAATGGGCTTTGGAAAAACAGACACATGTTGGACTGCAGAAGGTGGGGCTTACCATCTGGGATTTCTGCCCCACCCCCACCCCTTCCAGCTCAGGTCCCCAGTCTCAGATCTCCCATCTCCCTGTTGACCTTGGGCTTAGAGGTTCTCACTGAAGTGTGTGTGTGTGAGGCATTCACTGGAGAGAGCTGAAGCCACACATATCTTGACCAGTTATAGAAATAGGAAGACCCATGTTGGGCAGAGGTGAAGCCCAAGGGTCCCAGGGTCCCTAGAGTCTCACAGCTAGAGGTAGACAGAAGCAGAGGCAACATAGACAGGGAGCAATAGGAGAGAATACCATTTTGAACTGAAGGGTCCAGGAGATGCCAGGACCCAGGATGCAGGCAGAGGACCCAGGAGCTCCCAGCATGGCCTCCCCTACAGCAGCCTGGAACCTGCCCAGCAAATGAGGCTCACAAGGCCAACAGTCAGCCAGTGCAGGGGATGTGCCTCATCTCCACTAGCTTCTGACACCCGCACAGAGATCAGGCTGCGGCTAGAAAAAGCAGATCTTTCCTCTTGGGTGTTGAGGGGCCTAGGGAAAGGACTTGAGCTCTCCTGCCCCTGTGCAGCCAATGTATGTGCTGACGTGAAGTTGGCACTGGAGATTCCCTCTGGAATTTACACAGAGACACTTTGGAGAATCTGCTAGGTGTCACCAGAAGAAAGTCATGAAGACCCAGAAAAGGGCAAGGGAAATGGCTCATCAGGCCAAAGTCCTTGCCACCAAGCCTGACCCCCTGAGTGCTTCTCCCATTGAGGTGCACACCTGCTTTCTGGAGGGAACTGTTCTTCTGAGTCTTTCTTCCACCATGGAAGCCTTGAGTCCTCATTGCTACACCTCAGGGGGTCTCTTCTCAGCTCCAGACCTCACCTCACTGGTCTCCTCACTAGAGTTGTACACTGGGTAGGGAGTGGGGCTCAGCAGCCATCCAAATACACAACACAGCAGCTCAATTACACACCTCACTCGGAAGTCCCCAGTCAGCCATCTGCAGCCATAACCATTCTCAGGATACATTTCAGATCCTGAATCACCAGTCTTGTTTGTTTGTGTGATCATCGGAACAATAACACATATTCCCAATCCCCTGCCAGCTCATTTGATCGTGCTTCAGTTTGTGCCCTCCTGGGGAGTTGATAGAATCTTTGTTTATGACCATAATAGCTTTAACTCCAAAGACAAGAATGTTTTTACTGATGTTTCCATAAAGACCTATTTGGTAAGAGCGGTGCTTAGGTACTGGGGACAGGGATGATGAAAATAAGAACAGTGACTCTTCCTGCATCATTTCTGGAGTGTGATGGCTGATCTTTACATGCTTGGGAAGAAGCAGCCTCAATTCTATGAGACTAGCCTGTGGGTTTGTGGGCATTCTCTCAGTTGCTAATTGACATAAGTTGGCTTGGCCCACGGTGGGTGGTGCCATAACCTAAGCTGTAATAAGAAAAGTAACTGAACCAAAGTGAACCAGCAAGCAGGATTGGCCTGCAGTGTCTGCCATGAGTTCCTGCGCTGGCTTCTCTTGATGATGGACTGCAATGTGTAAACTGAAGCAAACACTTTCCTCTCCAAGTTACTTTTAGTCAAGATATTTACCACAGCAGCAAAAAAACAAGCTGGACCGTTGAGAATCTGCTCATTTAATTACCATGACAGTCTTACAGTCTTATAGACTGTGTGAAGCTCTGTGTGTGTGTGTGTGCACGCGCATGTTGTGTATTTGTGGAGAGAAAGAGAGAGAGAGAGAGAGAGAGAGAGAGAGAGAGAGAGATTCTTTATGTAGCTTTGGCTGTCTAGCTCTGTAGACCATGTTGGTTTTGAACTTACAGAGGTCTACCTGCCTCTGCCTCCTGAATGCCAAAATTAAAGGCACACTGCCCCCAGCTAGACTGGTATTTTTATTTTAAAATTTACCCACTTGCCAAGGGAGGAATAGAAGCCACAGAGCCAGGAAGTGGCAGGCCTGGGCTTTGGCGTAGAAGGTAGGGCTTACAATAAGCAGTTTATCATTTAACTGCATGTGACAAGCACTAACTCTGTGTAACAAGCACTGAGACTTTACGTCTCATGCAGACGACAGCACTTGTGACTTCCCGCTAGTGGCCAGTAGAGATCAAGAGGGTCCTCCATCCTGAGCAGGAGACACACAGGCAAAGAGATGGGCACTGATAACACATGGCAAAGCCTGAGCTGTTCCAGAGATAGGAAAATGTGCCAACAGGAGCCCAAGGGGCAGCAGAGGGAGTGACCAGCTCTGCCCAGGAGGTGATGGTAACCAGGTCATACAAGTAGGTGTCTGTTACCATAGAGATAAAGAGAGAAGTGGGGCAGAGAGACATCTAGTCACCAATGGCAACACTATCTACCATACCTGAGCTGTTAGACGGTCTCATCTTCACAGAGTTTGTGGGGGATTGTTTGTTTGTTTGTTTTGTGGGGTTTGTGTGTGCGTGCGTGTATATGTGTGTAGTGTGAACCAGTATATATTTCATATGTGTGTGGGCCCACACCTATATGCTGGTGCACAGCACACATCTGCATGCAAAGGCCCAAAGCTGGTGTTACCCATCTTGCTCAGTGGTTCTCCTCTTTACTTATCAAGGTAGAGTCTTTCAGTTGAACTCATCAGCTAGTCTGACTCGCCAGCTTGCACCCCCCCACCCCGTCTCTGCCTCTTGAGTGTTGGGATTATAATCCACCATGACAGCCCATCATTTACAGAATACCTAGGGATCCAAACCCTGGTCCTTGCTCCTGTGCATCAAGTGTTTCATCCACCAGGTCATCTCCCTGGCCCCATAGCCAGGATTGTGAATGAAGTTTGGCCAACACTGGTTCTTCTGAGTGCATCCTCTCCTTTTCTCCCTCCCATACTCTTGCTCCTTGGTGATCTTTTCTCCACTCCCACCGTGTTACATTTAATCTGATCACCTTTCCTCCGGTGACCCTCTTTGTGGTCATTTTTCCCTTTCTGTAATTGGGTATGATTATTAAATAAATAAATAAGACAAACAAAAACCCTTCAGATTCTTCAAAGCACAAGAATCTGTTGGGATTCAGTCACTGCACAAGCCTGGCACTGCTACAGTTGTGTTCCTCTCTCCCAGGTTGCGGCACCTCCTTCCCCACATGCCTCCAGTGTGAGTGAGCTGTGACCTTCAATGCTGGCTTTAGATCCCACTTTCCTTTCACAAAACTTTGAGCACAGTGCTAAGTGTATCCATTCATACGTCTGCTCATCCATCATCCATCACCAGGCCCCAGGGCATCCTGCATCCTTGGGTAATGGCTGAGAGGCTGAGGTGAATGCAGCCCCTTCTAATGTACAAGGTCAGCGTGATGGAATGTGAATCAGGGTCAAAGCACCTGGCAAGGGGCAGGGGTGGAGGTAGAGATCAGCCTGTGAGGAGGGGCTGAAGGGCAATCAGAGAAGGATCAATAGAGAACTGTGTTAGAGAAACCAACAGGTTGCTGAGCGGGAGGGATGCAAGCAGAGTCATTGGCAGCTGAGTGTCCTGAGAGCAAGAATGGAAATGTTTCCCATGGGTCTAACTACAGAAGCTGCTGCCTCTGCCTGTGGTCCTGGAAGCAAGGAGAAAAGGGGCCAAGAGCAATCAGAGGCTATAGAAGGGGAGAATTTCTTTTAAAAGCACACATGTAGTCAGATGACAACGTTCCAAAGGCTTTTCGCTGCTTCTGGGGTTCGAACTCAGGTCGTCAGGCTTGGTGGCAAGTGCCTTTAACTGATGAGCCATCGTTACAGCCAGAGAACTTTGGTATGCAGGACTGTACTGGAGTTTGATGCTAAATCATAGAAATAAACAGGAAAGTGGTTAGAAAGATGTAAGGACAGACTGTGAGGTCTTATTTGGGGATAGAAAAGATTTGATGAAGGACCCCACTTCCCCAACCCAAGGCAGTAAAAGAAAGCCTGCTGCTTCCCTCTGACCTTCCCTGACAGAGAGAGCTAGTCCTTCAGGACTGCTTATCATAGAACATGAGCTAAGCAGCTTCTGCTGTCCCCAGCTCTGCTGGGAGATTTGGGACACATTCTCCAAGCTTCTGAGCTGAGTAATACACTAGAGAAGCTTCCAGCTTCTGGAGTCAGTGACTGTGTCTCATGGTTGTTTCCAAAGGACACCAGCCCAAGAGCTCAACTCTGACAGACTTCAGGGGAGCCCTTATGAATGGGCAGGCTCTGTATAGTGCTTCCTCTCTGGGGCTGAGCTTAGCCATGTCCAGACCCAGGGAATCACCACATAGCGACTTTTTGCTTTTGATATAGATATTGCCCCCTAAAGGCCCACGTCCCCAAACTGATGGCGGGCGGCGGGGAGGCTGTTGTTCTTTAATTCTTTTGTCTTGTGCTATTTGCTATAGTAATGGAAGGCTGACCAATGTACTTCCCTGCTGTGCCCAGTTTCTGTGGTTTCCTAAGCATTCTGCAAAGAGTCTCCAGTGGCAGAGAACACAGTCACACCACTTTGTGCCACACACCCAGAAAGTGGCTGACTAAGCCACTGAGAGCAGGGATATGGAGAGGTCTCAGCATATGAGCATGGGCGGGCATGGCCCAGCGTGTGTGTGAATGTGCCCACACAGGTGAGGTGTCTACTATAGAAACCAAAATCATAGAGCAGAAACCTATAGCATCATCGGGTCCAAAAAACCTCTTTAGACCTACAAGGAAGCTGAGGGCCAGAGAGGAAAAGGATTCACCTGAGGTTTTAAAGATTTGTGATAGAGCAAGCCCTAGGCCATGACCAGTTGGCTTCCAGCACCTTCCTTTGCTGACCACTATGAGTGATGATGGCCTCCAGGAGCTGCTTTTCAGTCCTGAGTGGAAACAGATATTTGAGTTCAGGACCATTTTCCGCAAAGAACAGTATGACTCAAGGTGGTGTGTACAGGTTTCCAGCCATCAGTGATGGATATTGACGACAACATTTATAATGATTGAGTCCATGCGAAGGTCCCCGCTCAAAGCTCAGAGGTCTCAGTGCCTCCTTGTAGGTCATTACAGTCTTGCTCCGTAGCTGCTGTCCACGCTAGACACAGCTCCCTGGGGACCTGGCCAGGTTGTCCTAGTCACTGCATGGCTCCAACACTTGGCCCTTGAATGGCCCCTGCTGCAGCTAAATTAGTATCTGTGGAAATAATTAATTCATCAATTAATTCTACCTTGTAAAGCCAGATCTCCAGGTGGAAGGGTTTTCAAATGCTGACCTCAAGCCTGTGGTAACTCTCTCAAGAGCAACCCTGCTGCAGAACAGGCTCCTCCTTTACCCTACTTCCCAGGGAAGGCCCACCAGGTTCCTCCAAATGGCAGACCCCTCCACTGAGCCAGGAATGTTACTGAGTTTGTGTGGAGTGCCCAGGTCAGAATCCATGGCCAATACTGAGAGGTACACAAACCAAGCCTTCAAACGAAGGCTGAGATGCAGGCTGGTGTAGAGACAGGACGCAGGTGGGATGGAGGGAACACCTGGAGTTAGCAGATGAGGGTTCTGAGGCAGGTGGATCAGGTGGATTGGGGAGTGCACACTGTAGACACCGCAGCACTGAACTTACATGTGAAGGTATACAAGCTGCTGAAATCCTCAACCCCAGATATCGTGTAAGTGCCAGGCAGTGAGAGCGGTGACTCAGGTGCTCACCCAGATGCTGCAGTGATCTGGGGCCACGTTTTCCACGATGACAAGCCTCTGCCAAGCAGGCAATCACTTGCTGCTTGGCACAATCTAGACTCAGTGCTGCCAGAACTTTCAATTTTTCACAGGAAGGGAAAAAAATCCAAATTTTCAAAAGAGTTATCTCAGCTTTTCAGTGTTGTTAGTTAATAGGGGGGAAAAGTGTCTAAATGCTACGAGTGTGTGAGAATTAAGTTGAAAAACTTAAAATGTTAACCAAAAGACACACAGAAGACTTCAACAAAGAAATAAGGTATACCATGTTCTTGGATAGGAAGACGCGACATCTGTGTTAGTTACTTCTCTCGTTGCTATGAGAAAAGTCCTGACAGAAGCAACCGTTGGAAGGAGGGGTTTATTTGGGCTCACAGTTTGAGGGCACAGTCCATCACAGTGGCGTTGTTATGGCAATGAGAGGAGGAGGCAGCGGTCCTAGTGTCTCTGCAGTCCAGAAGCAGAGAGGTGGCTCCTGGGTGTCTGTTTAGGTGGTTATAGATCCTGCCAAGTTGACAGTACGAATCATCACAGCATCATAAAGGTCAGTCTCTTGGAGTTGGTACCCACATTTGGAGCAAAGCGTCTTAGCAAGTTAGGGGAAAATAGATGACATGAATCTAAAGCGCATAAGGAAAGACAAAATTGTAAAATGATAAGCATAAAGGGTAGAGGAGGCTGCCATTATTAGACAGTGAGGGACATTGAAAGCCTGAATAGTTCAAAAGGCACATGGAAAACAGGGTAGAACAAATATGGCAGACAGGATGCCAAAATGAAAGATGCGTTGTCAAGATGGGGGTAGCCAAGCAGACACCTCGGAAGATTACACAGAGACAGGCCTCCGACGCACCCATGATCTCCATTTAAGATCAGTATCCACTGATGCCGCCCGTCTGTGTCGTTCAGTATCCATTTTCCGCCTCTGGAAGGAAGCTAATGGGGGCTGATGGACTCCTCCCTCACTGCTCTGTCTTCAGTGCCCAGGACCGCGTCTGGCTCCTCCCTCGCTGCTCTATCTTCAGTGCCCAGGACCATGTCTGGCTCGTGGTTGTTGAGAGATATTTGATGAGTGAAACTGAGTGAAACTCAAAGTCTAAACGTTAAAACCACCTTCGAAGTACCACTACTGGTCACCGGGGCGTGGCCACATGATCTTACAGAAGGTGCTACTTTCTAAATAAGACTTTTAAAATAAGAATTTTATCAGGGTTTTTTTTTCACCTAAATTTTATCAGTTTTAATCATCGGAAAAATTATTCAAGCCCAAATCCATCATAATTAAAGAAAGAAAATAAATGACAATCTGTTTTTTTTAAAAAAAACTTATATTTTGTATAATAGAGAGAGTGCTAAAAACCTACTGTAAAAAGAGACCTTTTAGAAAAAGATAACATGAAAGAAAACTTGGCAAAGAGTGCAAAGAGAAATTCACTAAAAGTTGTTCATTCTTATTCATGATATGAAAATTGCAAATTCAAACTCCAACGAGATACCAGTGCTCATCTACTCACTTGGCAGGATCTCACGTTTCGACAGCACACGGAAGTGGTGTGAACACATGGAAACAAAACCCCCTCCCCTATAAATCACCCGGGAGTATAGCTTGGCTTTCTATGGCAGGCAGTCCAACGATGCTATCAAAATGGCAAATACGCTCTTCGACTCAGAAGCCTCACTTCTAGGGACTTACTTTACAAATGAGTTCAACTGGAATTCAAGTGGGCTGAGCCAGGCTGGACACTGCAGTACTGTTTAGTGTAGAGAGAAAGACTGGCAACATCCCTGGTGCCCCTTTGCAGAGGGAGGACCAAATGACAGTGAAGCTGAAAAACCAGGGCACACCGATAACACCATGAATTTCCATTGCCATGACCAGATGAAAAACTACAGGTACACACATACCTGTGTGCATATTCACAGACAGACAGACAGACAGACAGACAGACAGACAGACAGACACACAGAGAGAGAGAGAGAGAGAGAGAGAGAGAGAGTCATACATGTCTAGACTATCTCCAGACATGGGCACAGGGTTCTAACAGTATCAGTTTCCCTAAGGAGGAAATGTGATGAAATGAACTTTAAAAATTAGAGCTCCTCATCTTCTGGCTCACTGTCTTAGTCAATGCTCTATTGCTGTGCAAAGACACCATGACCACGGCAACTCTTATAAGGGCAAACATTTAATTGGAGCCAGCTTACAGTTTCAGAGGCTTAGTCCATTACCAGCATGACAGGAAGACTCAGCAGAAGGCTTCAGAGTGTGTGATCACCATTCAAGCAAGGGGGCAGAGCTGGAGCAGGATGCAGGAGACATCTCCTGGGCCGGGCCTGGAAGAATAGTCTCATGCTCAATGGCTTTGATCCCAATCATAGTACACAGCTGCTGCAAGGGATGCTGGGAAGTGCATTCACCATGAAAAAAGAGGGTAGATGTTGGTGTCCAGCACCAGTCTCTACTGAGCCAACCTCTGTGTTTCTGCTTTGGTTGTTGTGGTTTTGAGACTGAGTTCTCACTGTCTAGCCCATACTGACTTGGAACTTATGATCCTCTGGCCTCAGCTTCCTGGATGCCAGGATGCATTCGTGCACAATGTCACTCAGCTTCCTTCTGCACTCTTTGAACTCTGAAATACATGATTGACGTGTATAAAATAATGGGCACAAATAAAAGGTGAAGAAAAACTTGAGTTAGCTCTGTCCTGACAGCTTCCAATGAACAGTCCTCAGACCCACAGTATCTGTTGATTCTGTGAAACTGACAATTCTTGTCACCGAGAAAAATAATAGGTTTTTCTTAAAGAGACATTAGATAAAAAGAGTAACTGCTGGAGAAAGACAGAAAAGCTAAGCGCTCTATCTCACTTCGTGCATCATGAAATACTTAAGATGCAGGAAGGAATCAAATATAAGAAAAGAAACAATAAAAATCTTAGATGAAAATATAGCCTGGGAGAAAATGTCTTTTGAAGACTTGGGGTCTGTGGAAGCTAGTAAGTACGGGCCTGTGATGATGAGGAAGGATAGGGCAGTCAAAGACAACAGCCTAGAAGGAAATGTTTGCCCTGTGAAGGAAAACACAGGAAAAACATCCCACTGTTGTGAGAATTCCTCTCCTGGGACACCATAAGCAATGTCTACCCTACCCCCTCCTTATAAAATCTCAGTGACAAATCAAAGCTCACTCTGGGGTTTATCAGGCAAACATACAAAACATGGGATAGATTTGCCCACCTAGTCATCTTGTCACACACATGTGTGTGTGTGGTGTGCATGTGTATGTGTGTTTGCATGTGTGAAGATGCACGTGGGTAGGGTGTATGTGTGCATGTATGTGTGCATGTCTATGTGCATGTGTACATGTCTGTGTGCATGTGTGTGCCTGAGATTGTCACTCATGTCTGTCTTGGTCGATCCCACCTTTTATGTTGAGGCAGGGGCTCTCAAATGAATCCAGAGCTCATGGATTCAAGCTAGCCAGCTTTCCCAGAGTATCCCGTATCCACTCTCATGTGTAGAGATTTTAAGTGAGATGCTTACAAGCCCATCTGGTTTTATTCCAGTCTTTGTGACACAGTGCGAGTATGGAGATCAGGAGATAACTTTCAGGAGTCAGCCCTTTCTTTCTAACCATGTAGGTTCTAGGGGTTGAACTCTGGTCACCAGCAAGTGTCTTTACAAGCTGAGCCTTCAGGCAGACTCCACATAGGCCAAACAGCCATCTATTAGCCATGAGAGCATCTGTGCAGAATCTGCCCCATGCTGGTCACTGCACCCAGGTCGGCTGTCTTCATTATATCCCTATGTGACATCAGGAACTAGACACTATGTCCCTCATTTGCAGGTGAGAGAGGGGGTGCTATGAATGATTCAAACAGTCTCCTGGGGCAGAGAGGTGTCTCAATGGATAACATGCTGTGTCAAACCCAAGAGGGCATGAGTTCAGTCCATAAACTCATCTAGAAAGAGAAGGGGTGTCTCTCACCTGTAATTCTGGCGGTGCTGGGGAGGCCATAGGCAGCTCCCTGGACCTCAGTGGCCAGCAAGCCCAAGCCAAATCAGCCAATTCCAGTTGCTAGTGAGATACTCAGTGAGCAGTAAAGGTGCCTGATCTTCTCCCAGTACATGTGGAGAAACTGAGGCTGAAAGTAGAAGTCACTGAAACCAGGGCCAGATTTGAGAGGAGGCACACAGGCAGTCTCAGCTTCTCTCCCATAGGCTGCTAACTCCAATTCTGATGGCAATGTCTGCTCCTGCAGATGGAGTCTGAACTCTTCCACAGTGGAGGTGGGAATAGCTAGAGGATGTCACAATCTCTTCTCAGTGCTTTGCACAGCAGTGTGCTCCAGGGACTCCTGATTCAGACACCTGGGAAACAGTCACAAACACCACTGGTGTCTTCACAACAGCAAAAGGTGGCCACAATGGGGCTTGTCCTCAGTGGGGAGAGTCCTTAAGGAGTCACTTGGTCTCTCTGTCTCTCTGTCTGTCTGTCTGTCTCTGACTGTCTGACTCTATTTGTTTCTGTCTCTGTCTCTCTTTCTCTCTGTGTCTATGTCTCTGTCTATCCATTTGTCTCTGTCTCTCTCTCTGCCTCTGTCTCTCTCTGTGTGTCTGTTTCTCTGTCTCTGTCTCTCTCTCCTTGCCTTCCCTCCCTCCCCAAATTCCTCTCTCTATCTTATTTTAAATTACCTGCCTGCCCCTGGCTAAGCTGAGCATAGCAATTACTGCCCATTGATCGGATCAATCTTGAGGGCCTGGGGACTGCCTTCTGGGTTCATTAAAATGACTGTTGTTGCTCCTGACCAGAGGACTCAATAAGTCTGTGGACTAAGGCCATAGCCCAGGCTCCTTGGGTGCAGCAACTTTGCTCTCAGGAGTCATCAAACCACTGCCTAGGCATCATGCTGAGCCTACTCTGCTAGGCCCCATTGTAACCTCAGGCCATCAGTGAAAGAACCAGTCAAAAAGGAGGCCTCAGGACAGTAGAATGTCACATCACTTGGGTGGGATGGACACCAAGCAGTCCCACACTGGGCACAAGGGGCTGGAGTATGGCAAAGTACTTGGCTCTCCAGGTCAAAACTGGTTTATTGTTGTTTGGTTGGTTGGTGCGGTCTTTGAAACAGGTTCTTGCTGTTTAGCCCTGGCTGACCTGGAACTCGCTCTGTTGCCCAAGTGGCATTGAACTTACAGTGAACTCCTTGCCTCCACCTGCTGAGCACTGGAAACGTACGCCATCATGCTCAGCTACCTCTGCATTATTTTAAATCACTGAATTTGTGACTATTTTGTTATGGCAGCAATAGGAGCCCGGAATAGCTTAGCAATTGCTGTAGTTAGTGTACCACACTCCTAGAAACCACTTAGGAATACTGTAAGGTTGGTGCCATTAGAGATAGTTTGGAAGTCATTGCTCTGGGTGGATCACAGGCTGGGGGAGAAGGTTGCCTTGAGAAAGAAACAACTCGCTCCAATTTTAGACTCAGTCAGTACCAGGTCTATCCATCTGGTGAGGGCAAACCGCCTCCTGAGGAATGCTGTCTCTTCCCTTCTTTCCCACTGTGAGCCTCGAGCTCAGGGGGTACCTGGTATGTGCCAAAGCTACTTTTCTGCCGTGTGTTACATTTCTACCATGTCCCAAAGCTGTGGCATGGAAAAAAGTATGGCGAACTAATGGGATGAAGGCCTCAAACACAGCTTGGTAACAAGTCAGACCAGGGACAAGTATTAGCCTGTCCATGAATTTAAGATGTGTGCACAAGTCAAAGGCATAGGAACCAGACGGCAGAGTCCCACTGATCAGAGGCACCATGGAGGGTGATGGTGGGCAGTCAGTGAATAGAGTTCTGTGTGAGATAGAAAATTCTGAGATGGGATGGTGGCAATGGGCACAATAGTGGAAAAGTTCTTAATGCCACTGAACTACACACTTAAAATGGTTACTTCTTATGTGCATTCTGTAGCGGCATTAAATAAATAAATAAATGATCCAGAAGGCAGAAGGCCGTGATGGGTGATGCTCTGATCCTCTGAGGACAGTGGTGCCCTTTGAGAAATGCCCCAAAGCCTTTTGTGAGGAGATTTGAATGAGAACTTCCTTACAAGACCCATAGATCAGGAAATGAGTGCTATGTCACAGGCTCTGAATTTATACTGTGTGGAATTGTCACCTTCCAATGCTAAAACTGATACTGTGAGTCATTGCCTTGAATAAGGAAGGCATTCCTTGTATAAGGAATAGGGTAGAGTTGTAGGGTCCCAGGACGGATGATTTTTTCAACTGCTGTTCGCTTGTGTTTGTGTGTTTGGAGTGGAAGAAATGTGACTGGTTTACAGGTTCTGCAGCAAGCACCAGTGGAAGTGAAGCTTTAAACACAGGGCAGAGGGACTACAGGTGAACTTGACCTCAGGCCAGCAAAGCCAGGAGGTTCTTCTCACCTCACAGTGTCCAGAGTGGCATTTGTCACTAGTAGGAAGAGAGGTTTTGTGACCAAGTATTCCATATAGGGAGTAAGTCTCGACTACAGTCCACTGAGGCTGTTGCCTCTTCATCCCTGAGTGAAAACAGCTAACTTAGGAACTGGAGAAATAGCTCGGATGCTCTACCAAAGGATCCAGGCTTAGTTCCTGTTACCTACATGGTGGTTTACCATCTGTGGCTCTAGTCCCAGAAGATCTGAAACCCTTTTCTGGCCTCTGTGTGTGTGTGGTGCACAGTCACACATGCAGGCAAAACACCCATATATATCAAAAATAAATCTTTAGAAAAAATAGAAAGTTGGGTCAGTTCAAAGCCAAAAGGTGGATGGCTCACTCCAGGAGTTACGTGTGGCCGAGGGCTCAAGTCGGTACACCCTGAAGTCTGAGTGCCCCAACCGTTCCCATTCCTTCCTTTAGAAACACAACTCCAAGACTGGTACTGTACCTGGCAGAGTGCAGTGGACCCATCCTATTTTAAAGACTCTCCTACATAGACACACTGTCTCAAAACAAAACAAAACAAAACAAAACAAATATACTCTCAATGAGGAAACGCTGTCAGACAAGAATCCCCTAACCAACCAATTTGACTCCATCTGAGAGGTGAGCAGCACCCTCATGATTTGATCACAGAAAACACATCGCCCAAAACGCAGAGACAGACAGCACAGTGGACTTACATGGTGGACCACAGTTATCAGATGAATGCAGGAGGGAGAAGCCCCTCACCAACAGAGGCTGTACGCACTTTTAAATAGCTGAGAGGAGGAGCTAGGGAGATGGCTCTATTTAAAGTGCTCACCATGCAAGCATAAGGATCTGAGTTCCGGTTCTAGCACGTACACAACAAGGCCAGGTATAGTGTGCACAGTACCACTGCTGGGGAGGCAGAAAGGGTGGATCCCAGGACTTCACAGGCTGACCACTCTAGCTGAAATGGTCAGATCTAGGCTCAGTAAAAGACACTGTCTCAAAATGATAAAGATAGTGATGAAAATTATAAATAAGATGCAGGTGAATGATAAATAAGACAGAGATTAAAGAAGATGCCTAGGGGCTGGTGAGATGGCTCAGTGGGTAAGAGCACCCGACTGCTCTTCCAAAGGTCCAGAGTTCAAATTCCAGCAACCACATGGTGGCTCACAACCATCTGTAATGAGATCTGACTCCCTCTTCTGGTGTGTCTGAAGACAGCTACAGTGTACTTACATATAATAAATAAATAATTAAAAAAAAAAAAGAAGATGCCTAACATCAACATGTGGTCTCTACATGCAAATGCTCATACATGTTTGTGCACATGAAGATGTGCACAGACACAAACACACACACACACACACACACACACACACACACAGCTGAATGGCGAAATCTCATTTGATTCACAAGTTAAGCAGTGGGTGTAGACCTGAAAAATCTAAGGTACAGTATAAAGCAGAGCTTCTGCTACCTACCAAGGATACAAACTGCCGTGCTTACCAGAGTCGACTCCTCAGGGTCTCATTTAATACGTAGTGTCTGTCAGAATATGGCTTGTCAGTGTTAAGGTAATCTTTTCACGTTTGTGCGTGTGTGTAGGATGAAGACACAGGTGCCACAACCCAAGTGTGAAAGTCGGAGGACAACTTGTGGGGAAGTTGGCTCTATTCTTTCAACAAGTGGGTCTTCCTGGAAAACAAGCTCAGGCCGTCAGGCTTGGTGGCAAAGTGGTGGCAAGTGCCTTTACCCAGGAAGCCATTTCACTAGCCCCAGATCTCTGACATATTACTTGCTCATAAAAACTCACTACATTTGAGCCTCATCTTGATTGTGTTTGTTTTGTTTTAAGACAGGGTCTTATATGTAGCCCTGGCTATCCTGGACTCACTCATTAGATCAGGCTGACCTCCAACTCCCAAAGTTCTGCCTGCTTCTGCCTCCATAGAGCTGGGATTAAAGGCACACGCCACCTCCACCCAGCCCATAATCTTGATTTGGAAATCTCAAAAAAAAAAATGAAGAATACAAAGACCTTTTTTCCTAACATGGAAAAGAAGCCAACAGCCAAATTACAAGTTGTAAAACTCCATTAAAATCAGCTCCAAGAATAGTCCTACCAACTACTGCTTAATTAATGCCTACAAAGAGCCAGGTGTGGACAGGTTCTCAAGAGGTGTTGCTTCATCCCCCAGCGATGCTACTGAGCCGATGTGCTTGACAGATGAGGAAACCAAGACTTAGGAGGGCCATGCTGAGACATCCCAAATCTTTTTCATAAGACAAACCTAAGTGCAGGGCGGACCCAGTTCCTAACCAGGCTATTAATTGACTTCCTATTATGTGCCAATCAGGTAAGAAGGAGAAGGAGCCGTGAGCACAATAGGAAGGCAAGCTGGGATTCCAAACAGACCATCATCAGTACAGGGCTTTGGAAGCCAGGGAAGCTGTGACCAAGAGGTGGTTGGGAGCTTAGGAGAGTCTCTGGGTTGGGGAAGGGGTTCAGAGACTCGTTCTTTTGTTTGGGAAGGTAGGGATGAGTGAGTGAATGGAGGGATGGGCGGGTGTGCACTTGTGTGCATACACATATGAAGTCCAGAGGTGGCATTTGGGTGTTGTCCTGAAATGTTTCTCTACCCTAATTTTTGAGATGGGTCTCCCTCATTGCTTATTGTCTAGACAGACCCAAGAGATTCTCGTGTTTCCATTTCCCCAGCTTAAAAATTACAGGCACACACCACTGGGTCTGAGTTTGAACTCGGGTCCCCACGTTTCTGTGGCAAGCATCTTAGCCCAGAGTATGTTCTTGGGAACCAGAGACTGGAATATTGGGGGTAGGAAAAGGGATGGGAAGAACACTGACAGTATACTAAGTGTGTTAGGTGAGCAACCACTGTGGTGGGGAACAAGACACTCTGAGGAGCCAGAGCAAGAATAATCAACAAAAGTTGGCACAGCCAGGGAGGGCTCTGAGAACTGGCAGGACGGAAGCTCAGCCTAGAGGGGCATGCCAGCTGGGGAAGTAGAGAAACCCCAGTAGTGGAGTCTGGCATTGCAGCCACATTCTGCAGTGTTTTCAAACAGCAAAGGTGGAAGGAACGCACAGGCCATCTGTAGAGGCAGTTACCTTATGGTGCCAGCCAGCTTCGTATATGCTACTCTCTAGACGCTTGAGAAAGCGCAGCCACAAACGAAAATCCGAACTGAACCACACAAGGTGTCCCGTTGGCAAGGTCAGAATAGGTCACATGACTGTGTTTTCTCAAGGTGTCACCTAATGCATAGCATGATCGCATTCCACGATTTCTAAAATAAAAACAAAGTGTGTGTGTTCGTGTACATTATAGGAGATGGCTGGCGTGGGGGTGGAATGAACAAGGTCACTTTATTTGCTTTTACTATCTTTTTTAAAATTAGCATATGTTATACACAATAGGCTTCACGGTGACATTTTCACATGTGAGTATAATGTGTCCTGTTCACCCTCTGTTCCCTTCTTGTCCCCCTCCTCTCCCATAGCTCCCAGCTAGTCCCTTCTATAGAACTTTCATACTTGCTCATTGGTGGTGCTTTTTAGTGAGATGATTATTTCATTTTCACTTTAACTGTATGGATGCTAAACAAGCAAGAAGCCACAGGTCTGAGAAGATGCCCTATGACTGGCCTGATCCCTTCTCAAGTAACACGGTGTGTGTGTGTGTGTGTGTGTGTGTGTGTGTGTATGTGTGCATGTATGTACATGTGTGCCTGTGTGTGTGCACATGTGTGCACATGAGTGTGCATGTGTATGTGCATGTGTGTATGAGTGTGTGTGTATGTGTACATACGCATGCAATGTGCCAAGTATGTACAAGCCATGGTCATGTGTGGGGGACATAGGATAACCTGGGCTGTTAGTCCACTGTCTTCTACCTCACTTAAGAGGCTTCATGCTTACCGGCTTCACACAGCAGACTAGCTGGTGTGTGACCTTCTGGGGACTCCACTGCCTCAGACACCCATCTAGCCACAAGAGTACTGAGATGACACTCATGCTGACAAGTCTGGCTTTCTGTGAGCACTGGGATCTAGACTCAGACCTCCCCACTTCCATGGCAAAGACTTGCTCCACTGACCCATCTCCCTGGGTGGCGTCAGTCAAATGTAAGAACATAATCTCTGGCCTCACGGCTCCATGGACTTGCTTTCCCACTCTAACGTGACTTTATGGCCTGTGTTATTTTCAGCTTTGCCTGTGATCCAGGATCAACTCCATCCACCAAGTTACCCAAGTCCTTACACAGAACACTCTCCACTAAGAACCTCTGAAGCACCTGCCCCGAGCAAGGAGGCGCTGGCCAGTGCAGGGGTGGGGGCGACTCTCAATGTCCTAATGCCTCCAATGGATTAAGTGTTCACTTTTATCTGGGTTATTTTTCTCCATGAATATAAGCCATTTTGCATTTTGGAGCCCTTCTGCAAACAGAGCAGTTTGTCTTTGTGTTTTCTCATTTAAAAACAAATATTTGCCTGCCAAGCAAATACTGTCTCTTAGGATGTGCTATTAATAGGATAATTAGGCAGCCGGTAATGAAAAGGATTGCTGGTAATTATGGCAAGATTTGTTTTGGCATTTGAAGGCAGCGATAGAGGCTGGAGTGCTAAAATCTACCTTAGAGTTAATTAGCACAATTAGAACACACCTGAAAAAATAGCCCAACTAACAACACTTGCCTTGCTTTTAAAGTGACAGTGCCTGGCACTCCCTGGGCTCCCTGGGCAGTGCCCCGCCCCCAGACGTTACTAAGGTGACTGAATGGTACACAAGATAGAACCTGCTTATCTCCTCTATGGCCAAATGTTTTCTCCTCCAGGGCTGCCCATCACCCCCTCTCTGGTCTGCTCTCCTTAGGGGCTCCTAACTCTGCCAATGAGCTATGATGGCATTCTTTCTCCCATCTTTCAGATAAGGAAATTGGGGGCCAGAGATGCCTACAGCGTCCAAGGTCACAGATGAAATCAGAGGTCATATGTAGGGTAAGGGGTCACAAATAAGGTCAGCGGGTGACAACCTGAATCTAAGAAATGCCAGGGAACAAATAACTCAAAGGAAAAACAAAAAGCAATATTCTTGTTCCTGCTGGGGGTGCACATGAATGAAGTAGGGTCCTTCTAACCTGCAACCTTGGTCAGTGACACCAGTAACATGACGAGCCTGAAACATAGAAAAATCCTTTAGCTCAGGAAAAAATTTCAGCTGGGAGTGTAGCTCAGTGGAGAGTGCTTGCCTGGCGTGTACAGGCCCTGGGTTTGATTCCCAGTATCGCCAGGAGAAGGGATTCTCTCTAGTCAGTTTTTCTGTCTTCTCTTCCTCACCCCCTTTCCACCTCTGCAGCCAGGTAGACATGGGTAGACCAGGGCACACATCCAATGCGTGTGAGTTTGCATGCACATGAATTTGAATAGGTTCACGTGTGTATCCACTGTCAGGAGGAGCTTTAAGGAAAGGAGAAGTGAGCATGTTGGTACTTACTTGCAGTCCCAGCACTCTGGGAGGTTAGACTAGCTGAGGCCAGACTGGCCTGTGGATAGGAGGCTGGAGGAGGGGGAGGAGGAGAAGAAGGCTGAGATGAGGAGGAAGAGGAGAACAGCTCTCTTCATCTGAAGAGAGCTTGGCAATTTGCAGACAAGTTATTCAGTCTTTTTAAAGTCTTCATGCACTCACACCTCAAAACTTCCCTCCACCTCCACAGCTTGTCCTTGTAAGTCCACCATGAGACAGTGAGACAGTGCCCAGTCACACTCATAACTATCCCTGTGGTGGACTCTTTCCACTAACCCTTGGGCACCCAGTCAACCCTCCAGCTCTCCTTAGCCAGACCTGTGGGGTGGGAAGGAGCTCTGGAGAGCCCTGGGAGAGCACACCTCACATCCCGACTCTGAACACAAGGTCAATAAATACTGAGTCACTAAATCCTGGAAGAGACCCAGGGAGGCAGAGCAAACATGAGATTTCAAGCTCTGTCCTGCACTGTGTCTACAACAATTCTCCCCCCCCCCCAGCTGTAAACAATAAGGGGATCCATTTTTACCACACTATCACACTTTCAAACGTGATGTCTAACTCTTAGAGCAACATCATGAGGTATTTTCTCATCATCTTCCGACATCATCTGCAGACACCAGGGCTCAGAGAGGCTGGATAACATGTCCTTGGCCACACAGCCAAGATTAAATTCAACCTGACTGGATCCAAACCCAGACTCATTCGTTGATCATGAACTTAAGGATTTGGGGTCGCAACACATGAGCTTCCCAGTAATTATCAAACTTCTCTACCAACACGCCATGGCTACTGGGCATTAGAAAGGACCGGAAGAGAAACTGCATTTTGTAAACTGAACTCAAAGAAGTAAACCTCTCACATTAAAAAATGAAATCTGTGTCCCAGGCAGTAGCTGGATTTGCACTGATTAATTAGAAAATTGCATTTATATAACCCCTTAATCTGTATTTATGTGTTGCTAAGGAAGCAGCGAGCTGGGCAGGGAATTACACTCAGATTAGCCTTGATCTGTAAGCAGCCTGGATGGGAGCTGCTTTCTACCCAGAACAGAGAGAATCAAAGGATTTAGGGCAGGGATCCCTGGCGAGGACCCCTTCCTTCCTGCTGCCTTGGACCTAAGTCTCCGGGGCCTCTAAGTACCGCCCAGCAGCCTGAACACCACGGGCCCAAAGGAGAGCGGATGCTAACAGAGCTCACGGATGCTCACAGAGCTCCTTTCCAGCTGAGTGCCGCCTCTGGTTTCCTAAACAAAATTGGTTTTATTCTTCTCAACATGTGCTCGGCAAGATTAAAGTTCTATCAACAGCGAGGCTTAGCACAGGCTTTTTTTGGAAGTGGCTCATGCCCCCACAAGGGGGAGGGGAAAGCAGGAGGGGGAGCAGGGCCTGAAATCCTGCTTATTGAATCCAAAAAAAGGATCTCTTAATGGATAAAGGGTAATGAAGTGGGGTCCTTGATGCTTTCTGGGATTCCAGGGGGAGGGTTTTGGACCACAACAAATCATTGTAAGGTATTTCTGTTGTGATGGTTGTTTGTATGTGTGAGAGAGAAGGAGACAGAGACAAACACACACATGCACGTGCAGAAAGAGAGAGAGAGAGAGAGAGAGAGAGAGAGAGAGGAGAGAGAGAGAGAGAGAGAGAGAGAGAACAGCCCTAGGGAGCCTTCTGCCTCTGCCTCCCCAACACTGGGATTCCAGCTACACAACAATAGCATTTTATGTGGGTGCTAGGGATTTGAACACAGGTCCTCATTTTTGTGTTCCAAGCACTTTAACAACTGAACCGTCTACTGTCTTCTTTATTTTATTCTATTTTATTTCCTCCTCCTCCTCTTCTTCCTCAACTTGCTCTATCAGCAGATGAGAATCAGTGGAGAGAGAGGTAGCTGGGCCAGTCAGTTCCATCCTTCAGCCTGAGAGACAGTCTAACTCTATGGACTAAGGAATAACATGAGCCCTGGCTACCAAGGGGCCAGGTTGTCCAGCCTGGACTCCTAGGTGCCTCTGGGGAAGAAGAAAGTGTTAATGGAAGTTGGCTCCAGGGTAAGGAGCCTCCAAGTGGATTGTCCCTGTTGCCAGGAAATTGAATTTCAGAGCCAGGCTTGGTTTCAGGTATGTACCTTGACTGGTCTGTTACCCATCAGATGCTAACACACGTCTCTTCTGCTGAGGGAGTTGGTTGACAAGAAAGAAGGGAGTATATAGGCCTTCTTTTAAGAACATGTCTATCGACACCCTGACCAATGAAAACAGTGTTACCTGAATTCTTCATCTCCTCAGGAGAGTGTCTCACGGCTTTCCAGTGTAAGTTCGCCTGGTGGTAGAAACTCACCCTTTCTGCATTGTTCAGGAGCCCTACAGCCTCACCATGCTTCATCCCGCTTCCCCCTCTTCAGTGCAGGGATGATGATGACAGCAATGTGCATCACAGAGCCGACTTGAGAACAGAAAGGGCGAGCGTGTGCCAACGTGGTAGCAGAGCACCTGGGAGGGGTGACTCCTCCATCCCCTGAAGCCTGTGAGCTCACTCCCTGACTGCTAGCCACAAGCCACCCACCCAGTGTGACTCAGTGTGCCTACGGGTGCATACCTTCGATAGCTCCTGGCTTGCACCTCTTGCGGGTGCTTGGCTGTGTTCGTAGACCCACGCCAGGCATTCCGAAAGGAGGTGTGGGCCCATGCACCACTCCTCCCTTCCACACTGAGTTCTTCCTGCTCAGCTCTGTCTCAGCTGACTATCAGTGATGGCTGCCCCACAGCCACCATGCCCTACACACTCACATACCCGCCCCTTCTGGTGTATTTGCAGGGGAAAACCCCCAATTTTTCTCTTTTCAGGGTCCTTTGGCACCCCTCCAAATTGTAAATGTCCATAGGATATCCAAGAAGCAAAGAGAATTTCTTTGACAAGTGTGAGCAGGTTGGGTTTTTTGTTTTTGTTTTTTTTTTTTTGAGAGAGAGTCCAGGGTGCCAAGCTCCATCTGGTTCACCTGCTTTTCCCACCCCTAAAACCAGGACTTGGGGTTCAGCCATCCATTCATTTGCAGAACATTGGTCCCCAAAAGTTATTGAATGGGAGAGGTCTGGATGAAAAACATTAGGGAATACGGTTGTTGCTCCTGGATTGCTGGTGAGTGACATTCACCCGTGTGTGAAAGGTCCTGAGAAGTCCTTCAGCAACGTGATGAGGCTCACCAGGAGTTCTATTGACGTAGCCTTCTTGCCATGTGACCCTCTTTCTGGCCCCTTACCAAGCTGGAAGTGAGCCACTGATGGCCCTGTTTCCAACATAGGTCTTCTTTCCAGGCAACGCTAAGAAACACACCCAGCACCCATCCTAGCAAACAGGCTTCTAGTCTTCCTTTGTTGGCCTGAGGGAGAAAGAGCCCATGGTCCCTTGATGTGTGCAGCTGGGACAGAGGTGAGATGTGATTCTGGGGGCAGATCTGGGAAGCCCAGTATGAATCACTTGCTAAAATAAATAAATCAGAGGTGACCCTGCAAAACAGGTTCTATTGCATTATTTGCACAAGGCTGTCGGACATCTGGACCTTCTGGGGAGACCCCCATCCCCCCTGTCTCCATAATTTAAGATAATCCTGTGGGGCTGAGGATCATAAGAATAATCCTCACATCTGTGTGGGCTTTTCAGCTTTTGAAAGCTCATTCATGGAATTATCTCATTAGTCCTGCTCGATGCCTAGGGCAGGGACTCAGAGACAATCGTTGCCATTTAGTAGATAGGATGCAGAGACTCAGAGAAAGAAAGTGACTGTCTCAAGGTCACACAGATAGCCAGATAGACACAGTTCCCCCGACAGCCAGTCCAGGACTGTCCCACAGGTACAGTACCCTTAGAAGAATCCACTGAGCCTCAGAAATAGAACCCTTTGCCAACTTGCCAGAGCTCAGGGCTGTGCCCTGGCCTGAAGAAGTCATGGCCTTGTGTGAAAATAGGATACAGACAGAAAGATGTGGTGAACTATGACCTTCACAATCAGATTTCCCAACTTCAAATTCAGCTTCAGCTTCTTGATTACCAGGCGTCAGACAAAGTGATTGGTCCTCTGTTCCAGCTCCTCACCTATGAAGGGAATGATAGCCCTAATCTCCTTGGTAACGATGCTTCATCTTTTGAGAACTGTCCCTCCACCAGCTCTACCATGACTGCATGACCTAGAACAGACACGGGATGCCACCAGATCAGTCAGGGACCTTCCGTGCTACCCTGAGGCAAAAGAAGGTCTTTCCTGGTGGGAGTAAAGATGAGTAGGTGATTCTAACCTCATGAGGACAAGGTGTGAACTGAGATATGCGAGCTGATGTGCAGAAAGAAGCAGCAGGCAAGGGTTCTGGGGACCTGGTCACCCTGGGAGGGACACCCTTCCTGGGGGTAGATCACAGAGCCTTTAAATTATCTGGTGACTCCTAGAAACAAACCTTAGTGCTTAGTCTTCTTGAATGCAGAATGAATGGGAATTATCACCCCTGCGGCTCACTTTGAGTGTCCTGCAAAAACAGGTGGTGACCCAAGGGACACTCCAAAGAGCACTCAAGTAGAGAAGAAATGGTTTCATGGACTTCAAGACACTCAGGGCTCAACAAGGGAGAAAGACTAAAGTCCAGACATCCCATTTGGGCATAAGGGTGGGGTGGTTCTCTCCATGTATTTGAATTGGGAATTCTAGATGCTTGTCCCTACTTAGGAAGAGTAGGGACACAGAGCTCAGGGGCCCTGACTTCCAGGCTGATGCTTATATGGGGTGTGTGCACATGTGTGTGGGGAGGCCAGAGGAGAATGTGGGTGTCTTGTTTTGGTATTCTCCCCCTTGTTTCATTTTTTTTTAAAAAAAAAGTGTGTGTGTGTGTGGAGAGAGAGAGAGAGAGAGAGAGAGAGAGAGAGAGAGAGAGAGAGAGAGAGAGAAAGAGAGAGAGGTGTGCAGGTGCCTGAGAAAACCAGAAGAGAGCGTTGGCTCTCCTGGAGCTGCAGTTAGAGGTGGTTTTGTGAGTGCCTGTTGTGGATGTTGGGAACTAGAGTGGAGTCCTCTGACAGAGCCGTAAGCACTCTTCACTACAGAGCCATCTCTCCATCTCCACTTCCTTATTTCTTTGAGATGGAGTCTGTTACTGACCTGGGCCTAGGCAAGCCTGCTACCTCCAGGCAGCCTCTTTTCTCTGTCTTCCACTGCACTGGAGTTATAGGCAAACATGACCAGGCCTAGTTTTTGTCCTGAGTACTGGGGATGGAAACTCAGCTGCTTGTGTCTGCCAGAGTGCTTACTCACTGAGCCATCCTCTGGCCCTGGTTTTCACACTTTGAGAATAAGAGGGAAGCAGCTGAAGCTGATATTAATGGGAGCAGCTTTGTTCTGTCATCTTACAGGAAGTGGTGAAGATAAAGTGGGATGGTGTCGTATGCAGGTAAGACAGGTCCGAAGTCTCCTGTCTGAAACTAAAAGATTATTGTCACTGTGGAATAATGGGCTTGAGATGTCCTACACACAGAGAGGGAAGGGAACAGAAAGGAAGTAAAGGGGATAAGAGGGAAGGCAGGAGGAAGAAGAGGGAAGGGTAAAGAAAAAGAGGAAGAAGAAAAAGGAAACCAAGGCACTGCCATCTCCCAGTGAATGCTGTCCAGTCACAATTCAGAATCCTGTCTCTCCCCACAGGCTTCCAGCTGTCCCCACCTGAGAAATCCAGGAAGAACCAATGGCCCTTGATTGCCAGGGACATGAGCCTCCCCTGTATGTTTGCCACACTGGTTGTAATTCCTAACATAGGAGAGTAACAACTGGGGTGGGGAGCAGGATCTGGCACCAGGTTCTGGTCTTCATACATTGTTCTTCTGGGACAGTCATCCGCTCACCTTGGATAAAGGACTCCTGAGCTTACAGATACCTAGCAAGCTCCCCCAGCTTCCCCATGGGAGCCATGTTGCTTTATTCAAGAGTCTCACCTGCTCTTAGCCTCTGTTCCCGCCCTAACTAGAGGGCCTCTGCCTCTGTCCATGGTTCTGAAATGTCTTCTGCTGTTCTAGGAGATTGGCTATTTAGCTATTCATTCAATAAATATTTTAGTAGATAGGTCTAACTATACAGTGGTTTCACACTTAGTACCTTGGGTTTTATTATTCCTTATGGCTCTGTGGGATGTCCATATGATTTTCTGCATAGACATCTGTGGTCAGCTAATGCTCTGACTTGACCTGGATGGTCTAATATAGCCTCGTTCCTACGTCTGGTGATTGACAGTCCATTGTCCAGAGCAGTTTAGTAAGCCACCCTTGCAGTCCCTTCAGCCCACCAGTTTGAATCAACTGGGTACAAGACATGAGACTCTAGGCTTTTGAGATGTGGTGACCTGAATAAGATATGCCCCGTAGTCTCAGGCATTTAAACACTTGGTGCTATTCAGGAGATTTAGAGGGTGTGGCTCTATTCAAGGAAGTATGTCACTGGATGGGGTGTGCTTTGAGATTTCAAAACCTCACGCCACTCCCAACCTTATCTCTGCTTCTTGCAAGATGTGAGCACCTCAGTTTCTGCTTCAGCTGCCATGCCAGTCACTTCCCTGTCATGAGAGACTCATATCCCTTTAGAACTATAAGCCCAAATAAACCAGAAAAGCCAACGTTGACTTAATCATGGAGTTTTATCACAGCAACAGAAAATTAACTAATCCAAGAGAATATAAGCTAACAGGTTCTTTCCTTTAAAAGCAGAACTGCTGATGGTATTTTATTTACTGAGTCTGTATGTGCATGTGTGTACGGATGTGTGTGGGTGCACACGTGCATCAGCATGTTTCCCCAGTGTGTAGGGGTCAGTGCTCTCCTTCTACCAGGTGGAACTCAGGTCGTCAGGTTTGGTAGCAAGCACCTTTACACACTGAGCCATTGAGCCAGCCTTCACAGGTTCTTTTCTTAGGTCTGTAACATATTTTCTAATGTCGATGACATATTTTCAGTTCAAATGAATGAGCCTTGAGGTGCTGTGGAAGGAGCCAGCACACAGGTAGAGAGATGATTGCAGCCATCTTTTAAAAAAGAAAAGTTTTTCCCATTTATCCTGCCCCATCAATCCACCACAGGCTGCAAACGATGGGATGTCCCTCGGCTGAACCTGTAGGGAAATGGCTTCTCTCCTGAAAGTGTTTGAGCCAAGAGTCCTCTCAGCCTCAGCCAAAACCACTTTCATAATTGCATCAGGAGTGATCAAAAGTCTTCCAGCATGCAGCCCTTACTCCCAGCTCTTGCTGAATCAGAGATTTTTTTTTATACTAAATGAGCAAATCCCCCTTTGAATCACAGGGCTTCTTCTCCACAGTCATCAGCACATGTGTGTGCTAGTTGTGCATGGCTGGGCAACAGATCTCCAGTTATCTTCCTGGATGAAAACAGAAATGCTCCAGATATCACCCTCTGCCCCCCCCCAGGTCCCCTGAAGGGATAAGATCTTAAAAACTGCCTTCTGGGGGCCAGAACCCAGTAGTGAATGCCATGCCTCCCATCATGTCTTTTCTGTCTCGTGGAGAAAGAGTCTGGGATGGGGAGGATCTTGATCACATAGCAATAATTAAAACTCAGGTATTCGGGGCCGATGAGATGGCTCAGTGGGTAATGGTTCGTGCTGCCAAGCTCACAAACTGATTTCCATTCTTCAGAATTTAGATGGCAGAAGGAGAGATCTGATTACTGAAAATTGTCCTCTAACCCCACACATACACTGTGGCACATGCATACATGCATACACGCACACATACACACACACACACACACACACACACACAGAGAGAGAGAGAGAGAGAGAGAGAGAGAGAGAGAGAGAGAGATGCAAAATTTTAAATTTAGACTTTTAAGTAAAATGCAAAGTCAAGGCTCTTTCCACAAAGCCCAACACTAGGGCTGCAGAACATTTTAACCCAAGATCTTTGATTCCAGCTGGTTCTAGCTCCTGTGTGGCCTTCAGGTGCTTCTGTGGGTATGTGTACGTATATTGTGTTCATTGAGGGCTACATGTTTGTGAGGGTCCATGTGCACATGTATGAATACCCTAGACTAGATTGCAACCTTGGGCGTCATTTCTTGGTCATTGCTCAGCTTGCTCTTTTGAGATGTGCCTCTTGCCAATCTGAAACATACCAAGAGGGCTGTGCTGATTGGCCAGTGAGCCCCAGAGATCTGCTCAGCTCTGCCTCCCCGGTGCTGAGATTACAAGTGTGTGCCACTTGGGGCTGACCTCTGGCCCTTGTTCTTTCAAGGCAAACATGTTACAGACCAAGCTATCTCTCCAGCCTCTATCTGTTTATTTCGTGTAGAAGTATGTAGAGAAAATAGCTAGGTTGACAATTAACAGTCGTCACCTCTAGCAATAACAGATAAAAGATGATGCTGAGGTTTGTGGCTTGTTTTCTGTACTTGAGATGTTTGGATTTTCCATACAGAGACATACATAGAATGTGAAGAACAGAAGTCTGGTGCTTGGTGTTACTCTGAAGATTGCCCAGAGAGAGAAACTGATTTCTCATTGTCACATAGTCAACAACAGTTACATCCAGACCTCCCATTTTGGTTGTGTGGGCAAACCCTTCAGGAAGCTTATCAGCTGTGTAAGCCCGAAGACAGGCTGACAAAAGACAGGCTAGTTTTGGCTAGAGTGTGAGGACTGGCACTGTGTCCTAGCCAAGCAAAGTCCCTTGGGTCTCGCTGAGCTCTGTTTCCAGCATCCGCGTAATGGGGTGCGAGATGTCAGATCTCAGAGTTGTTGTAGGTTTCGGATGAAGCCATGAACTTGGACTCTGAACAGGTCCATGCTTCATGATTCAACTGCTGTCTCTGAAAAACAAGAACTCATAAAGTATGCTTCAGGTAGTGGCTGAGAGTTAAAGTGGCAAAAGGCACAAGTCCAACACAGTCTAGGTGATCAGCACGGATGCTCTGTAAAGATCTTCCAGGGTGGGGTGGGTGGTTCAGCTAGTAATATGCTTACAACGTGAGTGTCAGGACATGAGTTCCATTCTAGCACCAGATAGATAGATAGATAGATAGATAGATAGATAGATAGATAGATAGATAGATAGATAGATAGATAGATAGATAGGCAGGCAGGCAGGCAGGCAGATATACCAACCTGGCGACACAATTTATAATCTCAGATCTTGGGAAGTAAAGGCAGGCAGATCCCTGGGACTCACAGGCCAGGTAGCCTAGCTGAATTTCTAAGTTTCAGGCCATTGAGAGACCTGTAAGGTGGACTGTGCCTGAGGAACAACACTTGAGGTTGACGTCTGGGCTCCACACACTTGTGTATGTCCATGCTTGCACCCCTGCAGCCTATGTGTACATACACACCAAAAGAAAAACCAACCCCACAGTATTTATTACTATCCCCTAGACAAACTAAGCATCTAAGAGCCAATAACAAGAAATACAGAAGAAGAAAACCAACAACATTTGCTGGGGCTGTGCTGGCTCACTATTGTGGCAGCATGCAAAGCCTCCTAGGACATGAGCTGGCTTCATCTCCCTAAGCAGGATGAAAAGTCTTCAATGCCTTAGGTCGGTCCTTTAGTAAAGCAGGAGTGGTGGAGCATCCATACACACCCCTAGTGCTCCAGGAGCCATACCCATGAAGAATGTGGCACGCTTGAGGTCTAGAGCAAGACAAGCAACAGGTTCAAGCCCTGACCCATATCTGGATGTCTTGGGACCTTCAACTTCATTCTATAAACATCAGGGAGATTGCCTTGAACTGGATGAGGAGGCCTCACTGGGTGGATGGCCACTGTGAGCCTTCGGCAGCTAAGTAAAAGGATGCTCCAGGGGCATGGCTGTCCTGAAAATGGGCATCAAGGACATCGTGTGTGCGTGTCTGTGTATGTGTGTGTATGTATGTGTATGTAGGTATATGTGTGTGTCTATGTGGGTGTATGTGTGTGTGTATGTTTTTGTGTGTGCACGTTTATGTGTATTTGTGTGTATGGGTATGTAGGTATATGCATTTGTGTATGTGTGTATGTTTATGTATATATGTGTATATGTTTGCGTGCACATGCGTGTGTGTGTGTGTGTGTGTGTGTGTGTGTGTGTAAGTATGAGATGGTCAGAGGAAAACTTTCAGAAATTCTTTCTTTCCTCTCACCACATGAGTCCCAGTCATTGAACTCAAGATGTTAGACTTGTCACCAAGCTCCTGCTAAAGTCATCTCAGCAGCCCCATAAGGGTGATCTCTTCAAGTGAGCACACAGCAAGCAGCCTGGCACACTGATGAGCTACTGTCCACAGCAGCCTGGCACAGCGAGCTTCGCCCATGTCCAGCACTTGGATGACATTCCGTCTACCATGTCCTCGGCAGGGGATGACTTGCTCAGGAACGGCCTCAGGCTCCTCTCCTCTGTGTACCTGCTTCCCCTCCCCCCACCTACTATTAGAGCTTGTCACCTCCTGGGAAAACAAGACACACTCCCCAGCAACGCAGTGAGTCAGCAGACAGCGGGTGGCATGCCTGTGAGCATGGCAGGCGATCACACAGGAAAGCCCTGAATAGTCCAGAGGGCCAGTGCTCTCTAGGTTGTGTCTCTCAGCAAGAGCCTGCCCCAGGCTACAAACAGAGCCAGCACAATCTCTGATCAAACTCCCAAACACTGGGTCCAGGCCTTTGAACTAAAGAGATGGGGAGGGAAAGGGAGAGAGGACATCCGAAGCTTTCTAACCCCTGAGGCTGTGCCCAGGGATGTTAAAAGTTCTAAGTCCATCAACTAAACAGAAAGCAAAAGAATATTTGAGAGAAACGAATAAATCTCAAGTGTCTGGCGTTTTGTCTTGTAGGAAGCCTTTAATTTTTTTCTGTTTATTAGTGTGTGGTATGTATGTGGGTGCACACATGCACGGTGCATATGAGGTCGGAGGAGTATATGTGTATATGTGTGGGTGTTGGTTTTCTCTTTCCACCTTTGTATGGGTCCTGAGGATCAAATCCAGGCTTGGTGGCAAGTGCCCTTATCCCACTAAGCTCTCTTCCCAAGCCCAGAGCCTCTGCTTCTGACCTGGCATGGATCTTTTCATTTCATGCTGCATGCTCTCTGGAGGATTCGCTGTCCCATTCTACGGAAGCACCTGCCTGTCCCCAGGATGAGAGCACCAGCAGACTCGAGGCCCTTATTGCTGAGGCTCCCCTGGGAACTTGTTAGAAATACAGAACCCAGGACCCACCCCAGCCGTGCCAAGGGAGAATTTGCATTTAGCAAAGACCCAGGTGTTCCGGGTTCTCATGTGTTTGAAAAGCTGCATGAGCTCTGAGGAATGAGTTTCCCATGTGAGGTGCACTCATCCTGGTGGGAGGGGCTACGTACCCAGTGTGAAGAGATACCAGAGGAAATGCTTGCTAGTTAATAGCTTTTTAACTGTAACGGCTGTGAATAGCAAATAACATCATTCACAGAAACGGCTAATCAATATGGATTGCTGCTCTTAATTACTGTGTGTGTGTGTGTGTGTGTGTGTGTGTGTGTATGCGCACGTATGCATGCGCACATGTAGGTTTATCTGTGTGCGTGTATGTGTATGCAAGTGTGTGTATGGGTTTACATGTGTGTGCATATGTGTATGTGTGTGCATGTGTGTATGTAGTTTCACGTATGTGTTTGTGTAGGTTCACAGTGTGTGTGGATTCACATATGTGTGTGTATGTGTAGGTTCAAGTGGGGGTTTCACCTGTGGGGGGGGTTCACATGTGTGTGTGTGTGTAGGTCTTAGGACAACCCAGCTGTCCTCCTTTGGGAGTCACCTACCTTTTCTTTCTAGACTATGTCTCTTGTTGACCTGGAATTCAACAACAACCCCCAGGTATCCTTCCATCTCTGTTTCCCCAATGCTGGGATTACGGTCTCTACCAGTGATGCCTGGACTTTTTTATTCCTAAATTCTTAGGACTAAGTGCAGGTCTTAATGCCTGCACAGCGATCATTTATGGATTGGGCTATTACTCCAGCCAAGGTTGATGCCTTTAAATTTTTACTATTACTGTTGTTGTTGTTGTTGTTGTTGTTGTACTTGAGAGGAACATAGGGGGAATGGGCTACTGGATTCTACAGCGCCCTTGTGGAGGTTAGAGACCAGCTTCAGGAATTAGCTCTCTCCTTCCAAGATGTGGGCCCTAGGGATCAAACCGGAGTCATTTGCTTGGCAGCAGGCGCCTTTACTCACTGAGCCATCTTGCCAGCCTCCACTCTCTCGTCAGTGTTACACATAAGCTATCCCATGAACCACATGTGCTTACCGTGTTTGCCCTCCAAGACCTCCCAACCTGGCATCTTGTAAGAAGCCAGTTACCTCTGAAGTGTTGAAACCACGCTTCAAGGCCCAATTTCAACATGCTCACCTGGAGGAATCCTTTTTTGAATCATCCTTAAGCTCTATCTCAAACATCCATCTTTCTATCTTGTGATAAGGTTTAGAACAAGCCTTGGTTTCCAGGGAGGTGGGAAAGAAGGCTGTTTTGGATTGCCTAACCCAGAACCTGAAACATAAAAACTCTATTGGGATGAATGACTTCCTCTGGCCTAGGCAAGTCCTAACCCTCTGGGAGTACTAGGGTTGATGCTGGGCATACTATGTACCCTACTTACCCATCTGTAAAATGGGAATAAAACATAATATCGCCCTCATAAACAAAGCAGGAAAGGAAAATGAAGCCACACGTTACAACATGCTTGTCTACTGCCTAGTGCCAGGGATGCCCGTGGCGTATCTCAGCTCTCGTTCGTGTTCAGAACGAGAATAAGAGCATTGAATATTTGGACTGGAAGAGAGGTCCATAAGCCTAGCAAGACTGCAAGGCCTCGGAGGTACAGAGCCATCTCATCTTCTGTCGTGCTGCATTCAACGCATATCTGATGTTCCCTGCTGCCTCTGAGCCTGGCCTGCCTGGAACGCTCCCTGCCCTACCCCCTGAAGCATCAGCAGAGAACACAGACTTAAGGGGTCTTATGTGAGTTAAGAAAGAGCAATCTGGCTAGACATCTGGAGGGTGGAGCTTCCACGCCTCGGGTGGAGGGAATACTTACGACTCTACCCACCTCAGCTTTGGCCCCCAGATCCGGCTTTGCAGCTTCCCAGATGCACAAGGTCTATTGTTAAGATGGAACCTCTCTTCTCTCTCCTCTTTTTAAGGGACAGTGACTCCATATCTACACTGTCTTCAGTGTACTACCCAGTTATTTGCAGGGGAAGGTCAAAGCTGCAGGCCTTGTTGCGCTGAGTGGAAGAGACAGGTGAGCAAGGGTCCTTTTTATGGATTAACCCAGGGCCCTCACCAAGCAGGTCTGTGACTACTTCTGGACTAAACCCGCCCAAGCCAGTCCGGGACAGTGCACATATGACCCTCCCCCCTTCTGTGGGTGAGCTGGATCCTTTCCTTACGTGGGGGGTGCACAGCCAACCCACAGGTGAAGGGGATTGCCCAGGGCCACTGAGAAACCTCCTAGATGTGCCAGGCATGTGTTCTGCATGACACAAAGAGGCAGGCTATGACAACCGGAGTTGGACCAAAGGATATTTATTTGAGTTGCACCCTGAGGGAGGTCCTTGGAGTAGCCAGGGAGGCCAGGCCAGAGACAGCTAGCAAGTGCAGAGTCAGGCTTTCTTGGGACCTCACCAAAGGCAGGCGTTTCTCCCAACTACGGAGTGCTGCTCTCCCACAGGAGACTCTGTTACCTCATTCTCTTTTCACTGCCAGGGGTCAGGCCACAGACTCTAGCTCCATTTAGTGAATCACTTGGCTCCCTTGGGGAAGAACAGGCACTTGGTCTAATAAAAGAAGCCTTTTCCAAATGTTTGCTTCCATGAGGATGGAACGGGGGAGGAGGAGGGCTTCAGCCTGACTTGGTCCTCCTGGTGTTCAACTCCATGTCAGGACCCTGAGGGACTCAGAGAAAAATGAACAGGGGGTGGGCATGGAGATGAGTGGGTGCCTTTTTCTCCCATCACTGGGAAGTGAGGCCCCAATTGCCTGTCCAGGAGCAGCCAGAGCAGAATCAGGAAGCCTCCCTATGCTTCCTAGGGGAATTCCTTTTTCCCTTCCTCCTCCTCCTCCTCCTCCTTCGACAGGGTCTCTCTGTGTAGCCCTGGCTATCCTGGAACTTGATCTGTAGACCAGGCTGGCTTTGAACTCATAGAGTTCCGAATGCCTCTGCCTCCCAAGTGCTGGGATTAAAGGAGTGCCACCACACCCAGCTTCCTTTATTCTTTTATTTTCTTCCCTCTTGCTTTATTTCTTCTGTTTAATCAAGACTATTTTTTTTTCTGTAGCTAGTCTACAAGTCACAGGATCCTCCTGCATCAGCCTTCCAAGTACAGGATGGCAAGCATCCACCACCATGCTGAGCCTGGGGACATTTTCTTCTACACCTGTTAACACTTTGGACTGTCTCAGATCCCAAGGCTTCTTGTCCTCTGGAGTCCAGGCAGGATGGAAGGCAGAACAGTCAGACTGCCATCTCAGCAGGCTCAGGCCATGAACTGCACTGTTTCTGTAGAGCTATGGGTCCAAGCCAAGTGGAGACAAAAAAGATGTCAAGGGCAAACTCCCCTGTGCCCTCCTTCACTGACATCATGTGTTGACATGAATCAACACATACAAGTTCAGTGACTGTGGGGAGTTGGGATATTGCAGGTCATGTACCTGGCTATCTTAAATTATCTTAACCTCCTAGCTAGCTATTTATTTCGCCCCTCTGTTTGATCTAATATCCTTGTGACTATTCATTTTCTTTCTACCTGCTTCAAAGCTAAAAATGTCATCACACAGCATCTGAGGTCCCACCTTCCTGTAAACCACCCCCCTCCGCCCCCAGTTGATGTGCCCACCTATGCATTTGAAAATATCTTGGTTTATGGCTTTCTTTGTTCTTTTACAACTAAGAACTTCAAAAAATTTACCACATTACAGTATTGTATTTGAGGTAACCAAAATCTGTGTTCCCAGACTGTGGCCACTCATAGTTGGCCCCCAAATAAACTTTCTCTTGTTCTGAGGTGAGAGCTGTGGTGTGGTGTGGTGTGTGTGTGTGTGTGTGTGTGTGTGTGTGTGTGTTGACAACAGACTATTTGGTTTTAGTGTAAGAGACTGGCCACATCAATGGCCCTGACAGACAGACTGACGGAGGGATGGACAGACAGATGGACGGACAGACAAACAGACAGACAGGAAGGCAAGCAGGCAGGCAAGCAGGTAGGCAGGCAGGCAGACAAGTGCAGGCACACCATACCTCCTCCCCCACCAATGATATCCAGCCATTACCACTTGACCTTGAAGCTACTGCCACAAAAGTACTGGAGAATATTTCCCCACCCTAAGCTAGGCTGGGGTGACTCTGGCTTTGGCCTACAACATGTGGCAGAAGTGGCATCACTGTGTGTCATTTTCCAGCCTTGGGCCACTGTTCCTCCCATGAGTATCTGATAATAGTGACCAACATACTGGGGTGTACTTGGGGAGTCAGAAACTAATGGCCTTCAGTACCCACATGAGGAGGTTGTCCCAATCCAGCCAGCGACAGACACCTGGGAGAATCTGCAGGGCCTTCTAGGCTGAACATCAAAGGTCAGTGGGTCACTCCCAGGATGCCTGGGAAGGTGGAGGGGGTGTGGGCATTACCTGGCTGAGGAGTATAGAACTGAACTGCAGGGACAACACTCAGCCTGCTCAGCCTAGGAAGCAGCCTGCAGCTCTGCTGTGCTGACAGCTCTAGCAGGATCACAGGGTGAGGTGGCAGCTCTGGGTGTCATTGATGACCCGGAACCATAGTGGATCCGGTTCAGCTTCACAGGGCAGCCCCCAGTGTATCCTCCCATGGATCCCTTCTGGGGAGCTGCCCAGCACAGCTTCCTGTGTCAGTCAAGCAGAGGCAAGCAATTCATTTGCTGGGTCTGACTATGGCTAAATACAAGACAGTGAGTTCTTCTGCTGGGGACAGAAAGTGCACCCGGGTCAGGCACAGAGAAGCAGAGACAGACCAGAGGGAGTGGGGAAGGCAGGCAGTCACTGAAACCCTCGAGGCTCACCTTCTTCTCTTTACAGGTGGCAAAACCAAGGCATGGAGAGGGGCAGCCATAGGCCCAGAGTAAGGCACTGAAGCAGAATGAGGAGACCCAGCCTCACTGGAGTGCCTCTTTTGTTCTAAGCAGTTAATAGACACTATGGAATCTAGCCCTCCCTAAACCTAGAAGGTGCAAATCCTGAATCTCGTAAGATGCCCATGTGGAGGAGAAGTAAACTGGGGCTCGGAGCTCTCATTAGGCAGAACAACAGTACCAGCCCCAAGTTCAGCGGCTCTCAACCTGTGGGTCGCGACCATCAGGAAACACGTATTTCCAATGGTATTAAGAAAATTACCATTATGAAGTAGCAATGAAAATTATTTTATGGTTGGGGGGTTACCACACCATGAAGATCTGTACGAAGGGTTACAGCGTTAGGAAAAAGGAAGGTTGAGAACTGCTGCTCTATCTAGTGTGAAGCAGAGACTTGAACGTCACCTTATTCTTTTTTTGTTGTTGTTTTGTTTTTTGTTTTTTGTTTTTGTTTTTGTTTTTTGAGACAGGGTTTCTCTGTGCAGCCCTGGCTGTCCTGGAACTCACTCTGTAGACCAAGCTGGCCTTGAGCTCAGAAACCCACCTGCTTTTGCCTCCCAAGTGCTGGGATTAAAGGTGTGTGCCACCACTGCCTGGCCTGTCACTTCATTCTTTTTTTTTAATAAAAAATTGTATTTACTTAGAAGCATTCAGAATGTCAACAAAACAGCCGCATTTTTTTTTCAATTACAGAGTGGTATTCAGTTAACAGAACAACAATTATCTTCATATAAGCTACATCAGAGACAACTAAAGATGAAAAAAATAAAACCCAAAAATAAAACAAAAAAAATCAAACTACTGTCCCCATATATAACTAATTTGTGCTGTGCACCAACAAGAACCTGCTTTAAATTTCCATGCCAATTTACAACCCCCAGACTGTACCAGGCAAGGTTAGTGGCTATTGAAAATACCACCAGGACAGGGCTATCTAAAGACACATTCGGTAGTGTGTTAACTATACAAAAAAAGACACTGTACAGTTTAAAAAAAAACTTACACAGCCTTACATTTCAATTTTTTTTCTTTAAAAGGAGTGAATTGTCCCAAAGGGGAGACCAAAAAGAAGTTCAAGAACCCCAAGGCACCTAAGAGGCCTCCTTCAGCCTTCTTGTTCTGTTCTGAGTACCGCCCCAAAATCAAAGGTGAGCATCCTGGCTTATCCATTGGTGATGTTGCAAAGAAACTAGGAGAGATGTGGAACAACACTGCAGCAGATGACAAGCAACCCTATGAGAAGAAGGCTGCCAAGCTGAAGGAGAAGTACGAGAAGGATATTGCTGCCTACAGAGCTAAAGGAAAACCTGATGCAGCGAAAAAGGGGGTGGTCAAGGCTGAAAAGAGCAAGAAAAAGAAGGAAGAGGAAGATGATGAGGAGGATGAAGAGGATGAGGAAGAGGAGGAAGAAGAAGACGAAGATGAAGAAGAAGATGACGACGATGATGAATAAGTTGTCACCTCATTCTTAAGCAATGGGTCTTAACTACAGCTCAGCAGCACACACCAGGAGACTGAACCCAAACTGCTTGCTTCAGACCACAGCCAAGCCCCCCACCGTACCACCACGGAGCACAGGTTTGTCTCCCCTTCCCCTCAACTTCATTTCTGTCTCCCCATGTCTCTTTACCACCATTCCTCTGCAGGCAGGAGTGTCTTTCAGCCCTGTATGTGAATACGTATCTGTGTCTGCAGCTCTCTGAACAACAGAGGGTCAGAGTTCTGCCCTGAGCTGGTAGATGGACGAATGGAAGGATGGATGGATGGATGGGTGGATGAATGGATGGATGGATGAATGGATGGATGGATGGACGGATGGATAGGAGACTGCCTCTATCCACAAACAGCAGACTTGATAATGAGCAAGCACACCCCAGCTAATGCTGTATGGCAGGCAAGTCTCACAGTCATTGATCCACAGCCCACCCGACACTCCCTCCCCACAGCCTGTGCATTCCATTTCTGTCTTAACGCAAAGCTCCTTCCCCAGGGCTTGATGGCTTGCATCCAGCTTTATTGTTGATACAGATCTTTATCTACCCCAGGCTTATAACTGACATTTAAATTACTCTGCAAACAACCAATCAATATTTATGGATTCCTGGACCCATGCATTTGCCAGGCCCAGTGTCCTGAGTTTCTCCCTGGCCAAAGAGGCAGAGGACTCAAGGTCAGGGCTCTGTCTAATTAGAAACAAGGATGCTGGGTAGGCCTCGAGGCAAAGGTCTGGAGTTCGAATAGAGCTGCAGGTCCCCGGACTGTCTAAGCAGAGCAAGGTGGTTTCCCACTGGAGAGCCAGTCCACCTCACATCATTTGGTGGGCATCACCTGCATGTGCAAAATAACATAACAAACCTGAGAGAGCAACATGGAGAACAAGATTAAAGACCTCATCCTGCAGGGATTCTCCCTCTAGGAGCAGAAGAGACATACATAGGTGACAGAAGGCAGGCAGGCTGCATGGTCCATGGGAGACAGTGAAGAGAAGAGATAGCCCTATGACAACTTCCTGGAGGGCTTCCTGGAGGAGGAAGGGCATAGTAGGAGAGAGAGAGGAAATATGCAGGGCCAAATGAGATGGGGACACAGGACAGGCTTTAAGGATGACAGAAAAGACAAATACAAACCATTAAATCAAAGTCTGATCCTGGGTGGCCCTGGATACAACTGGCAGCTTGTGGCTTTCCCTCTCTAGACAAAGGGAAGGGCTTTGTAATGCAGAGCTGCCTTCTTGAAGCCATATGGACTTGAGGCAAGAGAGTTCTTCTAACAGTTGGCCTCACTCCCCAGGCACAGCCAGGCCATTTTTTACCCTCCATTTTAAAAAGTGTAGCCCTCACCTGCCTTGAGAAAAACAAAGAATGCCCAATGAATGCTTCCAGGGCCTCTTGGAGCTGTGAGTTATGGTGGTAGCCTTCATCTTGGAGGCCAAACCGTTTATCACTCGAGTGAATTTAAGCTCTGCTTCCAGGAAAAACAATCTCTTGTCCTGGTGTCAGCAGCATGGAGGACATCACCCAGCTGACCTCCCCAGCTCAACCACACAGTGGGGACCTTGGCTCCCCAGGGGCATCGGTCCCCAAAAGGAGACTAGTCTGCGGAAGCTGAGTTCCACGAATTCACCCCACACCCCTACCCTGCACAGAGAAAGTTTGGTGCAAGGCCTAAGCCGCTTGCTTGCAGGCCCCCCTGGGTGGTCAGCTAGGATGGGGGATGGGCTCTTCTCAGCAATGCTGATTATCCAATAGGCTGGGTTAGTTAGGCCCAAGGTTCAGCAAGTATTTTAATTCCTTTTAAAATCAAGAGGGGAAAAATAAATATGATCCACCTTGATGTCTACGCATCAACATGCCAAGGCAGCTCTAAATCAAAGTGATGAAACCTGAAAGCTGGGCATGGTTCATTCTGAGGCCCGCACAGCAGGCATGAAGACCTGAGTTCAGACCCCAGCACCTGTGTAAAAGCCAGGCGTCGGGGTTCCCAATCCCAGGGTTTGAGAGGCCAAGACAGGAAGAACCGTGAAGCTCAGTGGTCAGCCAGCTCAGCTGAGTCAGTGGGCTATAGGTTCAGCAAGAAACCCTGCATTAAAAAGCAAGGGGACCGTCCATAAAGAAAAATCCCCTAAGCCTGCCTGGAACTCCTCTGACAGAAGAAACTTGGACAAGTCAAATCATTGCTGTGTCATGTGACACAAAAAAAACAAGCCCAAACCTCAAAACCATATTTCGAGCACATGATATACTTAGCAATCTTGGACTCAAGTAACCCTGTATGAAATAAAAAAAGAAATTAAAAAAACTGAAAAAAAATTAAACATCTACCAAGGTAAAAACAAAATACTTTTATGAGTGAATGAGTGGATGTGTAAATTAAAATCTATGAATAATGTCATGTGTTAGAACTGGGCAGGCATAGATTGAGTCACAACTACTCTGGGCATTGGTGAGGTACCTTTGGCCTGTGCATTGTAGGTAATTAGAATGGTCAGGTGTGGGGCCAGAGCACAGTTCCCTTGTGAAACATTCGAGATACCCAGCAGAGGACCTCTTGCTCAAAGGTGGCATTAGAAGGGTCGCTCTGTGCATAAATGGTAGCCTGGGGATGGGTCATAAAACTTTGAAACTTCAGTAGACCCCATATCCTAGTCTGTAATTAGGCTCAGTGGAAATAATGTGGATTTATTCACTCAACAAAGATTGGCTAAGCTTTGACAATGTGCCAGACACTGTGCTTGGACCAAATATGCTGAACAGGACACAGGCACATTTGAAAGGAAGGAAGGAAGGAAGGAAGGAAGGAAGGAAGGAAGGAAGGAAGGAAGGAAGGAAGACAGAGACAGAGAAAGAAGAAAGAAGAAAGAAATGAGAAAGAAAGAAAGAGAGAGAGAGAGAGAGAAAGGAGAAAGGGGGAGACAGACAGAGGCAGAGACAGAGAGAAAAGAGGAGCCTACTGTCTAGAACTTTCCATCCTGGAAAGAAACCTATTCATCATACATCATGGGTAGCTAGGGGCCTTGTGGCCCTTCTGGTCACTGCTGCACACTCAGGTTGTGCCCTGGTCAGGCCAAGAGCTCTCTAGGAAGGACAGGGTCAGGGCAGTGTGGTGCCCCCCTCACCAAGAACAGAGGCTGCTGTCTGGGAGGAGCCACTGAGTATTCCTCCCACCCAGTGCCCTGCTCTCTCTGTAGGGACCCCCTCTGCTGCATCTGTTGGAGGGACCTGACTTTGCATTCCAACCTCTTAGAGATAAACATAAACCTAGACTACCAACCTGGCTGTTGGCAGTGTGGCACATGTGTGTATGTGAGCATGCAGGAACAATGTGTGAGCTTGAATGCATTTCTGTGTCTATGAACATGAGTGAACATGTGTGAATAGATGTCTGTGACAGCATGTAAATGTATGTTAATGAATTCGAGCATCGACTGAGTGGAATACACGGGATGGGTAGGACATGTGTGACTCAGAGTGAATGTGTGTGTGTGTGTGTGTGTGTGTGTGTGTGAGAGAGAGAGAGAGAGAGAGAGAGAGAGAGAGAGAGAGAGAGAGAGAGAGAGAGAAGTCCTGTCTCAGTGCTAGCTTCTGCCCTAGCCAGGCTGCTTTTGGCTCCTCCTCCCTCCGCTGCTGCCCCTCCCTCTTCTCTGGATGGAAGCTACAGGAAGGGGCCAGATGGTCTCCCCTGACCTGCTATTTATCATCAGGCAAAAGCTTATTCAGTTTAATGCTCGTCGGCAATTCATTTAAAGGCTCTGTTTGTTTCTGCTGATGAGGGCTGTTAATTTGCACAGCGGTCTCATTAGGCCTAAACCACCAATTAATTCCTTTTGTTCTCATTAAATGGCTGATTCCTAAACATTCTGAGGACAACAATGGGCCGCCCAAGCCTAGCCTGGCGATGTGGGAGGGGACAGGGACAGAGTGGCATGAGAAGGGGGCTGGGATAAAGCCCTAAGTCCCTGGCACAGCCATCCTGCCAACAGAGATCTATAAGCCCTTGGGTCTTAGCTGCCACGGCTAGGCCAAAGTCCAGGCCCTGAGGACCATCGCTTGGAAGGGTCAGGGCAGCACAAGAGAGCAATGGGTGGTACCCAAGTAGAATGTGCCCAGACAGAAGAGCTATGCTCAGAACAGGGTTGCTGTGTCCAAGGGGTTACAATCTATCAAAGGCCAGCTCTCTGCCTGGTGGGCATTGGCAGGCCTTCTGAGGGGTCCTTGCCTCACAACATCTTTGAGCTGTCTGCCTTTGCTCCATGGAGATGCCAGACTATAGAAGCAGTCATCTGCAGGATGCACAAGATGGGTACCCAGAAGCAGAGGTTGTGAGAGTGGGAGGGGTGGTCCTTATGGTGCCCAGATGAGTTGATGCAGTGGGATTAGTTTAGGATGGTGGCATGTCTCTATTGTCCTTGCTCCAAAGCTGTAGAACTCACTGCCTACAGCTCAGGAAGGAGCTCTAGGGAGAGATCTGCATGGGTTTCTATCTCTATCTTAACAGACTGTCCCAAAAATCTATACCTTCCTTCCCTGAGGGCACCAAGGAAAACTCCAGAAGTTGGATCCTGAGCCTGCTTCCATGGACCTCAAGCACCCGGCCCCACCCACTTTGTCCCCTGTTAGGGCAATTATGCAGTTGTCAACCCTGCCCCACCTTATGGGGTATCAGGAAGATGGAGTGAGGGAGATGCCACACTGCAAATGCCACGGAAATTTCCAGTTAGGTACAGCTGCACCCATGCCAAGACTATTGCTTAATTTCATCTGTAAAATGGGAACAGTACAGAACCTCCCTCCCAAGGACCGGGTCAAGTGGAATGAGTCAAGGCTGAAGTGATGGACAGCTCTAGGCACTTGACAATGCCATTAGCATTGAGTAATGGTAGGCAGGTCTTACTGGTGTTGACTGCCTCCATTCCTGGCCTCCCTCTCACACATGTGGTCTCCTTATCACGCCTTTCTCTCAGTCAGCTCCTTCACACCCACAGTGACACCAAAGTTAGTAAAAGTGCTTCTCAATATTGTGAAAATCGTATGTGTACTAAAGTACTAATACTTAAAATAGACATGGTAAAGTACTAATACTTAAAATAGACATGGTGGCTCATGCTTGTAATCCCAGAATTTAGAAGGCAGAAGCAGGAAGATCACCCAGGAGTGCAAGTCCAGCCTGGTCTACACAAGTAAGTTCCAGGCCAGCCAGGGCTACATAGTAGGACTCTATCTCACAAAAACTAGTAAATAAATAAATTTGACATTTAACCAAGCCACGTCACATGTGATCAGGTAGTTGTCTGCTCAGAACACAGCTCTTCCTCCAGAGAGAACTGGTTGTTTATTCTGAGTTGACTGGCTTGGGAACATGGAGCCAGGATATTCACAATGACATGCTCCACCGTAGAAGATATTGTGTGAGCTTTTCTAGTCACAGGACAGAATAAACTGACAAATCAATACACTTACCATCAAGGTAGAGACACCAAGTTATAACAAACCTGGAGGAAAACTTTGCTACAGATTTCAAACGTTATCTGAAAGGATTCTTAGCTGTTAGATTGGTGGAAGATTGTGGTGTGCTTGGTTAATACATCCCAGAAGGTTTACCCAGTGGTCGCCAAAAAAGCTAGGTCAGATCAGGAGGCTGGTGGTAACAAATGACTACTAACATAGCCCGAGATAATTTGGGATTTGATCTGCAACATTCCAACCCTTTATACTGACAGAAGTTCTGTTCATTGAATGCACAATCTTCAACATAGGCAGGGCTGTTTTAAGAAAAGTCAGTCTTCCAGCTTTAGCCCCAGCCCGTGAGCTTGGCAGGCTTCTACTCACCCTTCTAGGCTCAGGTGAAGTATAACCATCCCCCAAAAAGCTGTCTCTGATCTTCGGTTGATGTAGCTTTCTTGCTGGTGCTTCCATCATGACTTTCAGGGTCTACAGCCCCTGCTTACTGTTCCACCATGTGTGGCCTGCATGTCCACTCTTCTCTCTGGTTTCTGAGACCCTGAGATGGTTGATAGGGAACTGGGGTTAGGTAAAACATAGAATATTTCCTTCCCCAAACCTGCTCTCATGAGCCTTCCTCTCTCTTCTTTTTCACTTTCAGGAATTCTGTACTCTGTGGAGCACATCTTCAGTCTCAGGAACTCTTTTCTGCCCTTAATCCAAGATGAGGGTGGTAGATGGCAGACCAGAACTTAAACAGTGCCTGGGAACTGCCACCCAACATCTTTATGATCCCTTCTTTGTGGCTGACAGAGTCCTGCCTGGGGCAGCTTTGTGTGCAGCTTAGAGATCACATTTTCCATCATCATAGTCACTATTCTAACGCTGTGATGAGACACCATGACCATGACAACTCATAAAGAAAACTATGTAATTTAGAGCTATGTGTCTGCATGAATTCATACCCCATTCCTGGTACCAACCTCTGTCTTAGTTTGAGTTACTATTGCTATGTTAAAACACCATGACCAAAAGCATGTTAAGGAGGAGAGGGTTTATTTGGCTAACAGTTCCACATCCATAGTTCAAAACTGAAGGAAGTCAGCACAGGGACTCAAACAGGGTAAGAACCTAGAGATAGGACATGATGCAGGGGCTGTGGAGGAGTGTTGTTTAGTGGCTTGCTTATTTTCATTATAGATCTGCATAAGAGTAATAAGGGCATGACACAGTCAGTACAAGGCTATCTTGAAATCTCCTCTACCAATGTCATTGATCCAAAACTCTTCAATTTAACCTAAGGTAGATTTTTAGCACAAGGGCAAAAATCAGCCACACTCTTTGCCAAAGTAACACAAAAATGGTTTCTAGGTCACTTATTAATATTTTTCTCTCTGAAAATTCTTGAAATTGCACCCCTCCCCCCAGAGTTCTAATCACCCTCAGTACTGTCTTCTATGCTCCTTGCATGATCCATTAACCCCTGCTTAAAGCATCCAACCACGTTTCTAGTCCAAAGTCCCAAAATCTTCCATATTCCTCCAACAAATTGCATGGTCAGCCCAGTCATAGCAATACCCCACTCCTGATACCAACTTCTGTCATAGTCACTGTTTTATTGCTTTGAAGAGACACCATGGCCAAGGCAACTCTTACAAAGGAAAGCATGTAATTAGGGGTTTGCTTATAGTTACAGAGATTTAATCCATTATAATTACAGCAGGGTCATGGTGACAAACCATGGTACTGGAGCAATAGCTAAGAGCTACATCCAATACAAAGGCAGAAAGAGAGAGACATCAGACTTCATGGGCTTTTGAAATCTCAAATCCCATCCCCAATGACACACCTCCTCCAACAAAGACGCACCTCCTAATGCTTTCAAATAGTGCTACTCCCTGATGACTTAAGTATTTCAATATATGAACCTATGGGAAGCATTCATATTTAAACCAACACACCCAGCCTCCCTTGCAGCTAGTAAGACAAAGTAACTAAGTGTGTGTGTGTGTGTGTGTGTGTGTGTGTGTGTGTGTAAAAGAGTGTTTTGTGGAATGTCAAGAAGGTTGAAAGGCAGTGACTTTGGCTTTCTCTTGTTCCTCATTTCTGCAGTCTGGAATGCAATGCAGATGTGCTGACTGGTCCTTCAGCAGCCATATTTAGCTATAAGATTAGCCTGAGGTTACTAACTTACTTTTAGAAGTCACCCTTTATACCATAAAGAGGTATGAAAAGAAAATCAGGAATTTGACTTGAGTTAGCCTGACACAGATTCATGATGTCAGCAGAAGATAGGAGACTCCTGTGTCAGAAGCACAGACCTTCCCACTCTTGGTACACAGGCAGCATGAAGTTCAAGGCCATGCCAGTTTGCAGTAGTTTTTCTTGCCCTCTCATCCCATGGGACCAGGAGCAATCAAGTAGATCCTGTTATACCAAGGAGGTTGGGTTCCAGGGTTAGGACCCAGAGCTTGGAAACTCCTGAGCCTTTATAATGGAAGGTTCTGCAAATGTGACCCTCCCACCATTGCCCTAGCAAAGGGTTATCATTGCATAAACACATCATTCATATTCATATATGAGAGAGAGAGAGAGAGAGAGAGAGAGAGAGAGAGAGAGAGAGAGAGAGAGAGAGAGTCCATAGGCACTGTTCTCTCAGTGGTTCCTCCTAATTTCTGAGTCATGGTGATTCCTGTGTATACAAGTTACCAGTATTCAATGTCCCAAGAAGCTTTATCCCCAATGAGTCCAAAATAAACACCCACTGAATTCAAATGTAGAAAATATCATTTTTTCCCATCAATGTAATCAAATGGACTTTAGAGGACCTGCGTACAGGACTGAGGCTTACTGCATGTCTGTTGCTGTGAATGGCCTGCGTATAAAAGTATTCCATCAACCAGGAGTGATAGTGCCTACCTTTAATTCCAGCACTCCAGGTAGATAGATCTCTGTGAGTTCAAGACCAGCCTGATCTATATAGCAAGCTATGACCTTGTCTCAAAAAAAAAAAAAAAGTCAAAAGTGTTCCATTTTAGGAAACAAGTAGAAATAATTCAAGAAACTGTACTTTGGAGCTAGAGAGATTGATCAAAGGTTATGAGTGCTTGTGCTTCCTGTTCTTCTACAGGAACCAAGTTTAGTTCCCAGCAGCCATGTAGGGCAGCTCACAACCATCTGCAACTCCAGCTCCAGAGGAACTGAGCCTCTAGTCTGCACCTACATGGCATATGCTAACAAACACACAATAATTAATAATTGAAGCCCTGCTTCTACTCCCTAGGCCTCTGAGGACTGTTGTAATATTGACTCAATGTGCCCTATATTTACACACTCACTTTGAGGAGCTGTCCTCCACTGTGTAACTATCTTGGAGGCTATAAAGATACTCCTCACTTGGCCATGGCTGTGTGACTCAGACCCCTTTCCTGGGACTCTCTATCCAGATGAGGAAGGAGGAGGTCTTTCCACATCTGACAGCAAGGCTGGAAGCCATGGATGGGAGCTGTAAACGGTCACCAGGCTCAACCTCTTGACGAAGAGGTTAGCGGGACATGATACAGAAGACACTGAGCATCTGGTAGCAGGGCTTATCCAAGTCCACAGCCTCTTTCTCTCCTGTAACTCAGCCCTGCAGGTGGCTGAATTCCTCTCTTGACTGGCTTGAAATGGAGAGCCATAAGCCACACCTCACAATCTAGACCCACTGTCATCCCCCCTCCCCTCCCCTCCCCCCCCCCCCGAGTCTGGGAATCTTGACAGAAGCCACATGCTCACTCTGTATCAGTCCTTGGGAGGACTGCAAAGAAATAAGCAAAGAGGGGCTGGAGAGAGGACTCTGAGGCTATACTGCCTGCCCTGCAAGTGTAAAGACCTAACTTTGATACTCAGAGCTCATGTACAGAAAACAATCTGGACATGGAGGCATTGAGGAGATTGAGGCAAGCAGGATCCTTGGGTCTGCTGACCAGACAGCCTAGCTGACTCTAGGCCAGCGAGAGACCCTGATTCAAGCACCGAGGTAGGAGCTGATGAGATGGCTCCGTGGGCAAAGGCACTTGCTGCCATGCCTGACTGTTTAAATTCAATCCCTGGGACCCACACAGTAGGAGAAAATGAATTCCTGCAAGCTGTCCTCTGGCCTTTACACATGTGCTGAGGCATGTTCATGTGCACTTGCAAAAACAAACACACACGCACGCGCGCGCGCACGCGTGTGCACACACACACACACACACACACACCAGTGGAGCCTTAGGACTAATGGTTAGTAAAGGGTTAAAATATTCTCAACTCCCATCTCCACCACTGGTATGGAGGAGCCCATTGCAGAGGTTCAGCCAACCTTTGTGACCTGCTGAGATGTCCAAGGTCTCAGTCTGAGCCTGAAGCTCATCCCAAGAAAGCAGGTGCCACCGGCTCACTCCATGTTCTAGGGTTATGGGTTCACGACTGTATGGTCCGTTCTTCTTCTCACCAGAATCATTGCTCTTTGGGGGCTTGGGGTGTGAGAGAGCAGGAGGGGCATGCTTCTGCTTATCAGCCCACTAAATGCTTGCTTTAGATTAAATGCTGCACTGCATGGCAGCTCACCCAGAAATACTATGAGAGCCAACGGTTAGCTGGCCTGCCTCCTGTCATCAGTGCCAGGCTCATTTCAACCTGTGTTTCCTTCCCATCTAGGGACAGCAGTAATGGAAGTTCCTAGCAATAAAGCAATAATCTAGTGCCCACAGCTCCCAAAAAGCTCCATTGCTTTTGTTTCTTCCTTCTGGTGCGCTCTCTCTCTCTCTCTCTCTCTCTCTCTCTCTCTCTCTCTCTCTCTCTCTCTCTCTCTCTCTCTCCCTCCCTCCCTCCCTCCTTCCCTCCCTCCCCCTCTCTCTCTCCCTCTCCCTCTCTCTCCCCATCCCCCTCTCCCTCTCTCCCCCTCCCTCTCCCCATCCCCTCCCTCTCCCCTCCCCCTCCCTCTTTCTCCCTCTCTCTCTCCCTCTCTTCCTCTCCCCCTCTCTCCCTCTCCCCTCCCCTCCCCTCCCCTCCCCTCCCTTCCCCTTCCCCCAACCCCTCTCCCTCTGTCTGCCCCCTCCCTTTCTGCTCTCTCTATCCCCTTCTCCTCCACTCTCTCCCCTCTCTCTGCCCCATCTCTCCTCTCTCTCCCCTCTCTCTCCCTTTCTCTGCCACCTCTCTTCTTCCCCCACTTCTTCTCATCCTCTTTCTTCTTCTTCTTCTTCTTCTTCTTTTTCTTCTTCTTCTTCTTCTTCTTCTTCTTCTTCTTCTTCTTCTTCTTCTTCTTCTTCTTCTTCTTCTTCTTCTTCTTCTTCCTCCCTCCCTCCCTCCCTCCCTCTCCCTCTTCCCTCTCTCCCTCTCTCCCTCCTTCCTCTCCCTCTTCCCTCTCCCCTCTCTCCCTCTCTCCCTCCTTCCTCTCCCTCTCCCTCTCTCCCTCGCCCTTTCCCTCTCCTCTTCCTCTCTCTCCCCCTCCCTCCCCTCTTCCTCTCCTCTCTCTCTCTCTCTCTCTCTCTCTCTCTCAGTTTTGGAGACCTCCCTAACTTTAAGAGGACACACAGCATGAAAGGTTTCTTTGTCTCCTGTACTGTCAGACACCTCTCCTCCTAACAGTGTGTCTGTTTGCTCAGTCAACAAGCCGCTACTGTGCCTGCTGAGGGTCAAGCCTAGTGTTAAGTCCTTCATGGATGTTGTTGCATATAATCTGATCTAATCCTCAGATGAAAGAGGTTTTATTATCACTCTGTTGCAGATGAGAGAAGCAGAGGTCTGCAGAGAGAGGTTGTGAGGACTGCTCAAGGTGAGGCAGCTCATAACAACAGAGACGCCAAGGTCACCATGTAGTGTCATACCAAAGCCACCCGCTGTGCCCAGCAACCCACAGCGGGTCTGCTCACCTCTGTCTCAAATACTCTGACACGCTACCTGTGGTCATAGGACAGAATTATAGCTATCCTGAAGCTATCCTGTAGCCTCCAGCATGGTCCACACTCATGGCCATGGCCTCAAGTGATGGATAAACACAAGTACAGCTCTCCTTGCTGCCTCCCAGATCTCCACCCTATTGGCCTTCTGTTCTTTGAGATGCACCAGTCAGGGCACATGCCTCCTTTCAAATACATCCATTCTCCAGGCATCAGCTTGCCATGACTTCAAGATGAACGATAGCTATGTCCGTGGGTGGGTTTAACCAGCCACCACTGTGGACCTTGTTGTTAGCCATTTGGCCTTAGCCTCCTGCCTGAGACTCCGTGAGCCCAGATAAACAAGGCAGCTACTTTATGGATCTGGCCCCTAGTGCTGCTCTACCACACCCCCCAGCTGCTCCCCTCCTCAGACTTCCAGTCACACTGCTCCCAGACATTCCAGGCAAACCCCTGCCCCATGGTCTTTGCACTGGTGCTTGTCTGGAGTGCTTCTCCTCTGTGTCTGTCCTTGGTCCTTTCTCCTCATCCCTCCAGTCCGTTCTCACACGCATCACTTCACAGAAGTGGCTTAGTCTCTTCGTCTGCTCAGGCTACTGAAGTAAAGCAGGGAAGACCGGCCACGAGGATGGATAGGTGGTTCGCTGAGCAGCGCACATCTCCCTCCGTGAGCTTGGGACTGATGGTGAGCTGGACCTATTGGCACAGGGCTGGTGAATCGACTTCACTGACATAGAATGTGTTTATCCTTCTTTATGAGGACACACGTGAGCATTTATTGGATGTGAGGCTTGAAGCTAGATGGAAGGCTGCAGGACGTCCCTTGGGTGTGCTGGCTGAGTCACAGAGCTGGCTCACTTGCAAGAGGAAGGAGCCAGGAAGGGAAGGGGCACAACAGATATAGTGGATGTGGGGTGGTATTTTAGAGCCTGGAGGCCGTTAGCATCAGCGTGAGGGGCTCACCACCCACTCTGGCAGTCGAAAGTCCCCTCTTGGTCTCTCAATCCCTTCCACATTTTCTGGGAGGCTCTTCTTATGGGAAACCATCTCAGCAAATGGCACCAACAGCAGCTGTGTTGGAATCTAAGATTCTGCCAATCTCCAAGTTCCGGTTTTCTCCTCTGATGCCCCCTGATAGATGACATTTGGAGCAGGCACAGGCTCCCGTGTATCTGGCGCTCCTGTCAGATTCTGTGAACACTGACCTAACACGAAACTTGAATTCAGAACTGGGCTGAGAACAGGGAAAGGCAACCTGAAGGCTCCTGCTTAACTGCCAAGCAACAGGCATCAAGGCTGCCCCTCCCCCAGCAACTGCTGCATCTGATGTATAGTCCCCCCTCCTCCAAATCACCTAGCAACTCTAACAGCCACGAGTGCTTCATGAAGAACCCCTGTCCAAGCAGAATTTTCTATTGGCAACCAACTCCAATTTGATTCCGTCATTGAACACCACTGTCTCCCAGGGGCTTTCTGACAACAGACTGCTTGTCACTGTTGAATCTCAAGGGCTTCCTGGAGTTTTGCCACAGTAGGTACACAGAAAACATTAGTGATGTGCTAGGTGAGAAATAGTTCTGGACCATGGGTAGGACATAGTGTGACATGCGTGTCCTAGGAGCCCTGCATCCCAGGGACAGCTGGAGACCAAGCGTGTGCTTCCCAACCTCTAAGTTTTTCCTTTGTAGCCATTTTCTCTGTTCACCTGACTTTCTCAAGTGGCAGGTGATAGAGAAAGAAGAGGGATCAGCCACCTCCGCCTGCAGTCCAGCTCCTCCCTCAAGGGAGTTTTTCAAGTCCACCTGCTCACACACTCCTGCAGGGTCTCCAATTGTTTCACAGCAAAGCAAGCCCAACCACAGGGCAAATTAGCTATATTGATTTGCAATTAGAAGAATCAATTAAGAAAAAATATCACGACCGTTCCTAATCCTTGCATAAAATTCAGTTCTGTGGAGAGTTCCCAGATGGTCAGTCTCCCCCTGGTCCTTCTTGGCAACTTCATCTTAGAGAACAAACACTCCTTCCTTGCCACCCTGAAGTTGGGAAGAAGTGGAGGGAGGCGACCTGGAGGAGCACAGGTGTCCCCTCTGGAGCAGCCTCTAGGTCAAGTCCTCTAGGCTCCTCAGGAATGATTCGGTCTTGCTCTCTCTGGTTAGGGATAGCCACAGGCCTGGAGGAGGGCCCCCAAGTGTTTCTGAGCATCAGCGGGGCTATCTCACATTCAAGAGCAAGCCCTTCTGGGTACCACGACAATCTCTCCAGTTCCTGCAATGTGTACTTCACCCACTCTTGAGTTCAGCCCCACTGAGATGACCTGAGCGGCCAGCTTTCTCTCTGGAAGCTCAGGAGCATCTTCAGAGCCTTCTGCTGCCTTGAGCAAGGCCTTTGGGCAGATGGGGCACCCATCAGTGAGTTGTTCGTGCTGGAAGACAAGGACTGCCCTAAAGGAGACTTCAAGGCAGAGCCCCAGGGATCAGGCCTTCCTGTTTACCAGGCTTCATCTCCAGCACTCCAGAAAACTAGATGGTCATGCCTGTAATCCAAGCATTTTGGAAGTGGAAACAGGAGGATCAAGGGTTCAAGTTCACCAGGCAGTGGTGGCGCATGCCTTTAATCCCAGCACTTGGGAGGTAGAGGCAGCCAGATTTCTGAGTTCGAGGCCAGCCTGGTCTATAGAGTGAGTTCCAGGACAGCCAGGGCTATACAGAGAAACCCTGTCTTGAAAACAAACAAACAAACAAACAAAGAGTTCAAGTTCAAATTTGAAGGGAACTTGGGGTGGGTTTGAGAAAGCCCATTTGCTTTGAAAGCTAACAACCATTCACTAGGCAAGGCTAGTGGTATGGTTCACCTCTTACCCTCTGGAGACTCCGCAGTCCCTGTTTTGCTCACACTGTTTTCCCTGCCATCCTGTTACTGGTCCCTCAAGACCAGTTGTTTTCAACCTGTGGGTCACAACCCCTTTGGGGGTCAAAGAACCCTTCACACGGGTTGCCTAAGACCATCAGAAAGATATTTACACTACAATTCATAACAGAAACAAAATTACAGTCATTAACTAGTGATGAAAATAACTTTGTGGTTGGGGGATCACAACTGTATTAAAGGGTCCCAGCATTAGTAAGGTTAAAAATGGCTGACCTAGACTCTAATGGTGAGCTGTCACAAAGGCTCAAAGGAGGACCCCTTAGAAGTAGCACTCCATCTCTCACATCTGGTTGGAATGTTCTCCCTTCCAGAAATCCTCTCACTGCACAGAATCACAGGGACACTGCCAAGTCTACTAGTCATTATCCAGATCAGGCCGGGTCAGAGGAAGAATGGGACAGTGGCTCTCACCTCAGCTGGTTCAGTTGCTGCAAGACACTATCGGTGACCTTCAGTTGCTCTTCTCTGCCATCCTCAGGAGGCTGACTTTCGTCCTCAGCAAAGCAACCTTCACACTTGGAAGACGGCTAATGTAGCTCCAGGCATCACACACACTCACCCAGTACTGCTGAGGGCCACAAGCAGGAGTCCCTTCTTGTTGAGACACATTTTCCCAGAAACTTCAGCAGGTTGTTTGTTTGATTCGTTTTATTTTGTTACCTTGGAGGATGAGTGTATCACATGACATGTCCGTTTCCATCTCTGCTGGTTTGGATCAAGCACCGGTTCCTGCCTGTGCTGAGTAGAGGCTCACACTGCCTTGTACCCACTGCTCTCCTCCTGAAGTCTTCTGGAATAAAACAAAAACAAAAACAAAAAAACCCAGAGAGGACAGTCCTGGGCATGCATGGATGAAAGCATAAGGCGCCTGCCCATAGCTTCCATGAGAGACAGGAAATATGCCATGGAGGTTAAAATCTGCTCCCAGGACACATGGCCACAGAGAGCATTCATTGAGCTGTCATTGAACATCCTGCTCTGTCCGCTGGTGATAGAGTGAGGCAGAGGCAGTAAGCTTGCCAACCAGTAGTAAGACTTCAGAGGACAGCAGAGAATGGTCACAGTCCTTGCAAACTCTACTGGGAGGTGGAGGCTTCATTCCCAAAGGAACGTTCAAGGTTACTGTACTAACACACTTCACCCTTGGGGACTGCAGGAACCTCCTCAAGTGTGTGCTTCACCACTTTGCATCTGTACTCCTCTGCCCTCCGGGAGTCTGCAAACAGGGCAGTTTATACTGTCCTCTGCTACATAAACACCTGACCCAGCAGTCATTAAGGGAGTCACAATCAATTTCCCCAGAATGTTTTCCATTGCCAGAGACCTTAACAGAATCACAGGGTCGTTTTTTTTCATTCTGAAGGAAAGGGAGGGGGCATTGGGTAGGTATCAAAAGAGGGAAAGACTGGCCTATTCTAGAGCAGGGTCCGTGGAGAGGCTGCTCTCAGGGGTGGTCAAGAGTCTGCAGCGCCCCAACCATATGGTAGGTAATCAGCCAGAGAGAGAAGGTGGGGCTAATTAAGCAAATGGCCATGATGAATACTGTATCCTAGTAATGCAACAGGGAGGGTAGGTGTCAGCCACTGGATCATCTTGAGGATGAGTTTGGGGCTGGTGACGACAGGGGACATCAGGGAACAAAAGCAGGCTCAGGGAGCAGTGAGGTGCAGGAACCATGGGCTCAACTAATAACAGCACTGGCTTTCCTTTGCTGAACCAGAAACCTCTGAAATGTCACCTTGTTCCCACCACCTCCATGTCCCCAGATGGTAGGCAGGCTGGGTATAGTACACACTTTCTGTGTCCCTAGGGGAGGCCCCCTCCTAGGGCTGCTTCCTCCATAGAAGAAAGGCCTGTCATGCTAGGGTATCTTCTCTATGGAGGAGGGCAAATGAGTCGGCAGTGAGCTGTGGATGGGTCTGGGGGGCGGGGGAGCATTCTCCCTGGAGCTGGGGCAGAGTGATGTGCTCTGGAGACCAGCCCTGGAAATGACTTTTGAAGGTCTCTCCTGGGCACCCAGATGTTGTCGTGAAATTGGAGGCAGGGGAGTCCATTTCCCCAGGGCCCTCTGGAAGAAGGGTTTCTTGGAATAGAAACAGGCAGTTTGGCTCTGATAGCCCCCAACTGCCCTGAGTCCCCATCAAGATGTGCATGGCCTCACAAAACCTGCTCCCAGCCCCAAGCAAAGGGCTGTGTAAGGTAGGTCCCTCGTCAGACTACCCAGACCACTCAGGCCTTTGGTGATGAACTCAAGCGGACAGAAACAGACCTGCAACAGCCAGATTGGACCTGGGGTACAGATGGTGGGATGGGAGGCTCATTAGGGTGGCATCCTTAGACTTCTTCTTTCTTTGATTCTCTTTAGGTGGTTGCCTGGCAACTCAAGCAGAGATTACCCCTTTCCCCTGCCTGTGCATGCTTTCATTCACTCACAGTCTTAAACAGTCAAAGGCTTGGTCACAGACTTGGTGCTTGGTGTGGGGGACCAGACATGCTTTCTGGTCTCAGGGCTCTGACATGAGGAAGGCTACAGTGGGAGCAACATCTGATCTGCAGAGGCTGAGTGGGACTCTAACCTTATATTTCCCAGCTGTGGCACCCAGGGTGAGCCCTTTAGCCCCAAGTCTCTCTATCTGGACAATGAGGGCCATGTTTGTGTCAGCACTTGAAAAAGCACTTGAAAGAAAGAGCTTAGGACCATAGCGCCTTAGCCAAATTCCTTGGACAGGAAGAGTTTGAGGTCTCAAATCTCTCAGGATTCCAGAAATGGAGAGAAGGAACTTGTTCTAGAACAGCGCCTTGTGATAAACTCATACATCTCTGCAGACGCAAACCACAGTGCAAAGACATACCACAGCTGTTCGGCAGTTTTATCAGAGCCGTCTGTGCCTAGTGCTGGGGAATTTGGGACAGCAGATCAGGGCCTTGGAGAATAATAACCACAGCTGCGGAGTGCTGAAGTCTTGTGGATTCAAAAGTGTTTGCGAAATTGGGGTCTGTGGTAATCATTGCCTTGGGGAGAGGCTCTGAGACCAGAAAGGGTAATTCACAGCTCTTACGTGCACAGAGGTTCATAGGCAGAGATTGGCCCTGGGAAGTCAGGTTTCACCCTCAGCCTAGACACTGAGGAAGGAGGTGGGGATGCTGATGGGGCTTCTGGAGCACCTTGCTGCTCCTCTTCATGTGACCTGGAACAAAGACACAAATTATTTTCAAGATCTGCTTACACACAGCTGGAGCCAGAGACATACTCCCAAACTCACCCACTGAGCTTTGAACATATGCGTATGTAGGGTCCCACCAGTGTCTGACTCCCTGGCACTTACAAGAAGTGAAGACACAGTGGCCCAGAGCCAAGGACAGAAAATAATCCTTAGCCCCGCTGTGATGCCCCTGTTCAGAGAACTTCAGCCTACTCTTGATTTCTCACTAGGAATCAACAGGCCTTCTCGGGCAGTATCCAGTAGGGCCTGTTGCTGTACAGAAGTCAATTGCATGGCTTCCTCCTGATGAGGTTCAGACAGGTGAAGGCAAATTCCCCAGCACTGGACTCAGAGTCATCCCAGTGCAGACTTGAGATCCTTTTCTCATAAGGCAGATACTTTTCCACAGGAGTTTTTAGCCCGCTGTGGCCTGAAAGGAATCTCGGGTCCCATCAGCATCCTGGGTCAATGAATTTCGATTAGCTGACTGTAGGATGGAAACAGGCAGGAGAAGAAATTGCCTCCGTATCGAACACATACAGACATTTTTCTTGCCGTTGCTCCTCAAAATATACTGTACCACTTTGATCTGGGGACATTTATATTGAATTCTAATGGGCGCCACAGAGAGACAGTTTAAAGTATAGGAGGGTGTCAGTGTGAGCAGATGCGGCGCACGCCATGTTATTTGGGAACTTCAGCATTCCGGACCTGGGTGTGAATAGATAAGTCAATGTAGGCCTTCTGGGTGCTCAGGGAAGCTAGAGCTGAGATGATGGCCTCTGTCCCCAAGAGACTTGCTGGATTCCTAAAGAAAACACACCATCACCATCATCACCATCATACCATCACCACCACCACCACCATCACCACCACCATCACCACCACCTCACCACCCCATCACCATTACCATCACCACCACCACCATCACCATTATTACCACCACCACCACCACCACCACCACCACCACCACCATCACCATCACCACCCCATCACTTTGTGAAGAAATCTGTATGCCCAAGAAAGCTTGGTTTCATGAGAGTTAACTGTAGGCCTTGAAAGCTGCTACTGGGCTTGTCTCTGTAGAGCCTTGAGCACACCTCTCTGTCCCAGCTAGCCAAAGTGCTCATGCCCTCCCCACACTTATTCCAGCCACTGCTAATTTCCTTTTAAGGACAGAGGGTCATCCACCCACCCGCAGTTTAGCTGGGCTCCTACCTGTAGGGACACAGAAATTGCATACGGTTCCTCATCTGCTGTCTGCTCTTGCCACCTAGAGACACAGCTGTGCTGGGCACAGTCCTTTCTGTGGTCAGTGGTCATCTACCTGCTAGTGTAATAGTCCTATTCATGCATGCTCCCCAGAGACCTCAGACTACCATCTTCAATTTGCTCACAGGACAGGGTGCACTGGGAGCTCCAAACATAAGATGTGGCTCCTGGCCATCTGTCCAAGGAGAGATGGGTTGCTGAAGGACATGTCAGACTCACAGCGGGGTGGTAAACCAGGAGCCCAAGTCTGAACTCTGGTCACATCAAGCATTAGCCCCGTGGTCCTGTTCACCTCTTCTTTTCAACTCTTCTGTTCCTTGTCTGTAGGTAGGGATGATAATGGCGTTTACTTCAAAGGGCTGGGGTGAGGCTTGAACATCAAACAAGACCATTGATTTAACAACAAAGATGCATTGACAGTGCATTCGTTCATGTGCTTTGGGCAAAGTGCTGAGCAGACAGACTGGGCCTTTGCTGAAGCTACACTGGGCCAATCCAAGCTCAAGTACCCAATAAAACCAAATACAATGTAAAGGGCTTGGCTTAATAATAAGAGATACTATTAGCCACCTTAGGTGTGGACATGCTTAACACTGATTTGTTAAAGCACAGCTATGTGTCAGCATCTGCTAGTCCTTCATGGGTTTCACGAGAGTTAACTGGTTTTAGTATTGCCTATAACCAAATGTGTGTACAGATGCCCGGTACCAGGACACCCTTATGCAACATTTGTGTAGAAGGCATTCTCCCCATTCTCAGCTGAGGAAAGCAGTTTCGGAGAGGTCAGGTGACTTGTCTGAGGTCTACAGACACTTGACCCCAAGTGTCTCAAGCATGTGTCCCAGTACAGGGCAATGCTGCCCCTCATTCACTCTGAGGCCAAGGTGAATGGGAAAAGGCTATGCAAATCCTAGAGCCTGGACAGGAGCAAGGCGCTACTGTGGCTCCCTTCTCTGCTGTACATCTGGTCCCTTAGCAGGGCACAGCGGAGAAAACCAGCAATAGGAACCATGGAGACAACTGTATGGAAACTCCAAAGGAGGAGCTAGCCTCCCATGGCATGGTGGGGAGGACATTTGAAGGGCACAGGTGCCATCCCACTGACTGATGCTCCTTCCAGGTTCACTAATAACTCATCTTAGAGATGAAGCATCACTGGAAAGCCTCTATTATTCTGAGGGCAGTCATTAACTGGTTACTCTTTGTGTTGTCACGAGGCCAGCTCCGTGCAGATTATCCCCTGCACTCTGCGTCTACTCTCTAGGAGCCATGGACCTTAGAGACGGGCAAACTCAGTTCTGAATGCCAGCATGGTGACTTCAGACAGGCCCTCTAATCTTACTGCCCATGGTGTCGTCAGAATGGGAGGTGACATCTGCAGAGTCCATGAGACTAGCCCAGAGTCATCATTTCATGATAGTAAGAGAGAGACAAAGACAAGAGGCCTTGGAGGGCATTGTCAGAGAGAAGCCCTGGGTGACACTGCTTATAGGTGCAGCCAGCCTGCAAGGAGCAGAGATGACACCAAATCCAGACAATTAGGAGAATTTCCCATAAAAATTTAATTCTCCAATAAAATAACAGTACAAAATGAAATAGGTGAAGCATTTTTAAACTGTAAATTAATGATCTATAGTTATAGCCATAATAACAATAATAGCTACCAATTACAGAATATGGAAGGCTGAATCTGGGCCAGGAACTAAGTGTGGGAAGCTCTGGACTCCTGAGATTGGAACACTCAGTGACACTGGCAGCCAGGAGGTAGGCTTTAGGAGGGCAGTGGCTTACTCATGACTCACAGACACAGTGTGGCAACACAAGCCTGCCTCAATCCTACCTTTCCAAACATACTGAGGGGAATGTAAAGACAAGCAGCCTCTCAAATGAAATAGAGTCTGGCCCTTTAACCCTGTGTCCTGATATTGGCTCTGCTTCCGGCCAGGGTCACCTTAAACTCCTTCCCCTCTTGGGTCAGAGAGAGAAAAGACTCAGCCCCTCTGAGGACTGGAGTTTGTGAGACCTGGAGCAACGTTACCAGGTTCAAACCTTGAGCTGAGTCTACCTCAGTGTGGTTCTAGGCTCCTCAGCTTCTATGCCTCGACCTGTGTGCATGCATATTCATGTGTGTGCACATGAGCATATAGAGGAGTTACATATGCATGTTTGTGCACATGCATGTGGAGGTCAAAGGGCAAGATCAGCTGTCATTTCTCAGGTGTCTTTTTTTGTTTTTTTTTTTTAAATTATCTCTCACTAAGAAGGATAGGCTGGTTGAGCAACAAGCCCCAAGGTTGTCCCTGTCTGCAACAAGCCCCAAGGTTGTCCCTGTCTGCACCTCCCCAGTGCTGGGATTACACACATGCTCCACCACAGCTGGTGCTCACTCTCAGCCATGGCTTTAAGGATTTCTCCAACAAAAAAAGATAAAAGGCGAGCTAAACCCCACACGGAGACACTGAACTCTCTAAATGCACCAATGCCAAAAGGTGTCAAACACGCTGAGTGGCACACAGTAGGTGTTCAGTAAATATCAGAATCTCTGAACACAGAAATTGCCTCTTACTTTGGTGGCTACCACAGAACGTCAACCCCAGGAGGTGTGGGTCAGCCAGTGGGGGACTACAGGTTCCAAATAAAAAGTCTGCCTCCTGGGAGTGGGAATGGAAATCGGTGGGGGGCATCTCTGGAACTACCTGAAATAGGGGAGGCTTTGGGGTGACCCTAGCTGAGATTCTTATCAGAGAGGGATATAGAGACTGAAGTTGCCACCTCCTGTAGCCAGGCAGGATTCCCAGGGGAGCGCGGGGGGACATCAACCCACCCACAAAACCTTCAACCCAAAATGTGCCCTGCATACAAGATGGAGCAGGGACTGAGAGAATGGCCAACCAATAACTGGCCCAACTTGAGACCCATCTTATGTGAGAGAGCCAACACCTGACACAATTAATGATACTCTGCTATGCTTGCAGACAGAACCTAGCATAACGTCTCCTGACAAGCTTCATCCAGCAGCAGATGAAGGCAGATGCACAAACCCACAGATAAACATCAGGAGCTTGAGGGGCTCTTGTGGAAGAGTGGAGAATAGAATTGACTGAGCCAGAGGGGTCAAGGACACCACAAGAAGACCAACAGAGTCAACTAGCCTGGGCCCATGGGGGCTCACAGAGACTGAACCACGAACCAAAGAGCATGTAGAGGCTGGATCTAGACCCCCTACAAGTTTGTAGCAGATATGCAGCTTGGTCTTCATGTGGGTCTCCTAACAATCAGAGCAGTGGCTGACTCTGACTCTGTCTTTCCTTCGGATCCCTTTCCCGTACCTGGATTGCCTGGTTGGGCCTCGGTGGGAGAGGATGCGCCTAGTCCTGCTGGGACTAGATGTCAGGGTGGTGTGCTACCCAGAAGGGGCTTCCCTTTCTCTGAGAACAAATGGAAGAAGTGAATTGATCTGTAAGGGTGGGACTGGGAGGAGAGGATGGAGGAGGGACTGTGATTGGGATATAAAGTGAGAATAATATATGGAAAGGAAAAACAAGTCTACCTTCAACAATGTATCTGATCCTTTTCACAGTGCTGGGATGGACTGAACCCCAGGCATTGTGGGTGTTAGCCACTGCGCCACTGAGCTACATCTCTGTGACACTGTGACAAGTCCCACGACTCTTTCCAATCAGTCTCCTGTCCCAGCCTCAGTTGCTGCTCAGCAAACACACACACACACACACACACACACACACACACACACACCCGCTGTTGCAGCCCATCCACTCTGAGGCTTTTCCTCCTGGCCTCCCTGGGGCTGCTATGTTTCACTTCCCTAGTTCTGCTGAGAACTCTAAAAGGTAGCACCTTGCTGCAGGCACTGCAGAGCCCTGCCACCCCACCCCTGCCCCCACCACACCTGACCAGGGAGCACACCAAGCCATCTGTGGCTTGCTCTGCCAGGCCTTCATCGATAGGGTGGCTGGCTCCGTGCTTTCCAACCCAGTGTGGCTGGCTCTGTTCTCAGGTTGAGAAATGTTCAAGGGCCTGATTTGCCGGTCTGAGAACTAGGTGTGGTACTGGATGTCAGTGGCTAATTATGCTTAACCATTATTAATAGGTCTGCACTAATTATCTCTTGCACATAGGCAAGATTTTTACAGATGAGGTAGAAGGGCATGGGGAGGGGTGAATCTGCCTAAGGCTGCCAGATGAGTGGGTGGACAGGCTGAAGCTGGCACTGGGGGATCTGGGTGCTTAGTGGGGATTCCTCTGGGGGTGAGGAGGACATGAGTGGGTGGCGTTGGGTGGCTGAGCTGGGACTGGCCCGGGAGAGCAGTCTTCCTAGGTTGCTAGATCTTCAGAATGGCTTCTCCCTTCCCCCTCCAGGAACGCAATCTACTGAAACCTCTTATTAAAAGTATTCTGGAGGTGATAAAAGTGTCAGCAAAGATTTGCTCATTTTCTAAACTGTCATTAAAACAAAATTTATAGTCCCGGGAAATCTCAGCAGTGGAGGACAGAGGTGGGCTGGGAGAGAGAGGATGATTTAAAATCTCTCCCCTAATAAATTAAAAGAAGCTCACTTAGAAGAGAGGGCTTGAAAAGGAAATTGCTAGAAAGTCATTGCTTTCTCTGCTCCTGGTGGCCAGTGTCTTTGCAGGCTGCCAACCATGCTTCAAACTCTCTTACTCCCCCATCCAATCCTCCTGCCCTCCTGGTCAATTTCTGAAGCCAAATGCCCCCACTCACCTCAGCTTGCTCAACAGATTTTGGCCAAGACCAGTCCCTTGGGCTCTGGCATTTGAATCTCAAGTAGCCTGCTTCTCATGCCCACTGCCCTATAAGAGCCATGCCTGTGCTGGGTGGTTTTCATTAACCTGGCCCCAAACTAGATATATCTAGTTTGGAGATGGAACTTCCATTGAGGAATTGTCTCCTTCAGATTGGCCTGTAGGCAAATCTGTGGGACATTTTATCATTAATGTTTGATGTGGGGGAGTCCAGACCACTATGGCTGGAGCTGCCCCTGGGAAGATGGTCTTGGGGTATTATAAGAAATCAGGCTGAGTAAGCCATGGGGAGCAAGCCAGTAAGTGGTGTCTGCATCAGCTCTTACTCCAGGTTCCTGCCTCAAGCTCCTACCCTGGCTTTCCTCAACAGACTGTGACCAGTCCGATGTAGGCGAGTTGCTTTTGGTGTGTGTCACAGTGCTAGAAGGCACACTGGGGCAGCAGTAGATAGAATCCTGTCTCCAGTTAGTACTTGATTCATTATCCATATGAGGCCCCCACATGGGATGATGAGGTTCTTCCCATGGAATTTCTAGTAGAGTCAATGTTGGCAGATCTATTAGGGTGACAGCCTGGGTTCTGGCAGCCCTACGAAGGTAGGCTCTACAATAATCCAAATGGGCAAGGAATGGTCAGAAGCAGAAATGGGGATCGATTCACTTAAGAAGAACAAGAGGGCATGGTGACCTTCTACCAGCACCATGACTATCTTAAGGGTCTTGAGAGAGGGCTCAGGTTTAAATAAAGGGCAGGGGCTGTGCATAGCTCATAGACCAAAGTATGGTCCCGTCCTTGTACGGTCCTCCTCTCTCTTGCAGGGTGGTCTGACAAATTATTAGAATTCTGTGAGATCACTTTCTGGGAAACAAGCTGTGCCTTTCTGGCACCAGGGACCCAATGTTCTTTTCCTTCTCCCAGCATGAGAGTCCCAGGGAAATTCCAGTGTCTTGAGTTCCATTGTTTAACAGTCTGACAGTCAAAGGGAGGGAGCACATGTGTTTCTTCAGAATCTACATTCCTGCAAGGATGGTTACAAAAGCGAGGTGAAGAAGCCAAGGAGTCCAAGTCCTCATTTCGTTCTCGGGGACATGACGGCATTCACCCGAGGCCACATGGGACAACTACCAGCACCCTGCCTTGCCTAACAGAGTACTCAGGAGATGTGACTGTGACTCTTCACCACGCACCGGCTATGTGATCCCAGCAAGTCTCGGGCCCCATGTCTGGTACCTTTGGGTCACCTGAGCCATTCTGTTAGCCTAGACTCTGTTGGTGCCATGCTTAGACACCTACTCACCTGTCATCCCCCCACTGCTGCGTCTGTCACTAAAGCCATTGGGGACAGCATTATGGCTGGGAGCTGGCAGAGCTACTGTTCCTTCCTGACCCAATTTATCTGCTCCAGCCTAGGGTGCAACACATGGATCCAGTATGGGACTTTTGGGGCAGTCTTTGATCCTCTGGACAGAGGATGGGATGGCATTCCATCATCCATTGGAAGAGACCAAGGGTCACACTTTGTCTCAGAAGATCAGTCCAGCAGGAAGTCTCTGGGGAAAGGAAGAGGGTGTGTCTGGCTGAGGTAAGGACAAGGATGTGGGGTGCTTAGCAGATGCCCAGCCACTGAGAAGGAGAAGTGAGAAAACAGATGGGGCCAGGTTAGGGGTTCTCAGATCCCAGGCAGGTCAGTAAGGTGCAATGTGCACCCAGCTGCTCTGCTGGGATCCTGGGGAGACTTCAGAATAAGGGTTGGGGTAGGGACGGGGCTGATTCAGGTCAGGCCTGAGCAGCTTGCCTGTCCCTTTCTTGCTCTGTTCATTGCTTTCCAGACTGAAAGCCAAGTTGGCCTAATTAAGGACGACGGTGGGCTGACACCAAGGTAATATACCTTACTGGAATCTAAGCAGCACGTTTCAGAACCTTATGAGAGCCTCCCATGAACACGCCAGACGGCCTGGGCTATGAGGGGAGAGGAACAGGGTGCTTACTCGCTTAAATTTTAGGGCACAAAAATCTAAGTCACTGTTAGTGACAGCAGGGTGATGGGACCCCTGTGGGCTTCAGGGAGAAAAAAAGGAGAGCCTGGGACAGGTTTTACAGGCACATAGGCCGAGGGAGATAGCAGGCCAGGAGGAGGCAACTCTAGAGCATGAAGCCCCAGCCACTGTAGGCTGACATGGGACTGTTCTTCCTGAGCTCTGGGGAAGGGATGGGGAGTGAATCACTAAGAGGTTTGAGGAATGAAAACCCCACCTTCTCAGAACTCCCCCAGCCTGTTGGGGGTGGGTTATCAATCTCTGCCTGGCAGCTTCCATGGAAGGGAAGGGATGGTACCCTGGTCACCAGCTTGAGACCTCTGTGGCTAACCCTGGTACTCCTGTGTTCCCTCCCCCTCTTCCTCCTCCTCCCTCTTCCTCCTCCTCTTCTTTCTCTTCCTCCTCTCTGTTACTCTTTTCTATGAAACACTGCCACATTTACTGTCTGTGGCTCTTTCTTGGTCTGTTTGGGTTTTTTTCCTGGTGGCAGGCCTAGTGTTTTTCTGTTCCTTACCCACCCCTCCCTTAGCACAGCCCACCCCGACCCTGTTCCTTTGTGAGTGTCAGTCTCTCCCTTTGTCCCAACAATAGCTGTCAGAGGTTGGGACTCCAAGCCAGAGCTGCTCCAGGGAGCACCAGGCAGGCCTCCTGGAGGCTTCTGCCAAAGGGAGAGCAGCTCCCCCACTTTAATCCCAGGGTGATCTAACTGTGGCTCCTTTGACCCCCACCCCCACCCCTCTGTCTTTGATCTCTATCTCCCTTTGAACCATCTTGTTGAAGCAGCCTATTGACTTCAGATGTTCTCATACACCCCAGGCAGCTGGAAGGGGCAGGGAACAGCAGGCCAGGAGGCTGGCTGGTACCCTAGAGACCACATAACTAGCTCCTACTGGGCTGAGCCAGAGGCTGCCAGTAACATGGATTGCTGGGTCACGTGGGGAGGAGGGTTGTCATAGGGGACTTGAGCTGAAGAGCCCAAACTTCTAGCTCCCACCCAGCTTACAGCGATTGCCTAGTGCCAGGGACAGACCTCATTTTCTCCTGTGGACATTCTGTTCTCTTAGCTTGCAGAGATGATCCTGAGTCTGGGGCTCGATGCAGTAATGTGTGAGAAATGGATGCTCAAGGAACTTCTTGGTGTACAGCAAGGGCTTAAAACCATCCTGCTTCCTCTTCATCTCCCTCACCTCTCTCTGTGACTCACTGAAGTCCAGGCTCAAAGGGCATTCCTGTGATGATGGGGGTGGGGGTGGAGACTTTAGTCACTGTGTCAGCCTAATAGATGGGCAGATCACTGCATGGAGGGGTTCAATGAAGTACACTCCCTGCTGTTGGCCCTGCCCACCCCCAGGGAGCACACAGGAGGCTGTCCCTGCATGCTGTACCTCCTGACAGCTCAGATATCCAATACCAAGGAGGGCCACGGAGGACCAGGAAAATACTAACAGCATGCACAGAAATGAGATGAGCCATGAAGTTATCCTCTCAGACCATGCCTTAGCTAACCTCTGTGGAACTTCGCCCCAGACCAACCATGCATGTTTCACACAGGAAAACTAGGTGAGCAGAGAGGTCACAGGCGAGGTCACACCAACTCAAGGCCAGACCTGAGGCTCTACCTGGTTGTCCAACTTCCAGGCTAGCCCACTGTATGTACACCAGGAGATTTCACACATAGTCCTCTAAATAGCTTTCCTCTGAGGGCCTGAGACATTTCCCCTTGCCCAGTGTCTGAATGGAGGGGGTAAACATTGCTCAGCTTTCTCGAAAGTGACAGAGGTGTTTTGACTCATGGTGGCACAACCCTGATCCTTATAAGGGCAACTGAGGCCAAGGGACTATGGTTACTGGACAAGCTGGAGAGAGGCCAGTACAGTTGGTCTCCTAGGTTCTGCTGCTGCTGCTTCTGCTGCTGCTGACAGTGACTCTGGAACTCACTGTTAGGGCTCCTTGGTGGGTGGAGAAGTGGGAGCATTGAACTTCACTGCCAGCTTGACTCTTCCAGAGGCTTTCACCAATACCGATGGCTGGAGTCAGCCTACAAGATGATGGCTCTGGGGTGTGGCCAAGCATAGGGGACATTTAAAGCTCCCAGAAGCTCCGATGTTTGGCGAACACTGAGGTCAGTTCTGGGGTGTCCAACTTATGATAACTTTTGAAGCAGGTGTGATGCAGGACGTGCTGTCTCTGCGTGGCATGCTGCTGGGCTAAGAAAGGCTGCGGATACTTTATCTTTTGGTTGTATTGATTGATTGATTGGTTGATTGATCGAGAGCATGCACAACCCAGGGCATGCATGCCAAGGTCAGAGAGGACAATTTGTAGGAGTTGGTTTCTCATTTCACTCTATGGGTCCCAGATCATCAGTCTTTTAGTGGCAAGTACCATTACGTAAACACTGAGCAATCTTGCCTGCCCAGTCTCCTCACTTTAGACAGAGGACTGAGAGAGTAAATGACTTATGTTACATTCCAAGGTCCAATGCCAGTCCCAGCCTCGCCAGCTCTGTCTATGCCTCAAAAATCTAAGACTGAAAGGGGACACAGAGACTGGCATGTGGGACTCTGAGTCTTGTGCAGTTGACATGAGCTCTTGCTTTGTCTCCTTACCTGCTGCAAAAGGCTAGGTTCAGCTGGGTTTGCCCTGGTTTGCAGCAGAAACAGGAAGGAACTCAGCTGCTTCCCAGTCACGGAGCCCTGCCAGGTCTTCCTTCCCAGCTACACCATGCATGGAGGATGCACCTGGGTGAAGAGAGACCAGGTAGAACTCCCTTCCAAGAGCTCTTGATAGCCTTGAGATCCTGGGTGCAGATCAGCCCTGGCTTCCCCACAGGATGAGTGGCAGGTACTATCGCCCAACCTCCTCCCCAGAGAAGCTGGAATGGAGTATTTATACCCAGAAATGGCACATAAACCCCACCTTGCATGAGCCGAGGGATAGCCCAGTACACCCCCTATACTAGCCTGCTAGGCCTTGTGCTCTCTATGCTATCTGGTCTTCTAAGTCAGATGATATTCCGTGACCCATCACCTTGGTTTTCATGACACTCTAGGCCTTGCCCCGGACCACTCGATTCATCCTTGCAACGTGACCTGTAGTCACCCAGCTGGAGGAAGAGGAATGAGCTAGGAGGAAGAGGCCATGCGGAAACAGACACGGAAAACTGCAGAGGCAGGGTGCAGCTGGCTGCCCTGAGGCCTCCTGGGCCACAGGACTTGAGTGACTATGGGAACCTAGAAATGACCAGCTCAGGAGCAAGATAGGGCTGTGAGCCCAAGGACAATTTGACTCACTACATCCTGGCCTTTCAGAAGGAGTCAAGCCCTGGAGCCCGACACATCTGACTCCATGCAGTGAATCTTACACATCTCCTCACCCTCCTGAACACAATGACGGTGACACATGGAAGCTGGAGATAAGAACAGTTGCCTTGTGGAGTCATTTAAGGATTAAAATCACAAATGTTAAAGCCAAACAGCTGTTATTATTATTTACAGCTTCGCCGAGGCCCTCCCACAAGCTCACTCTCTCCCAGCATCCCCCTGTGTTGTTCATTCTCCAGGCTCTCTCCAGGAGAGAGGAGGGGCAGAGTCAGCAGACTTAGGCTCTAACTCTCCCTCTCACTGGCTGGAGGACCATGGGGAATGGGGCGTGGGAGAGGATTGGAAATATTACCAGCTCACACTTACTTGCCCAGCACTTACTGAGGGGGGGGGGGCAGAACCTGTGTAAGGGTCCCTGAAGGCTTCAAAAGCATCCTTCTTTCTTTCCTTCCTCCCTCCTCCTATACCCCTTCCTCCCTCTTCTCCCCTTCCTCCTTGACATCTTCCTCCCCTCCTCCCCCCTCCCCTCCTCTTTTGAGACAGGATAAAACTCATTAGCTCAAGCTAGCCTTAGCTCACCATGTAGTCCACACCACATTGAATTTGCAGCAGTAATCCTCCTGCCTCCACTGTAATGCCTATAGCTGTGTATCACCGTACCTTGGCTTGAGGTAGATCCATTTATATTTACCTGTCTTTCTTTCTTTTTTCTTTCTTTCTTTCTTTCTTTCTTTCTTTCTTTCTTTCTTTCTTTCTTTCTTTCTTTCTTTCTTCCTCCTCCTTTTTCTTCCTCATTTTTATTCTCAAGGGAGGTTGACTTCAATCTCACTATACAGGCAAAGATGACTTTGAATTCCTGACCCTCATGCCTCCATTTCCTGAGTTCTGAGATTACAGGCACATGTCATTATGCCTGCCTCTGTTCTTTGACTTTCTCCACCCCTTCCCTGCCCTCCCCTTCACTTTACTTCCCATCCCATCGCTTTCCTTTCCCTTCTTCCCAATGGAAAAGATCATACATGCTAGGCAAGTGCTCTACCCATGAGATACATCCTTAATCGTGTTCACAAGCTTCCTGTGAGGGACGCTCTCTCCTATGATCTTAAAGTGGTCCCTTCTTCTATACATGAGAAACCTGAGACTCAGAGAGCCTCAGCAGCATGACCAAGGGTCTGCTGGCTTGAGAAATACTGAGCTTTTAATCTGAGTGTAGGTGGCTGCTGCTCCACAGGGACAGGGCCCAAGCACAATCAAGGGTGACTGCTGGGAAGCCCAGGCCAACATCCTCAGATGAAATCACCTCCACAGTGCCTTCAGCCTGCCTTCTAAATGACCCCTCAAGCTGACAGGTCTTCACTGACTCCATGGCCTCTGCAGAGTACACACTACTCCTTAGAGGAGGGCACCAAGACCAGAGATGCCAAGAGATCCTCTGGATCCCACGGCAAGCCTGAATCCAAAGTAGGACTCAGCCCCCATCCTCAGCTCTCTCCAAAATGGTGCTGGGGCACCACCCTTCTGTACTCTGTCCTGCGGTGGCTGGGACTCCCCTTCTGCAGCTCTGTCCTGCAATGATGCTGGGACTCCACCCTTTTTCCAGATGTTTGCTGTGATGCTGTGATGTATTCCTTATGGGGTTGGGCCTTTGATGCTGGCTTAAGAAGTGCTTAGTGTTGCAGAGATATTTTGCATGTCTGGAAGCTTCCAGGTTGGAACCCTTAACAACTCGTAGTCTAGGTTCTGATGATAGCCAGGCAACCGTTCTTAAGGAATGTTCCAGAAGCCTTCTTTCTGGCCCTCCTCTTTCCTGGAACACATGGCTGTGTTAAAGAGCCTGCAGTGTGGGATTCTTTCAGCTTCCGGGGGCTCCCTTCAGGCTCCTCTCTGGGTATTTTTAGGTGCATTTAATTTGGTGGTGCTGAGCACTTTTGATTTCACAATGATTAGTTAGAGCCTGAGCGCTCGCCTGTTTTTCTTCTTCCTTCTGCCTGTCTCCCCCAAGGGGACTGGGTGTTGTTTTGACTTTTATATGCTACAATAAAAACTTTCATTGTAGCAAAATGTTTGCTCGTCAAAATTAGCTTGGTTAATTCCAAAGAATTGTTTCATCTTGGCTCCACAGGCACCAGGGATCTTTTTTACAAGGCGAGTTGGCCAACAGCCAGCTGTCTCCCTGCATCCTCCACAGCCTTCATCCTCATGGAATTTACCTTTGAGGCGGGAAAGACCTGCCTCCCAAGGCTTTCCAAAATGTTCTTGGTCAAAGTGCTCTAAGGCAGGACAGGGGTGGTTCACAAAGTGTGTGTTTGGTTTTGTTGACCTTTAAAAACACAGGCATCAAAGAGAGCCCTGCACAGAGACACATGGAGACAGGGCACACATAGGCACACCAGATCCACACCTAGGGTTACATTTACGGGCCACTTGAGGCACCCCCAAACCTTTACAAGGGACTAGCAACCCCCACCTGCTGAGAGCCTCTTGCATCAGGGAAGGAGGCAGCAGGCGCATGCTGATGGTGATCCCAAACCCCATGCTCAAACACCCTCCTGGTATAACTGCTCAAGCAAGCTCACATTAGTTTTCTAAGCCCGTTGATGCTGAAAAATTATCGTGTGTGCTGATCCCAAGGGCGTGCGTCTTTGAGGGAAAGGCTGATGAACTAACGAGCGTGGATAACAGTGGACTCTGAAGACTGAGTATATTACTTCCCCAAAGACAAAAATAAAAAGCCACTTTTGCTAGTGACTGAGCTGGAGAGCGGGGATGGTCTCTCCAGAGGGCTCGCTAGCTGAGAGGGTGGAAGGTAGGCGGGCCTCCGATTCAGAAGATGAGTTCTGGAAGACGGTACAGTGACAGGTTTTTGTTTTTGTTGTTGTTGTTGTTGTTGTCACCTTGACACAAGTCAGGTTCATCTGGAAAGAAGGAACTTCATCTGAAAAAATGGCTCCATGAGACTGCCTGCAAGCCTGTGGGGCATTTTCTTAATTAGTGATTGATATAGAAAAGCCCAACCCATTGTGGTGCCAACCCTGGGCAGGCGATCCTAGCTTGTATAAAAAAGCAGGCTGAAGAAACCACGAGGAGCAAGCCAGTAAACAGTACCCTCTGTCATCTCTGCTTCAGATTCCTGCCGGGAGTTCCTGCCCTGGCTTTCCTCAATTATAGACTGGGATCAGAAACCCTTTCTCCCCAGTTGCTTTTGGTCTCAGCAACAGAAAGCTAAGGCAGTAGGTGAAGAGCTCCCCAGGCTGGAGTGCCCCACAAGAATTCCACCTACACCATTTAGCCCCTTGCCCTGGGGGAAGCCCCACCCTAGCTTCTGGGCTGTCTTCTTCCCCAGCTGCTCCACTAGCCCTTTTTTGGGTGGGGCAATGCTGGCTACAGCAAGGAGAAGACAGGCCCTGGGTCAGGCAGAGCAGCTTTAAACAGCTCAATCCAGTGCCTTGTCTGGATGCAAACCCCACCTTCGTGAGCTGCTGAAGAAATCAGAAGGCTGCTATGAAATCCCTAGATGACTGCACAGTCGATCTCCCTGCAGGAGAGAGGACCTACTATGGTTTGACTCCCAGCACCCTGGTGAGTGTGCTCTGTCCTCATTTATCACGCACCTGTGCCCCACCCACACAGCCTGCTAAGTGTCTTGCACACCATAGTTCTTTTGGGTCTCCCAGAACTCCAGCAAGGGGCAACACCGTAGGAATTCTACACAAAACCCAGGCAGAAGCATCTTTATCCTGTACTTCTTGTCCCCTGAGAAGGCCCTTTGTCTCTGCCTGCCTTTCTCACCTATGTATACCCTGCTTCCGGAGGCTTTCCTGTCCCCTAATCCTCCTGGTCAGATGTGAGCAATCCCTGCCAATTCACCAGCCCTGAGCCAAGAAGACCATTTTTAGGACCCTTGTTCAAGCTATGGCTGTGGATCAGGCTGGTATGCACTACTGTAGCTGTTATGAATTAGTCTGCCCTGGAATGGGGAAGGTGGCCTTCCTCTTCGGAGGAAAACAGGGTTCTCTTGGTCACCTCTCCTCTACAGCTCATTGCTATTTCTCCCAGCCCCTCCCACCGCCCCCAGTTTCTCCTAAATGGCCACAGTTAGGAGGAACCATGGAGCACTGTCTACTCCCTGCCAAGAATGGCTGCCATGGCACCAAATCCGTGGGTACAGAGCCATGACACATGGCAGCAGCTGTCGCAGCTGCCTCCTGAGTCTCATCCCATACAGCTAGGCCTGGGTCAGGCTGACCTAGAGTGGAACAATAGACTTAGCTGAGAACTCGCTAGCCAAGGGCATCCTGGCAGATAGACAAAAGCTGTTACCCAGCATGCTCTAGAGGCAGCAGGTAGGAACAGACAATGGGAAGGCCCTCACTGGGCTCACATTCCACCCCTTGACCATCCGTCTCTGCCCTAGCTTTACCCCCGTGATGTGGGGACATGGTATGGCAATCTGGAGGCCATGAGGATTAAACCCTTAGTGATTGACAGAAGGTGGCAGGCTCCCAGGGTTTCTTTTGCACTCCAGCAGCAGCAGTGATTCTAAGAAGCAGGAGGGGTCTGTATCAGTCTATGGCACAAATGCTGTGTCCCTTGAGCACCTACAGGTCAGAGGTCCCTTACCACTTATCATTTGAGACACCCTTCAAAAGCAACCTCACACTTGACTCCAAATCCCTTCCAGGCCAGAGTAAAAGCGTCCCTACTGAGCATCCCCAAGAGCTGAGAACTTCTCATGCAGGCACCTCCTTGGAGAGCGTGTATATACAGGAGACCCAAAGCTGAAGACCCAGGAGTAGCTGAGGTCCAGCTCAGGGAAGTTAGACTTGTGATGGTCATAATCCAAGGTCAGTCAGAGTCCCTCATCCCTCCTTCATGCACCTGACTGTCCACAAGACACACTTCAGGGAGTGGGGCTGGGGGACAGGGGACAGAGTCTACGTAGCCCACGCTGGCAAATTCACTATGTAGTCCACTATAACCTTGAAATTCTGATCCTCACACCCCCTACCTCCTGAGTGCTGGGGCTACAGGTGTGAGCTACTATACTAAGTTCATGCAGTGCTGGAGACCAAATCCAGGTTTTGGTATATGAACTCGACCATCTGAGCCGCACCCTCAGTCCCTACAAGACTTTTTTTTTTTTTTTTAAACAATTTTCTTCTCCAGCCTGTAACCTTGGGAGACAGGGCAAGAGACTGGGCTCCAGACAGACTCTGTCCCTGTGCCTCCCCCATGGTGTGAACACATGCAAGTGGTGAATCCAGAGCTCTGTCTATCACAGGCTCACCCAGACCGGCCAAGAAGCATGGCTAGAGCCCACCTCCTGGGACACTGTGACCTTTGAGGAAGCCCAGTAGTTCTGGGCCATCAGTTGCCTTCCATGATATAATATATATATATATATATATATTGTTCAGAGTTGTCCAGATCCAGGACACAGCCTGGATCTCTGAGAAGATGTCAGGTCCTATAGAAAGAGGCAGTGGTTGCCTTGACTCTAAGCACCACCCTGTTGCATGTTCCTCCAGGAAGTCCAGGCAGGTGACAGATCTGTGAGCTCAAGGCAAGGTCGGGTGAGGCACCAGGAACAAAAGGTACTTTCCTGAAAAGAAAAAGACCTTCAGTGTCTGAGGTCCCCCTATCCCAGGCTTCTGGAAACAGTCATCTCCTTCTTCCTTCCAATGGCCCTGGCCTTTGGTGGGAGTCCCCTTCTGATGGTGCGGACCAGTAGGCTTCATTTGGGTAGGAAAGGCAGATTGTGCCTCTGCCAAGCAGAGCTACCCCAGGTCTGGAGAAAGCAACAGAGCCTTAGTTCCACACCAGGAGAAAGGAGGAAGCTGTTGAAGCAGTCTGGCCTCAGAGGTCTGTAGGGGCAATGTTAGAGGTGTCTTCAGAGCAGTCCAGTCATTCTGGGACAGCCACTGTGTCACACATTTGTGAGAGGGATGGTGAGCTCAGCTCCAGGATACTCTGGGGGTCCATATGGTATCTCCTGAGAGGAGAAGGTGCTCTCCTTTCTGCTCACAAGCCCTACCAGTGGAGCTCAGATAGAAAGTCCAGCATCAGACAGCAGAGTGGAGAAGGGCACCGAACCACGACGATCAGGGTTGTGAATGCTCATGTGCGTGCTTGCATGCCTGCATGCACCCATGTGTATGTATTCACAAAAGCAATGCACAAAGAAGCACCAGCTGTCAGATGAAGCCCTGAAGTCCATCGAGAAACGAAATGTGTCTGTTTGGGAACAAACATGAACTAGGTGTCCCAGTGCCAAGCCCAGCACACAGGATGTGTGTCGCTGTATCTTTATGTACTTGTGGGACTTTTCTGGTTCTGGATTTGAGGAAAGAAGGACTGGGAAACACAGGACATGTATGCCTTGTTGGTACTCCTTGTGCCCACAGAACATGAAGGCTGGTAACTGCTTCAGCTTCCCCAGACAACAACAAAAGGAGTTTTTCATCCTAGACATGGGTGCTTCATCCAAAGAGAAGGTTCAAGGCCTAGAAAACCCTAAAACCTGGGCTATGTGCTCACAAAGAACACTTCGCCAAAGTAATCATTGTTTGCTGAGAAAGCCGGTCTCCAAAGGGCACTTGACATGCCTTCCAGAGAGGCACTCCAAGAACAAGCATCATGGCTTGCTGAGAGGGCGGCTTGCAGCAGGCAACCAGACTCACAAGCTCCACTTGGTGAAAATGATGAGGGATGAAGGGGCCAGGGGCTAGGAACTGGCCAGCACCTCTGCTGGTTCCTAGCTTTCAAAGCACAGGTTTCATGAAGCTGAACATCTAGTATGAACTAGTCTAGTCTGTGGGTGCAGAAGAAAAGCAGGAAAAAAAAGAGGGACATAGCCCACACACAGTGCCTACACTACAGGGCTCAGTGGGTACACCTCTAAGAAGAAGTATTATTTAAGTATTGTAAATCTTATTTATTTGTAAATATCCCTATAAAATGTAAATACTACATTTTTATATAAAATTCTCATCACTTGATAGAGAGTAAAAGCTGTGCTAGGATGTAGCTGTGTGGTCCTGATGGATCAGGAGTTAATGGTCAGCACTCAGAGAGTGCATTCAAGGCCTACATGGATTGCAGGAGACCGTCTCAAAAACAAAACTAAACAAACAAAAAACAGTTAAAGTGGGGTGGGCCAGGGAGGGAAGGGTAAACCCTGCTACAGGGAAGAGTGGAAGACGCATCAGGTGACCTCTGACTTCTGAGCTCATCACTGTAGAGCAGAGCTCCCAGGCCCTGGGCATATATGGAAAGGAGCCATGTGGAGCTTGCATGTGATCCTGTCTGCTGGCCTCCAGCCCACTGCTTCTCATGTTAGGGTTACCAGGATCTGCCCCACAGGACCATGGCCCGGTACAGAGATTCATATCCTTTCTTTCCTCCATTGTCCCCTGGGGGTAATCCCTACAGGTCTCAGGTGACTGCTCTGCCCCTTGTCATCACTGAGTCCTTGGATATAATGGAGTGGCATCAGCTATTGGCATAGTGTCAGAGTTGACAGGACAACTTAAAAAGATCCTCTCACCCTCCCCAACAGATGGAACAGCAAACTATGTAGGGCCCTCCCTGTCTTAGTTTCTTTTCCTGTGACTTTGATTAAAAAATAGAAACTCTGAAAAAAGCAACTTATGGAAAAAGGGCTTTATTTCAGCTTACAGTTTCAGGTTATAGTTCATGATGACAAAAGAGACATGAAGAAGCCGGAGTGGCAGCTGGTCACACTGTATCTACAGTCAGGAAGCAGAGAGCAATGGATGCTAGTCACACTGTATCTGCAGTCAGGAAGCAATGGAGGCTGGGGCTTAGCTCACCTTCTTCTTTTTATAGAGTCCGGGATCCTAGCTCATGGAATGGTACCACCCACAGTGGGCAGGATTTTCCATCTCAATTAGCCTAATCAACAGAATTCCCCTTAGTCATGCCCAGAGGCCCATCCCAGGTGATTCTAGATTCTGTCAAGTTGTCAACTGAGATTAAGCATCACAGCTGCAGCTCCAACTCAGCCAGAGGCAGCAGAACTCGGGGGTGCTCATTACCCCTGGTTTCCTGGAAGAGATAAACCTTAAGCTCTTGCTTCTCTGTGTAGAGGGGGTCTGGAGAAAGTGCAGAGGGAGAAATGCCTAATGTCTCAGAGCAGAGTCTTTTGTCATTTGCATGCTGAGTGCCCTACCCTAAGCAGGCTCAGCAAGAGGTTGCAGCTGGGCAGCCAGCCTTCCAGCTGTGTGAAGTAGGAGGGGGCGGGACACACAGCCTCTGAGCCTAGGCTGACAGCTCTGGAGAGTGCCCCTCCCACAGCAGAGTTGTTGCAATAGGTCTTGTGATGAGGACTCACTCAGACTTCGCTACAGCAGTATGGGGGAGAGCAGCAACTGTAACTCCTCTCATGTTTTTTAGTCTGAAAAGCTGGGCAGTCTGAGCATGTCTTTAGTCCCAGTACTTGAGAGGCAAAGGCAGGCAGATTCCCCTGGTCTACAGAGCAAGTTCCAGGATAGCCAGGGCTGCACGGAGAAACCCTGTCTCAAAAACAAAACAAAACAAACAAAACAAAGCAAAGCAAAGCAAAGCAAAGCAAAGCAAAGCAAAGCAAAGCAAAGCAAAGCAAAGCAAAGCAAAGCAAAGCAGAACAGAACAGACATCTAAAGGCTGACTCTGTAGCTCAGAGTATATGTGCCTAGCATCCCCCTGCACCCCCAGCATGGCATAAATCCAAGGTACCACTGTACCTTGTACCATGTACTAGTGTACATGCCTATGATCTTGGCACTTGGAAGGTAGAGGAACAGAGATGTTAGAGTCATCCTTGGCTACATAGTGAGTTCAAGGACAGCCTGGGCTAGAGATTCTATTTTTTTTAATTTAATTTTTCTTTAAAGCCATGAACTCTGAAAGAATACCAAAATGAAGAGGACAGCAGGGTGACTATAACCCTGTGTCTGGGACACAGTGGCCTCTATCACTGTCACTCTTTTTCTTCTTGTTTATCTATATCTCCCCAATTCTCCACAGTCTGAATTCATTGTCATTTCAAATTGATAATACAGTGAAGCACAAGGTACGCACACACTGTGGGATAGCCACCATACTGGGGAAGAAAACTGAGGGCGGGCAAAGCCGGGGGCTCAAGCCTGAGGCCGGGAGGGAGGCAATGCCCCCTCTATGAGTAGTGCAGATCCCTGCCTGGACCGCCCAGCTCACTGGCTTGTTCCGGCTGTGCCTGGCTCAGACAATGTGAATGCACAATCATTCATTATAACTCAATTACAGTGATTAAAGCTGGTGGCATGCAGAGGCAGGAGGGAGTGTTGCCAACAAAATTTACACTCCGTGTCATCAGCAAGAGATAACAGCAGCTGACAGCCCGCTGCCTCCCCTGCCATCTGCTCAGCCTGGCCGCCTGAGGGGCAAGAGCAGCCGCTGTGCTCACGGTGGCCTAGAGTGCTGAGATGAGCCGCCTTGGGGCTGGGCTAGGACTTGAGTGGGGTGCCCGTGGGTGTAAGGCAAATGGGGTCCTGGGCCCCTCCACACAGCTGGCTCTGACATCCAGCATGCAGAATGGGGTTGTGGTAGAGCAGAACTAAGGCTGTTCTGGGGTTTTTGTCTATGGTGGCACAGGTTGGCTTTCTGAGATCTGGTTTCCCCTCCATGTTCTAGGAGAGGAAACTGAGGCACAAATACACAAAGGACAAATCAATTAAGACAGTCATCTGGGACAGGGTCGTAGCTCAGACCCTCCCCATCACCTCCTCTTGTTTACATGGAGGCTGAGCGGTGTGGAAAGTTAGGCCATAATTAGCTTCAGAGAGGTGGAGCCAAGATCAAGTCATTCACCATGGGACCCGGAATAAGTCTATGATAATAGTAGAGGGGCCTGTGGGGTGATGCAGGGGCGCTAAGCCCAGACATGAGGAGACTCAGGTCATGGCTACCAGGCGGGACTGGGAGGGCAAAGGGAGGCAAAGGTCAGAGGTGAGGTCTGCGCCATGAATCTGAAATGGGTGAAGAACAGAACTGCTTCTCTTAATGTAGGGTGACAGTGACCTAGGCCACCGAAGACTTGGGACCTGCAGCTCTGAGTTTGGGGGCAACAGAATTCCTGTGCACTGGCCCAGCAGCTAGACTGGTCCCTAAGGGCCTTTGCTGAGCTCCATGGACCCATGCATGATGCATCGTGTGACATAGCAGGTAAAGGGAGGAGGGCCCTTCTTCCTTTGCTTGTTTCAGAATACTTTTTTTCTATGATTTTATTTATTTATTTATTTATTTAAAGACAGGGTCTCAAGCAGCCCTTGTTGTCTTCTTGCTAAGTAACCCAGGCTGGCTTTAAATGTATGATCCTCCTGCTTCCAACTCCCAAGAGAAGAAGTATAGACGATGTCACAACACCTAGTTCTATGGGATGTTGGAACTCCAACCCAGGGCTTTTGTGCTTGCTAAGCAAACACACTACCAACAGAACTCCACCCCATGCTCTGGTTGCTATAGGTCACTCTTTCAAGCTCATGATTCTTTTTTTTTTTTTTTTTGGTTTTTCAAGACAGGGTTTCTCTTTATAGCTCTGGCTGTCCTGGCGCTCACTTTGTAGACCAAGCTGGCCCCGAACTCAGAAATCCGCCTGCCTCTGCCTCCCGAGTGCTGGGATTAAAGGCGTGCGCCACCACGCCCGGCCAAGCTCATGATTCTTACATGGCCTAAACCACACTCACCATGGTTGAGCCTACCTGCCAGCTGCCCACTGCCAGACACCTCGGCCCTTCCTTGCCCTGGTGGCTAACTAACCTCAAATCCCACCCCAGACAAGCATGCCCTTGGCTTCCGGAGGACGTGTCTGACTCCACCCAGGTTCTCAGGGGACCCCTCTCCCTGCTATCTGTGGGGCAGTCTTTGCACAGGCTGCAGTTGTGCAAACCAAAGTTTACCCTCCCTGGGAGCTCTCCTTCTTCATCCATTAGTCCTGCAGAGTCCAGCTCAGACCTCACCTCTTCCATGAAGCTATCCTGACTCCAAAACTCAGGAGACGCTTTCTATGGGGTCCTAGGTCCTTGTGCTAGTGTCATGGGAATCCTGATCAGGGAATATTAGGGTCATCTTGGGGACAGGATCACTAGCTGTCTTGAACCCCTAATAACAGCTTGAAGGCGGATGTTGGTTGGGTACTACTGTGGTTTTCCTTTGTTGTTGTTTGGGTTATTTGAACCCAGGTTCTCATGTAGCTCATATATGCCTTGTATTCATAGGTATCCCAGGATGACCGTGAACTTCTGATCCTTCTGCCTTTGCCCCCTGTCATGGCTGCAAAGATGCTGAAGCAGGGAGGGGAGAGCAGACAGGTGCTGCCCACAAGGAGGAGGACCGGTGTGGGGGAACAGAAGATCATGGATGGCTACCCTCCCCCATCTCATTCAAGCATCTACTCCTATGCCCATCCCACCCCATAGTATCTTCCACCTCTGGCTGCCAGGCAGGTGGATAGGGCAGATGATGGCCCAGGCTGGGTCTTGGAGCTGTGGTCTATTGAGCCCTTGAGGAGTGGAGTGGGAGAAGCTATAGCTTCTGTCCCCAGTACTCAGCTGGTCAGGACACCTAGAGACTGAGAAACTTGGAGGCACAATAGAAAGTATGAGACCCAGAGAGGAGAACATTGCTCCCCTGGAGGGCACAGTCCCTGGAATTCCCCAACAAGAACTGAAAGAGGAAGCTGAATGGGGCGGTGGAGCTGGGGAGGGTGGGGAGGGCTGCCATGCAAAATCCAGGCACCTGGCTCTGGGTACCTAGCTTGAGCAACTGGTTCCTCTGTTCTGCAATTGCATTGGGCACTGGGGACACCAAGTCTGCTTCTACGCAACTTCTAGTTCATTCTCTGTGTTCTCTGGGCCTCAGTTTCTCCGTCTGTAACAAAGAGGTCAGACCAGATTAGGATTGCATCAACCTGTAAGTTCAGAGGGCCCTGATTGCCACCAGCCCACAGAACAGGCACAATAGTTGCTTTCCCTGTTGTTCTGGTAAAATGCCCAGGCAAAGGCAATGTAAGGAAAGAGGTGAGAGTACTTTGGCTCACAGTTCAAAGGTGCAGTTCATCATGGTAAGGCTGAGGATGTCACAGAGCTTGAGGCAGCTGGAGCATTGCATCCATGGTCAGGAAGCAGACAGAGCCGAAGGCTGGTGTTCAGTTGGCTTTCTCCATTTTGCCTGGTCTGACATAGAATAGAATCACCCATCGTTAAGCTGGGTCTTCCCACCTCAGTTAACTCAATCTAAATAATACCTTTCAGGCACGCCCAAAGGCCTGTCACCTAAGTGATTCTAGAACCTGCCAAGTTGATGATTAGCCATCAGTGAAAGGTGGTCCTGGAACAAGCTGGGGTGTGAGTGGTGAGACCCATGCTCCTCTAAGACACCAGCTCAACTCTGTTCATTCAGATGGAGCCAGAAGAGCTACTACAGGCCGGGCTAGCTACTCTGGCACATTGTTCATGACTGGCTCCTGTGAGGCTGAGTTTTCATTTAGGGTTACCATACCAAGTTACTCTTTAGATAAACATCTGCTTTCAAAAGCCATTTAAAGATAAGCCAGCCATTTGTCGGGTGGTGAGTACTGGACTAGAAAGAGAAAGTATCACTAAGGGACTATGACTGATGGCTGTGACTCTTGGATGTTTGGGTCTAGGGGGCTCTGCCCATTTTAGAGGACACTAGGAGTTCTCTAAAGAGTAGCTCCCCAGGGGCTCCATCTCAGGAATAAACCACTCAGCTTATGGTGAGTCAATCAGCTCAGAGACCAATGTTTCTAAATTAGGTCTTCCCTCATCCATCCAGTTCAAAAATCATGTCCTCTAGAAGGCCTTCAGGGATATTTCCCCTTCTTTGCCTTCTAAGAGCTACCCACTGCCCCTGCTGAGGAGCTCCACAGCACCCTGTTCAAGCCCACTGCATGCTCATAGCAATGCTTTGTAATTGGTGGGGCTCACTTTCCCTATCAGCAGGGGCATTTTAGGAGGGTGTGGCCCTGCTCCTGTGCCCCTAGCCTCCAGCACAGGTCCGCTTTGCCTGTGTTGTTGAATGAATGCATGACTGGGTACGGGGAGAGGTTTGACTTCAGGGTCTGAGACAGTTTCCAGATTCTATTCTTTCGACTTCTCTATTTAAGGAAAGGAAACTGTTTGTTGAAAGCATGGTGTTCCAGGCATTTGGTAACTGCTGACCGGGCGTCTGTGCATGGCAGACACTCTGCTGGGTGCCACACATGCGCACACACACACACATGCACACGCACAGAGCAGTGAGCAAAGCCAGATCTCAGTCCTGCAGAAAGTCACAGGTGAGTGTTAGACAAGTGAGAGTAGAGGCAAAGGATGGATTTGACCTTCACCTTCCCTTAGGGGTTGAACCACTCACAGCTGAATCTGCTTTGAAAAGAAGAATCAGATGCACCATCATGGCCAAATAAGATCCTGTAACTCTCTGTGGGCCAGATATCAGAAGTCCTTGGACATTAATATACACACTTAAGCATGTGTATACACATACACATGCACATATGCACACAAAACACACAAATACACACACAAACCCGCAGGTGTGTATAAAGACACACATGCATACACATGCCCACAAAAACCACATAAATACACATATGCACACACAAACACACATGCATACACAAACAGACACAGATTCATGCATGCACAAAACCCACCACCCCGTCTTCTGGAAAGGCCCTCAAACAGTAGTCATCCTATTAGCATCCAGCATGCACCTCGGCATGCAGGCTATGGTGTCTAATTCCACTTCTCACTGAAAGGACTCAGCTTTGTTGGGGGAAGGGCTGCCTTCATATTTAAAGCAGACCCTTCAGTAGCCAGCAACAATGCTGGGAAGCCCTTATGAGCTCTCAGGTGTCAGTGGGGACAACCTGGTGAGTGGTAAGCATAATGCCTCTTGACTGAAACGCACCAGATTATTTAAATCCATCTTACCACAGTAATGTTTTCAAAGAGAAATCTTCAGAGGTCAATTTGTATAGACATCTTTGTGCACATTTGTTCATGTGCCCACAAGTTCATGTGGAGGTCAGGGTTGGCCCTCACTGCCCACCTTGTTTGAAAGAGGGTATCTTGCTCATTGCTCTGTACAGCAGGCTAGCTGGCCTTTCTCCACCTCCCACGTCACTGTGGGAGCACTCGGGATTACAGATAAGTGTTACTGCCCTCGAACCCATGGCTTGACTCCAGTTCTGAGAATCCATACTCCACAAGTGCTTTGCCCACTGAGCCATCTCCCCAGACCAAATGGCCAACATTTGAGGATTCTAGAATTACTAGCATCTCATTAGCCCCCTATACTGTTCTTATGTTGCCTTTGTCACTAAGGTATTAACTTACTATTTTAAAAACCTGGAATATACAAGTACATCAAGCATTTATGGCATGCTTTCTATGCATTCTGCTTCACGGTGGCAAAATGGTTGAAGGGAGAGGCAGTTTCTTTTTACTCCTAGTAGCTCCTACAAAAGCACACTGGGCTCATGGCCTCCCCTAACTCCATTCTGTCTCCCGCTAGCTCTCTTTTGCCTCTGTACCCGTTTTCCTCCTCCCAAGACACTCTCCTCTGCAATTACCTTGGGTTTCTGAAATGACAAGATAGATCAATATCCCCGAAACAAGTACTGCAGGACAGATGGCCCCTGATGAGATCACCCCCAAAGGTGACAAAATTACCCCTGTTGGACTCTGAGGGTGCATCTCAGAGCAGGAGCAATCATCGCAAGGGAACTAGATTGCTTCCCTCACAGAGCAACCACAATAACTGCTCAGTCACATCACTGGCCTGGCTAGTCACCTGTGCTTCCAGCTACACAAACCCCACCCCTAGCTCCCCAATACCTCCCACTATTTTCCTTCCCTATAAAATCTCAGCATCCCTTCAGCCCTTGAAGACAGGTGTGGGTTTACTGCAGCTCTGTCTGTTTTTCCTAATGAGCTCCCACCCATCAAAGAGTCTTCTCTTCTCTTTGATTGGCATATTGGCATGGCATCCCAGCCTAATGCGACTCTCAGAACTGGAGCTTTTGAACTAAAATTGCAGAGATAAACCTTGATGATCCAGCTAGGAGAAACAATGCCTTTTGGGCATTAGCCAATCACAATGGCTCAGTCTCTGATGAAGATGGGAGACTGATTGGTCCCACACAATTGCTGTGATTTGTTTTGTTCTTGGGACCTCTCCTAATCTCAGCTTGGGGAGTCTTTCTACCGCTACTCATGAAGCCAAGAAGTAAGTAGGTGGACTCACAGGAAGAGCCCTCCATCTTTTCCTACAGTGCACACTGGGCCTCTGGATTTTTGGAGGTTTTTGTTGCTGGTGGTGGTGGTGGTGGTGGTGGTTTGATTTGGTTTGATTTGGTTTGGTTTGGTTTTTCTTTTGTTTGTTTAAACTCTGAGATTCTGGAATCCAGCCATTTGTTTTTGACAAGGAAATTTGAAATTATGCAGGAACAGCTGTACCAAATGTCGGGCAGAGATACACGGTAACTTAAGGAGCCAGGATGTTGGGAAATCTCTCTTGGGCTTTGTCTAACATAGAGTCCATAAGTCTGTACTGTGAGGACAGCCCCGGGAGAGAGCTGGTCCAGCCAAGGAGAAGATGGCGGGTTATGTGAGCACAGCCTGAGTTAGCACTGGATGCAAAAGCCTCGAATGGTTCATTGTGGGGTTCTCTCTCTCTTTCTCTCTCTCATTGTTTTACAGTAGGAATTATTTCGTCTGACACTAGGAACATGAGCTAAAACGTATGACGCAAACCTAAAAGGCACTGTAGACCATTCCACTATTACTTTTTGATTTCTGGGGTGAGAAGCTGGACTTAACTACATAATGGTATACCAGACCAGCACTTCTGGCAGAGGATTCCATCTACATTCACTATCTGATGGATTTACATAATAAGTGAGGGCCAACAGACAGAAAGAGACATACCCAGGTGCTCCCAAAGGACTCCCCAAACCCTGCCTGAATCTAAGCAAGCCCTAGAATCTAACTGCAGATTAGCAATCAGAAAAAATTCAAACTGTATTGAAACTCTAAAAGATAAATAGTTTGGTGAGAGAGGGAGAAAGAGATCTTGAAAGATATAGACTATATTTGGGTTATAAATCACAGAAAGAAATACTGGAAATTATGAAGCCTGAGTGAGAACAATAAATGCATTTTACTGTTGTACTTATCACTGTTCTCATCTCTGTGACAAGCGCCTGACAGAAGCTGGAGGACATTGTTCTGGTACAAAGTTTCAGGCCATCATGGTGGTGGTGGTGGGCGTGGCAGTGGGCTGGAGTGACTTGTGGCCAGGAAGTGGGAAAGTTGGGCAGCTAGTCTTCACATCTTTATAATAGGTCAGGAAGGAGGGTGCTCTGACAGGAACCGGAGGTGATGTCACTTATCAAACGGGATATCAAAGCCTTCCCCCAATGACCCACTTCTGCTAGAAATACCACAAGTCTCTAAGCTTCCACACACCCCCAAAGCAGCAATGCCAGCTGGGCACCATGTGTTCAAGCACATGAGCCCGGGAAGAGCATGTCACAGCCAAACAGAACAGTGGTACTTACGCTAAACGGTGGTAGTCAGGGTATATTTTACAACTAGATCCTACCTTTTGGACTTGGTAAAAGATTTTTACTCTTTCAGTGATGAAATGTCTGCGGCTTCCCAGATAAGCATTCAGTGGAAGCGACTGCATGGTGAGTGGATGAGCTGGGGTGCTCAGGTGCGATTTCCTGAGGGCGAGTGACAGCTTCATGGAGTCATTACACTGTCCCCCTCAACTGTCTATGCTTGTAGTTCACAATCAAAAAGCTAAACAAACCTCACCCACATCATTTCTGCATGAGACAGCTGCTCTCGCCTGCTAACAGAATCATTAGCACAAGACAGTCAGAGATGGCTCTCGTAGGCTCCCAGAATGTGTTGGTGGGGATGGTAAGGTGCTGGGCTGGGGACTAGAGAGATCAAGTGTTTCCCAGGTGACACAGTGAGCTACAGGAGCTGTGTTCTTTACTCCTGGGAAAGCCATGCCACCAGAGACCCTGTCAGTCATCAGAAACCATTGTGGCGGCAATTCCTCACGAAGTTTGATCTTCCCAGATCTCCTATTCCCTTAAATCTTTAACTGTAGAGTATATAAGTATAGGGGAAAAGACATACCAGATCAACTACACAAATTTCTAAACTACATTTTAATGTTTTCTTAAGGTTCTCTCTCTCTCTCTCTCTCTCTCTCTCTCTCCCCTCTTCCCCACCCCCACCCCCCACTGTTAGGGATCAAACTCAAACTCAGGGCCACATAAGTGGGATTCTCTACCACTGAGCCACAATCCCACACTTACATTTTGAGGTATGATAGGTGGATGTGGACGCCCCCTGCTCTTGTTTCTCTTCTTTCCCTATCCTGGTGTGCTGGAGCGTTCTCTCAGCTCAGGTCATTATATGTCCGTGTCTACATCATCTGTACCTATCTATAATCTATTGTTCATCTTCTCCCTTATCATTTATTATCTATCATTTATTTATCACCTATCTAAATGTCTATGTTCAAATAGTTATTTTGTGTAGATTTGTGTCTTACATAAACAGAACAATATCTCTGAGACTTGCTCTCTTTCTCTCTCTCTCTCTCTCTCTCTCTCTCTCTCTCTCTCTCTCTCTCTCTCTTTCTTTTTTCGAGACAGAATTTCTCTGTATATTCCTGGCTGTCCTGAAACTCACTCTGTAGACCAGGCAGGCCTCAAACTCAGAGATCCACCTGCTTCTGCCTCCCAAGTGCTAGGATTAAAGGCGTGTACCGCCACTGTCTGGCGAGACTTGCTCTTTTCAAACAGCATTGTGTTTTGAAACTTACCCTAGTGATACATAAAGTTCTGGCTCATATATTTTAATACCTGTAGATGATCCTATCATATAAGAACTAGCATACGTTTAAAAGAATTCTTTCCTCATTAAGATCAGGGTATTTTGCTCCAATGAGGAAAGCAACTCAGGCCCGCCCACATTCTTTGTAGACTTGAGGAAGAGTTTCCATAGGGTTTATTCTTGGGCATGGAGTTGTCAGGTCTTAGAGAGGGGAGGCGTCTCCCACTTGCAGGTCGCCACTTTGTTCTGCAGAGCAGCTGAACCTGTGTACACTCTCCCAGAGTATTTGACAAGACGAATCTATCCCCACCCTCCTCCTGTCAAACCCACACGCTTGCCAATCCAATGGGAGGAGATTGTTCCCTCTGTGATTGTTCCCTCTGTGATTGTCCCCTCTGTGTTTGTCCCCTCTGTGATTGTCCCCTCTGTGATTGTCCCCTCTGTGATTGTCCCCTCTGTGATTGTCCCCTCTGTGATTGTTCCCTCTGTGATTGTCCCCTCTGTGATTGTTCCCTCTGTGATTTCCCCTCTGTGATTGTTCCCTCTGTGATTGTCCCCTCTGTGATTGTTCCCTCTGTGATTGTCCCCTCTGTGATTGTCCCCTCTGTGATTGTCCCCTCTGTGATCGTCCCCTCTGTGATTGTCCCCTCTGTGATTGTCCCCTCTGTGATTGTCCCCTCTGTGATTAGTTATTTGCATTTCCCTCAGAACTAGCAAGATGAAGACTTTCTGAACCTTTCCCAGCCTATCTGGCTCCCTTTCCCGTGGGTCCCCGCCACTGTCTTCTACCTCCTCCTCTAGCTTTTCGAATTCACGTGCTGATTCGGAAGAATCTGAACTTGTCATACAACCCAGGTGCCCTTGCTGATGGTAAGTATTGCATTCCTTATTTTATTACTGTTTTCTTATTTCTTGTTGGGCATTTCTTATTGTAAAGGCATTTTGAATTTTAACATCAAATTCATCTATCTATCAATCTATCTATCTATCTATCTATCTATCTATCTATCTATCTATCTAATCTATCTCTCATGATAGCTTTGTTTCCTAGGTTCTGTTCAATGGTCCTTTCTCTCCTCAGGGTCATGGGGTGATTACAAGACCACAGAGTCATGCATGGGGTCTTGGCTGCCAGCCATGGAAAGTGACCGGACCCTGCCAGCTTGGCCTTCATGAGTGGCTGAATCTACTGATGAACTCAAGCTCTGAGTAGACTATGGAGAGGTGGAGCAACTGTGGGAGCTGGCTCCTAATGGAGGAAGTAGATTGCTGGGATCGTATCCTCCCCCTTCTTGTTACTGCAGCATGGGCTTCCTGTCCACCATGAGGTGAGTAGCCTCTGCCATAGGTTCCTGCTGCCTACGTGTTTTGTTCCTCCACGGTCCAGGGTCAACAGATCCAAGGACTTTGAACCAACTCTTCTAAAAATGTGAGCGAAGAGAAATCTTCCTCTGGAAGTTGTTAGGGGGTTTTGTTGTTGTTGTTGTTGGTGGTGGTTGTTTTTGTTTTGTTGTTGTTGGTGGTGGTTTTTGTTTTGGTGTTGGTGGTGGTGTTGTTGTTGTTGGTGGTGGCTTTTGTTTTGTTGTTGGTGGTGGCTTTTTTTGTTAGCTTGTTTGTTTGTTACACAGGTGCAAAAGCCAGCTAACACATTATCAGCTCTCTTATGCTAAAAGCTAAAACAGCTGTTAACCACAGCCCCAGACCCCTGGATTGATCTTTGTGTGTTCTGTGACATAGAGAGTCATGTTGGCAATGTAAATGTGGCCGATTGGCTGGCAAGGCAGCTTGGTGACCCAATGCATGCAAAGTCCTAGGTTTGACCCTTGCACTGTGGGTATGGGGAAAGGTAGCCCACTGTCCAGGAAATATTTACCAAAGGATGCTTTTCTCCACTGCAGCCACCATCTGTGTTTTGTACTCACTTCCCCCTATATATGGTCCATTTATGGGTCTCATAAGAGTGGGTTCTGTTGATCTGTCTACACCATACTGATAGCATGCTTTTCATTGCTCTATGTTATCATCGGACCCTCCTCTGTCCATTCCCTGTTTGTCTTCAAAGTCATATGTGATATTGTGGCCCCTTACTCTTCATATATATTCTAGTGTCAGATTACACAAAGAACAACCTGCTCAGACTTTGCATAATACTACATTTATAGACCACTCAAAAAGTCATCCTTTTAAATGAGATTGATTTTTTTTAATCACTGACTTAGTTTAGCTTGTGATCTATAGTATTTTTAAAATCTCTGATAGGGTGGTGTGGTTTTTCCTCCATAAATATCTATGTAGATAAATCCATGGGTAGTTTTTATTGTTTTAAGTGCATTTTCCTTTACATTGGGTTTCCCATTGGTTTCTGCTTATGAATCGAGTGCTACTGATTAATGAATATTGATCTTGGATCCTGTCACTTAACTCTCTTATTTGTTTTCATTGTTGTATATTCTCTCTATATGCAGACAAGATGTCTGCAAATAATTACAGCCTTGTTTCATTTCAATCATTGGATCTGTGTTTATTACTTCATTTTGCCTTATTATGTTGGTTAATTTGAGGGGTAAATATCATAAAAGCACAGACACTGACAGTGCCATAATGAAATCTATTACTTTGTATGACTGATATATGCTAATAAAAATTTTAAATCATAAAAAAATTCTTGGTTTTATTCCTGCTAAAATAATACTTTTTTAATCGGACTTTAATACTTGGCTATGGGCTTAGTATAGCCACACACTATGCTTTCTACTTTGATATGCGAAGAAAAGTCACAGGAACTGGCAGAGATGGCTCAGCTGTTAAGAACATTACCTGCTCTTTCAGAGGACCAGGGTTTGATTCCCAACATCCCCATGAAGGCCCCCAACCATCTATAACTCTAGTTTCAGAGGATCTAACATACTCTTACCCTTCCATGGGCAATGCACATATGTAATGTGTAAACATATCTTCAGGCAAACACCCATTCATATAAAATAGAAATAAAATCTTAATATATACCAAAAATTAAAGTTAAAAAAGTCATGAGTGAGTGTTGACCTTTGTATGCTCTTTTATCTGTTTAGTTTTATTGATAAGCCTGAGTCATCTGGTGTTTTCCAAACCTTGTTTGTTTTCCAAAGGTTGGTTGTATGGTTCTGTGTCATAACCCTTTATCAGTTATGTCTGTCATTCAAACCCTTTTTACCCTTGTCCACTCTTCTCCATACGGTCTACCAGTTCCCCTTAAGCCTTTTTAAAACCTCCATTTATTATGCTTAGGTCATAACAAAATGACTGCCAACTGCTTCATGTAGTTTTGGGTGTGTTAGTCTAAGCTTGGGGACTCCTCATTCTGCCTTCTGAGTTTCTATTTATCTAAGGGCTCTCCTTCTACCAGATATACTAGTAAAATAGATTTAGTCCAGCATGTTAATCTCCCTCCGTTTTGCATGTGTGTACTAAATAAGTATGGGGGTGATCTGCCTTGTGTGGCTCATGTAGAAAAGACATCATCATCTGGATAGCTTTCTTAACTGTTTCTCCACCTCACTCTTTGAAGCAGGGTCTCTCCTTGAACCTGAAGCTCACTGTTACACTAGCTAGCCAGCAAGCATCCCAGGATCTACCCATCTCAGATTCCCAGGGTAGGAGTTAGATGCTCACCCTCCTCACGCCAAACTTTTTACATGTGTGCTGGTGTATTAGTTAGGGTTTCTTCCACTTGAATCCCAGGAGACACAGGGTATATATCCCCAGTCACCTGGCTTCATGTAGTCACCAACTCCCCAAAGTCTCACTTGTGAGCCATCAGTTCTGCTCTGAGCTGCCTGGAAGGTGTGCTAACCCTTCCATAACTATGACATAACGCCCAAGCCAGCCTAGCGGAGGTTGTTTATTTGGGCTCACTGTCTTAGAGTTCTCAGCTGATAGTTGCCAGCTGTCATTTCTGGACTGTGGATGAGAACGTCATGATAGAATAGAGAACAATGTGCTCTGCTGGGAAGCAGAGAGATGGCCTATGCTGTGTGGCCCTTTCCTCTTTCATTCTACCTTTGAGATGGTGTCATATTCAGTAGGTCTTCCCCTCTGTCATCACAGGAGGCATGCTCTGAGCCAGGGAGAGCATGGAGTAGAGGGTCTAACATTGGAAGACTCTGAGCTCACCAGAGGAACTTCTCTGTGTCTCTGGGCTTTCTTCCCTTACTTGTCACCCCAAGATTTCTCATCTCTTCCCACTAAGAGATCAGTTCTTTATGAGACTCTGAGCATGCCCCCATGAAGCAGACAATCTACTATATAACCATGTATCCAAATTCCTAATCAATTTGTCCATCTATTTATGATCTAGCTAACCATGTACCCATAGTAGCTGGTTTCTGTCATTGTCTCTCAATGACAGAGAGCTCTGTGAAAGGATTGTCATATTGATCCTTACATATTAGCCACTAGAACCAGGCCTGAGAACTTATGAGAGTCTATCACATTGGATGGATAGATGGATGGATGGAATAAATGATGCTAGATGAGTGAAGAGTAGATGGATGTGAGTAGGTAATAGATGGGCTGTTGATGATGGATAGATGAGCAAGACTAACAGGTGAGTTCTAGAATAGCCCCATGACTGCTTTGGGCTATCTGCCCTCCATAAGCAATCTTTCCACCAGTAGCAATGGAGAAGGCCCAGGTAGCCTTACTCCCTACATTAGAGTCTTCCTTCCAATCAAGCTGTTGAGTCCTACCCAGTGGTCCTCTACCCTTCCTGAGACAATGACCTGTGATAGGTTGAAATGGCTTAGGCTTGGGTGTTAAATTAAAAAAATATATCAAAGACTCAGTATAGACTGTCCTTTCACACACCAAAGATCATTTTGTATTTTTTCAGAGTTGGCGGCTGGGGATGCAGTAGGGAGAGGATGAGACAAGGTCTTTCTTTGTAGACCAAGCTGACCTGAAACTTACTAGATAGCCCAGGCTAGCTTCAAACTGAAAGCGATCATCTTGCCTCAGCTTCCAAGGTACTGGGACTCCAGAAATGAGACAGTATGCCAGCTGGTGCAATAGTTTTAAATGGTTCCTAAGTATAGAATATGCTCACTCAGTAGACCAGGCTGGTCTTGAACTCAGAGATCCACTTACCACTCCATTCTAAGTGCTGCAATTTAAGGTATATGCCATCATACCTGAACCTCTTCCTGGTTGTTTTTTGTTGTTGTTTTTGGGAGCGTGTAGAATATTTTATATTGTTAGTACTAAAAAATGTTTTCCAAGTTCCTATTCTATATTCCCATCATTTGGGGATAGTGGTTATTTTATAACACCTTGTGAAGAGACCCTTTAACCCTGCCATACTTTTGAGCCCTTGTAAACAATCATCTGGAGATGGGGGTATCTGGGGAGCAAATATGGCGGCTGGAGAGTCGCCTTCTCTCTGGAGCCCTGACAAGATAGCTCCAGGTATTTGAGCTGTCAGAAACTACTGGGAGTTACCAGTGGCCTTCTGTCCCCTCTCCCACCCACAAGGACCAACTCCAACCAGCTCCAAGTTGACGCTGGCTCCTCGCTCTATCCTGGGTGGAGAAGAGAGTGGTCTGGAGGGCATGCTGGTCAGGGTGGAGGTGTCACAGTGCACAGCCTCAGGCTGGCTCCTTCCTGCAGCCCTTCTGTCAAGATCCAGGTGGACAGCAGTTCTATCCAGGCCTAGACTGCTTCATTCTGGGACCCTCCCTTGTTTGCTGGCACTCTCCTTCCATGAAGGGACAGCAGGTAACCAGTGTGACGGACAGTGACCTTGACACATTAACAAGTGGAGCACCATTAAAATCCTGGTCCTCTGAGAGGCTTATTTCAGCGATGGGTAGGTATACGAAGGCCAGGAAACTACTTTCCTGCTTTTCCAGCCTTCTTGGGATCATTCACCTGGCCTTGCCCGTGGTCTGCCTTGCTCAGCGTTTAAAAGTACACTTCTGTGATCCAGACTTAACATCTCCTGTCACATCTACATCAAAGAAGCTTACAAAAAAATGCAGACTTTCTGGGTCCCAAGGACCATGACGCTTACTTTGAACTACTTACATGATATTCACTTGAAATTTCCTAATTTTGCTCAAATAGCTTCTGTGGACAGCCATATACAAGCATGGTGCTGCCCATGAGACCCATCTTAGCCAGGGGTTCCCAGCCTACTTCTGCCTGGTGCATAGACCAAAGGCAGTGGTGTAGTATGCTCTGGACTAGAAAAAGCCCAACAGCCCTGTATAGACTTTTGATGGGGTGGGAGGAGGGAGGAGGGCTTTCTGGTGAGATGCTTCCCAGGTTCCAGAATGCAACTGGACCAACCATGGACCCCACTTTTCCCCAGGCATGACTGAGACACTGGAGGGAAAAAGGCAATTAAAACACAACAATCAAACCAACCTTTTTAAATAGTAACTTTTAAAAATATAAAAAGCTTCATTACAATGACTTTTCAATTTTTCTTTTTTCTTCAGAAGTAACTCTCTTCCACCCTAACCCTCCCTTCTGGCTAGAGCCTTAGCAAGTGGTGGCCAGTGACCACCTGAAACCCAGAGACAGATGGACAGACTCTAGACAGGCACGACGACATGCCTCTCAGGAAGGTGCAGGGTGCCACGGCCTTTCCATGTCCCAACATACATCCTGTTCCGGGCAGCCGCTCAGCTGGAGCTCTGGAGATGGGAAGGTTTTAGACACCCTCATCTTCCTTCCCAGACGGAGTCCCACATTATAAAATAATCCATAAAAATGCAATATAAAAACTCTCTTCCATATGCTACATCCATGGAGAGCCCACCAGCAGGGCTCACACGGTCTTTAGCTTTTCTTTAATAAAACAACAAAAGACCAAAACAAAACAAGGCAAACCTAATACCACAAACATTGGTACTCTAGGGGGTGATATCTGCAGATGACTGCCCCAGCCCCCAGCCCGCTGTCCCGCCCATCTTCTCCGACTTATGACCCTGGTGGGGGTGTGTGTCACCATTTCCCCGCTTCAGGGAGCAGAAAGGACTGAGAGCAGGAAAGGGGAGACGGTATCTTATCAAAGGAGATCACTTCTAATTATTTTTATTCAAATTAAAAAAAAAAGCACCCACACCAGTTGCTGTTTTTCTCTGGTAGCTCCCTGAGCTGAGTCGCTTCATCTGCCCCCCACCCCCACCCCCACATGGAATCCTTTCTAGGCTGCGCTGGAGGAGAGTCAGAGAGGGGGTTCCCTTGAACTTCCATTCCTCATCACAATGACTGAGTGTGCACCAAAGAGAAAGATGGGGGGCGGGGAAGGCAGGGGACAGAAAGAGATGGAAGTCAGGTGTGTGGGCAAGGCAAGAGACAGATGGGGCAGAGCAACCCACAGGAAATCCTCGCTGTTCCTGTGGGTAATAGCCCAGGCTGGCCCATCCCAGTACTGTCCATCATCTTGTCTGTCCATCTGCCTATCATTCTATCTAAACATGGCGCTAAAACCCGTGTGGAGATATACTTCAGTCCCAGTGCGCCAGGATGGCTTGCCCATCCCCAGGAAGCTCCTCACTCGGCTCCCCAACTCGCTATCTCTGCTTCCTTTCCCCACAGAACAGCTGGTAAAAAAAAAAAATTAAGAAAGGAAAAAAAAAGAGAAAAGAAAGAAAAGCCACCACCATGAGTGGGTTACAAATACAGCAGGCAAAATCCACGGCGAGCAATGGTGGGACGGGGCTCCTCCCTCACTGGCCAGTCAGCAGCCAGTCTCTTATTTACATTGTTCACAAACCTTGTGCACTGCACAATCAGAATGAGGCGCCCCTCCCCAGAAACAACAATGTCTACTCCCGCATCTCCCCCCCATCCCAGAGTGGGGAGGGGACAGGTCAGAAAGGGGAGGAAGAGACAGAGACTTATGAGGATGTCTGTGGGAGAAACGGAAGCAGAAGCCTCCAGAGAAATCTAATTGAAGCATCTGCCAGCACTGGTTAGGGGGAGAGGAGAAAGTCCTTCAAGTCTGTCAGACACATCAATCCACGAAGGGGCGTGCGTCCTCTCCACCTTCTGGAGGGCAGCCCCACAATGCTGCTCCCTCCTTCTGCCGTCCTCGGGGCCTGGCCAGCATCTCCCTGTCAGGGCCGCGTGGGTGTCTCTCCCAGAGTTTGACAGGCCTGTTAGAGTCCTTGTTCAGTAGATGACCTCGTAAACTGTGGCCTTCTTGTCACCAGAGCCTGTTACAATATATTTGTCATCCGCTGAAATGTCACAGCTCAAGACAGATGAGGATTCTTTTGACTGGGGGAGGAAGACATGGAGAAACAGGAAGACATTTAGTGTGGGGAGAAAACAGACAGGAATTCACTCTGGGTTCTCCCTGGCACTTCAAGGCTCTGAACAAAATTGCATCCTACTCTCCGGCTCAGGCTGAGCAGGTGCTGGTAGAAAGAGGCCCGCTTTCTCTGGGGCTTGGAGTCCCTTCCATCTGCCTCTTCATCTGAAACACCTCCTGAGCTGGCTGTAGTACAATCTTCCCCAGGTTTAAGGATAAGAACAGGACACTTAGCATAAGCATCTCTGCTAAGTTTACTGATGGGAAGGAGCGCGTCAGAGCCACAGCAGCAAGAGACAGACCCTTCATTCAGCCGGGCCAGCTGGAAAGACTGGTCCTGGGTTTGCAGGCCCTCAACAAAACTAGAGACTTTCCAAGGGACACATGTGGCACAGGAAGCTGAAGTGTGTGTGTTTGTGTGTGTGTATGTGTGTGTGTGTGTGTGTAAGAGCAAGAGTGGTTGTAAGAAAAAAGTGATTATAAGTTTCACCGGGGAGGATTGTGTGTGTCTGAGATGGAGAGGCTCTAGATCTTTAAATCTGTAGAAACGCATGTCCATTCTAGCCCCCTCATCACACTGATGGCTTAGGGTGGCCATCCTGACCTGAATGGGTGTCAGTGGGTGAAATGGCTACTCCACGGGCCCAGCTGCCCAGAGCCAGCCAAGCTCACTATTTTACGCACCAGGTGCCACATGAGTGAGTCCCTTCCTAGACGCTCTTACCCTCAAGGATTCACAAGCCTTTAACAGAGGGTGTGTCTATCTGGTCCTCACATCCTTCACTCTGGGGTCCGCCATCTAGTAAGGGCTAGTGGGGGTAGGGGTTAGCAGGTCTGCTCCAAGCACCAGACTCCTCCTGTCCTGCCTCCGGCTACCCTCAGCCCCACTGCTGTGGCCGCATCCCGACTCGGGAGGAGTGGGGAGGAAAATGAGGAGCGTACCTGGAAGATGCTGGCTCCATAAGGCGTCCTCCAGGCATTGAGAAGGTTGTCTTTCCCAGTGCTCACAAACCACTTGCCTGCAAGTCAAGCAAAGGAGCCCTCAGACTGTGGCTCGCTGCCTTGTGCAGCAGGAGCCAACCCAGCTGTGTCTGCCCCGCATGGAAACATCCTCAGACATGCTTGACCAGGGTTTTTTGTTTGTTTGTTTGTTTGTTTTTGGTTTTTCGAGACAGGGTTTCTCTGTATAGCTCTGGCTGTCCTGGAACTCACTTTGTAGACCAGGCTGGCCTCGAACTCAGAAATCCGCCTGCCTCTGCCTCCCGAGTGCTGGGATTAAAGGCGTGCGCCACCACGCCCGGCTTGACCAGGGTTTAGTGTTTGCTGTTCTCCACTCCTGAAGAACAGTTACAAGCATGGCACACAGATACCTTGAGGATGCCTTTCCCTGCTGCCCAGAGGGAGAGCCAGAATAGAACAAAATGCAATTAACTGTGTTGAGCATGTTTCCCAAAAAGATCCTTGCCAAAGCCACTAAAGTCAGCTAGTCCTTCCCAGTCTATGACCGGAAGGTGGAGAGAGCACCAGAAACAGCCAAAGACCAATAGTCAGAGAGGACATTCCTCCAAGAGTGCTCCTAGCTGTGGCTCCTATCATCCCCCAAAGCCACATACTCTTCCCAGACAGTTTCTCTGAGGCCAAGAGTTGGCACCATGTGTAACCTTCAGAGAAGATCCAGGTCAACATGGAAAGCCTTTGGCCTACTGTCCTGAGACTTTAGTGTCCTGGAGTGACATCCGTATCTAAGACAAGGATGGAGGAGAAGGAAGGTACTTTTTTCCTCCAGGACACTAAAGGAGCATGGGCTTGGCTGACTCAAGACTGTGGGTCCCCTATTTCCCCATCGTCTACTGGACCAGGCTCCCCACGCTGGCTCTCATGCCTGGCTAGGGCTTCAGGGCTTACCACAGTAGGCGAACTTGAGGGACAGCACGCAGCTCTCGTGCAGGTGCAGCTGGTATTTGTCGGGCTTGGTGTGGTGCAGGACCTCCACATTGCTGCTCTCCATGCCCACGGCCAGCCACTCCCCAGTAGGGCAGTAACCCAGGGAGAAGATCTGCAAGGACAGACAGTTCAGTGTCCCCTCTACCGGCAGGGCTGGAGCAGCCCCTTGGGTAGGTTTAGATCCTCCTCCCTCCACCCTCACCACTTACGAACAAATCCGATAACCAGCTGTCTGTTGCCCCTCCCCGCTACCCCAGGATGTCATTTGTATCCCATTGAGGAAGCTGGCTTTGGAGGTAGAGCAGGAGGGGCTGCAACTCCCAGGCCCTGCAAGCTGCGCTCAGATCACTCCCTAAGAAACTGGCAACAACTATACTCCACATTATGTCACTGACTGTTAAAATGATGAAGCAAGTCTAACAAGCAAGAAATTATCAAGGCTCATGGGCGAGGTTCACAGGAGGCTTGAGTCAGGTGCCCGGAGGGAGCTATGCCCAAACTGCAGAACACAGGGAGCAAGCTGTGGGCTTAGAATGAGTTGGGTGTGTGCCCATCTCTGAGGGCATGCATGCCCACTCTACACCACTGCTGTTGCTTACAAGCAACCATCCCGGATGGCTCGAGCTGCTCCCTTGGCAGTCAATTATGACCCTGTGTGGTTACTCTGTCCCGACAGGTGCTGGGGCCCAAGAGGAAGCACACAGTGCTTGGGTTACACACCTGGGAGGTGAAATCGTGTTGCTGTAGCTGCCGTCCTTCACGTAGGTCCCAGGAGCGCACGGTGTTGTCCAGGCCCCCGGTCCACAGCTTAGTGCCATCATGAGAGATGTCTATACAGCTGGCCCCATCTGTGTGGCCCTGGAACTGCCTATGAAGGCCAAGTAAGGAAGAAGGGTGAGCCCCAGAGACTGCAATCATCCCAAGGATTGGGCCAGCTACGCAGCCAAGCTAGAAGGAAACTAGAGGTACAAAAGACTGGATCACGTGCCTCAAAACCTTAGCCAACAGGAAGCCGAGCTAGACCAGGCCTCTGCTATTCCACTCAGGGGTGCTACCAAGGACAGTTTCCCTGAGAAAAGACCTCTGATTCAATGTATCTAGGTGGGACCCCTGGGAGCCCACTCTGCTCTAAAGAAGGTAATGGAGAGGAAGGCAGGAAAGATTCTAAGGGATTTTCTATCATGTTTAGGACCTGCCTTTGGGACACACTCCTCAACCCAGTCTTAGCTGTCCCTATTTAAGTTAACTCGTCTATAAGGCTATGGCCCAAAACATGCCCAAGGGTGTCATGGTAACACTAGGATACAACTGCGGGCAGGAACTGCCGTCTACCGTCACACAGGTAGTGTGACTCCGAGGGAGACACCACACCACCTAGGTCACACAGAACCCAATCAAGCTACACAGGATATCTCAGAGACAGGACACACACAGCTCAGCTGCTCTGCTCCACCCGGGCCTCACCATTAAGCGATGCCGCATTTCTCCACTCTCTGCTATCTCCACTCCTCAAGCTGCTTTCCCAGAACTGTTCAAAGCTCTGCCTTCCGCCAACATCTTCCCCCAAGCTCCTAGGCTGAAGGGGCCCTCCATGAGCTGCCCTTTGCCTCTGTACCTGACCACCCTTTACTTCTCCAAAAGGACCAACATCATTGGCTGGGTGAGTATGAACAGCCTAGCTGCTCCCTTGCCAACGTCACTCACCTGACCAGGGTCTGGTTGTGCAGATCCCAAACCGCAATGTTCCCGTCGCTGCAGCAGGAAAAACAGACTTTGGCATCAGGACTGATGGCCAGGGCATAACAGGCCGGAGCTGAGGACGTCAGCTCAGCCTTGATGCGGGGTGTGGGTGAAGCCAGGTCCCAGATGGTGAGCGTGCTGGCCTCACCACCCACAATGAGCGTGCGCCCATCGGGGAGAAGCTTGCACGAGCGGATGTAGTTGTCTCTGTTCTGGAAGGAGAAGAGCAGAGTTAAGTGCTATCCACTTGCTTTGTCATGGATCAAGAAAGCCACTTTCGGTAACTTAACATCCTTATAAAGTGTCTACGCTCCTGGAGACTTCTCCACCCTCAATTCTACACCCATCCAATTTCTCATGCTTTTCTCTAGAGTCTGGAGCCTAAGAGTCATCTCCATTCGCAGATGCCCCAACTAGGACCAGAGAGGTTAGTCAACATACCTAGAGCTGCTCAGTGCTGAGCCTGGCCCTGGGCCTAGTGCCCCTGGCCCTTCCTGCCCTGGGTGTGTCTGTCCTGTTTTCCTCTACCTCCTACACGCTAAGTCTGTGTGGCCCTAGCTTCTTACCAGGCAGTCCAGCTGGGAGATGGGACTCTTGCTGCCCGGCTGGCTGATGTCCCATATCTTCACACAGCCCTTGCCACCTGTGTAGACGTGTCGTGTGGGGTTGCTGATGGTCACAGCACATACCACCTCCCCATGGCTGAGCGTGTTGATCTGCCGGGCATGCCTGGGAATGCCAGGGCCTGCTAGCGCATCATGGGGGAAGGGCACAGGTTGCATCTGCCCATCAGCACTCACATGGAAGGAGTATGCCCTGCAAGAAGGAGGTGGGTCACTCCGCTGTCCACACCTAACATGTCCCACAGGCCCCATCCAAATCAATGTATACACACCGTGACTTACTGCCCTGACTCCAAGCCCCTCTCCTCCAAGTCCCTTAAGTCCAGGAGCCCCTTGGTACTGGGATGGCTCCATCATGTTGGAACCTACTTAATAGTCCAACCATACATCCTTGGCTCCAAATCAGCTTAGGTGCTCCATGGAATGTTGTGGAATGCATCCCCCCCAATACCACCCCATCCACACACACTTGAGACTATAAAGTCTCCAGACATGCCAGTCTGGGAAAGGACCCTACTAAATGCCACGACCTGCATCTGAAGTCAGTGATACTAGGGATGGAGCACCTTCCTGCCCCTCTAAAGGCAAAAACGACAAGGGGTTCTGAGCCACAGGGACTCAGCTTGGTCTGTCCACATTACTGTGAGTGCCCTTCTCCGTGGCCATGGTGACATGAGATCTATTACAGTACAGAGAAGGTTTCTATGTGGTACACATAGTTCAAACTTTAATTTCCCAATAAGCCATGCAGACAAAGATCAGGGCAATACTGTGCTCCATAGAAGAGCAGGGGAACTAGAGGCAGGGTAGGAGCTGCTGCCTTTGCAGCAGGTGGAACCTGAAGGAATCTGCAGGGCCCACATTGTTCTCTGTACTCTGCTTACAAGCATTCTGACCCTCCCAGAGCCATCAACTTGAACCTCAGAGTCCCTAAGTTCCCCTGATGGAGGGGGTTTCTGGGACTGACTTCCTTGGATGGTGACCATGCTTTTGTGTCTCAGGAGGGACATTGTATACAACAAGACCCTATGCTCAGGGATGGACAGGAGTGTTTTACCTGCCTACTCTGTGAAGCATGCAAAAATAATAGCCAAGTACTTACGGTTTCCCTCCAGGAATGGAGGCGAGACTGGAGGGCAGGCCTGTGGCCCTCATTGGGGGGTGAGGGTCAAAACCAACCTATAAAGAAAGGAGAGTGGCTCAGTCAATCTGTCATCACATAGCCTCACCCTGTTCCCCATGGCCACTGTCATCTAGGCCTGCTGCACCCTGTGACTTCTTCAGAACTAAGTGACAGACAGCACTGCTGAGTGGAGCCTGTGTCAAAGAAGGCAGATGCCAGGATGGCCAAGTGTCCTGTCAGGACAGTAACAGACAGGATGGCAATGGTAAACCCCATCTCAGCCTGTGTCCCCTCAGCACTGCCAGACAGAGTAGGCTCTGCCCCATCTCTCTCCTTCCTGAGTGTGCTGTAAGCCTGTGGAGTGGGGCCACCCCAAGTACAGAAGAGTAGAGAAAAACTGTCCTGAAAAATGAGTCCCCTCTGACAGCCTTAATCCTGTTTGTCACCACCAGGCCCACCTCCCAAAACCCTGCTACCTGACCAGATGTCACTAAGCTCTTATTGGGACCCTTATCCCCTTTCAGGGTATTATCCAGAGGTCTCAGATGAGAGAGGGCAGTCTAAGATTTACCTTAAGTCACCTGAGAGACAGGAAGGTCTGACACTCCATAAGGAAACTCTCTCTAAACAGGTGCTCTTCCCAGAGCAGCTGTCAGATGTCCACAGATATCCTGGCTAGTTTTATGTCAACCAGACACAAGCTAGAGTCATCAGAAAGGAGGGAACCTCAATTGAGAAAATGTCTCCAGAAGATCCAATTGTAGGGCATTTTCTTAATTAGTGATGGGTAGGGGAGGGCTCAGCCTATTATGGGTGGTAGCATCCTTGGGCTGATGGTCCTGAGTTCCATAAGGAAGCAAGCTGAGCAAAGCCATGAGAGCAATCCAGTAAGCAGCACTCCTCCGTGGCCTCTGCATCAGCTCCTGCCTTCAAGTGCCTGCCCTGCCTGAATTCCTGCCCTCACTGCTTTGGGGATGAACTGTTCTATGGAACTGAGTGAGATAAACCTTTTCCTCTCCAACTTGCTTTTGGTCATGGTGCTTCATCACAGCAATAGACACCTTAAGACAACAACCAAGGATCCCTTCAGCATGCAGGGATATGTACTATACTAACCCTGCCAGCTCCCACTCCCTACCCAATCCCCGCCCCCACCAAAAGGAGCCAAAAGGTCTACGTACAGCTCCAAAGCTCACCATTGGCGATCGGCCATAGGCGGCGGCTGCAGCGGCTGCGGCGGCACTCATCTGGGATGGGATGTTGTGTAGGCCAGCATAGGCGCTTGGGCTGGTGAGGGAGCCATTCATCTCGTGGTGGCTCATCATGGCAAAGGGTGCTGGATAGGAGCTGGTGAGGGTGATGGGTGTTCGCAGGGCCGAGGCTGTGAGGATGTGAACGAGGAAGTGGGATGAGTGGGGAGGAGGCATCCGTGAGAGTAGGCTCACCCTTCTGATACACAAAGCTGAGGCCAAAGCCCTCCTACATTCTGAAGCATCTAGCTAACTGGACCCCTGACTTCTGAGGCCAAGATTGGAGTCATTTCTTTTCCAAGGGCAGCCCACGGTCCAGAGAAGAGGGGCCTGCTCAGGAGCTCACAAAACCATTAACAGACAGTGAGGCACAGGTCTAAGGTAACAACCTGTTAGATGCTCTTTCCACACACTTAGCCCAGCAGAGGCCTCGTAGACACTGACATAGCAAACATAGCAATGCTAAAGACCCTCAAAAACCCTGATATATCAATGTCAAAGGTGCAGGCTTCAATATTCTTAAACCTGACAAGAAAGACCACCAGGCAGATCTGTGAAGCCCCAGCTTGGACACCCTACGTTGCTGGCCATCTCTTTGGCTCTACCTAGCCAGGGACCAACCTCCCCTCCCCCATCAGATTGACCCGGGTCCCATTGTGCCTACCCATTATACCTATCGGGTCCATGCCTGGAGGTTTGCCCGGCATTGACCGGAGCCCCGGGGTGGTGCTGGTGCCTGGAGTTGGGGCATCATTTCTTGGCGTTGGTGTATTGGACTTGAGCCCAGGTGTGGAAGATTTGTCATTCTGAGAAGGGAAGACACACAGAGACCACAAGACGCCATGAGGATTCCTTTCTCCCAAGAGTTGGGCAAAATGCCTAGCTCTGGTCCCACATGAAGCCAAGCATGGGTTAAACAGAAGTCCCTAGCTGGCAGGGACCTTGGTGAAGGTTCTAATTTAAAGATGCAGAAACCAAGGCTCTGAAACATTCACTAGTGTGGGTTAATGATTCAAACACAGCCAATCCCAATAGCCACGTTCTTTCCACACCCAATTCCCACCCTGCAGGCAGCGGGACTGGAGCTCTAGCCTCTGCAAGCATGCCTCCTGTCTCTCCCCTCCCCCAGCTCTGTAAGGTGCCAGGACAGACCCCCACATACATGACCAAGGTCTTTGGTCTTGGAGGAAGGTGTGCTGCTGGAGGAAGCCACGGAGGCTGGGCTGGTAGGGGCATCTTTCTTCAGACCACGGGCTTTGTCCAGCCCATTTTCAGGAGGGGAGTGTGCTGGGCTCACCCGGGGTGTTGCTGGGTCCTGAAAGGACAAGTGTAACAGAGCTTTTAAGCTGAAAGCAGGTATCCCCGCCCTAGCAACAGGAAGGTAATGGGCACGGATGGGAGGGGATTAGCTCTAAACAACCTAGACCCTGAGCCCTCTACATCACAGGTGGGGTGACCTTCCCCAGGTCACATACAAGTCCAGAATGCTAACCAGCAAGGTTGCACAGGGCCTTATAGGAAATTCTCTCCAGGAAAGCATACTCCCCCAGCCCTGGAGAGGGAAGACAGTGCCACCCTAGACAACTATGGAGCACGAAGACTGCTGCTTCCTTTCAGTTCCCACACATGAAGCTACTTGTCTCCCTGCTTTCCTGATGCGCCAATGCCCAGCTCCAGCAGCAGGCAGAAGAGACCTTACTACAGAGGATCTGTCCCAAACCAACCCACCTACAACTGGGGCCTGCCCTTACCTCATTAGAGACATCCACCACCAGGTCATCACTCTTGTCCCCATCGCTATCCTATAAGCAAGAGAGAAGCCAGTAAGATCATGTGGACCCCTGATCTGCCCAAGCCTAACCCTGCACTCCAACAACTGCCCCAACCAAACCCCGAAGCTCAGGCTTCTCGGCTGCTGGGACCCCTGCCCTCTATGAGCAGCCTTGGAATTCCTTCTTCCCAGTTCTTTGTAGTGCAGCCTCTGGGGCTCTGACCTGTCTAAGCAGCCTCATTACAATAGTCCTGAGCCTTCGAAAGCCAGCATCTTTTCCCGGCTGTCCTATCTTTACACCCCCATCACTCTGGGGCAGGTGACTGGCTTCACTCTGTAGCACAGCTGAGCTTTGTGTAACATGTTCAGAGCCACAGGGAGCCAGATGGGACAAAGATGGCTTGGTAGTAGCCCCTCCTCTAGACTCAAATCTCACCTCTGTTCAGTCTGGCAATGGAGGACATGTAACCGTGATCCCACTGGGATCTCACAGGTTAAGGTCATGCCATCAGGTTGTTACAAACTGTGTCTCCGTGGCTGGATGCCTGGGGTGAACTGTGTAGACGGTGGGGCTCACAATTGGAGTACCCCAGGACACTCCCTTGGAGCGTGGGGTGCAGCAGAGAAGTGTCTAGGACCTTCAGCTCTCCCCAGACTGCATGTAGGCTGGGGTAATGTCCTGTCCATTTCTCTCCCAATGGCTCACCTAACCACAGAGTATGTATGAACCTCTCCCTCCCTCTGGGCCCTGACACAACTACCAGTCTCTCAGACTCAGAACTCAACTGCCAGAGTCGAGGCCAAAGCGAGTACACAACCCTACCCGGCGAAGCCACTCGCCGACCCCTACGTACGTATCTGCTCAGGCTGTCTTTCTCTTCCGCCTTCCGTTTCTTGGCTTCCATGCTGTAGTCTGCAGAGCCCCGGTGCTTTTCACTGGCCCGGAGGCTTTCAGAGGGTGACACAGAATTGTTCTGGAAGAGGAGGACCCTGGGGTCAAACCTCCATGCTGATTGTATAATACTGCACACAGGCAATATTACATTCGAGTAAGCGGATGACAGAGGGCCAGAAGACGGAGATGGGCAGATACCCTGTGTCTGCAGATGTGGTTCACCCATGACGTTCCCAGGACACCTTGGGTCCCTGGGAATTTACCCAAGATACAACTTTTAGAAGCAAGGTACTGCTAATTCTGTCTCCTGGCCTGAGGCAAGGTCCCAAGAGGGTGAGGGGCACCCGTCACTCTATTTACTCCAAGGAAAGATGTGTCTTTTCAAGTCAGACCTGAGCCACAGACGGGCATACATGAAAAACTTCCATTTTAAGTTGAGCAGTGAGGGAGAAAAGGTGCTGAGCTGCAGATAAAGCCCTAAGCAGAGATGAGCAACCCTGAGCCCGGGCTCCTCCACTGCCAAGCCTCCCACAAACGGAAGAGAAGCCAGTGTCACAAAAAAGCCTAAAAGGCCACTAAGCCTTTCCCTTGAAATGATAGGACCTCCCTTAGGGTGGGGACAAGTGTCCCGAGAGAGCAAGCGAAGGTCTCCAGCAGAGCACTGTAGGTTTCATGCTGGGGAGAGAGCACTGGGAGTTCTCTCAGTTCTTCCTCTGCTCCAGTGGGAGGGAGAGGAATCCCAAGGGATGACAAGAGATCTGAGGCAGGTGAGCAGCAGGGAAGGCTGGAAGCAGGGTGTCCTGTGGCTGGCTGTGCACAGGGAGGGGGAACCTCTAGCAAGGGCTAATCTGCAAACCTTGAAGGCCTAGCGCCCCCTCAGGATACAGTGAACTCAATGGCTACCTCAAGCGCCACCCTACCACTGTTTGAATGTGAAGTGCTCCACAGGCTAAGGGGTCCCAGCTGATTGGGGGGGGGGTGTCCTTGGAACCTTCTGGACATGGGTTCTGACTGGCAGACACAGGGCCACAGAGGATTATAGGGGAGTTCTGATACAGGCCAGCTTCTTCCTAACTGTGGCTAGGATGTAACCAGTCACCTCACACTCCTGCTTCCTCCAAGTCACAATGTAACCATAACGGACTGTACACCCTCAAACCATGAGCCAAATAATCCTTCCTCAATCCAGTTATCTTATCATAGTGATAAGAAAAGTACTGATAAACCTACCCATGTTCAGACTGACATTAATGTCAGGAGTGATAGAATGAGTCAGAGAACCCTCTATAGGGGTAAGAGTGGCCACAAGTCCACACATGCTAAAGATGCATGCTGGAGTCGTGTGGGACTCCAGAGCAAGACGATGTGTTTACAAAGAGGGATACTAAAGGCAGGTACGGTAATCCTTCTGGTCTCCTTTCCCCATTTTACTAGAGGCCAATGCTGGCCCAGGGATGGGGTTCACTGGCAAGGAACGAGGCGGGGTGGCCAGCAGGTGGATGGGTTTGGGGGAATGGTGTGGGAGGGAGCCAGCCACAGAACTTAATTTCCTTTCCTAAGCCGGTTTTCTGGGCAGCCCTTCCCTGCCAAGTTTCTGCCTGAAGCAAATTAAAATGGCAGAGTTATCAAGCCTTGAAGAAAAAAAATGGAGGTTATAATGGAACTGCAGCTCAACCTTCCCCGCAGCCGGGCGAGCGGCGGCGATGCGCTCACAGCCGCAATTCAATTAGTTGCTGCAAGCACAGGCAGAAAAAAAAAAATCACCGTCATTTCATTTCATTTCCTCCGATGGTGGCGGCCACCCCGTGCTAAGCAGAAATGCTTCCAGCCCCTCAGGCTGGCTGCCCCTGCGCAGGCGGGTGATGGAGAGGAGGGAGGGGACGGGGTGGCTGCTCGTGTTTCTCCTTGCGACCCAGTGCGAGAACAGGGAACTCTTTCTTCTCATGCAGTCAGGCTGAAAACCCTCGCCGCTACCGGAGAGTCATGTCAGGCATTTAGCGGCATCGATCCAGCCCGCCTCTGGTTGGCAGGCGGCCAAAAAACTAAGTATTTTTTATTGCTTCAGCTAGGCAAGGAAATATGAATGAAGCTACCTCTAATTGGACTCCAGACTAACCCCTCTGGGACAGCTTCCAGCCTGTCCACCCGGCCCCCTCCCCTCTCTGACACAGCCTTGTCCTTCCTGCCTTGACTGTTGACAAGCTGTTTTCCTAAGGCTGATTATTTCAATCTCCACCATCCAACACCATGGCCCTGAGGATGCAGCCCCCAGAGTACTCCCCATCCCCCACTGGTACCCTCTCTGAGCTGCCCAGCCCTAGGATGTCATGGGATTCATCCCTGTTCATTCTCCAGCCCCTGGGGTTGAGTCAGCCTAGCTTGGATGCCAGGAGCATTATTGGGGGGAGAGGGGGCTGCGCACTTGGGGGTCCCTCTAGGTTTCTGGCAGAAAGTTTTCAGCAAGGGCATGAAGAAGTAGGTACTGGGCTTCAATACCCACTTCCTGGGGAAGGCCTCCTGCTAACCAAGTAATGAGCCCTGTTACAGGGGGTCTGCCTATCCAAAGCTGAGAGGCCGTCTGGTAGGGTAATCCCCATGATATGCAGGAGACTGGGGCTCCAAGGTCAAAACACAAGACCTCATGAGGCTGAGACTGGATTGAAGCTGGGGAGGGGTGGAGGTTGGGGGTGGGGTTGGGAGACAACGCAGGTGGACATCCCTATTCCAGCTCTACTTCTATGTAGGGAAACTGCCTCTCCAAAGGAATGCCACTGTTTAAGGATCAACACCAAAGCAATCAAAATGGACTTCAGCTTTAATCAATCCTTTCTTCTGTGCCTAGCCATTCCTGAGCCCAAGGGGGCGGGCGGGGCCTGGATTTCTGAGCAGGCAGGCAGGGCAAGAAGAGACAGCGAATGGGAGGGAGGTATGAGAACAGTCTGGATAGAGGGAGGGTTTGGAAAGGAAGGCAGGTCAGACAGAGGGAGCTTCCCGAGGAGGCTGCTGCCTGGACGGCTAGTTAAAGGCCTGACATTCCAAGTCCTACTTAACATGAGGTAATAAGGAGAGCCATCCTAGCAGATTAAGATGGTCCCGGATACAAGCTCTGCGATGAAGAATAAAATAGCTCTGCTAATCGCTGGAGGATTTTTTTCCTTTTTTTTTTTTTTTATCCAGACTCCAGTGTGCTTATTCAGAGGGCTTATTCACTTGAAACAGAACCTTGGAGCCTCGGTGTGATCAGAAAGATTTACAGCAAATCTCTGAGCTGGCAGACACGCAGGCGGCCTGGCCTTAATACCTGCTAGCTAGCACTTTTTCAACAGAGTCAAAGTGCAGAGCGGGGAGAAACCTGGGGCATCTGGAGAAAGGAGGGCTCGGGATTATGCCGGAAGCAGGCATCCAGCCTACGGGGATTATGCCGGAAGCAGGCATCCAAGAGCCCCTTGGAAGATGTAGGTTGGTGGGCTAATGGCTTCAGTTGACCATGTCTCTTTGTAAGGGGGACTTTGGAGGTCACTCAGGCAAGTGCCTAGAGTTAAACAGCTTCCCTAATTAAAGGTCACTCAACAGAGAACAGCAACTCCTATATTATGATAGACAGTAACTACCCCTAGTACTGAATATGGACAGAGACACTGTCACCCACATACCAGTCCTGAAGCCAGGTCTTTTAGCTGTGGGCACACATAAACAAATGATAAATTAAAAACCCCAGCTTCCACCCACAGAGCAGAACGGGAAACTGGGGTTAGCTGTGGGTAGCACAGGCTACTTGCCAGGCCTGTAGTTCTAGGAACAGGCCTCTAGGCAAGCCCATCCTTCTCCCGTACCCACCCCACCCCTACACCAAAAGCACCCTGACTTACCGTGCTGGACTCTCTCTCTGAGAGGCAGGAAGGCCAGGAAAGGAGGAGGGTCAGGACCCACAAGGAAAAACAAAGGGGAAAAAGAAACAAGGTCACTCTATGCTCAGTTGACCTTTGTGATTTATTAAAGCCACCTCTCACTGGTTAACCTGACTCTAGTTCCCTTAGTGCAGTGAAGGCACGTCCTGTATATGGCATCCTAATGGTGCCCCCCTCCCACCAGTGCCCAGCATGGCCTAGAATCCAGGCCATTAGCCTTCTTCCTAGTGTGTCAAAAGAATCTTGGTTTGCTTTTTGCTGTACTTTCTAGAATCATACGTGAGAGCTGGGACGGTTATTGCTTTTTTTTAAAAATTTGCAATTTGGAACTGACTTCTACTGGTTTGCTTTCTTAACACCATTCGCTGTTCCTTTGCCAAAAAGCCCCCCAGAAGCATAGGCCTCTGGTCACACCAGTCCAGCTAATCAGCAGCTCTCATTGTCCTCTCCTCTGTCAAGAAGGAACAAAACAGTTGGTCACTAGCTCCTAGGATACAGCACGGACTAAGGCTTGGATGGCGACTCCTCCCCGAAAGCCCCTGGGAGCTTGGAAGATGTTGACTATGTGGCCCAGTAAATACCTAAAAGCCAACCGAAAGGACAAGCTGGCAGCGTTACAAAGAGGCTGCATGAGGCGAGGTCCCTGTTCCCTCTGATGTCCTCCTGAGCCCCAGTGGTGCTATTCAGGGGGCTGGGGCAAGAGTTCCCATTCCTCATCTCTCTAGTCACTTCTCAATTGGAGTATTCCTGAGACCCTACACTTACAGATGGTCCACTAGTCTGTGTCAGGGTCTCAAATACCCTGGGCCAGCCTTGAACTCACTACACAGATGAGAATTACCATTAACTGTCTCCCCTTTTGCCTCTATCTCCCAGTGCTGGACTTACCGGCAAGCACTACCACCCGTTTGATTTGGTGCCAAGGGATGAACTCAGGGTTCGGGCATGCTTGGCAAATATTCTTACCAACTGAGCAACACCCCCAGCAGTGCTGCCGCTTGGAAGGTTTCCCAGTGAGGAGACACAGAGATCCAGAAAGATAGCAACAAAAGGCTACAATGAGGCCCCAACTCAAGCTCTTTTAAGAAAAGCGCCCAGTGCAATCACGAAAGCACCCTGAAGGGCATGCCGGGCTGGCCCTAAAGACTAGGCAGGGTGCTATTGGGAATATGGAGGGCTACTGTAGATAAACAGACTGTCACCGGGGTCTACATCAGGAACTGCAGTATGTCCATGCACTGGACTCAACAGACGGCTCCAAGTCTTAGCTAACACCAGGCTTCAGGTGACAGTACTTGTCACGTCCCGCCCCGCCCAGCCCAGCCCAGCCCAGCCCAGCCAGAGCCACACCTCTGTGATCCAGTTCATGGTGGTTCTTCTCATCCTTCACCGCCAAGTGGGCTTGACTTCCCAGGGCACCAAGTGCCAGCAACCCAGAGCTGCTTCCTGTCACTGGGGGAATCCCAGGAGGCTGGAGGCCTGACGGGTGGGGTGGCAGCTGGACCGGGGGACCATGCGTGGCATGGGAGAGGTGCTGGGCCTGGAGTTGCTGCTGCTGCAATGAAGTTGGTGGTAAGCCAAGATAGGCCGGGAAGGGCAGAGGGTGGGTCACCTCTGCCCCTCCCCTTGCTCCTCCATCAGGAAGCGACAGGGAAAACACCGCCCCCCCAACCTTCCCCCTCGGCCACATGCTCATCTTGCTCAACAAAATCTGTTAATGGACTGCAGTGTGGTGGACTGATGTCTTCAAACGTCAACCCTCCCCCCACCCCCCAGCGTCAGGGCAGAGTTTCCCATGCCTGTTTCCAATCCCAAGATAAATAATGCATGCATTTAAAACCCACACGGTCACTAGGGCTTCCTTTCAATAGAGAGGAATCCATTTTTAAGTTCATCGCTCATGCGTACATGCCTTTAACATCAGCAGCCAGAGCCTCCCACCCGAAGCTGGAACCTGGGGAAAGCCTCCCTGACTGGGCTTCTAAAGAAGCAGAACGAAGCCTGGCTTGTAGAGTCGGGACAGGGAAGGCCAGAGCAGAGAAGTCCCAGGACTGGTGGAATCAAAGCTGATGCCCTTGGCCCTCAGAGTAGAGAGAGCACAGAACTGGGAAGACTGAACCTCCGAAACCAGGGGGCAGGATTCTAGTCTGACTCTGTATGCCTGGGACAGGGACTTCCAAACCCTCTAAGCCTCAAATTTCCTCATCTGCATAAGGGGAGAGGCAGCACCCACGGCAGGTGACTACAGTAAGGTAATGTGGGCTTGGGCACACAGCCACCGCTCAGTGGGCTTCGTGGCAGTCACTGGCATTTCTGCAGGGCTCTCACAGGGATCTCCCACTGTTCTAACGACCTCAGTACTCCCAGGCACAGAGTAACATCCATTCTTCTGTTCCTCCCCAAGCCAACCCAGGACCCTGCTGCCTGGCACCTCTTCCCATTGCTAACGTCAAGGCTCCCCACCATCTGCTCCCGTGCCCGAGTTCCTAGCTCAGAGGCCTCCATGCTTCCCCAGCAGCCCAGACAGAATGCCCTGTTATTCATAAGATTGCCAACAACCATTGGCATTGTAGGGCAGGCTATATGGTATCAACTATTTCTCGGGGATGAAGTATTTCTTGGGACTGGCTGGGGCACTGGGTATGCTTGTCCCCATTTGTGCACACAGTTTTCTTCCAGACTAGCCCCCCAAGAGAATGAGACCCATACCACCTGTATGTGCATATAAACTCCTGGACACTATCCAAATAAAACCCGTAACTCTAACAGGCAACAGTGAGTGTGCCCATTTTACAGACAGCCAACTGATAGAGAGGCACTGGAACGGGGAGCCCAAGCTCCATTACTCTAAATGGGATCTGGACTTTTATCTGTCAACCACTAGCATCATCTACAGAATGCTCAAAGCAAGAGGGAAAAGGTGAGTGCAAAGATGTAATAAGCCAAGAAAGGATGGCCATGGGCTGACAGAGCTTGTGCCCATCACTGGGAACGAGCAAGCAGCTCCCAAGGTCAACGGCACCTGGGGAATGCCTACAGAGATCTGGCCAAGGATTAAAAAGCTGCCCACATTCCCCTCAACGAACGGAGCTGCAGACTGCTGACCTAGCTAGCTCTCCCTCCAAGTTAAGGTGTTCTGGCAGTCTTACACCTCTGGCTCCCGAGGCTCCGACTCTTAGCTCTATCTGTAAAGTTGGCACCCACGGCCATTGTCCTGGACCACAGAGGACCTGAAATGACACCCCAACCCACCCCCTTCTAGGCACCTGTGCAAGCTTTTGGTGGCCACAGGTCTTAGCGATGTGACTGTGGTTCTGCCTGTGTCACAGCACACCTAAGCTAAGGGACCTTTCAGAGCAGAACCACAGGCCCTCCAGTCCTCTCAGCTAAGACTGGGCTCTTCTCCGATGGGAGATAAACACAGCTCCCCCACTTTCCCTTTTAAAGAAAATGAATTTTTAACATCTTATTACAAAAATAACACAGGCTCACTGTAAGAATTGTTTTTTTAAGTTTTAAATTTTGTTCTTTTTAAGTTCGCCCATTCATTCCACCTCGCAGGACGCCGCCGGCTGTCAGGCCATCTAGAATCTAGATTTTCAGATCTACAGTTTTTCCATGCAGTTTTCCACAAATGAGCTCTTGTTGTCCACACTGTTGTTATATGACCCGGTTTAAAAGGTGTTCTGAAGGGAGAAAAAACACTTCCCTTTTGAATGAGTATTTAGTATTCCATGGCATGGTTGGACCCCACAGCTTTATCTAGACATTATGTTACAAAGAATCTCCACTGGGCTCTGTTGGTTTTAAACTCCTTGCTGGGAAGCCCTTTCAAGTCTGCTGGTGATAATTACTTAATAAAAGCCCAGAAAGTAAGGACCTGGGTACTTAATCTGCACTGTATGGGACAGAGGAACTGGTAAGACAAGATGCTTTAAGGAGACAAAAGAGTGCGTGGAGGGTGTTGCTGGCTGCAGATGTGTGAGACTGTGTGTGGGTCTCCTCTCCCACCCTGCCCACTCTGTCCAGTTCAGATTCCCTTTCCACTCTTCTGATCAGAAGGAAATTTCCTTTCCCAGTTTCAAGAACCCAGACTCTGGATGCAGGCAAAGCTGCTGGACATGGGGACGTTCAGCTTCCTCCTTTATCAGCACTGAGACTCTGGACAAGTCACCTGACCTCTCTGGGCCCGTATCCTTATCTGCAAAACTGGACATCAAAATGAGGCTCACCCTTGGGCTGTGCAAAACTCACATTATTCCATGTAAAAGCAAAGTCCGAGTGCAAGCCACCTCAGCAAATGGGCATCACCATCACCATTGTCGTTGAGCAACTGCTGAGTTGCAGGAAGACAGAGCCATTGCGTTACCCATCCAGCATCTCCAACAAGTCCGGGCTCATCCCTGTACCCACACTTAGTGAGTAAGTGAAACGCTGGAGAAGGTTAGCAGCAGATAAGTGGAGAAATGAGGAGCAGAGAGCTTGATCCAAAGGTGGCGACACAGCCCTGGAGGCCCAGTTAGTTAGAGGCAGTTGGAGCAGCAGGGTCAATGGTGTAGACAGGTGTCCTGTTTTCCCCAAATATTCACTAGTAAATCCACAGCAGAAACTTGTGACAAGGGCAGCGGCGGCAGCGACACAACATGACTGGTTTCCAACACTATCACTGTGCTCCTCAGGGTCTGTATCCTCTGCAAGAGGCAAGGAAGCTTCCATGCAAAATGGACGTTTCTGATCTTCAAGCAGAGCACCTGGCTCTGCACTGCCAGAAAACACTCACTGCCTTCGTCTCCTTGGGGTGGTCTGAGGGTACCAGGGGGGCCAGCCCGGAAGACTGCAGACAGACTGATGGAAGACCTAAGCTGTAAATTCTTCAAAAGGTGAGAACGGATGCATCTGGATGCCACTGCCCTCTGGATGGAGGTTCTGCTAGCGATGGTCTTGGCGACAATTCGGAGCGAAGCCAAATGCTCTCCCTGATGGGGCCAGGAGCAGCTGGCAATGAAGTGATTCATAGGTAGGTAGGAAGGAGCATGGCCTGTGTCACCTCCTTCAGCAGGCAAGCCGGATGCAGTCACACTCGGGTCGTGTTTCTGTCCTCTGGTGGCTTCAGAGAGCAAGGTACTCAAACCGTTTAGTCCGCGAGTGGGAGGGTCACACTGCTCTCAACTGGAAAGCTTTCTCAATGGCAGAGAAATGTCACAATACCACAGTCTGAGGCGACCTGCCTCCACCTTTTACTGTCTCTCCTAACACTGGCTCTTCTCCATGTGTGACAAGAAGAGGAGTTCAGTGATTCTCCCTCTTGGCCTTAACCCCCAGCGGGCAGGCCTGAGAAACCCAGAACCAAGCACACTCCTGAACATCATTTCTCCATCCTTGGCCATTTCATAACCAAACACAAACACATCATGCCCCCGTGGGGTTTCCTGGGCCCTCCATCCCTGAGTGCCCAGTACGCACGGTCTGGGACTGGCAGGAATGGCCCACAGCAGAGGCTGATGGGAGAGCTTGCTGGAGGAGCGTGTGTAACGGGATTACACACCTCACGCTTCATGCCTCTGCTGGCTGATTAGATGCTTCGGTTCTTAGGTTCGTAATTTGGGTCAAACTTAGGGGAGTTGTCTAACTGCTTCAATTCTAGAGTCAAACAGGCCAACAGCTAGCTGCGTGAGAGGGAGTAGACAGGGTCCTGGGAAGTCAGGATAACTCGACCTCCCAGTCTTTCACACAGCCCAGTAGGTATACCCAAGGCTCCCTTTGCAGCATTGGCCTCTGGGTTTGGCAGCAGTTTTTAGAGGTCACCATGATCTTTGCTATCCCTACGTCAGAGACGGAATGGCCCCAGGGGCCAAGTAACTACACCAAACAACAGAAACCTGAGCCAGGATCCCAACTCAGCAATCCCCTACTTCCCCCTCAGTCTCTGGGCTAAGGAAACAGGCACTAAGGCAGAGCCCTCCGCCCTTCTATCCCTTCTAAAATTCTACCGCCCAACTCCTGTCCAGCCAGCCATCCTGCTCAGCCACCACCCAGCAGAAGACAGGAAGCCCTGAGAGCGCTTCACAGATCTCTGCACAGTTTGGGACAAATTCCAACTCCAACCTCCCTCCTCCCGTCTCTTCTCCCCTCTTAAGAAAACCACCAAGTCAACACTGCACATACCACCCACTAAATAATTCTCCAGGCAACCCAGACCACGGAGCCAAGAGTCCACCAGCTCCCAGGCCACCACACAACCCTGTATGTACAAAGCTAAGTTCTAAAAAGGAACACCATCGCTAGGCCTATCTTACCCAAAGGGACATGAGTTCCCTAAGGACCAAGTGGGAACTAGGGGACAGAGATGGCCAGCAGCCCAGGTCCCTTCACCTGTCCTTCTGTTCTCCCTCAAGATTTCAACCCTGTGATATGCTTCTGGTTACATCCACACTCCTCATATTGCTAGCAGCCCAGCTACATGGAGACCCCAGACTCCAGTCCCGTGTCAGGAGGCCACGACCAGCCAACTGGAGCAGATGTGCCACTAGAAACCTTTCTATCTGAGGAAATCAAGACTGGAGCACTGCCCCTGCCTGTGCCCTTATCTCAGCAGGGTGGCTCCCCTCTCGCCTCCAGAAGAAAAGGAACAAGGCCCCTCGCTGGAGGGCAGTCAAGCACAGCTCCCCAGTCTGGGTGCCCCAGCTGTCGGCAATTCCTGCCTTGTGAGGCTCCGTCAGGCGCGCAGCGATTAGACGGCTGCCTGCCTAATGACAGGGCGACGGCCGCATTCACTCAGAGCCTGAGAAGCAATTACCTTGAAAATGGGGGTCACAGGCCCCACTCGTGGGCTTTAATTGAATTCCAATATCTGCCTAGGGCCGCCTTGACCTAACTTGTAGCTTCCTAAACGCTACTTAAAGGAGCTGGAGCCAATCCAGCTGCGCTGCTGCCCGATTTTACTTTTTCCTTCAAAAAGAAAAAGAAAAAAAGTATTTTCATATGTGGATTTTAATTCCAAAGAGTAAGAGATGGGACCAGGCCGTAGCCCCTGCAGCTTGGTGGAAGAACTTGCCCTGAAGACAAGAAGCGGATGAAAGACTTCTGAAGACAACCTGGGGCTCAGGCCCCCTTCTAACTCCCTACACCACCACTGTAGGACACGGGCTATGCTCAGGGATGCTCTCAGGCCGGCCTGACTGCTCATCTCTGCAAAATACTGGTATCAGACTAAACCAGTGTTCTCAACTGGAGAGCCCTGTGCCCATGCAGATACAGGCAACATCTGGAGACATTTGGAGTGCACAGATAGTGTGTGTGTGTGTGTGTGTGTGTGTGTGTGTGTGTGTGTGTGTGTGCGCAGGGTGTGTGTGTGTATGGGGGAGGGTGCTGTCACACCCACTAGGTACAGAGCAAGGCTGCTGCTGAATATACAAAACTGTACATGGCAACAAAGAACTATCTGGCCCCAAGTTTTAACAGTGTCAGGCTCTTTGTTCCAGTAAATGCCCCACACATGCCTCATCCCCGTTCTCAAGAAACCCTAAATAAACTCAATGAAAGGGGGACTTGGGGGAAGAAGGGACCCAGAAGAAGCAAAGAATAAAAGTGGACAAAGGGGCGGGGAGGGCACTGAGGTGGGTCAGGGCGTGAAAATACTTCCCGCCAAGCTTGGCATCTTGAGTTTGATTATGGGGTCCGGCGTGGTGGGAGGAGAGAACCGGCTCATATATATCATCCTTTTCCAGCACATACGTGTGCTCTGTGGCACGTATGACCACACATGAGTTCAATAAAAAAATGTAAAGCAATACTCTTTCAGAAGGGGGTAGTGGGTGCAGGGGTGAATAGGATCAATCTACACTGTATGTACGACAAAATTTTCAGAAAGCAAATTAAAAAAAAAAAGTATTTCCTAAAGAGAACCCTGAGCTGGATGATCACAGGAGATACTTCAAGCTTTAGAATATCAGGGTTTCTCTCCCCAGGGTGCTGCCTCCCAGCATCAAGCTTCTTGCCCATCCCCCACACAGGCTGGGTTTACTCTACCCTCAACACCAAGAATCAATGGAGGCTTAAGCCCTCCAGTCTCCAGGAGCTCCCACAGATACTAACACTAGAAGGAACCCTCTGAACTGCCTTTACTGAAGAACTCAGTAACCACACACTCTGATGACAATCCTGAGGGGTCTCATGCATCCCTTTACCACGCCCACAGCCGGAAGGCTTAGAAAGATGAACTGGCCCACCCTCTCCTTTCTCTTCACTGAGGGCCCTACAGAGCACTGCAGGATGAGCACTCCCTTGTTGGGGGATGAGGTGGGGCTTCTAGAAGGTTCCATCCAGGTACACAGCTGAAACTCTGAAGGATGTGTGTGGGTGCTCAGCCATGCAGCCCAGCACATGGAGCAGCAAGACCCCAACCCCCAAAACTGTCACAGCACGGTGCACATCAATAAACAGCAGAGATGGTTCTGACCCCAGGAGGCCAAAGAAGGGCAGCCTGAATGGGAGAGGGAGGAGAGGGGGCAGCAGCCAGGAACTGGTCAGTACCTTATGCTGGGGATATGGAAGCTAATAAAGTTACAGGTGGACTCAAGGTGTGTCTGGTATTTCTTTAGTTTGGGGACCAGAAGACAATGTGATGAATTTAAGCCCTTGGTTGCCTAGGGATGCCATGGGCCCCAGGGCTGCCATTCTTTGAGAGCGCCTAAGGTCAGAGTTCATCTCTGGACATGGTAAATGAGAGGAATAAAAGGGCTATACACACGGTGAGAGGCAGATTGGGGAGTCCACGTACCCCGATGATGGCGTTCAACTCCGTCATGGTGACCTGCTTGGCGCGTTCCACGGCCTGCGCCACTTGCTGCTGATGCTGTTGGGAAATGAAGCATGATCAAGGTCCTCAATACTGTCCATCACGGGGCACCAGGAGTCTCTCAGGACCCTTCCCCAAAGAAGATAGAAAGAGGCCCGCTCAACAGGCCCATGACTTAGGGATGTGGGTGTTTAGTGATGCCACATTCTCTATCGGTCTTTAAATGAGCAAGTACTACTTTCTAAGGAAAGCAGAGATGAGTTCCCAAGACTGCCCCGTGACCTCCTCAACCCCACATTCAGGAAAACCTTAGCTCTGTGCACTAAGAACCTAATCGGGCATTACATACTGGAGTGGTTCTTTTCTGAGAATTATGGTAATCACATAGGACACCATGTTTCAGGACAGGAAGCTACGGTGGCTAGTGTGAATTAAACAGAACAAGTGGGCTTTAGATTTAAAGGGCTGAGCAGAAACATGCATCTATGGCTACCAGAAGAGAGAGCTAAGTGTCTAACTAGAAAGTGAGAGCGACCAAAGAAATCCTAACACAGCCTCAGTCTTCCGAACGCAATGATGCGTTGGTTAACAGTCACTCCGGCCCGGCGTGGAGAGGCCAGCGGGGGAAACTTTGTACTTCCCACTCAAGCTTGCCTAACAAACCTAAAATTGCCCTTGAAAAACTAATGTCTATTATTAAAAGTTAAGTTTTATACACTCCCAGAAGCTAAGAAGTAGCATGAGCCATATCTAATTCTCAGATGTATTTAAGTCAGTCCTGGGTTGCTATCTCAGATCCAGAACTCCAGCAGGGAGCTGATATGGTCTGAGCCACCTTGGCGAATAAACGTAGGGTAGGCCCTGGCCCTGCTGGAGTGGGATCAGACAGGATAGAAATGGGGGCCAGAGGTCTCCACATCGCCTCTGGCACCTCTTTGGAGATACCTTCCTCAAAATGCTCCTGAGTCCAGCCCTTGCCTCCACGTGGAGGGTAAGGGGGCTGTCTCCCAAGGGGTACTTAGAAAGTGGTGAGAGTTTCGAGGGTACTTAGCACCTGGGGAACAGCACCCCACACAGGGTCTGGCCTTTGGCACCAACCAACCAGCCTTACTTGAACTAGGTATAGGAGTGCACCCTGGAAAGCTGAGGCCCGTGGTGAAGTGTATGAAGGACACTGGTCACAGAGCTCAGCACTGTTGCAGATGATGAGACCCTCCCTCCTCAGGTGTGGCAGAGAACCATTCTCCTACTGGAAAAGGAGCACGTGGACCCGGTGATGTGATCCCTGCCCCAAGGTCAGCGGAGAAGGCCTGCGAATCCTACCAGCTAGATCAGTACAGTAGCTAGGGCGGGGCTTGGGCCTCAGGAAACAGCCACACTGGGCTGCCCTAGGCAGAAGAGGAAAGAGACGAAGGCCTTACCTCCTGTGACAAAAAAGGCATGATCTGGGCTAGGATCGTGTTCAGTCTCTTCGCAATCTCTGTCTGCAAAGGAAAAGAGACCACAAGTCAAGTCACTGAAACACTGAGACAGGCAGACAGACAGACAGACAGACACACACACACACACACACACTGCAGCCCCTTACACATGGGCTCCAGTGATCATGTGTTAGAAAGCTCCCATTTCACAGGGGATGTGGTCTATGTGAGACTCAGGTCAATATATCAAAACAAAGACCTCTCCATAGTCCAGAAAACCCGTGGCAAACAAATCCAGTGCTGAGAGAACTGCGCTGCCCACCAATGCTCCAAACTAGAGGTCAAAGGCAAGAGAGCCCAGGGCACCAAGAAGGAAGGGCTCTCCCAGGGCCAGCCTCATTATGCAGTGGCATGTGGCCCCCTCGTCCTCTACTTTGACGGCTGCTTCTAACCCCTGCAGTATGGTGAGTCTTCGATCCTTAGGGTCTAGTCTAAGAATGGAACCCAAAGGTTTCCTACACCCTCTTAACCACTGAGCCATCTCTCCAGCCCCTTCCTGCACCCTCATACAAGCGGTCACAAAGCATCAGACGGCTTCTCTGCCCGTTCCAGCTTCCCAGTAAAGCCCATGTTTAAAATACCAAGAATTTCCAGTGGGACCACGCGTGACTCAGATCGCAGATCAAGAGTGCTGCTAAATGGTTAACTGAGCCCAGCAGGAAGGACTGGGACGCAGACAGACAACTCTTGGAATTGGCTTTCTTATCTTGTCTGAACCCTGAGCAGCCAGGACGAAGGTCTCAGAGCAGCCTTCAAAGCTTTCATCAGCTAGGCAATCTTTCTGACAAAACCATGACAACAGCCTTTTTAAAACCTGTGATCATCTGCATGTCAGATGACTCTGCATGCGAAATCTAGTGTGCCTCAGATAAAAACAATGCCCTTTGAAGGCTCACCAGCACACTCTGGCCTTGGGGAATTCCTGGGGCCAGTGTAAGAGTCTGGAGGCCACTGGGCATTAAAGAGAATGTCTCCGGTTTTATGGAGAGAACAGGCCCTGACGGGAGCCTGATGGGCTTAAGCAGCCCTGTATCCTGTGGGGCCAGATGATACAACCCAGAGAACCTGCCCAGTACGGAGTAAATTCTTGGGTGGGTCAGGGTCATGAGGGAACAGCTGGGTCTCCTCAGAAACAGGCCCAGTGTTACCCAGCAGGCACCTCTCCAGGCTTTCGTAGCAAAACAATTCTTTACTGTGAGGGACTGCTCCTCAGACTCCAGACCATCTGCCATCAGTATGGTCCCCAATCTCAAAGCTCACTGAGAGCAGGGCAGGTAACATTCCAGCTAAGAGCTGGTGGGGCCCACATTTGCACAATGTTGGCAGACAACAACAAAGATGACACACATCAAGATTTCTCAACCTCACTGGTCACAAATTGTTTGTTCCGTTGGGCTGTTCTATATATTGCAAGACTCTTAACCACAGCGACTTTGGCCTTTTTCAGGGATGTCGGCCATTCTTGCTCTAAGTAAGGGCTCTTAGAGGATCACTTGGTATGGTCTAAGTTAGCCTAGGTAAACAGGAAGAAGTAAGTGTACCCCCCAAAACAGGGCCCTTCTCACTTGTTCAAGCAATGAATAAAGAAGGGGGAACACAGGGATGAGAGCTGTACTCCACCAGATCTCTGAAATCACCGAGCCTGCCTGCATCTCACTAGGAACTGGCAGAGAACGAATAAAGAACAGGACCTATAAAGGGCAAAATATCTACGTTGGATCATCAGCCCAGGTGCTGAGGAAGTACCCCTGGCCCAGGCTTCTCTTGCCTCAAACGATCAGAGTAGCAATGACTGGAAAACACTACAAGCTCAGTAAATATCTAGCCAAAGAATAACAATACTTGTACTCATTCTTTCTCTTGCCTGTGTGGTGCCCGTATGCTGCCTGTACGCACATATATGTGCATGTGTAGGTGGAGACCAGAGGCTGACATCTGGTGCCTTCCTCTTTTACCTTCCATCTTATATACAGAGACAGAGTCTGCTAGTAAATCTGGAGCTCACTGGTTCATCCAGACTGAGAAGCCAATGAGCTCCTAGGATCCTCCTGACTCTGCGAGCCCCAGTCCTGGGTCGTAGGTTCCCATAGACACGCCAGGCTTTTGCATAGGCACTGGAATTCTAGACTCAGGTCCCCATGCTTGCACAGCAAGGGTGTTAGTGACTGATCCATCTCCTTGGCTCCACTGTGTGTGCATGTATATGTAGACTCCATGTTGCAGTATGTCTATGGCCACGATTCCCTATGTGGATAACATCTGTGGAAGGGGCTGTGCTGGGAAAGTGTTGACAGTCAGCTGGAAAGGGAGGTGGGGATGGGCAATGGCTTAAGCCCTTTAAACAGGGTGAATGTCTATGCCAAGATAGGGCAAGCACAAGCCAGCTCACTGGATCTCTCCTTGCCCTATCAATTCCCCACACATACAGTCAGGAAGGAGGAGGCAGACTCTGATCCCTGCCAGCCATTTGACCTACTACAGCTCTCAAGGGTTTCAGACAGAGCCTACATCCTCTACTAATCAGGTCAAGGGTTAGGGTCTTGGTGGTTAGAGAAAATTAAAAGGCATTGTGTTCTACTTCACCGACCTATAGGAAGCTTGTGACTACTGGTTTCCTACAGGAAACTTCTCCCACCTTACTGGAGCCCAGCATCCTCTATCACTAAGAAAAGGGATTCTCTGTGATTTTGCAGCCATGTTCAGGTCAAGGCCTGGTACCCCGGAGAAGCTGTCACTCCCTACTTAATCCGCCCTCCAGCACCACAAACAGCAACTGAGCACAGGAACTGTCAGAACAACTCTCAGGAAGAACATTCTAGAAGTCCATGGTATTGGCATCTGGGCTCAAGCATGACAGAGAGGCCTACCTGGCAGAAAGGATTCTGACAGGTCACCAAGGGCACTTGGGAGGCAGAGAACTTTTATAACCAGCGGACTCCACTGTCTCAGGGCTTGGGCTGGCCTTTGCTTCTGTTACCTGCCCTCTCTCCTGGCATGAGTTGTAACTACATCTCTCTTACTCTCCTGTCTACACAGCACAGACTGAGCCGTTCCCATCTTTGTGCATAGGCTGCTGTGTACTCTACTGAGTCCAAAGATGAATGGGAAAATGACTAACCAGACAATTTCTTGGGGGTTGTATTAGAACAGTGGTTCTCACTCTGTAGGTTGCTACCCCTTTGGGGGAGCATAGCAGATATTTTCACTATGTTTGTTCGTTTGGTTGGTTTTGGTTTTTCTGTTTTTCAAGACAGGGTTTCTCTATGTAGCCCTGGCTGTCCTTGAACTCACAGAGATCTGCCTGCCTCTGCCTCTCAAGCAGGGTTACTGGTGTTAAAGGCATGCGCCACCACAGCCTGGCTTATATTACAATTCTTAACAGTAATAAATTCCAGTTATAAAGTAGCAATGAAAATTATGGTTGGGGCTCACCACAATATGAGGAACTGTATTAAAGGGTAGCAGCGTTAGGAAGGTTGAGAACCACTGTGTTAAATGAGGAAGGGGAACCAGCTACCCAAACATAAAGGCTTTTAAAGAGTAACAGGAAAACATCCACCTTGCCCACTGCCACCAGCGCTCTGTGAGTTAGCCCTCACAGCCAGCAGGAAGGTGCCTACGAACAGTCTATCTTCCACACAGGGAAACTGACACCCACCCACGAAGCGACTCCACTAAATAACTTCCGGCCAGGAAGCCAAACTTCAGTAGGTTGAGACGGCACAGAGAAATGATTTTGAAAGAAAATCGACCGTCAAGGCTAATGATTGACAGCATTTCTGATTGCAACAGCTGTCCAAACAGCATTTGATCCAACTCAAACAACCTCTCAGCACCCGCTCCAAAAAAAAGGGAGAGGGGAAGGGGGAACAAGAATCTAGATGCGTGATTTCAACAATTAAGACAGGTCACACACCACACTAGAGCTAATGTGTGCACTAGGAAACTCCAGGCGCTCAGGCACGATGGATGCATTGCCAGTGTGGCAGCCAAGCCTGGCCCCCATCCTCCCTGCCTCCTGAGGACACAAAGCGCAGTTCTCTGCAGGTAAGCCTGGTCTTCAGATCTACCTGAGAGGTGGTGGGAGGGGAGGATGGCTTCCTTTGAACATCCTGGGGAAAGGTGTCTGGGGAGGCTGCTTTGGCCTTTCAAAGTGCTTTTTAAGTACAGTTCAAGGGTGGCAGTGTTGCTGGTAGAAAGACACTGCTGTTCCAGGCTACTGATTTCTGGGAAGGGCTGGAGTCCTGACACATTCAGTATCTGTGATACCAACTGGGTGTTGGGAGGAACGTCTGCTGAGATTGTTAGGCAAATAAACGACAGAGAACAAAATGGGGGAGGGGGGTCATTTCCCAAAGAGCACTCTGTTCCCTGTGCTGTCGGGGCTCCGGTCCCACGTCCCTCTCCTCATTAAAGCAAGATCTCCCAACATCAGGCCAAAGGCTGAGGGTTTGTGAATGCCCTGAAATGGCGCATCCGTCTGTACAAGCGATCTGCTTGCTACCTGTATCTGCTCCAGCTTCAGACTATCCCTGACCCTGAGGTTAAGGGAGAGGATGGCGTCAAGCCTTAGCCCTCACCCCCAGCAACCAGTGGCTGCTGCAGGCCCTTCAGCATCCAGTCAGTCTTTGGCCTATCTGCCTCCGTTAGCTGACCATGCTTGACACAGTACACAGTGTCTCTGACAGTCACTCCACTAGACCATCTCATCGCTAGTTAGCTTTAAACTGCCTGGTCGCCTGTGCCTGGGGACGATGAGAGAGTGCATTTCATTTTAACCTCAGCTAGACCAAAAGGGAGGCGGGGAAGAAACCAGCCCCGTTAAAGAGCACTCGAAGCTCTAAAGCTGGAAGAAATGAGCCAGCCAGCTCCTTCTCCCAGACGTCTCCATCGAGTTTAAGCAAGCCACTTTAAGCAAGCCACTTCTTGTCTCCAGGCTTTCTTTCCCATTTTCCCTGGAAAAGGGAAGGGGCATACCGGGCAGCTCATTTAGGTCTCAGGGGCCAAATTCAGACTTTAGTCGGTCACATACGTCTGAACGGCCTGACTTGCTATGTGACCTCCAATTCCCCACTTCCTCACCCAGCTCTGCAAAACAGAGAGCCACAGACATGCCTACGTGGGTACCAAGACACACCCTGACAGCTGGATGAGCAATGGGACAGTGGGCAAGCCTGTGGTGCTCCCTAGGGGCTGGGTCCTGAAGTCCAATCTTCCCACAAGCCATTCAATCTGCCCAATACCTAAACTGCATACAACTGTCCTAGAGCCTCAAGCAAGAGAAACATGGTGGCCAGTATTATCAACCTGACAGGAGCAAACCTCAGGGCATGCCAGTAAGACTCTCTGGGTGGGGCTGAGGTGGTAGAAAGACTGAGTTACCATATGTAGACATGCTATCCCATGAGCTGGGCCCTAACCTACACGTGAAAAGTAGAAAATGCTTTATGTAAGTGTCTATGGGATATGCAGGTTTGTGTGTAGGCATGTGTCCATGTGCCGTGTGCACATGTAGGCCAGAGGTCAACTCAGAGGTGTCTTTCCTTGATCATTCATACCGTTTTTTTTTTGAGACAGGGTCTCTCACTGAACTCTGAACTCATCAATTTGGCTGGGCTGGCCGGCCAGTGAACAGCAGGCGGTTGGTCAGCCTGCCTCTGTCCATCTCTGCTAACGAGAGTCCAGATGCATTTCAGCAGACTAGAATCCAAATTCAGGTCCTCATGTTGGCAGTGCAGGCATCTTACCAACTGAAACATCTTCCAGACCCCCCCTAAGTTGCTTTGGCCAGGTGTTTTGTCACAGCCAACAGGACATCAGCTGATACAAGCAGTAACGATGTATCTCAAAGTACCTACTGTATGTACAGATCTCTCAGTGCACGGAGAAACATTCCTTCACCTAAACTAGCAGCAGCAGCAGCAGCAGCAGCAGCAGCAGCAGCAGGTCTGCCTGCCCAGCACTCCCAAGCTCCAGGTTACAGCTCTAAACTAAGGGTTTCATCCATGAGGATCAGGGCAGTGTCGCGGACAGTCATCAAATGAGTCTAGAGACCCATTTCCAGATAGATGTGAGAAAAGACAAGGAACAGACAGCTGCCTACCTGCAGTGTGAGGTACACATCAAAGCCACACAGAACCAATGCCGTCCAACCCAGCTCAGTCTAGCCTACCACTGTGATCTCAGGAGTGTCAGACTCCTGTCTCTTGATATCCAGCTAATTCTCTAGACTCCTGTATTCGAGGTGAGATATCAAATCAGCTGTGGGATCACAGCCACCCCCCCCCCAATTTCAATCAGGTTTTACTTACTTAGTTCTTGGAGTAACTAAAGCAAACCTGCTTCATCGTGAATTAAAAAGAGAAGAGTTTGGGGCCAGTAGCTATGTGTAGACGGAAGTGGCTCTGGCCTTTACCTTCCCAGAACCAGGGCTCCATAACAACCCAGCAAGCAAGTATTAGAAGATTCCAGAATGTCTGGGCAATCTTGACTTGACATATCCCTTGTAATTTCCTGGGCAATTCTAAATTGATAGCCCCTCAATTACTGAATAAGATGGCACCCTTGGCCAGGCAGTTTCTCCTTGGGTTGAGACAGGTGGTATTTATCAACAAAGGAAAGAAAATCAGGGGAGGGGGAACAACAAGGAAGGGAACAAAAGCCAGGGTGGTGTTCCCAGGCCCCATTCCCTCTACTCTACAAACCCCGCTGAGGACTAAGAAAGGGATAAATGACCCATTTAGCAGCCTGGGAGATGATGCTTGCTGCTTGTGGGGGCAGAGGGAAGGGAGGGGGTGCTGGCTTACATCACAGATTGCTTAGTGATAGGATGGGCCTCCTTAAAGGACCTCTTAACACTGACATATTGATCAAATTATATATAACTACAACACCATTAAATATTTACGCCCTCTGAGGAAGCCTGCTGGAGTCTTTATGCTAGGAAGACTGAGTACAGAAGCGCCTGTGTCTCCGCATGACCCGGAAGATCTCTGTCTTACAGGGCAAGAATGGCAAAGCTGGCCTGGGAACAACAGACACCTCCTGCATCAAGCCCTGTGCCCTTCCCATGAGAGGGAGGAACAGAGAGGAGGGCAGAGAGGAAGGAAGTCACGAGGCCACCCCAGCAAGAGAGCCTGGGGTTCCTGAGTGGTGACATGACCCTTCTAGGCACTTTCCTGAAAGCAATGGGCCTTCCTTGTTCTGGTAAGAAGTCTACGCAGCACCAGGCAAAGCGAGAGTGGGAGGGGTTGAGGAGGAAGAAACTGCAACCCCCATCAGGAGCCTGCAGCCGTCCTGGGGCAGTCCTCCCACTGGGCCTTTCCGCAGCACCGAGGAGGTGTGGAGGAGGGGTACTGCACCCTGAGGGCTCTTAGAAATTGGGGGGGAGGGGTGGCAGAGGGCAGGGGGATGGAAGCACCCTACTTGGTAAGACGGAACCGAATCCGATGACAACCCCTCCCCCCATCTCTTCCCGGGCTCTAAGACTCCTTAAGACTTTCATTTCCCTAACTCTCACTTTCCACCCATCCAGCTTCCTGTTAACAAGATCCAATAATCTTTAAATATTTGTTCACTTTAATTTCTTGGTTCCCAAACACATTAAACTGCTTGCCTCCCAACCCCTACGAAGGGAGACGGCTTTCAAAGAGCCTGCTTGTATGGACAGAACAGAGGGGGCTTTTCAGATTACACCTTCCCCCAAGCTGCCCACTCATCCAAGGGATCCCCCTCCCCTCTCCTCAGTCCTCCCCTTGGATAACCCCCGGTCCCCTCCCCCACCTTCCCAGACTCCACTGGCCAACTCCTGTGAGGAGGAAAAATTCTCAATTCATCCCTGTAGGGTTGCCATGGCAACCCCCAGCCACCTAATCCCCCCCTTAGAGCGTTATGCAAATCTTCCCCTTGCCCCTCAACAGGCTGTAAAAGTCACATTACCCTTGCTGAGGCAGCTCATTAAATTTTGGGGGTCTCCTCACCAGGTCAGGGTTACAAATGAAACCAACTGCTTTGACATTTTGAGGACAGGGGCTCACTGAGAAACCAAGGTAGCACACAGCAGACCGAGTAGGGAGAAACAGAGCCCTATTCTATTTGCTCTCACAAGCACGGAGCACGTCCCCTGCTTACATTAAAATTCAGAGGGTCAGCGGGTCTCCTTTCCTCAAGTACGTGGAGACATTTCACAGGCCATGGAAATCAAGTTCAGGCACTTGTCTCACCATCTCCTCACTCGCAAACCGACTTCTCAGACAGACAGGAAACCTCCCACCTCTCGGAAGCCAAAGATGAGGTATAGAGAGGGCGAGGGATCGCTCTCCACAGATCAAGACGAAGGTAACCACATCTCCCAGGTCTAGAGCCTGAGTCTTCCCTTATACCAAAGGTCTCCTCAGCCACTGCTAGCAAATTCTGGTTCTTGGAGGACAGGACATTGCAAATGTTTGCAATGTCTGCAAACATTTGTCAGGACCACAACAGTGCTGCTGACAACCAACCAGTGGGTAAGAGGCCAGGGCAGGCTGATTCTGACCCAATGCATGCACTTAAAAGAAAAATGAGTTCTTAAAAAGATTTTATATAAAGACTTGTGGGCACTGGAACCAAAGCCCAAAGTGGCTCATGATCGTGATACAGCCCAGGTCAAACAGATGTGGTCCTGATCTGACCCTACCAATGGGCCACCTTTCAACCACACATGTCATTCAACCCCTTCCAACAGCAGGGCACCTGCTTCAAGGTACTGGGCCAGTCAGAGACACTGCAGGGCTAAAACGGAGTAGCTACTTAACAATGAGATGGGTTCAGAGGCTAAGCAGCCCGTCCCCTTCCTCTCCTCTTAATTCCCTTCTCCCTCTCTGAGGCCTTGGAAATTTTGAGGCTCTTATCTGTCCCAATGTGAGGCCGTCTGTGTGCTAACTTCCTGGGCATCCACTCCCACCCATAATCCCATCGCACTTCCTAAACCCCCAATGTCTAGAAAGCCAGGGGCCACACAGGACCTAGTGCAACTGGATTTACATCCATTCTAAAGCTCAGTTCTTCAGCCACCACAGGGCCACACGTTTCAATTGTTCAACACTCCATGTAGCTAATGTCGACCACGTTGGGCAATGCAAATACACTGTACTTCCACGGCTGTGAAAAATCCTAGAAAACTCTGGCTACCCACCCTACCACTCACAAAACCTTACAAAGGACAAGAAGCTGTCCAGGGTCACACTGGCGGGAACAGAAGGTACAGACACCCATATTTTTAAGACTCTAAAACACCACTCTAGCCTTCCAGAGAATTCAATTCCCCCCCACCCCAAGCTCCTGGTTCTCTCCCTCTAGAGAACCTGGATTCTCTGTGAGAAACTCCAAATCTGCTGACACCTCCATTCTCACCCACGTGAAAACAGGTCTGTCAGAAACCCTCCCTAATCCTGTATGGCCCTGGGTTTTTGACATAAGAGTTTAAGGTGTCTGCAAAGAAGGGGTCTCTTGAGAAGCGGGGTGAGATTCAAGTGAAAGAATGGGGTGGAGGAAAGCTAAAGGCTACAGGACACCCCGCCCCCATTAGGCTATGACATAAAAGGTAGTGTCAAACCCACACAGGAGGACCCTGGCAGCAGAGAGCAGCAGCTGCTGGTGACATGTTGAGACCCCTAAGACTGACAGGCAGAGGCAGGCACTGTTAAGAGCTCAATTCCTCCAGGCTGGCCCCCAGGACTTCTACTCTGAGGCAAAGCTAAATTGGGCTGCGGTCTCCTCCTAGACAGAAAGCAGAAGAAGGGGCTCTGCTAGGAAAAACAATGGTAAGGCCCCAAGACACTGGTCTAAGCTAAACTGCCCTCCTCTTCCCTGGCTCCTGAAGCAACATGTGTGCTGCCTGTCTGACCAATGTCCTCAGTGTCAAACCTGGAGTCAAGAAAGACCTTAGGGTCTTGGGCAGTGGAAGTGACCTTGGCCCCTCTTCTCTCTCTCTTTCACTCACATGGCTACAGGATGGGTTCCCTGCCTGACCCAGGCTGGACTGCACAGTCCCCGAGACAGGACCATGGGATGGGAAAGAACCCCTGGCTGACTTTGTGTCTCCATCTGAGGGAAGATGGTCCCTTCCAGTATAAACAAGTTTAAAGAGGGTCAGAGTCGTTCCCAGAATTACCAGCAACCAACCCAAACCTGGAAGAGGTTGTCAAGCCAAGATAAACAAAAGCCAAGCCCTAGGAACCCCACCACCAAACGCCAAGGTAAGGCAAGCAAGCCTCAAGCAACCCAGACAGGGTGGTGTTCCCTGGCACTTCCTCATTCCTGCCTCCACACCTCAGCTTTATCACCCCTTCTTCTGCATCTTCCCCCATCTTCCCCCTTTGACTTGATATGAGATAACAAGGAAAACAAACAGAAAAGACTCTCCAAATCAAGGTACACTGACCATCCCTTTTACAACCACAACCTTGGTCAGCGGGCAATCAGGAAGAGAAGCCTAGACCACAGCATCCGACTGAGTCTCCTACAGGATGAAGTGTTGTCACCTCACTGCCAGGCAGACAGCAAGGCTCAGTCAGCACAGAACACTCCTGTTCCTCAGTCCCAGGCTCCACACCCCCACCCCACCACACCCGAAGCGACAGGCAAGCCCCCTCCAGGCACACACAGGTCACCTCCACCCACACCCAGCTCTTCTGGTGTCTGATCCTCGGGTTCTGGAAGCAAACGCCCCGGTATTTCCGGAGAAAAATGCCTCACCTGCTTGGCAATCAAATGCTACAGGAATCTCAAGCGGGCGTGTTACTCTTGTCTCTGACATTTGCACGATCACCCGTTTTTTTTTGTGTGTGTGTGTTCATATGCAAGGATGTAGTAATGGCGATATCAGAACTTCAGACTGTCACTCGAGGAGTGCGTGGGTAAAGGGAAGGGACCCAGGCTCCATTTTTTTTTCCCCAAGAGAAATTTGGCTATGGAGAAAAATAAGGACCATTTACAGCCACACTCCAAGTGCTGACAGGGTTTCTCTGGCTCTCAGACCTCACTCCTTCCCTTCCCATAGCTAGGCACTTGGGTATGTACTTTGCCACCAATGGTGGGTGAAGTGAAGAAAAAGGGGACCTCTTGTCCAGTAAAATCTCTGGAGTTATCAGCGACCTCCTCTGGCTCCCCTCAAGAGTGATACAATCTTTCAAGTTAAGAAAACCAGTTCCATACCACCTGCCCTCCTGGTTTTCCAGACAGGCTCCTTAGACCCAAGGGCTCTGCAGAAGGGTGATCCTCCTGTTATCTGACCAGACAGGGAGACTTGGCATTCAGTCTAGCTCCAAGGCTTACCTATTCTCCATGCCCTATCATGGCAGCCTCTGCACTCAGCCACAGCTCAGTAGCCCAAATCCCCTAGTCTCTGGCTGACATGCACCATGTCCAGCCAACAAAAGGACTTGAAAACTCTATGCCAGCCAACACGAGTCTCTGCTCTGGTGCTGGTGTCAGTAGGGAAAGGACAACCGGCCTTTGGGTCGGGAGTGGATGATGCCTTGGGCGAGCCCCATGGATTTCTGCCACTGCTCTCGGAGTAGATCACTCCTCTTCTGCAAGTTCTTTCAGCCGCAAGCCGTGGGGTGGGGTTGGGGGTGGAGGTGGGGGGGTAGGGGGGAACCTTTATTCTGAAAGACCAGAGAGAGAGAAAGAACCAAGAGGAGGAGTACAAGAGGAAGGAAGAAAGCATCTTGGATGTGTCTCAGAGAGCATTTGTTGAAAACAAGATATTGTCCCTTTAAGCATATAAAAACAAGACCCTTGAGCACGCAGTTCTCACTCTGGTACACAATTATGGGTGCTTTCAGCTGTCTAGCACTGCCTCAAGTGCGCTCTTAAGCCAGACTGTCAATGGCATGTTGAAAGCTATTTTGCTGGCTGCTATCATTAATAGCAAAGTGGAGAGCCGGGCTGATGAGAATTAAATATGGGGGAGGGGCAGGTCATACCCAGTCATTACAGAATTACCAGTATGAGAAAGGAGACAATGCCACTTTGGGGAATAGAGTTCAAATCAGAGCAGGATGGTGGGGAAGCAGACAGGGGAGGCCACACATTCGCAGGGAGCCTCCCCCTCCCCCACCCCCTGCCAGATGGACTGGAGCCAGCCCTGGAGAGCCATATGGAGACAGAGGGAGCCACTGAGTCGTGAATGTGAGGGTGGAGAGGCCTTTGGATAATGCTGTGCTGTACAATATCACCACCTTCTCAGTTCTCAAGTGCGGCCCCTGCCCTCCCCCAATCCACTCTTCCTGACTGTGGCTTCCTGAATGTACTTCACTGCCGTCCCCAGGAGCTGTTGTCACCTGGGAGGAGCTCTGGCTGCTGGCGTCTGCCTTTAACAACTCCCCTCCCACCCTCCCTGCAAGGCCCCACTCAAGTAACAGTCCTTCTACAGGGACATCCTCTCTGCCCCATCTCCGCTTTCCCAGGAAGAGTGAAGCAAGTGTCGCTGCGGCCACATTAGCGCTTACCTCACCGCATCGCAATTACTTATTTAGAGGCCTGATGCCCCAGTGGAGGGAATGGTGTCTTATTCGGCTGTGTAACCAAGCCTGGGCCCACACCCAGCACATCTCAGACCCCTAATAACCGTTTTGGGAATGGATCCAACACTCTCGTTTTGCTGATGAGGAGACTGTATGCTGAACCACAGAGAGAGGCTGCAGACCAGCAGGCAGCCCACAATGACAACCCCCCACTTCCTTCCCAGGGCTCTGTGCAGTGTAGGGCCACCCACCCGCCCACAACCCAAAGAAGGAAACCCCACGTGTTTACTGAGCACCTATTACACACTGTGTACTTGGCAAAGGGGCATCCTCCACAGCTCTGAGATGAAGTGGTTCGTCTCAGATCCACGAGGCCAGATCATGGGCGAGCCCTGCGGAGAGCTGTTTATCTCCTCCTGGCTCCTAGTGTTCCTGGATTTTATACAGTGATACAGAAAAACATTTTCCTATATGGAAAGACCTATATTCTTATATTCCTTGGCCAACTCTCTCCCCCTTCAATAATGTGGAACTGAGGACCAAAAAGTAAAAGAGTCCCTAAGTAAATTAGATCCTTCCTGGGTGGAGGGAGGGTTCTAAAGAGGGGGGAGAAAAGGAACTCCTGGTAAACACACAACCCTGCTGCAGAAGAGCTTATGGAATGGTTGAATTGGGAGTAGGGTTTCCCAGCAGGCTTTTCTCTCTTTATCTAGTCCTAAGGTCATCTCAATGGTCAGGTGTACAAGAAGGGAAAGACTCGGGGGAGTACAGAAAGCTTTGCTCTGTACACTTCTATCATCTACCACAGACAAGGAAGGGATCCACTGAAGCCTGAGATGAGAGGGTTAGGTCACCCTCTAGCTGAATGAGACAAAGTTAAAAAGAGCTTCAGGCTCAGGAATTCCCAAGGTACAGCAAAGATGGTGCCCTGCTGGGGAGATCACACAACCTCCATGATTCCAAGGTGGAGCAACAAGACAGCTAAAGTCAAAGAACCCATGGTGTGGGTGAATGAAGGAGCTCCCAGCAAAGAAGTCAATTTCACCGCTCAACCCAGATGCCACACAAACAGACACTGCCCTAGTACCAGGGCCTGCATCCCCATCCTTCTGCCACCAAAGCCTGTCAACTCTTTGGCATGGTTTTTCCAGAAAACTGTTGCCTATGGTCGGCCGTCAGTCCTCAGCCCTGTGCAGATGGCCACCTTGTGGCCGGGTAAAACGGTCAGCGTTTGCTTTTTTATTTTTTATTTTTTTTACCACCTTCACCTCATCTGTGAACCTACCCTCTGTCTTATTACCAAACACACAATCATTAGTTGTGCAAATAGCTGGCAAATGGGGACAGGTCTGTGGACACAGAGCATTCAGCTGACACGGTTATACAACCCCAAATGGGGTACTTTGGACTTTGGTGGAGCCAAGTTTGCAGCCTGAGCCTGGCTGGATAATAGCATGGGACAAGCAGAGGTAATTAAAGACACAGCATGCTACAGAGTTACCAAAAGGGGCTGGCTCCAGAGGAGACCTGGGGTAGGGAGGGCAAGTCTGCAGTACAGCATTCGATCCCACCACCTGTGACTGTGGCAGTCTGGGGATGCCAGCTCCAGTCTCTCTGAGCCTACTTCCTCATCCATGACTTCAAAGGTTTGGGTGAGAAGCCAAAGCGCTCGTTCTTCCAGCTCTGGGGCTCTGGGACTTGCTTGGGTTACTGAAAATAGTGACTGTCTAGTATTGGCATGATGCTGCCCCCAAATCAAAATGCCTCAAGTTGGCTTGCCAAACATCAGCGCTCACCAACAGAGGGTGAAAGGCCAGCCTGCCGGCTGGCTTCCCCCAACACCACGCCTCAAAGCCACTGCATGACAGTTGCTCTGGAGTCTGTTTCTAAGCTGGCTTTGTCATCTGCTGCTGACACTGGAAAGGCACTACGGGAACAAGACGGAAACTGATGGGCCGGTCGGTCAGCCATCATCGCCTCCCTGGCCCTCGCTGAATCATCCTTGACACTCTGCCTGGAAGCAGGAGCCTGGGGGAGGTGGTGACCTCTTCAAGTCACAGGCCAGGCCTGTGATTCTGTAATCTTTGCTTTACCATAATTAGGGAGGGAGGCAGAAGAGTAGGAGGACCCATTTATTACTCTCTGAGATTTGACAGCTTGGAAGAGAGACTGGGGGGGTTGGGGTGGGAGAGAAAAACAGCCAGGGACAGAGCCAGCCACAGTGAGTTTAACCTCTCAGTAAAATAAAAACGGGCTGGACGTACCTCATCAGCTGCCCTCTGTCAATACCAGGGACCATCTGGCAGAACGAAAGGTTCTCAGCTAATTGGTATTTCCCATGGAGCCAGTGAAGAAGAGCTTTTGAAAAAATATGTGGTGGTGGTGAAGTGTGTGTGTCTGTGTGTGTGTGTAGGTTGAGGATGACTAGACACACTTTTCCCAAGGTGCTAGCTCTGTAGACCATCTATTATATAAAAGTACATCCAGTCCCCACCCCCACCCCTACTCGCTTAAAGATGAAGAATCCAGCCTGTTTGTTCCAGGCAGATGTAATCACACAGTCAAGTCTAGAGGGCAGGACACTGCATGAATAATTCAAGCACTCCAGTCACTTGATTGTGTGTGCAGATAAAACACCAGTCAACCGCTAAACAGGTCAGCTGATAAACTTGTTTGCTCAGGCCTAACCACCATCCGCCAAATGCACCCAAGACCCACACTACAATTAGTGGCAGGGTTTTCTTCTACAAAACCTTGCAAGCCTAGGGAGTGGCTAGCACGCCATTAGGTCAGGGGTGTACTGCCCTGTTTCCCAGTCAGGGTTTCTCCACCTCTCTGCCTCTTTGTTCCTCCACAGCCACAGGGTGAGTTCACCCAACCCAGAGAGTGTTCAGCCTGTGTTCATGCCGGGAAGGGGCTGGAAGGCACCTGGAGCACGGCGCTCAGCTGCAGAACCCTGAGGCTCTGAAATAAGCCCCTAGGTCTTGCCATGAAGGCTTCCTGGATACCTTGGTCTCCCCACCTATAAAAAAAGAGGGTAAGGGTCCCTCTATCCCACCCCTGGCTGAGAGGATGAACGACAATGTGGCCAGATCTCGGGCATTTTCTCATCTGAGAACCCTATGTGAGGAATGACCAGATATCCCAGATGAACACAGCCGCTCTCTGCACAGAAGTCCCACCACCAAGAGAGCATTGAGATGCTTAGCTCTTCTGAGTTCACAGCATCCCCGGGGCTCAGAATAGCTTTGCTCTGCCGGCCAAGGTGACTTCTTTGTGCCAAACAACCATGTATTCAGACGCGGGCAACACCACCCATGCAGCCCTCGACATGCAAGGACATATTACACCTTAATTAGAAGCTCTTATAACAACAACTACGCTATAAATTTTGAACCTGGGTGCAATTACCCTCTTTAAAACACGCCCAAGATACTATTCACCAAGGAGGGAGAGGACTGGAGAAAGGGAGGAAATGGCAGTACCGTGCACTGTGCATAAATACCCGCCCCCCAAAGTCCTTAAAACACCCGAGACCCGGGACCAATTCTACCTAGAAGGCAGAAGCCATTTCTGCCTATCTTCCCCAGAACCTTCTTCACATATAAAGCAGTGTTTGTTTATTATTTCTGTGGGCCAAGAACTCCAAATGTGGTAGCCTCCATGTGTGCACGCCTAGGAAACCAATTCCTCAGGAAACCACAGCCGGCTTCCCACATCACTCACTAAATGCTGGCCCCTCTCTGGCTACCCTTCACCCAATGGTGGGGCTCCCTACAGGAAGGGAAAAGAAACTAGATTCAAAAGAAGCCACTGGTGCGGGACAGGAATCTGCACACCTCTCCCCCCCCCCCCCCCCTCCAGGGTCACCTGCCCTTCTCACCTGCCCTGGGCCCTGCCCCCTTTAAAGAGCAAGATTTAAACCTTGTAAATGACTGTTAATTTAGAGCAGAAAATCCATTCAAGTCACAGTCACCAAAGGCTAGAATGAGTCAACAGCCTTCTGAGATTTCAAGAACACCAATTGTTAAAAAGAACAACCGGGCCTGCGCCATTTATACGTGCCAAGTCGAAGCTAATCGTCCGCCAAGCCAAATTATAGGCAGCCTCTCCTTGGAACACAAATAGACAAACAGGCCTCTCCCACAGCCTGGCCTAGCTCAGGACTAGCTACTGATATGCTCGAGATAAAGAGTGTTTGTATTTGCTGGGTTTGAGGTATACTGTTATTAGAGGGTGACAATGTGAGGTAGTTTACATATCCATCAAAGGATACCACACTAGCTAAACTGGTTTGACTTCAGGATTACAAAGCTGAGCTCAACTGCCAGCCGGCTCAAAAGGCCTGGTGAGGCTGGCCCCTGGGCCAGTTACTTCACCTCTGGGCTTCAGCTTCCTCCTGTGAAATGGGACACAGCTGCCTTCAAATAAAGAGTGTTGAGAAACTCCTCCTAAACGCAAGGCACAGGATTGCATTTCACTCTGGCTTTAAGTTTTCTAGGCCGTTAGTGGCTTCATTCCCTTACATTTCAACAGCTCAACCTGGCTTTTAAGGCCCTTGAAGTGTAATCTTATCAAGGCAGTCTCTCTCTCTCTCTCTCTCTCTCTCTCTCTCTCTCTCTCTCTGCAAGGAAAAGAAAGAAGGGAGGCAAGGAACTCTGCCTATATTTCCTTTTTGAAAATTTTACATTAAAACAGATAAAAGCAGATAGCCAACTCTCTCCCTCCTGGCGGGCGTCACACAGCTCCCGGGAGACAACTGGACAACTTTCCCTTAGGTCTTTGGTTCTTCATCTACCCAGATCCCAGACCAGGCCTAAGTTCATAAATGCTAAAAGCCCAACATAACCCAGCAAAGCCCAGACAGGCACCAGGCCTTCATTCAGACCACTCACTGAACATTTACCCTTCAAGGCCAAGTGGGAATACAAAAAGAACCAGGCTCACTTTCAAATGGGAGGATAGACCTCCAAAGAAATCACACATCTTACCATTTAAATATATATTATTTATATAAAAAAGGAAAGTACTTACCTGCTTGTGCATTTCAATATTCAAGCCATAGGACATCTCATAGTACTACAAAATTTAAAAAAAAAAAAAGAAAAGAAAAGAAAAAGGGTCATTAACAGGCAACACCGGGACACTTCTCATTTTACCACCACCCCCCCTCCAAGGCTTTAACCAAACCATTCATTGGGTCCAAAGCCACTAAAGTCCACCCACCCACAAAGGTGTCAACGCTGATAGGGGAAGTGGCTAAGCGTTCCTCTCCACTCAGAACACTATTACACAAAAATATATGTGCCCCCCTCCCACAGGCACCCCATGTACCCTATGTGCTGTTTATACAAGGTGCAGGCTCTACAGGGAACGCTGTATACCCGCCTCCTCTTGTCCTCTGGGAGTTGGTTAGCACTGGGTGGAAGGTCTCTTATGTGGAAAGCCTGCTGCTGGCCTGCCCTTAAGTGGCTCCCATACCCACTCCCAAACGAAAGCTGTCAACTTGAACTCAGGGTTAAAAGCTATCTAGCTGGAGGAGGAGGACCAGACTCAACTGAGGAAATCTTGAGGAGGGGACACGGGAGGCAGAGGGCTTTAAAAGGCTCCTCCAATCTGGAAAAACTCTGGGGAAGAAAGGTAGGCACTTCTATCCCATTCTGCCTAGATCCCCTCTGCCAAACAAAAGTTTCCAAACACTCCCAGGAGGGCTCCAAGAGGGATTTTTATACAACCCTGACACCGGCTCATCTGACTCTTATGTTTCTAACCAGTTTAAGGCAACCAGCCCTCTGGGAAACCTTCAAAACACAACTGAAATGCTCCTTACAAAGGTGGCCAGGAATGTGTTTCTCTTTTGGCCTCCAAGTGGCAGGGAAGAGGAAGCTGAAGAAGGGAGCCCTCCAGGGGGCTGTCCTGAAGCTGGGCCTAGCTCTGGTCCCAAAGTCTGGGTGCCCTGCCCTGCCCTGCCCTCCCTCCCTCCCTCCGCCCTGCTGCCGGCTGCCTCTCACCATCACATAATGGCGCTGCATCTCCGTCTTCTCGTTAGCCAGCTTGTCGTACTCCACTTTGAGGCTGTGAGGGCAGGAGGAGACTCTCAGGCCTGGCGCTTACACGACCTCCTTCGAGACCCGGACCCTAGGGCCTCGGAGGACCACTTCACTTGCCCGGCACCCTGAGTAACCCATTCTCTAGCATCCTCCGGGCAGTGAGGATGGCTGCCCACCACCCGGAGCCTGGCAGTACCAACTCCAAACTTCCCTTAATCTAGCGAGGGGACTCGTCTCGGCCACGCGGGGGCGGGCCCGGACGAAGGCGCAAGACCCCGACCCTCGACAGGGCGGGCTTTGGGAGCTGAGCGACCGCAGAACGCAAAGGGTTAAGGCTGCGCGCTCGGTGAGGGGAAACAAAAGGCGGAGGCCCAGCCGCCCCGCAGCCGGGGGTCGACGTCCCCCTCGGCCCCGCGGGGGGGTAGCAGGAGCGCGCAAGGCCGCCCTCCTCGCCAGCCCGGGGCCACCCCCCACCCGCCTTACCTGTGATACTGAGCTTGCAGGAACTGGAATTCGTCTTTGATCCTGTCACAGGACTCGGCCACAGTGAATTTAAATCCCGGCTGCCCGGGTTGATGGGGTGCCTGGAGCCCACAAGGACAACATAGGGGAGAGGAGTGGGCACATCAGAAGGGCTCCACGCGGCCCCGTGCCTCCTCTGGGTCCCTGGCCCCTCCCCGCCGGGAGCCACCGGCAAGGCCACCACCCCACAGCCCAGAACCTTCCCAGCAAGTTTTTCAACGCTCTCCCGACGGGGCCCGGAAGCGGGCATCCCGACCACCCCCAAAGCCAGAAGGGCTCTGGCGGCCAAGTGCCGAGAGAGCGAGTTGGAAGACTTAGGAGAGGGGCCGGGGCGGAAGCCAGCGTCCCCCTCCAACGCAGGCCGCCCGGGCCACTCGAGCGCAATTACCCTGGGCTCTCTACGGCGCCCCCACCCACCCAGCCCCTTTGTGTGAGCGCACACACGCGCGCGCACCATAAAGGTAGCAACAAGCAAAATGGAGGTGCTAGATAAACTGCCTCGTTTACCCTGCCATGATAGATGCTTAAATAAGCCTAGTTGCAATTACTCACCGGATGTCTGCCTTGCGGATACATGGCAGGGAGGGGTCGCGATTCCGAGAGCTTGGAAGCGCTGAGAGCCCGAGCCGGGGACGTGCGGGGGAGGGGGGAGGCGAGCCCGAGCGGGGGGCGGCCGGGGAACCGAGAGCTCGCCCCCGGCCCCCCCAGCCCGCTCTCGCAGCGAAATCCCAGAGTCGGGCGTGCGCCCCAAGTGCAGACAAAGAGCGGCGGAGCGAGCGGCAAAGTCGTCGGCGGGCTCGCGCTTTGTGCGCCTAGGGCTCGGCCGGCTGCGGCCGGCCGCCTTCCCCCGGCTGCGTGGACAGTGTCAGAAGCCGGGTCTGCGTGGACATCATCGGCTCCCTGGCGGCTCCAGTGCGGGATCCCGAGGCCGGGGGTTTGCGGGGAGGGGGGTTCTCCTGTCCCCTCACGGGTCAATCAGGACGATGAGGCTGGAGGGGGGCGCGTCTGGGCAGCCCGGAGCATCCGGGGCGCGCGGGTCAGATCCCAGAGGCGGTCGGGCCCGGAGCTCGCGGCGAGAAGAGAAAGGAAGCAGGCCACCGAGGTGACGGCTTGAGGTCCGTGAGTGAGGGCTAGAGCCCAGCGAGGACGCTTCGACGCCCCCCGCCTCGGAGAGAAGAGCCTGCTCGTTCCGTCTGCTCCTGCCGCCGCCGCCAGCCCTTCCCAGGGCCGAGGAGGAACTCCGGGCTCAGTCGGTGCAAATAATGAGCCCTGGCATCCTAACTCCAGCCGGCATAGGAAGCCTCGGCGAAGGGGTCCTCTGCTTTCAAGTGGATCGGCCGCGTCTCTGGCGAGGAGCGGTCTGAGTCCCTGCCGCCTAGGAGCGCGCAGGCTGGAGAGCACCGGAGGGGGAGACGTAGCCCGAGCCCGGGAGCTCTGCGGCTTCTTTCCTTCCTCCCAGCCTGGCTCTCCTCTCCGCGCCCCGACAAACCCCCAAAACACACAAACACACGCACTCAACACACACACGTACACGCACTCAAAAAAAAAAAAAAAAGTGCCTCGGACCTGCGGATACCACACACAGACAGGCGAAGGGGGCCGAGCACGAGGTCTGAACTGCCGCGAGAGCAGTTCCAAATAGGGACTGAAAAGTAACAAAATAATGTGGCGGCTTCGCCTAGCGTTGGCCAATGGGAGTGCGAGGCTCCCACGTGGGGCCACGGGACTCGGACTGCGACTGGGCGCCGCCGGGCGCGACGTCACAATGCCCTCTTGTGTCTAAAACTATGCATGAAAAGTAGCAATCAGGCCCTACCCGCTGGTGACTTTCGCTTGGGAGTGAAAAACAGCGCTCCTCACATCAGGAATTAACCGAAAGACATATAATAAATAGATATATATTATAGTCCTGGGCTGCTAGGTTTTTTCTTCTTTTTTTTTCCCACGATCTACTAGCAAATAATTATTTGGCGGGAGGGGAGAAGGAGAAAAAGAATAACAAAAGGGGGGGAAAAAGGACAAGCTGTACAATCCTTAAAACCTGTGGCTGGTAGTAATGGATCAGTTGATTCTGCAGAGGCGGCGAACGATTGCCCCCCTCTAATCTCATTAGGGTTGCAAAGCAGCCCAATTAGATACTATAAAACAAACAGAATCACTTTGTCAGTTTAATGTTTTCACTTCAAAAGATTTAGGACCGATAAAATGCTGGCTCCCAAAGTTACCTCCGACCTCTAAGACTGTTCTCCAAACTGAGTTTCTCTTTCTTTTATCCGTTTCTGCCCCCTCTCCCACCCTTGGGCGCCCCGCTTTTCTCCTTTGTTCATTCGCCCTTCTTTTCAGAAAGCCAAATAAACAGCGCCTCTGATGCACGGCGGCTGCCGGCGAGGGGGAAGTCTGAGAACTCTGGCTTGGCGGGCCGCGCAGATGGAAGGGCCTGGCAGTCTGCGGACAACAGGCTCAGTAGTGCGGCTAGCCCCATTTGGGGCTCTTGCCCTTTGAGGACAGCTACGTCCTGGCCGCAGCCTTGCCAAGGCGGGTTCCTCAGCAGTGCTCCGGGCCCGAGATGGTGAAGAAGGGAAAGCACGGAGTTGGGGCCCTCCTGGCTACAACCCGGAGTTCCGACCCCGTTTCTTGGCCTGATAGCCTGCCCCGGCACATGCATCGGCAGCCACCCGTGGAAGAGCGACTGCGAGCCTGGAGAGTCCTTGGTCACCAGCATCGACACCCAAGGGGGCGTAGATATTCGACTCTGGGGCCCATCTGCTCGCAGACAAGGGTCACGTCAGGGCACATTGCCCACCCTAGGTCCGCGGGCCTCGGAGAACCAACGCCAAGTGGGCCGCCCAGGTGTCCTCGGGTCCCTCCCCGCTTTCCCACCAAGCTTGCACGCAAGCACAAGCTCCTGGCCCGCTGCGGGCGCGCGCGAGCCGGTCGCGCGCCCCCGGAATCTATATTTTCCCCTCATTAGGAGCCTGAGTTTCGCGTTTGCATCTTAATGAGTAGCTGGGAGCGCGCGGGGACCTCCACGTGAGCGGCCGCCCCGAGATGGAGCCTCTCAGCGCCCGCTCCGGCCTCGACCGCGCTCCCCTCTTCATTTATTTATTCTCCTAAATAAAAACATAAATCGTGTACGATGCGCACCGAAAAGGGGGAGGGGGCAGGGAGAAGCCTAGCTCGACAGATGCGAGCATCTGGCCAAAGCATCCATTAGTCTCAAAATGGCTCCTCTTTGGAGCTTCCCTCTCCCCTCCCCCTTCTCTGCCCTCCCCCTTACGTCACGGGTGGGCGCACCCGCTTCCTACCCGGCCCGCCCCTTTCTCGCTTCAGCCCCCACGTGGGGCGCGCCGGCCACGCCCCCGAGCAAGTCTAAAACCCAATCACAGACCAGTAAAGAGACTCTCGATTAGTAATTGGTGGAGATTCCGAGAGCTGTCAGTCCTTAGCCGGAGCTGTCAGTCAAAACCACGAGGGGTGGGGGAGCGCTGACAAATGCCGAGGCTTCTGAGCCTCCCGCTTGCAAATAGTGCTTGGAATGGCTGCTTAATTAGCTTTGAATGGCTTTTCCTTCCAGCTCAAACAATCTGTCACTACCATGTGGTATAAAGGAGCCATGCATAAAAAAGTAAGCAGAGGCTAAATATCAATTTGATTTTGTGTATCAAAGGAATATTTTATTTTTCTCCCTAGTAATGAAACGTATCAATTTAAATAATAAAAGGTAAAAACACACACAAACCCTGAAGAAGAAAAAAAAAAAGAAGAAGAAAAAGGAAAGAAAGAAAGAAAAAAGAAAGAAAATCAAAACCCAAACTCCACGGTGTTCCTACTCCTGCGCACGTCTGAAATAGGTAATTTCTATGGGCCGCGTTCAGGAGGAAGTCTGAGATTTTCCATCTCCACCGCCCCCCTTTAAACTTGCATTTAGTTTTGTTGTTGTTGTTCTGGTCTTCGGAGTGCTGGGGGGATGGGTGTCGAGGAGAGGTGAGGTTGGGGAAAAAGGAGAACTTTAAAGGGATCTCTTTGAAGCTGCTAATCAAAGTGCAGGGGTTTTAAGACCCCTTAAACTGGGGATCCTACAGCAGGTCTTGATTTGGGAGCCGAGAAGGGGGGGGGGGAGAGCGGGTGTGCTTGTCGCCCAGATTTATTAAACACAATGCCTTCAAGATGCCCAAGCCAAGGCGCCTTACTCGGCCTCTCTCTCCGTCTCCCTCCGGCCTGGGTCGGACGGCGCCCTCCTCCTGGCGGCCGCCGACGCCTTGGGCTTTCAGGTCGAGTCTATGCGGACTGTGTACAGAAAAGCGCCGCAGCTCTGTCTCTGGTCTCCGTGTCTCCTGCCAGGGCAGTGATGCTCCCAAGGACCCCACTAGTCAGCATGAGCTAGTGCAAGGCAGACTTCACATTGAGTTCTCCTGTGAACCCAGGCGCCAGCACCCGGCCTGCCACACGGATGATGAGCGTGATGGATGCGGTTTTGCCGAGCGCCGCCCCCACGGCAGAGCCGAACTGCTTGCAGCAGCGCTCCCCACTGTGTGGAAGGACAGCCCTTGAGCGTTTAATAGGTACAAAGCGGCCATGGTTACCCAGTACGTCCTCACTTCACTCCCAAGGCCTGGCTGACGGCCCGTCTTATAGAGTAGAAGAGAGGCTGATACACAAACAAAGCTTAGTAATAGGCCGCGAGCTAGGCAGAGAGAATTGGAATCCAGGACAGCCAGATCCACGGCCAAACTCCTTTGTTTGTGCAAGCCGAATCTATATGAACATTTACTGAAAGTCATTCATTCACTCATTCATTCATTCTAGCCCTCTCTGAAGGTCTGGTTGAGGAGCCTCTGGCTCCCAGTTCACCGTGTCACCTCGGCTTTTTTTTTTTTTTTTTTTTTCCTTCTTCTGCCTTCTTCTGTTACCAGAACCCAGAGCCTGAAAGGGAGCAGGGCCCTCGGTAACTAGGTTCAGGTCCCTTAAGCTCAAAGCTCACTACTGCTCAGAACCCCCACCCCCATGCCACCTCACAAATTTTGTAAGAAATGGAAATGAGCTTATTTTATGCTAGAGAAAGATGCACACAACACACTGTCCGAAGCGCTTGACAATTATTTTAAAGAAGGAGGGGACTGAAGAAAAAGACTTCAAACAGCTCTGTCTCCAGTTCTAATTGGAAGCGTTTCAACTGTTTATGTTACAAGAAGTGTCAGGGTCATTTGCTACCGGAGAGCTGACTTTTCATTGGCTGCTTAATTGAGTACCTCGGAGTCCACCCCACGTGGGAGAGGAATTCCTGGCACATTAAAAAAAAAAAAAAGTCACGCGGTGAGCTGGAAAGTCCGGGATGGATCTGCAGCAGCGGAGGGCCCCCAGCTCCTCATTTGGGATGTAAGATGATTGTGGGAACTTGAGGTGGGGACAGAGATGCTTCTCCGGTTCCTTAAAAATAAATCCAAAACACGTTAGACAAGTGTTATATTTTTTTTTTCCAGAATTAAACGGCTTCTGGCTAGCCACCAGACTGTGGCCTGTCCTTTGAGGAACTGATCTCAAGGCCTAGGGTGGGGTTGTAAATCTCCCCTCCTGTCATTCCCAACCCCCACCAGCCTCTGGCCCAGATATTTGGGAAGCCTCTTGTTGGAGCTGGCCAAAAAAAGAGAGTCTTCTCCCTCAAGGCCAGCCACCTCTCTTTGGTTGATTCCGTGGTTCCCTTCTTCTGACCTGTTCATTGCTAAGGAAAGTTCATCCCACACACACACACAACCTCCCCCCACCTCCAACCCCATCCATCACTAATCCCAGATCTTCCGCTACAGGCTAGCGCCTCACTATGGGGCCAGAAGGGGAATTTGTTATTTGTTTAACAAACTTAAACCTAGTGCTCACTCGGCACCAGATTCCAGTCTAAGCGCTGGGCAAACATTAACAAGCTTAATCCTCACCCAAAGAATGGGGGTAGAGCCACTGATGTCATTCCCCCACCGAGCAGATGGGCGATTGATACTACTCCAAGGTACAATGACTTCCTCAAGGTCACTGTGGGGGTTGATGGACTTGAGTCCAGGCAACTCAGCTCCAGAGTCCACAACTTAACGACACTTGCCCTGCCAGTCAGGGCAGTAAGAGGAGCCTAGCTCACTTCAGCAAAGAGGGCTGAGGCTTCTGGTGGTGAAGGAACTTCCCACAGTCTCTTAAACCCTCTTCCAACTCTCTAGCTGGGTCAAGCTTTGTGACTTTGGGGCACTTGTGAACTCTTTCTAAGCCTCTATTTCCTCTTCTGTTGAGTGAAGAGAATAATGGCCCTGCCCACCTTGGACTATTGCTTCCCAGATCAATGGAGATTGTTCAAGTACTACTTGGTATAGCCCTGGCACATTAAGTGATCAATAACAGTTAGCTATGGTAGCCCTGATGAAGTATTAACAGCTGGAGCAATACAGCATCTGGCCCATTTCCTCTGCGTGTGTGTGTGGGGGGGGGGAGGGGGTTAGGGGGGCTCCAGCCAGAGGACGGCAAAGTTGAGCATAGTTCTGACCCTAGATCACCAGGGGCACCCAGCTCCCTCTGAGCCTCCAGGAAAATCCCCAGAGCTTGCACACCTATCTCCTGGCTCTGGAATTTCCATTCTTTTCCATAATCCTTGGTGACCTTGGATAACCTACCACCTGCTGAATCCGACTGGGAAAGCTTGGGTGAGGACGGGCAGGAAAGAATGGGAGGGGGAGATAATTCAAAGCTAACCTTTGAGAGGCTAGGGGTGGGTAGAGGCAGAGAGAAATCTGAGAACCACCACAGCACTGTTTTCTGAGAAAAACTGCAAGCGAGTTCATCAAAAGTATAAAGTAGTCTGATTCAGGGGGAAATTTGAGTAGTGAGAAGGGATTCTCGGGGGACCTTTTGGAAAGATTGGGTTCGAGCTCAGCCCAGGAGTGTAGACAAAAGCTCTCTAGTAGGCGGAGGAGACCAAGAGAAGCCTTCTCTCTCCTGCAGCCTTCCAAGGTAGTCTTCCTTCTTTAGAGCCGTTCGTTCTCTTAGGCCTAGCAGGCTGCAACTTGGTCCTGAGGAAGGAAGAACCTGGCTTCTCTAAAAACAAAATAACCCTCGTCCTCATCCCACACCTATCTTAGACTTCTCATCCAGTGGAGGCTGTCCCCAAAGGCTATTTAGATCAGGAGTGAAGAGTCCACTTCTTCAGTCTCTGTTTCTACAGCTGTAAAATGGGAAGAATGGTGTCTGGGTGTTAGTCCAACCAAGAGCTTACCAGAATGGAAGAGAAGACCTTGCCTTTGGATAGACAAGGCTAGGTTATGCGTAGAGGCGCGGTGTTAGAACTCGACGCAGGAAATACTGGGCAGAAGAGTCGGAGTTGACGATGAGGGTAGCTGCTTGCGAAGTGCTGTGACCTTGTTTGACTGAGAGTGGTGTTCCAGACAATCCAAAGCAGCACAGCTAGGACTCTCTGGACAGTCCCAGAATACTGGATCTGCTCGGTAGCTTCACTACCTCTGTCCACAAAGCGAAGGCAACCAGACGACCAGGTGATGATTTACAAATAGGCTGCCATGTCCACCTGGGACTTGGTGGGGGGCAGGTGTGCAGCAGTAGGCATGGAATGTGTTTGTTCACCTGTCTTTAGCAGGAGCCCGAGACTGGAAACATTCTCCCGACACCTCCTCCCAAGCTAGGCTGAATTGCATCCTGCTGTTCCCAAGGTGCACTTTGCTGACCTCTATTGACTAATGGCGCCGGGTTTCCATGCCTCATGCTGGAACCGGGTAAATATTTATCGAAGTGATTGGGCGTCCTAATTAAGAGATTTGTGCCGTTTCTCTTTCCTTTTTAAAGATTCAAAGCTGAGGCTTAGGAGATTAAGAAATAGTTTGCTGGTATTAACGCATCCATCTTAGCAAGGGTGGAGAAGAATTACCCATGCCAGTGGCGTGGGGCAGTCTGGGGACGGGGTGCTTCAGGGAAGCATGAAGCCTGGGTAAAGGCTGGTACAGAACTGTGGCCCCGTGTGCATGCTCTGTGATGGTGGGACTGAGCTGCAGTTGGAGGAGAGAGGATATTTGCCTGACAGCTTACCCCCCCCCCGTCCCGTTCCAGTTCTACCCTCTTTCTGTCCTTTTATAAGTGGATTTACAAATATGTTTGTCATGCATACACAGTGACAGTTTGATTGCATATCAAGTTTGCGTGGTGCCTACTGGTTCTCAACTGAGGGTCATTTTGCCCTCTAGGGGGCATTAGGCAATATCCAGAGACTTTTTTTGTTGTCATAACTCAAGAATAGGGGTGCACTGTTATCTGGTTGTGATTAATAATAATAATTTGTTTAATTTCTCTCACCATTTCTTTGTTAGTGTGTATGTGGAGGTCAGAGGTCACCTTCTGGGAGTCAGTTCTCTCCTTCCACCCTGTGGGTCCTAGGAATGGAACTCAGGTAGTCAGAGTGAAGGCTTCTGAGTATACTACAGTGCCAAGAAAAGCCACCACAGCAGGGAGTCACATGGCTCCTACCCCTAAACAGCGCTAAAGCTAGGTAACTTGCATATTCCAGAGTAGCTACTTTGTGTTGCCATGACAAAATAAAGAAAAAAGCAACATAAGGAGGGAGGGATTTATATTTGGCTGCTATTCCGAGGGTCTAAGTCCTTCATGGTGGGGAGACCATGGTGGTGAAAGTCAGGTCTTCTGGCATTGAAACTGATTCTTTCCGTAAACCAGTCAGGGTTTCCAAACAGAGCTCCGGGGAAATCCTGGGACCTTCAAAAGATGATAGTGCAGGGAGAAGATGGGGAAGTAGTGATTGTAACCTCAGAGACACCCTCTCCACCCCCACCCCACCCCCCCCCCACACATCTTCTATCAGAATAGCTCTGATTTTTATCTTGTCATGTAGGTTAACTTCTCTTAAAGTTCTTTTGGGGGGCCAGGTGGATTCCTGGGGCTTGGGTTTCTGAACTTCCTAGCATCAGTGTAGAGGTTCTCGGTATGATTGCTGAATTCAGAGAGCAGGGCTGTAGTTCCACGAGTGGAGATGTGTCCTGGGTGCTCCACATCACCAGCCCTTGTGCTCTCTTCACACATAAAGAGTCTGCTTGCTTGCATTCAGCAGTACCGACTCCTGTGTAACAGCCCAACAATGGGGGTGGGGGCTCCCTGAGAGTTCACTCCTGGAACTATTGACAGAGAAATGGGGGTACCGCTCCCTCCAGAACTATTATGGAGAATAAATAGCTCAAGTTCAGGGTTCTTTGTTCTTATCACCAGTCTTACATTGTGAGTGTGCACATTCGAGGTATGTATGCCACTTGTGTGCAGGTGTCTGTTGAAGATCAGGCGAGGGCATCAGATCCATGGAACGTGGGGTTACAGGTAGCTGTGAGCTGCCTGCTGTGAGTGCTGGGACCTGAACTCCAGTCCTCTGCAAGAACAGTGAACACTTTTAACCACTGAGTCATTCTCCAGCCCCATGATTTTGTTTTGTTTTGAGATGGGGTCTCTTAGAGCCAAGCCTGGCCTTGAACTTCCAATTCTTCTATCTTTGCCTCCCAAATTCACTAAGGCAGGCCAAGCTTGGGTCCAGTATGAAATGGCTCAGCAGCCTACAGAGGTTAAGCCATGGATTCCATAAAGGAGCCAGCCTTTTCTCTCCCCTTTGACAGAGGAGGCTGAAGGAAGACCTAGGCAGGAGTGACTTTTGTGGGAGATCAGGGTTTACACATTGGCCTGTGTAGTTACAGAACAGGTGCCCATTACCACTGCACAACCCCTCTCAGCAGTATCCTGCCTTCTACTCCTTACAAAAGATTCTAGTGAAAGAGTGTTCTGCTCTGCTAAGCAAGGCTTTCTGATACATCCCCTAGCATATGCCCTTGACCTCCTGGCTTCATTATCCATTCCAACCCCATAATGGAGCACCCACACCAACATACAAGCGAGTCAATAAATGGATGCAATTAAAACAGAGAAAGCCTGGGCTGGTGGCACATGTCTTTAATTCCGTCAGTGGGGAGGCAGAGACAAGCTGATCTCTGTGAATTTGAATCTAATTTGATCAACAATGAGTTCCAGGCTAACCAGGGCTATATATCTAAACCGTATGTATCTCAGGGGGGAAAAATATTTTAAAGTAATAAACAAAAATAAAGAGGGGACCAGCAAGATAGCTCAGAGTGCAAAGGTAATTGGTGTAACATGCCTGAGACCTGACTTAGGTTCCTGAAAGCCACAGGAACAGGAGGGAATTGATTCTGCAGCATTGCCCTTTGACTTACAAATGTGTGCTGCTTCTGTCATACACACACACACACACACACACACAGACACACACACACACACAGACACACACACACACAGACACACACACACACAGACACACACACACACAGACACACACAGACATACACACACAGACATACACACACAGACACACACACACACACACACAGACACACACACACACACAGACACACACACAGACAAATAAATAAACAAACAAACTTTAAGGTCTAACAGAAAACAGCAAGTGTCATTGCAGCTGTGCAGAGACCCTTGTGTGCTGTCGGTGGGACTGTGGGGTTGTGTAAGTGCCGTGAGGTCAATGTGGCAGTTCCTCAGGATGTTAAAAATAGAGTGGCCATGGGACAGGGCCGTCCCACTTCTTTTGTATATACCCAAAAGAATTGAAAAACCGAATGTGAAAGAGAGAGTTGCACAACTGCGTGGGCTATTGCAGCATCGCTCAGCATGAGCAAGAGGTGAGAAGAACCTAAGTATAAGCCAGAAAGCGACCTGATGAAGAGGATGGGACACGTATATACAAGGAGAGAGCGTCCAGCCGTTAAAACGCAGGAAATCCAGGCACCCGCTACAGTGTGGATGAATCTTGAGAGGCTGATACAGAGGGGAAGGCAGTCATAGACAAATGTTTTATGAATCGGCTTTAATGAGCTACTAAAGGAATAGGCTCAGAGACAGAAAAAGGGGGATGCTGGCTGCCATGCTGTGGAGGGACACAGGAGAGGGTTCAGCTTGGCAGGATGAAGAAGTCTAAAAATTAGCTGTGTGATTGTGTGTACTTAACACTATTCTTTGTACATTTAACAGGGGCAGATTTTATGTCCTACGTATTTTTTACTACAGTTAAAATAATAGTGGTACCCTTCTCCTGCTTTGACTGATGGGTTCTCTGCCATTTTAAGATCAGTTCCTGGAGACCACGCCTGTCTTCTAGCCTTCTATTAGCATGGTCTGTTTCAAACAAGAGGAATGGACTTGGTTTCTGGACCCAGTGCCTGACCTGGCCTCATACAGTTTTGCTTCTTCTAGCATGTTCTTTACCAAGATGCCTTCAGCCTGGCTTGGGCCATTGAGAATATATCATCTTTCCCTATTTTTTAAAACTATTCTAAAAAGTACATTTAATTCACTTGAAAGGGGCACATCTGTGCACAAACATGTACACACACACACACAGGTCTCAGAGACCTCGTGATAGTATTGCCAGAAGCACAGGGCTACAGGCTGGTGAGGACTGTCCCATGGGCTCATCAACACATGGAGACTGGGAATTCTGAACTCATAGATGAAATGTCAACATACACAATTAGAAAGGGCTCCCCAAAGGAGCTGAGAGCCCTCAGATGCATATACCTTGGCTAAGCAACTTGGCACCTGTTCACACAGTTAAAAAACAATAACAACTGGGAGGGTGTCAGGATTGGGCTTGGACATATTTGTACAACCACCCATGGGAGACCGTAGGGTGTAAGGGCCAAGGTTGTAGGCATGTTGCTTTGCAGCACCTCAAGACCAGAGACCCCAGGGACAGCTTTCAGAGAAGACAGCTGCCTCATCCAAGCTCTTGTCCTCGGCTCAGGAAAGCCAGCCAGCGCCCAGGGACTCCAGGTCAGGGTGCACATAGACCTCTCCTTGGTTAGAGCAACTCAGAAAGCCTTTAGAGCTCCCAGTGGGAGGCCTGCCTGTGTGTGACTTCACCAATCCAGCTTTCCAAAATGGCACAGGAAACCTTCTATACATGGCTTTGGCCAGGTTTAGCAAATCAAAATACAGGGCCTCTAGTTTGATCAGAATTCCTTTAAACAATGATTAGCAGTTATTTAGCGCAACAGTATCTCAAATATTGCCTGAGACAAATTCATACTAAACCAAGAAACAAACACACCCATTTATTTATAACATTCTCATTTGACTGTGTGATCTTGTTTGCCTGGCAGCCCTGCTCTACCTTAAGTCTTTTCTGGGGGACCTGCTCTAAAACCCCAACAAGTGGTACCCCCATTTTAGAAACCGAAACTGCACTTCAGAGTTGTGTCTCTCTGTGTGTGTGACCTTGGTTTCTATGGAGGAGCAAAATGAAAGCAGGGCTTTCAGGGGGTGGGGTGGGATACAAAACTACCCAAGAGTGTTTGAGGCACCACCTGTGTCTCCGTGCCCCGCCCCCAGGTCCGGAAAAAAAACTCCAGCTCGGGTTTTCCAGCCAGCCTTACCAGGCAGGGCTGAGCAACCCCCTGGAAGAACATTTTAATCAGCCACCTTGTCTCTGCCTCTCTTGGCCTTTGCTTTCATTGTCAGAGTCTGTGTCAATAGCTGGAAATCCAGGCACAGCCCACGGAGACATCTCCTCCCCATCCCAAGCAGAAATCCCACAAAGGGCAGGACTCCCTCCCACCTTTATAGGGAAAACAAACAAGTCTGGGGGTCTCCCAGGGGCTGTAAGCTTGGGGGAGGGGAGTAGGCAGCCAGCTGGCTCAGCCCGGCCCAAGCTCCCACCCTCAGTAGCTTCCCACTCCTAGCTGCCTTTCTCTGAGCAGAAGTGGATGGGGGGGGGGGAGAACTGGAATCTGCAGAGTTCAGCAGGCTCAAGCCTCAGCCTGTCTCCAGCCGAGCCATCCCTCTGGGTACTGCTCTCTCAGCCAGGGTGACCTCTGAGCAAAGTAGGCACTTCCACTTTTCTGCTGGAAACCCTTCTACAGCTCCCTGTAGCCACCAGCCAGGTCTTCTCACATCTCTGGCCTTCCACCTGGATCCTGCTCGGCGGGAAGACCATTCTCCCCTTCTGTGTCAAGACCCTTTTCTTCTGTGCAGTCCTCACTTCTCTTCTGTGCTACCCACGTGTCCTTGTTGGCATGGGATGACCTCACTCGCGGTGTCCTACCCTCACCCCTCACGCAGCTGGGCATCTGTAGGTCTCTCCTCTAGGAAGTAACCATGGGTAAACGTTTATACTGATTGTCAACTTACGGGGATCCAGAATCATCAAGAAGACAAACCTCTGGCCATGTCTGCGAGGCACGTTCTAGACTTGGTTACCCTGAGAAAAGAGACTCATGCTAACTGAGGGCATCACTATTCCATGGCTGCGGACCTGGGCTGAGGACAGAAGAGAAGGCAAGCTGAGTGCCATCATTTAGCTCTGTCTGCTTCCTGGTCACTTCCTTGGTGTCCCCTGGGGCTGCACTGGCCATAGGGCTTAGGTATCTTCCAGGTCAAGATTACGTTGAGTGTCCAGGAGCAGCTGTGTCAGGTCCACGAGATAACTGGTGACTCTAACATCCCCGTGTCTTCCCAGCTTCCATTCTTAGTCTGGTACTCACAGAGGTTGTGGGCATCATGCCTCTGAGCTACTCCAATCCCTGCACTGGCTTCCCGAATCTATCGGAGAAAGTTCAAGTCCTTATGTGGTCCGTCAGGCCCTTTGGACCTGTCTTGGTGTCCTCTGCCCCCGTGACTGGCTCATCCCTACTGGACATAGTCTCCCTACAGAACTTTGTACTGGTTCATCCCAATTTGTAAGGTTCTGTCCACAACCACACTGAGCTAACATACACACCCTCACTTCCTCCCACTTCCACCTCATTCCCATGGACACCTCAGCTCAGAGCAGGGCCTGCCCTGGTCACTCATTGAAGACAGAAATCTGCCTCACTCTGTCTCCCTTACCTGACCCTCCCCACTCTTACTCAGTCTAACACCCTGTGACTTCATTTCTGATGAACCCTGGAGCTCCCTCCAATTAGCTGTCTGTCCTGTGCCCTGGAGGGTCAACCCCACAAGACCAGAGCCTCTACCTTGTTCACTACTGGAGCTCTGAAGCAGCCCTGGGTGCAGGGGGATGTACTCAGTAAAACATGTAAGCCAAGGTAGCAACTAAATCAGCGCAGGACTGAGGCGTTAGCTCAGTCAATAAAGTGCATGCCATGTAAACTGGTGATAGCTGCATACATGTTAAACACCAGGTGTAGGTGACACACACCTGAAATCCTAACACTGGAGAAGTAGAGAAAGGAGAGTCTTTATAGTTTATTGGCCAGACAGTCTACTCTAATCAGTAGGCCCCAAGTCCTAGTGAGAGATTCTGTCCAAAAAACAAGGTGAACGGTCCCTAAGTAATGATACTCTAGATATCTGGGCGTGTAACACACACACACACACACACACAGGAGCACAGAGAAAGAGAGAGGGGGAGCCGGTAGGTGTGAATCCATTAGGGACACAGAGTCCAGCCTGGCCCTCAGTAAGTTCAAAGGATATTATAGGATTAATATGCTAAAATGGATGGGCTAGGAACATGAAAGGAACATGAACAAAAACAGCATCCCCACAAGGTGGGGGAGGGCTCCTACAGTCTTCCTTCCTGTTCAGGGCTGGGGACAGGACTGATTCATCAAATGAGCCCTCAACCAACAGAATCCTAACCTTCAACTAACCCAATTTCTTCCTCTGCCTCTGTCTACCCAAGAGGGCAGTGGAGGAGGCTCATTGGCTCAAGATCCTAGGATATCTCCCCCTTTACGGGACTTGGAAGTGTGCTGGTCCAACCCCTGTGCTTAATTGTATAGGAGGGAACCAGAGCCCCATATGGAAACAACTAAGGTCACAGAGGCTTGGCACCCAGCAACCGAATAGCCAGACTCCCATCTGGCACTTTTGAATCAGCCTGTCAGTGACATGTTTTAACACAGAAGGCTTTATTCAGCATTTTCAATCTTTACCTGACCATGTTTGTATTAAATCACCTTTGCTGTGAGGAACAAAATGACAGGAAATCTGAGGTGCCTTGAAAACTCTGGCATCTATTTGCATCTTCCATGTTGGCAGATGTTTATTAAGGACCTATTGCATGTAAATCTTGGAGATATAGAAGGGCAAGACACAGCCTTTGCCTCCCAAGAACTCTTCGGTGAGACTGGGAGATGGTGAGAGTTATCCTACAAAGAGCAGCCAGATAGGGCTGAGATGTAGCTCAGTAACGAGGGCTTGCCTAGTGTATGTGAGGCCCAGGCTCCATTCTCTCCATCACAGAAACAAAACCAAGCAACAGCATAATACTCAGCAATCACCCAAAGGAGTTGAACGCTTGTGTTCTCCTAGAAATCTATATCCAGATATGCCTAGTGACTTTCTTTTTCATTTACTTAGAACTTCCCAACCTTGGAAACAAACAGGATAGATGTCCTTCAAGATGCAAATGACCATGTTGTGGTACATACACCTCACGGAATACTATTCAGGCATGTAAAGGATATATACCTCTCAGCCCTGAAAAGACAGGCAAGAAACCCAAATGCAAATTACTGAAAGTGGCCGCCAGACTGAAAGGGCACACACAGTGATGGGAAAAGGCAAAATGGTGAATGGTGATTGCCAGTGCAAAGGAAGAGTAGAGGGGGGGTAGAGCACAGGGGATATGTTAGTGTAATAAACCTGCCCTGAGTGAGTTTGTGACAGCTGTCTCTACCATATAGTAAGGTACCAATGTATGTCATATGCTTGTCAAATAATACGATGTGCCACACATTTGTCAAGCCCATAAAAGTATTTCCAAAAGGAGTCAGAGAATGTATAACTTCTGTGTAGATCATGGGCTCGGGTGATAATGGCATGTCAGTGTCAACTGATGGACTGAAGCACGGACGCCATCTCTAGGAAGTGTTGATAATACGATAAGGGGTGTGGGGGAGTCTCAGGGTATCCTCCAAATCTTCTACTCAATTTAGCTTTTAATTAAAACACAGGGGATGGAGAGTTGGCTCAGAGGGGTAGACCATGTGTTGCTTTCACAGAGGACCTGGCTTTGAGACCTAGCACCAACATGGTGGCTCATAACCATCCCTAACTCCAGTTTCAAAGGATCAAACCTCTATAAGCACCAAGCATGCATATGGTGCACATACAGAGATACAAGCAAAAAACTCACACATAAGATAAACAGTTTTTTAAATGTATTACTAAAGGGGGGTTTTATTCCACAGCACTATTTCAGAGATCAGAGGACAGCCCTGTGGAGTTATTCTTCTCCTGAACTCAAGTTGCCAGGCTTGTGCAGCAAGAGCCTATACCCACTGAACCACCTTAGGGAACTCAGTTTTTCTACAAACCTAAAGAGATCTGTGAAAAACTAAAATTTATTAAACTTTTTGTTTCTGAGACAGAATTAATAGAAAGAAGCAACCTGGGGAAGCCAGAATAGATAAACTTCACAGATGCACATCCAGGAAGAGGGCAGATCGTGAAGGCCTCATTGTCCCTGTTTCACTCAGTGGCCGTGGCCTTTATGGAGGTCTCTCTTGCAGCTATACTTGTTCCAAGCTTGATTCCCTTACAGTTACATTTGTTGCAGGCTTCTTCACTACTGAGGCAGACCTTTCTGGGGATCTCAGTGTGTTAGATATTAAGGATCTTGCAAACGTATTACTTGGGTCCTCTATAGTTCCAATGGCACTGAGCTATGGAGAGGTGGTGTAAACCCTGAGTATCACAGCAGTGTACTGAGCTTGAGGCTAGCTTGGGCTACATGAGATAATGTCTCAAAAAAAAAAAAAAAAAAAAGCTGGGCGTGGTGGCACACACCTTTAATCCCAGCACTTGGGAGGCAGAGGCAGGTTAATTTCTGAGTTCGAGGCCAGCCTGGTCTACAGAGTGAGTTCCAGGACAGCCAGGGCTACACAGTGAAACCCTGACTCAAAAAAACAAAAACAAAAAACAAAACAAAACAAAACAAAACAAAAAAGCCACCAGCGGTACTATTGAGGCTCCAACTCATCATCCATTCTTTCCCAGTTACTTAACACCAGGCACTCTGGACAGGGATGTGACTTTGCAAAGCTCTGAGTGCAGCAGGCTATCAGCTTTAATTGCCAACATGACACAGCCCAGAATCACTTGGGAAGAGAGACTTAATGAAGAGCTGTCTAGATTAGGCTGGCCCGTGGCCATGTCTATGAGGGATTGTCTTAATGATTCCATGAGGTGGGATGGTCCACCCTGAGTGTGGGCAGCAGCCTTTCACAGGCTGGGCTCTGAACTGTTTAAGAGTAGAGAGAGCAGGCTAAGGGCATTGTGTGGGCCTTCGTTCTCTTCAAGTTCCTGCTGACTTGACACCCTCTACAGTGGACTGTAACCTAGAACTGTGAGCCAGCACCATCACTTCTCCTCTAACTTGTGTTTGTCCATGGTTTTATCACAGCAACAGGGAAGAAACTAAAGACAGCTATGGAAGAAGCAGAGACCTGAGGCCACTACCTACACGTGCTACTTGCTCACTGAGAAGCTCATGGCCTCCAAAGACTTACAGGGCCCACCCATGCCAGCAGCTCTGATGTTCTGTGTTGTGACTCAAATCCAATACTCGTCCATCTGTTTGCCCAGTGGTGCTTACTACAGCCAAGTGATAGACTGGAGAGGGCATCACACCACAGTCACCGGCAGATGCCCCCACCCACTCACCCATCCAGAGTCCACTGGAAGTGGCTTTCCAGTAGACCTCCATACAGGCAGGTAGTCTTCTGCTGGGAACACAGTTTTCTCTTTAGTTCCACCTCAGCTCCAGTGGGGCTTCCTTAGGGACACACTCTACCTCCCAGATCTGGTCACACCTGCCTGTTTCAGGCCAACATGAATGGATAGTGCATGCCACACTTCTGAGCTGAATGGAGTATGGAGTCTGTGGTGGCGACTTGGGAGCTGATGAGGACCTAAGTTCAGATCCCCAACATCTACATTAGAAATCTGGTTAAGGCAGTAATCTTTTGTTTTGTTTTGTTTTGGTTTGGTTTGGTTTTTTTCGAGACAGGGTTTCTCTGTATAGACCTGGCTGTCCTGGAACTCACTCTGTAGACCAGGCTGGCCTCGAACTCAGAAATCTGCCTACCTCTGCCTCCCAAGTGCTGGGATTAAAGGCGTGAACCACCACGCCCCAGCTTGAGCTAATCTTAACAGTGGGGGGGGGGGGGGGCAGGGCTAGAAGGTTCCTGGGGATTCAGAGGGTGAGCTCTGGTAAGAGACTATCCTGGTTGGCTTCCTTGTTTTTGTTTCTTAGCTCTATTTACTTATTTTTATGTATATGAGTACACTATAGCTGTCTTCACACACACCAGAAGAGGGCATCAGATCTCATTACAGATGGTTGTAAGCTACCATGTGGTTGCTGAGAATCACACTCAGGATCTCTGAAAGAGCAGTCAGGGCTCTTAACCTCTGAGCTATCATCTCTCCAGCCTCATTTTATGCCAACATGATGCAGGATGTGGGAAGAGGGACTCTCGGTTGAGAAAATGTCCCAATAGGCTATGCCCTGGGGACAAGTCTGCGGTGCATTTTCTTGATTAATGATTGATGTGGGGGGTCCCAGATCACTGTGGAATATGGTGCCACCATTGGGCTATTGGTCCTAGATGGTATAAGAAAGCAGGCTGAACAAGTCTGAGGAGGAAGCCAGCAGCTCCTCTGTAGCCTAGGCATGATTTCCTTTCCATCATTTCCATTGCCTTGAGTTCCTGCCCCATTTTCCTTGCAATGGATGCAGGGTGATCTGGAAGTGTGATTGAAAGAAATTCCTTCCTCGCCAAGCTTCTTCAGGTCAAGGTGTTTATCACAGCAATAGAAACCCTAACCAAGACAGAAATCCTGTCTCAAAAAAAAGAAGAAAAGAAAAGGAAAGGAAAGGAAAGGAAAGGAAAGGAAAGGAAAGGAAAGGAAAGGAAAGGAAAGGAAAGGAAAGGAAAGGAAAGGAAAGGAAAGGAAAGGAAAGGAAAGGAAAGGAAGAGGAGGAGGAGGAGGAGAAGAAGAATAAGAAGGAGAAGAAGAAGGAGAAGGAGAAGAAGAAGAAGAAGGAGGAGGAGGAAGAGGAGGAGGAGGAGGAGGTCGGGCAGTGGTGGCACAAGCCTTTCATCCCAGCACTGGGGAGGCAGAGGCAGGCAGATTTCTGAGTTCAAGGAGGCCAGCCTGGTCTACAGAGTGAGTTCCAGGACAGCCAGGGCTGCACAGAGAAACTGTCTGGGGGTGGCAGGGGTAGGGGAAGAAAATAAAAAGAAAAAGGAAGAAGGAGGGAAGGAAACAAAAGCCAAAAGAAAACAAAAAACAAAGCAGAGAATGACAGAGGAAGACAACTAACCATGACCTCTGGCCTCCACTCACACCTGCTTGGATGGGTGCACATGCTTGTACAAGCACACACACACACACACACACACACACACACACACACACACACACACAGGAGTGGGGGAGAGGGAGAGAGAGAAAGGGTGTAGAGAGAGGCAGGAAGGGGCCTATGGCAGGAAAGGTGAGAGAAGCACTCTCTTGAAAAACTCTTTCCCAGCCCTTTCTCTCTGCTGTTTGGGGCTCTACCTTCTTCCTGCATCCTCCCCACAGGGACAAATGATTTCCATGTTCAGCCTAGCCAGCTTCCAATCCTTGCCAGTCTCTTAGGGGCTGCAGCCGCTACACATCCTTCCTCTCTGTCAGCAGCCCTCCAAGCCCAGCTCTGTGTTCTTAGCAAAGCCCCTGGAAGTTGCAACCCACAAACCAGGCAGAGAAACCAGCTTGTCCCAGCAGCAAAGATGGAATCAAGTATTAGGCCTGATTGTTGTTTTGGACCAGATCTCATGAGCCCAGGCTGGCACTGAGCTCACTATGGAGCTGAGGGTGACCTTGAACTTTTAATCCTCCTGCCTCTGCCTTCTGGGTGCTGTGATACCACACCCAGTTTATACAGTACTGTGGACAGAACCCAGAGCTTCCTGCATGCTAGCCAGGAATTCTGCCAAATGAACTTGATGCCCAGCCTCTGTGTTAAGCTTTGACAGGACTTTGCCAAGGTCCCCTAAATCTAATATCATTACCAGTTAATTTCAAGACTGTTGAGTTTGCATCTAATATGACTTTGCCCCAGTGGCTGGCTGGCACTGAAAGTCCAGAGGCAAATGAGATTGATCCTGGAGGTACCAGTGGGGGTGGGACAGAAGAGGTGGACTTCTGTCAGAGCTCCAGCTGCCCTACCCAACCTTGTGCAGGGCTTTGGATGTGTGTAATATGTATGCCTCTGTGTGTGTGTGTGTGTGTGTGTGTGTGTGAATGTGTATATGTGTGTATTCGTTTATATATTTGTATGTGTGTATACATGTATGTACGTGTATATATGTGTATATATGTATGTGTGTATGTGTGTGTGTAAAACAGAGATAGAGATATGGTTTTTGGAAACTCTTGAGGTTCCAGAGGGATCATCCTTGCTATTTGTGCCAAAGTCCTAGAACCCCAGAAAATCAGACCAGAGGCAGCTTCTCTGTCTCTGTCTCCAGACACTCCTAGGTCACTTGTATTGGTGCCAGGCTCTGGGCTCAATGCTAGGGATATTGTGGAGTCAAAGAGGCCTAGACCCCAACTGCCCCTTCCCACTCCTCCACTTGCCTCAGGACCCTGTAGACACTGGGCCTCCTTCTTGTAGAAACTCAGGCTGCTGGTCGGTGAGTGCAACAGGGACCCAGGTCACACTCAGGTCATGTGCTTTCAGCCTTGGGTCTGCCAGGGAAGGTGAAGGAGAGAGCACCCTCCCTCCACCTTCTCCCCTGCCCTCACCCTTCTCCTTTCTACCTGATTCTAGGAGCCAGGATCTCATTATCTCCAGTGATGTTGAGGGATAATAGGCTACACTTGAAGGCTGCTTTTCATCTTCAAAGCCCTTGGCAGACTGTTCATTAGCCTCTCCACCCCCACCCCACCCCCAGCCTGCTCCTTGATAGAGATAAGTGCTCTTGGGTTAGGAGGGGCACCCAAGGGAGGCCAGGGACTTCCCCTCAGGATACAAGACTGAGCAAAAGTCAGAGGGGGAAGGCTTGGAGCCTTGGATTCTGGCACCTTCTCTTTATGGACCCTGAGTCCCTGGGCTCCTTCTTTCCTAGTAGGAGGGTAAGATAGCTTGGGGCAGGAGGTCAGATTCCAAGATGATTGAGGAAGAATCCAATCTCGAGATGCCCCGTCCTTTGACACGGCAATGGTGTTGCATCTGCAAAGTTCAGGCTTTATGGCAGTGCAATCAACTTATAAAAGAAAATGTGTCTTTAAAAAAAAACCCTCATATTTTAAGCAATGTCATGACCTTGTTTTGAGTCACCTTCTTAGCTATCCTGTGATGTGTGTGGTTATTCGACACAGCTTGGATAGGCCTGCTGCTTAGCCTACTGCTTCTTCTATAAAGTGGGGATGATGTCTAAGATCTGATTGGACCAAGGTCAAGGAGGTGACTGGCACTCCTCTTGGGGTTTAGGGAGGATGGCTGTGAATATTGGTGGGGTGGGGTGGAGGAAACTTGATGACTGAGAGAGACCAGTTGGGTGGGAATGGGTTCAAGAGTAGAGATTGGCTCCTGTGATTCCCCGACTGTCCAAATCCTTAACCCCAAGGCCAACATGAACTATCATCTCTCTGCACATTGCCAAGGGAGGTCACGTCTGTCTGCCCAGCCTCTTTTATTGAGCCAGAGAATCAAGGCAGATGGAGGTCCCAGGCAGGTGTGGCTTTTGAGTCTCCCAGAAATGGGTCCCCATCTCCAACACACCACTCACTCGGAGACAAATGAGGGAAGCTCAGCACTGGGAGGATTGAGCAAGGTTCCTTGTGTGGTATCCATGGTGGCCTGAGAGGCCAGGCGCTGTCCAGTGACCCGAGTCAAGGGACGTGGGATGAGTGCTCAGGTCCTTGATCACTATGGGGGAGGGGCTTAGGCAATGGGCTTTATCAGCCTCTGTTATAGGTTGCTATGGGGCCCAAAGAGGAGACCTGAGAAATCTCTCCCATCCTTGACAGTCATTCTTTAACATTCTGGAACCTTCTACATTTCAGAACCAGAAACTCATCTTTTGCCCTACACAGGGCACCAAGGAAGTTATAGAACCATAACTTTAAAAATACTTTTACATTTATTTATCTTATTTTATGGGTATTTCACCTGCATGGATGTGTGTGCACCATGTGTGTGTGACTGGCTCCTGAGGAAGTTAGAAGAGGGCTTTGGGTCCCCTGGCACTGGAGTCACAGAAGTTTGTGAACCACTATGTGGGTGTTGGGAATTGAACTTGGGTTCTCTGCAAAGGGAATAAGTGTTCTTTAGTTGCTGAGCTATCTCTTCAGCCCCATGACCCCATGAAATAGAATTTAATTCTTCATGCTCTTTGTCCAAACCCACCAAAAGCAGGAATTAAATAAAATGTGGGGCACACATCTGTAATCCCAGCACTCCAGAGGTGCAGACAGGAGGAAAGAAGTTCTGGTTTACCCTTGACTACCAAGTGAGTTCATGACCAGCCTGGGTGCTTGTGAAATGACCTACCGACCAAGCAAATAAGTAAATAGTAAGGAAATAAGGTTCCCCCCCCATATCCATCTCAGTATCTCAGTCACAGTAGGAGATCAGAAAGTGTCTGTTGAATGAAAAAAAAAAAACAAAACAAAAAACAAAAAACCCCTCCACTGGCCAGTATACAAGACCACTCCCAGGCATATTAAATGAGAGTACAATCATCAATTGAATGGGCTTCCTTCAAAAGAGCCATATATCCTGGAAGCTCCATTCCAGACGCCCAGATGGCAGGGCCTGGGAGAGTTCCGAGTTATTCCTATTGAAACTGTTTCCTCTCAGAGGTCCAGAGTTCAAAAGCAAGGCATTTGCCACAAACAATTGGTCCAGTGTGAGAGGATGTGACTGGCTGGGCTCCAGGGCCTCGTGGGACTTTGAGCAGTTACTAATGCAAATAGAAGGGAAAAGACTTTTCCCGGGGGCAAATGTGGTCACCCAGAAATGCAGCCTCTGGCAACAGAAGGAGAAAGAGAAGGTTTGGCTCTGTGCTTTGGGGAGAATGTCCTGGGACTTTTGGAGGGGACTCGGGACTTCAGTCAGGAGGTGTAGGCCTCAGCAGAGAGCTAGGTCTCACATAAAGGTTTCTGTCTCTCTCACCTTTGTCTTAAGGCTGAGGGTAGTGGTGGCACATGGCTGTTCACATGAATTAGTCAGTGGGAGAGGACATCAGGTGCTCTGACCTGCTACTGTCTGCCTTGTCCCCTTGAGACAGGGTCTCACTGAAGCTGGAGCTCCCTGTTGGGGGGCTATGCTAGCTGGGAATCCCTGGTTTCCACTTTCCTCAGTGCTGCAGTTACAAGAGGGTCACTTGGCTTCCACATTGGTCCTGGGGATTTGAACTTAGGATCTCATGCATGAGCAGCAGACACTCTTATCCACCAAGCCATCTCCCAGTGCTCAGAACTAAGTTTCTGTTCACCCAACTTTGACTCATTTCCCAAGGAAATTTTTCCCAGTTCAGGGTTATGGGCAGGCATATCAAGGCATCTTCCTGATTGGTGCACTGACTTCAGAATGAAGCTCCTTCTCTCCTGTGTTGAGGATATAGCCCTCTACTGAAGGTAGGTAGTATCTGTGAATGACCTTCTGCTGTGACATTTGTCCCTGCATTGCTGACTATGCACATGGTCTTCCCAGCCTTTGTCCACACCTTCCCTCCTTTCGAGTCACCTCTTCTCATATATAGGGGTCCGATCATCATCCATTCTATGAAGGTCTTCTCTCCTCACCACAATTAGTAGGGAGCCAGAGAGTAAGTGTGGAAGGAAAAGAGAAAAAGGGGGCAGAGAGAGCATTTGGCGTTACCTGGATGTTTGTCGCTAAGCATGCACTGAGCATCCAGTACCAGGTGCTGTGCGGAACTTGCTGCATGTGCACATGCCCAGTCCCCTCACCACACCCCAGCAAAGGATTTCATTCCTACTCAACTTTAAAGGTGTGTGTGTGTAGGGACAGTGTGTGGAGGACAGAAAACAACTTTATGGGGTTGGTTCTCTCCTACCGCCTTTTTTGAGTGCCAGAGCTTGAACAGATGTCACCGGGCTGGCCCCGCCAAGCTCTTTCACCCACTGAGCTGTCTTGTGGGTTTTCATTCTCCTTTTAAAGCCCATGTTGTGGTAGCAACTGCACTACACTCCTGCTTCTCCTTCTGGGCACTGGGTGGAATTTCACTTCTTGACCCAATGTGCTTAGGTGGAGCCATGGGAACAGTTCCAGCCAATGATGTGTGAGAGGAAGTGGCCATCATTCTAGGGTGACGAGTGCTTCCTGTTTCTTCCTGCATGGTGACAGACCAGCAGTGCTTGAAGAGGTGGCTGTTTCCCCAACTTTCTTTTCGCCAAGTGCCTCCCGACCTAGGATACACATAGAATACTAGTGAACAAGAATTCCAATTTGATGACTTATACCACGGAGGTCTGGACTTGTTTTATCCAGCCCATAATGACCAAAGCATAGTTAGTGTTGATCGTTGCCGTGACAATATTTGGAATTACCTGGGAAGGGAGTCTCAGTGAGAGATTGTGTAGACCAGAAAGGCCTTTGGGCATGACTGTAAGGGTTTTTCCTTAGGTGGGTAAACTGAGATGGGAGGTTCCACCCTGAATGTAGGCCACACCATATATCATGGGCTGGATGGCCCCTGGACTGAAAAAAAGAGAGATGGAGTGGAACATAAGCATCCCATAACTGCTTCTTGACTGTGAATACAACGTCATGAGGTACCTTGAGCTCTGGCTGCTGGGACCCTCAACTTCCACATGATTGAGCTTAGTCAGTCTTCTCTCCAGTAAGTTGCCTTCATCAGGGTATTTATCATAGCAACCAAACCCCCAAAACCAAACCCAAGCCTTGGGAAGATCTGGATAGCTCTGGGAATAAGGTAGCATTGATAAAACACTTTTACTGAAAGGTGAGAGGGCCCAAGCAACTGGGCTCAGTGTCGTTGCCTCGAAGATGCAAGGCATGGGTCTCTTTTGGTCCATCTGGAAGGATCAGCCCTGAAACGTGTGCTTGGCCCACGCAGAAACCTTTTGTCAATCCTGCCCTGTACATCCACAGTGGCCCCACAGGACAAAGCAGGGCAGGGCTGGTGGGAAGGGGGCTCCCAGAAGGGACTTCTCGATACCTATTGCCCCCCCCACCCCCCGCCGGCTTCCTTGTCTTTTTAAATGACCATGAAACAGCTCGAAGACAAGTGCCAGCTAACAAGGTTAAAGGAGCCTTAAAAACAAATGACGCCACCCCCCACACCCAATTCGCTACTGAGTAAAATTTGTCACTTCAGTAAGCATTTTATTGGTAATTACAGAGTTACTTTATTTGCATATTACAGAGCTGTGAGCAGCCCTGGTGAAGATGTTTAGTGTCCCTGAGCATCTTGGAGGGAATTACTCAACCCAGACAGGGAGAATTCAGTAATTATTCCCTTAAAACGGGAACTTGCTAATAAGTTTGCAGTAGATCACTTTATTTTTTACTACCCAATAAAGCAATTAAATAATAAGCAATTAAGTGCCAAAGTGACTCTGCAGAAGACCCGGCCCAAATCTGGCCTCTGTTGCATTTTGAAGGGGCAGTTAAGCCTTAACTTCAGGAACACCAGAATCAGGAACCAGTTGGAAAAGGCTGACACCAGGTTTCCCCCCTCTCGTCTTTAGAGTGGGGTCCAGGAGCCCAAGATGGCTGAAGTGCCATCTGTACTTGGAATAAGGCCCAGCCGTCCACCCTGAGGCCAAGCCTGAAGGCCCTGGAATCCAGCTGGCTGTGCTCACAGGTAGCTCCAGCACTTGTTATTCAGGTAACGTGGACAGGTGGCTCAGGCTGTTCCCGGCCTTCATGTTCTTCAGTGCAGTGAGGCTCCTGAAGATGCAGGTGTCACCTGGGGACTGTGGTGATCATGACGTAACTGAAGTAGGGCTCAGAAGAGAGGAAGTAGTCAGTGAGCATGCAATCTACTGTCTGGCCCAGGGCCCACTGCCACCACACCAGTGAGAACTGGGTCTCTGCCAGGGAACGCTATGAAAGGAGAGAACGAAAAGGTGATCCATCAGCAAGGTGTGGAGTGGTGGGCAGTCAGGGGCACTTCTTCCATGATGCCTTTGCCTTTGGGAATCTAATCCTAGCTTTCAGGAGCAAGTGCTTCAGGGGGTCTGAGAACACTCACTGGGTAACATCTTCATCATCTTCATCATCATCATCATCATTCAGAGAGAATGTGTGTATGTGTGTGTCTGTGTGTCTGTCTCTGTGTGTGTGTGTGTGTGTGTGTGTGTGTGTGTGTGTGTGTGTAGGTCAGAGTACAACCTCTGGGAGTCAGTTTTCTCCGTTTACCATGTAGGTTCCAGGAATTGAACTTAGGTTTAATAGCCTTGGCAGCAGCAAGCACCTTTACCTGCTGAGCCCTCTTGCCAACCCCACACTGGGCTCCTTACATGAAAGACAAGAAGAGTGATACCTATCTGAGGGCCAGGTTGCCAAGCGTCTCCAATCTAAGTGCATGCCTCGTCTGCATAGCTTCCTGTCAGGCAGAGTCCTCAAAGTTATCTTTCGGTGGACATGAGCTTGCCCCCAGAAAGGAACGCTACAATTTCAGGCTGGCTCTCTCTTCACTTCGGATGGACGCTTCCTCGGCAGTGGTTTGGAACACTGGCTCTCCCTCTCTGTTAAGTATTTAATGACTTGAAAACAAACACTGGAGGAGATGCTACCTCAGGCCCAGAGTGTCTGCCGTCCTGCTCTTTCCGTGGTGGCTGAGTTCACCCTCTGTGTTATCTGTCTGCCAGGTCTGCTCAGCTGTGGTATAGTGATGAATAATGTAAAATGCTATTCCAGGAAGGAGAGAGAGATCACATACATCTTTAAAAAGACTTGCTTTCCCACCTGCCCCCACACCAGGCCAGCTGACCCCGCCCACACACCAGGCCAGGCGATTTTTGTCTCCAGGGAAGGTTGGGTAAGAGAGACCTCATGACTTGGTCACAATATTAAAGACAAAGACAGCCCCCTGCACAGGACTAGCCCTGAGGCCTGCAGACCATTTTCCAGTGTGGTGCTTTTTGACAGTATACCTAGGAGGCTTCTCTTTCCAGTGTGTGTGTGTGTGTGTGTGTGTGTGTGTGTGTGTGTGTGAGAGAGAGAGAGAGAGAGAGAGAGAGAGAGAGAGAGAGAGATGTTTGAGTATATAGGCATGCGCATGTGCAGGTGTTTGTCTTTATCACTGTCTAATATTTTACTTTGATACAGGGTCTCTCATTTAACTGAAAGCTTGTCATTTCAGCTAGCCAGTGAGCTCTTAGGATCTGTTTGACTCTCCCCCATTCCCCATACTGCGGTTAGAGGTATAGACATCCATGCCCAGCTTTTTTGTGTGTTGGTGATTTGAACTCGGGTCCTTGTGACTGCAGAGCAAGCCCTCTTACCCATGAAGCCATCTCCCCAGTGCTCCCTTTGACTTTTCAGTGTTGGCCCACATTAATAAGCCCTCTTAGCCTCAGACTCTGAGTGGGGTCCCATGTGAGTGGCCCTTTATGTCTCATGGTGGCCTTTTGAGACCTCATGTTGCTTTATAAACAAACATCTTACATCTCAGAGCCAGTGGGGAGGAGGAAGGATGTTTGCATGTCAACATCAGGGAAGGGCGTAAATATATATAAAGTGCCACCTTTAGGGCTGGGTTCCATCCTGAGGACCAAATTACCACGGAAGTGCTCGGCCTCTGATCACATCATGAGGTCTTGAACCTCATTAGCTCCTAGTACTAGAAGAGTGAGGGGTTCATGATTACTTTCCCTGACCAGTGTTCAGCCTTTGGACAGTCTGGCCCTTGCTTTTCCGAGCTGCAGAGATTTCCCCTAATGCTACACAGAAGTCAAATTGCATGCTCAAGTGGGGACCCTGCCAAGGCCCAAAGTCAGAAGCTTTGGGAATCAGTGTATTGGCAGACTGAGTGAGACCTAGTCCCTGAGGCTTTAGCTGTCAGCTGGCTTTGGGGGTAAGCCTTGATTACTGCCATTCACCGCAGTGTATCACACACTCCCCTAAAAGCAAAGCCAGCTTTCATTCCCCTCCATGGTAGTAAGTATTGTGGAGGACTTGAAACTAACCAACCAACTCCTCCTCTACTGCCCCGCCAGAGAGCAACAGAAAACAGTCGGTAAGCAAAGTTGGAGGTTTGGGGTGGAGGACAGAAGGAGTAGACACTTGGGCTGGACTAGGCAGGAATCGTAGATGCTCTTCATGGAGATTGAATCTCTGCAATAGCGAAGTCTCAGGGGGTTCAGCAGGAAACACAGAAACCTGGAGAAGTATCACAAACCGGCATGGAGAGACCTCTGGGGAACAATCTAACACAAAGCCCAGTGTTCTCTGTAAGAGAGGACTATGAACTAGCTACTGAGCAAGTGGTCACATCTTTCTACCTGTCCATACCATGCCACCTCTTTACAAAGACCACCCCAGCCTCAGGGCTGTCAATGTGTGTGCGTGTGTGTGTGTGTGTGTGTGTGTGTGTGTGTGTGTGCGTGTGTGTGTGTGTATGTGTGGTATGTGCCTGGTCCATCCACCTGACAATTCTGGAAGAGAACAAAGACCTGGGGTGGAGAGTCAGGGGGATACATTTACAACCTAGAAATCCAAAGCCCCCAAAGCCTATCCCAGAAAGGAATCTTTGCATGTTAAGACACTGACCTTAGATGGCAATTTCTTGCCCCCAGGCTGGGCTCTTTTTTTTTTTTCCCCTCTGGGAAGCTAGCTGGCCTCCACATGGCCTGTCCCAGCCTTGCAGACTGCCTAACTGGAGGCCAAGGCTGAATTGAGCAGCACGCTGGTCTCAGTTCACAGATGGCTGGCCTAGAGGAAGGCACATTTGTACCCTGAGGAGTGTTGCAGATTTTCAGGACACTCTCAATGTGGCTCATGTCATACCACCCACAGGTCAGCTCTGAGCAGCCTGGATCCTTCCCAGCACCTGCTTCACAGAGGAGCAAGTTCAGTCTTGACTCTGCTCTCTACACCTTCTGGAAACTGTTGATCCCGGGCTTTACCGCAGTCACGTGACATCAGGGTCCCCAGTCACAGCATCTGGGTGTTTGTGAAGTATACCACCTGACTCAGAGGGCCTGTCAAGTTTAAGAAGTACTGTTTAAAGGAAAACAAAAAACAAAACAAACAAAAACTGTCAACCAGTGTACATTTCTACCCTCCTTTGAGCTCCTCCCAAGTTCCTGTAGGCTTCGTACCTGTTTATAAAGACTTTACAGGTGAAGTTCCACATGAGAGAGAATGTGGTCTGTGTGTGTGTGTGTGTGTGTGTGTGTGTGTTGTGTGTGTGTGTGTTTTGTCTTTCTGAATTTGGGTCACTCTGTTTAATGCTATCCTTTCCAGTGATGACAAAAGACATCCAAGGGGGAGAAAAATGGCATATGGGACATGAAAGAGGAGCAGAGAAGTGGGCAGGCAGGATTCACATGGGGGAAGGGTAGAAGGAGTTAGGTCAATGAGGAAGAATCACACAAACATGATTTGGTCAAAAATGTCATGATATCTAAGACCTTAAATGCTAAGTTAAAACACTTTTAATTTAAAGAATAAGTAAAATCGAACATATGTGCGTATGTACGTGTACACATACACAAAACATTTGAAAACGTGTTTAAAAAATATGGGAGTGAGTGATCAAGTAAGACTTGATGTTGACATCTGGCCTCTATACATGTGCAGAAACATATGCAAAAGCACCAGTACACACATGTACATACTCTCCCCCACAACATGCTCACCGGACTCTCCTATCTCCGTACGCCCTTACCCACAAACCCCGTGATGTTGGAATGATAGGCATGTACTATTGTGCCTAGTTTACATGGTACAAGGGTTGGTACTCAAGGTTCAATACTATACCAACATCTATAGCATCAGCTCCAAGTTAATCTTTTACACACACACACACACACACACAGATGCCTAGAGAGTTCACACTCTTTTCAGAGTGGGTGATGAAGCAGACAGTCCCATGTTAAGGAAAAAAGTACAATGGCAGGTGTTGAGTGCATCGTAGGACTCAGCCCCAGACCACAGTTCCCAGAGTTCCCAGATCAATTTCATCCCACATGTTTGCTGGCTGCACACTCGCTTGTGGTCCTGGGAAGTAGACAAATGGGACACTGTCTCTTCTGGGGACTTCCTTTCCAGTGGGGAGCCAGGCTGTAAGTAAACAGACAAGTGCCTGTTTGGCAATGGTAGTGGCAACACCCTGGGTCAAGACCCCTTCTTTTCACGCTTCCTTTATGTAAGTCAGGAAAATCCACTGATAAAATGTTCCATCTCTGGGTTTGCCTATTTGGGGTCCCTAAGAACAAAATGAAACTTGAAAATAAAGCACCTCTTGTTCCTTCTATCCCCACACCGAACGAGGGAAAAAAATGGCAAATGAAACATCTTTCTATTCTACTTTTTCTCTTTTCCCTTTCCTTTCAAAACAGGACCTCACATAGCTCAGGTTGACCTGGAACTCACTATATACCGGAGGATGAACTTCTGAGCGTCCTGTCTTCACCTCCCTAGTGGTGGACTTACAGACATGCACCAGTAGTCAGTCCGTGCAGTGAACATCTGTAATTCCAACTCAGGACTCAGACATGCTACACAACAAACACTCTTCCACCCGAGAGACACCTTAACCTCAGAGCTGCTTCTTTATATATTTTAAAAATATGTGATGCTCCAAGGATCTGTGACGTTTCCGGGATGAGAGATGAGGCAGACTACCCCAGGGTGGCACGCTGGGCACGCTTACTAAGTGTGGAAGAGAAGGGTACTTGCTGTTTCATTGCAAATGAGCTACAGGGCCCCATGGAGCTGAGGCAACACTGACTGGATATGTCACTTTGATTGGAAGTAAAAATCTTCCCACTGTACCAAGGGGTTTTGCCCTTAGGCAAGCTTGCACCAGGCCCCAGCAGCCTGAGGCGCCACGGGGTGTACTTCAAATACAAGCTTTTGGATATGTATGTGTGAGCATGTGTGCATGGGCGTGTGTGTGTGTGTGTGTGTGTGTGTACCCGCATAGACTCACAAAGACTCCAATTTGAGAATCTATAGGAAGGTAACGCCTCATTTAGCTGGTGTCATTAGGGAATGAGGGGTTCCACATTAGTGAGTTTTCCAGATAATTGAACTTTATTCCCCCAAGAGCCAAAGCTTAAAAGACATTAACCACGTTGACAGAAGGCTCTCCTAAGCATGTAGCTCTGCCTCCAGACCCTGGGCATCCAGACAGCGGTTTGGCAGCTTCTCAGCAACTTGGGGTGGACCCTCCACATCTGTTTCTGGGTTGGGTTGAGTTACAATGGCTTCAAGAAGGATGGTTCTCGGCCCAAGCTGCACATCATTCAAACCATCTTGAGAGCTCTGAAGGCTCCTGATGCCCATGCTAACCTCAGGCCATTTAAGCCCAAGTCTCTGGGTGGCAGACTAAGGCCCGAGGGTTTACCACCATTCCCCTGGTGATGCCAGCCTGCAGACATATTTGAGGAGTAGTGTTTTCTTCCAGTAAGGTCTAGGGGCCTGGGCTGGTGTCTTCGTCTGCACAGCACTTACCTACCTCAGATGCATGAGGACCTGAGTCTGATCTGTAGAACTCATATAAAAAGCCAAGGTATAAGGGGCTAGAGAGATCTCCCAGTGCCTGCTGTTTCTGCAAAGGACTTGAGTTCTTTTCCCAGTTCCCATGGTGAGTGGCTCACAACCACCTGTAACTCCAGCTTGGTGGCGGGGTAGGGTGTGAAGCACTTTCTGCCATCTGGCCTCTGCTGGCTCTCCGCTGCCCTCCCTCCATAGAGCCAGGAGTGGTGTCACACACCTGCAATCTCAGCTCTGATGTGGAGACAAGCAGATTCCTGGCACTTGCTGGCCAGCCTAGCCTAGCCTAGAGGGAAGTCTCCAGGCCAACGGGGAATCTTGTCTGAAAAAAGGAAAGCAACAAGGTAGATTGAACTCAGCAATGTCCTCTGTCTTTTATATATTCATACATGTGCATGTGAACCTGCACATACATGAACAGACACACGTATACACATGCAGGCACATACACCATCTAACACAGCATCCAAGTGCTCATTGGCCCAGGTGTCCTGTATCCTTAATCCCTGTGATTTTTTGGTAATCTTAGAACTGATTTTTAGATGGGGGAAGTGACCCTCAGCATAGCAGGAGCTGGCCCATTCTCTTAGCTAGGTAGCAGCTGAGCTGAGCTGTTTAGCTGTCTTCATCAGCAAGCTCTGCTGTCTGACAACCCTAGCAAACGGCTCCATCTGAGTCACGATCTCTCCTGGCTTTGGATATCTGTGCTTCCTTCCTCCCAGTCAGTTCCTGGCAGTATCTCCCCCTGCAGACTACGTGCCTGCCTCTACCCCACCTCACCATCCTGGTGTCTGGGAATCTGGATACACATGCCGATGTGCATGTGTACAGACCAGGGCAAGATGTCAGGTGTCCTCTCATACCCTCGGCCAGTCTTATCCCTCTGAAACAGGGTCTCTAGTGGAACATGGAGCTGGGCTATGAACCCACAAGCCCAGCAATCACCCTGTCTCTTCTACTCCCTACTGCGAGGGTTCCAGCCATGCAGTTGGTCATACTGGCTTTTTAGGTGGAAGCTAGGGATAACAGGTCCTTTTACTCAGCAAGCCACCCTCCCCCCCCCCCCTGCATGTCTCACAGTTCTGAACCAGAGGTTCTGGTCTGCCTGGAGCTGGGGAGTCCAGGGTTTTCAGCTAGATAGCTGGCCAATGCACTCCAGGGCTCCACCTGCCCCTCTTCTCCAACTCTCAGATTACAAATTTTAAAAAGTTTATTATTAATTTAATTATTATTGTGAGGTATGGAAATTGAACTCAGGTCCTAATGCTCACACGACACATACTTTATTGAACAAGTCATCTTTCAGCTCCATCTTTCCTCCTACCCTTTCTGGGAGGAAGGTGCTTGAGCTTGGGGCAAAAGCTCTAAAAAGTTGGTAATTCCGCCCAGTGTGCTCGTTGGGTTTTTGTCAACTTGACACAAACCTAGATATATCCTGGAAGAGGGACTCTTAACTGAGAAAATGCCTGCATAAGATTGGCCTGTGGGCAAATCTGTGGGCTATTTTCTTGATTAATGATTGATGTGGGAGGGCCCAGCCCATTGTGGGTGGTGCCACACCTGGGCAGGAGGTCCTTCCTGAGTTGTGTAAGAACACAGCCCTAGGAAGCAAGCCAGTAAGCAGTATTCCTCCATGGCCTCTGCATCAGCACCTGGCCTGACTTCCCTGGATGATGGACTACGAGCCTTAAGATGAAATAAACCCTTTCCTCCTCAAGTTGCTTTTGGTCATGGTGTTTTATCACAGCAACAGAAAGCTAACTAAAACACACAGTACTCCCGAGGCCTCTCTATTCATGAATCAGGTCTGAAGCAGATCTCTCAGCTCTCCTTTGGGGGGGGGGGGGCGGGGAGGGTTCCTGGCACTGGGACACCATCAGGATTTATTCTTTCAGAAGTGACTTCTGGCTGAGCTCCCGTGACATACAAGGCCAGCTGGAGTCCCTTCTATAGTCCTCTCGTAGGTCCTTCCCCACTTCCTATATGGCCGAACCAGGCCCCGAACCTGTCTTACTTTGATGCCTTTGTCCCAGCCTCCCTGGAAACTCAGCCCCTTCAAGCTCTCAGCAAGCTCTCCCTCAATGCCTCTTCATCTAAGGCTGCTCACTGGTGCAGGCTTCGAACAAGCTTTCCTCGCTGTGGTCCAGCCTACTTAAGGAGACTTGGAATATGCGGGGTTGTAAAGTTCCAGGTGCAGATGACATCTAAATTGTGCCCCACCCTCTTAGGGGAGCAGATCAAACTCCCCAATTCCCGTGGAGGAATAGATTTGCCACCCCATGGGGCCCTGCTTGCTGGCTGACCTTGCTTCTGGTTTGCTTCATACCTGTGCTCATGGTTTCTCCATGCTAGGCCTGGACTTCTGGGTACAGGGCCCTGGATGGCTCTCACAGGTCCGTCCAGTCAGGGAGGAGAGGGTGGTACGTCCCAGCTGGGGCCTGAATGTGTCCCCCACACAGAGCCTCCTGGAACACTGGAACACGGGCCTTGGGAAACCTGGGCACCAACAAGGTTTCAAGAGCAAACAAGGGGTGAAGTATTTCAAAACCTGGTCTTTCTCCAGGAACGGCCCTTCAGAGGGGCCCAAAACACACAGCTCAGTGTTTGCACTTCAAAGAGAGGGAGGCCCAACCAGGCTCTGCGGGTAGCCAGGTCTTCCCTGTGTCAACAAGGGAAAAGAAAACAGCCCAGCCGTCTGGCCATCCTGACAAAGGGGTTTTCCGACCAACTGGGGTTGGAAGAGGGAGTGGGAGAAGGAGCTGCCAGCTCCCCCAGGGCCCACTACAAACTCTGGATACCTCTGGGCTTTCTTGGTGCTCACAGCAATCTCCAGGGAATTTCCCCCCACCCCAACCCCCCACCCCCCAGACCGGTGATGTCTTCAGCTCCACCTCTGCCTGGGATGAGCTGTACGCCTGCTCTCTCTAATCAGAATAATATCAATCGGTCATACTGTTGTCCCTGTTTACTGGATGGGAAGACTGAGGCTCAGGAAGGCTTAGTAAGGGATAGAACTGGATTTTAGCACAGCCCACCCTGGGACCAGCACCTTGGCAGGGATAGTTTTGAATGAAGTCCAACACAAACTCATGAACTTAAATAGGATATTTTCCCCGCTTGTAGCTCAAGTGCATGGTCTGGGACATGAACTTTGTAGATAGCAACCTAGTTTAATAGTGTGAAAGGTCGGGCATTCCTGGTTATAGCTTGTTCCTTTCCTACACCTCTCTCTTTATGGTCAGGAAGCTGGAGTCCATTGGGAGCTGCAGAGAGAAATAGGACGCAGCCTCTGCCTCCAAGGAAGGAGCTGTGAGCCAAGGGGAAGATGGCTCTGTAACCCATTGGTCACCATGAGGGAGCATACAAAGGCTCTGTTGGATCCCGGGGCCTGGGGTAGGGCATGGAAGTACTTGCTTCTGCAGAGCCGTGCCTAGAAGACTCAGCGTGTGCCAAGCAAGGAGTGGACATGGCAGCCTTGTACCAGGCAGGCCCTGCCAGCTGTTTGTTGTGACCCCAGGGTGGGTATAGGCTGCAGACAGAGAACCACTTACTCGCAGGCCTGAGGCTAGATGGAGTAGTGAGTGGCACCTCTGGGGAACTCAAGGGACTTTGGGAAAGCCTAGGCTGCTGTGAGAGCTAAGTCCCATGGACTAGAAGGACTCCATCGTGCACAGCAGCCCAGAGAACCACAGTGACCATTTCTCAAGGCAAAAGGCAGACGGTAGCACATGCTAACTCCAGTGTGCCCAAGTCTCGCCAGAATCTCTTTTTTCTGTGCCCTGCCCCTGCAGGACCCATGACAACAGAACAGTGAGAAACCTCTCTATGTGAGCCAGGAGGGTGGACTGCTTTGTGGTATGAGCTGGAGGAGGCTCCTTTACTTCCCTCTCAGCAGACCTTGAGGTAGACAGGGAGGGCTATGAATTCCTGGCTGGAACAGAGCTCCTGGGTGGAGATGAAGGCGCCCCAGATCCGTTCATTTCGGTGCTATAAACTAGAGATAATTACCCCTCTCCTGGCTCCACGCTGGGGTTACCATGAACATCAAATGAAGTAGCAAGCATAGAAGTGTTCTGCCCCTACCGCTTCAAGGACCTCGGCACCATTTAACCCAGTTCACTCGTATTCCAGGAGAGGAAACAAGTTCAGAGTGGCTTTGACTTGCCCAAGTCCAAGGCAGAAGTGTCTTCTCTCCCCCTCACCACGAGGTTGCTGCTATGAATCAGAGTCCTTGCAACATTTTGTCACTGAGGGGAAAAAAAATATTCAACCATTACCCCACTGACCTTTGGCCCAGAGCATCTCCTTGCCTTCAAAGGAAAAGAGGACATTAAAAAAAAAAAAAAAAAGGGCCCGCAAGCCAACCGCGGAGCAGTTAATTCCAAGAACAACCAGCCACGCTCGCTGGGGGTGGGGTGGGGTAGGGAGCCCACCTTGATGGAAACTGGCATCCCTGCTTTCTGCCAACCAAATGCGGTCTGTTCTTGGTGGGTTGGTGGTCAATGTCTTTCTGTCACCAGGCTCCTCTAAATCACCTGGGAGGTTGTTTTGACATTTGATTAGCCACAGCATGTTACTTGTGAGTGCTGGAGCAAGCCAGCTCTTTGCAATCACAGCGCTGAGTGCTTTTGCCTGTTAGAGATAGGGCTGTGTCGGGAGGGAGAGTGAGGGTGGGCAGGGCTCCAAGGGGGAAGATAACTGGGCTGTTGGGAGAAATTAATACAGAGAAAGGAAGTGGGGAGTGAAGGCGAATGAAAGCCAGGTCTGACGGTACCTGTGACTCATAAATTTCATTGATACTGGGGATGTGACATCCCTGCTCCCCCTTAGTTGGTAAACCCCCTGTCCTCAGGACGACCCTGGGGGAGGAGTAGGGAGGGACAGCCGCTGGAAAGCCCAGATAACTTTTAGGAGGGACTTACAGGAAACATTCTACAAAACGTAAATTTTAGGTTAAATTCACTCAGGGCAGAAGACCAACCCTGGAGGAATGCACGGGGCAGGGTGGGGCAGGGCGGGGTGGGGCAGTAGTAGAGGCAGGACAGATGTCAGGATGGACTCCAGGCCATTGAATGTGAATTTTTGAGCAAGACTGCTCTGGTTAAGTTAGTCCCAACTGTTTATCGGAGGCACTCCCTCTTTTGAGAATGAGAGTGTCCTGTATTCCAGTCTGGCCTCGAACTCCCTATGTAGCTGAGGATGACTTTGAACTCCTGCCCTACCTCCCAAGGACTGAGATGACAGGTGTGCACCATTTGCCCTGGTCTCATGCAGTGCTAGGGATTGAACCTGGGGCATCCTCATATTCCATCCACCGAGACACAGCCCAGCCCCCTTCATTATTCTTAACCAGCATGAGCACCCTGGTAAAAGAAATTGAACTGACTGTGTGACTTGGGTCTCACCTACATCTCAGCCCTCAGAGTTCAGCATGCCTTCCCTAGAGTCTAAGTTTAGGCCCATGTGTGATTCTGAGCAGGGCTTTTGAAATGTTGGTAGTCACTCAGGAGCCCCACTCTTTCTGCAAACTCAAGGCAGAGTGGCAGCTGCTAGTCCAATGCCAAGTCCCCCACCTCCCATGCCCCAGGCCCCAGGCCCAATCCCATATTGGAGAGAAGACAGTAGAGGGCAGAGGGGGGATAGTGGAGAAAAGAGAAAAGACCAGGCTGAGAAGCAAGGGCTGAGTGTAGGCCCAGAATGGGAGAGAGGGAGAAATGGGCAGAATGTCACAGCAGGGGACTTCTATGAAGCTTGGATTTGCTAATACTGCCTGTCATCACTCCAAAGCTCTGTGACCTTCCTGCCCTAGTCAGACTCATGCGTCTAGAAAGGATACCTTCTCTCAGCTAAGGGAAAGCCTCATTAGACAGGAGGACCCACTTGAGAGTCCTTAGGTGTGCAACCCCAGTAAGGCCAACTGGAGAACACTAAAAACAGGGCTAGAGGGTCCACAGGATTCAGGAAAACAGGCATTTCACATAATACAGAGGCGGAGGCTGTCATGCCTAAGCTCAGCTCCAAGCCAGGTGATGACTCCATGACTCTCATCTCAACCCCAGGCCTACAGTGGAAATCTCAGAGCGACTCCTAGACTGCTGAAGTTGGCTGTCTTCTGGTTTATGGCAACTTGCTCAGCACTGCACACCGAGCACAGAGTTTGACTCTAGTCAAGGCCAGAGTGGCCGCAGCATAGTCCAGGGATGGTCATTGGTATATACTTCAGTCTCTGTAGTTTTCTTCCTGTTAAGGCCCTGAGCACTTAGCAGGTGGAACAGCATCTCTGGCTGTTTGGATGACTCCGTTTAAACACACACTTTAAAGGACTGGAGAAAGAGCTCAGGTGGGACGGTGCTTGCCTAGCCTGCATGAAGCCCTTTATTCAGCCGCCAGCACTTCTAAACCAGGTGTGAGAGTGCATGTCTGTATTCCCAGTACATGGGAGCTGAAGATAAGTGGATCAGGGCTTCGAGGTCATCCTTGGTTACACAGCCAGTTCAAGGCCAGCATGGGATACATGAGACCTTGGGTCCCTCGTAGGACAGGACAGATCCAGTGATACATGGGGTCCATGCTCAAGACTTTCAAAATGGTGACCTAGTGAGTTAACACAAGCACCAAATGCAGGACCTGCTGAGAGCAGCCTGCCAAGCAGGCCAGCACTAGAAAGTAGACATATCACCTTCCCTAGCTGCAAGGTCCCAAAAGAACAGGGAGAGTCATTGTGCGGTGCGGTGCAGCGCAGTGGAGGCCTACCTCAGGCCGTTGTATATTCTCAGCATGCCCGGGAGAGCACCTCAGGGGGACAGCCGAGAGTGACATGAATGTCACAGATCAGGTCATCTGGCCGCGAGCCAGGCATTTCCTAAGCATTTCTGAATATTAAGCACTTAGCTCCTTACAGCCTTGTGCTGGGCACAGTCTCGGTGCTGGCTGAGCTCATTTCCCAGGTTCATGACTTGGGAGAGGCACGGATTTCCTCTGCAGAGTAGCTCCAGAAGTTTGCCTGCTGCAGTGCCACGCACCTTCCACACACACAGGTGACCTCCGTGAACCAACGTCAGGAAGACAGCATTCTCCTCAAGTTTTTTTTTTTTTGGGGGGGGGGGTCGGTCACATGCTAAAATGAGCTAATGAAGCCGTGATGGAGCTGAGGGCTGCTGGGACTCAGGTAGGGGTGCTGCATGGAAGAGGAGGGTGAGGGTAAGGATGGTTAAAACAGACGCGTTGCAGCTTTCCTGTTATTAAATAGGGAAACATTGAAAAACAGTATTAGAGGATACACAGGAGAGAAAGCCCTCCACAGTCACCGTATCCCAAGGCTACTGCTCTTAATGTTTTAAGTATTCCCCGCTACTCTTAGGGGATGGAGGGAAAGCGTACCCTCTCACAGTGCAGGGGAAATGAAAAGAGATCTAATGTTTGTCGGAAGCACCCTGGCAACAGCTCCCGAAATAAAAATAATAAAATAAAGTGCGTACACCCTTCAGCCTCTCAATGTCACTCCTGGGAACCTAGCCCAGGGAAATAAAAACCCCACCAGGTATAAACATAAGGACAGGGATGTTTATTGCAGCATTATTTAAGTGGTGCTTGTGTGTGTGTCTGTGTGTGTGTGTCTGTGTGTGTGTGTGTCTGTGTGTGTGTGTCTGTGTGTGTGTATCTGTGTGTGTGTGTTTGTGTGTGTGTGTCTGTGTGTGCACGCACGCGCACACTCACACACACAGAGCACAGTGGTACCTTTGTTAGGAGACTGTTGAATACATGATAGTGCATAAACCCATTGAAAAGAATCAGTACCAGTTCACTGAGGATGGGGAAATAATGTGGACAGAGAACAGCAAGATGCAGGAGAATGTGTGTAGCATGATCCATATTTTGAATAACACTATGATCTGTTTTTCCATTTCTTATTAAAGTCTATTTAGGACTGGACCCACAGAAGGGTATATGCTAAGTTAACTCGGTGGCCTAGTTAGCACTATGTATTGTCTTGAGACAGACAGACTAGAATCATCTGAAATGAAAGTCTGGGTTGAGGAATTGCCAAGATCAGGTTGGCCTGTGAGGAGCCGTCTCGAGCATCAATTGATGTAGGAGAGCCTCGCCCACTTTGGGTGGCACCATCCTTAGGCAAGGTGACGTGGGCTATCTAAGGAAGGTAGCTGAATATAGATAGGTCCGCAAGCAAGCCAGTGAGCAGAATCCCTCCATGGTTTCTGCTTGAGTCCCGGGCCCCTCAGTGATGGACTGGGACCTGTTAGTGGAAGCCAAATAAACCCTTTCGCTCCCAAGTTACCTTTGGTCAGAGTATTTATCACTGTAATAGAAAAGAAGTTGTGATACGTGGTTATCTAAGAGAGGGGACTGAAGGGAATCTGGGCATGAGAGGACACAGACATTGTTACAGAGATGACAGTGTGAAAACAGGAGGAGATGGAATTCTTAGACAAAAATGGAGAAAAACAAACTACATAGTCTTCTTGCAGCCGAGTCCCAGCTTGCTTCCCAGTCTGGGTAGCCTAGTGACAACCACTGAAACACATTCCTACAGCACACAAGAAGCCAGCCCCTAGTTCAGGTCCCACAGATCTGCAGGTCCCTGTGTTTCAAGTTCTTTCCACCTCTCTGGTACTGTGTCTGTCCAGTGGCCATCAGTCATTTAGAGACTTTCCAAAGTGACCATTGCCTGCCAAGCCTAGTGGGACTCTCCAACTACTACTACTGAGAACGTCATTGTCCCCACAGTTCTCAAAAAATGAAGTATGACGGTGAAAACTGCTGGAGCTACGTGCAAGGCGTACACATACAGTCTGCTTTGATTCCTTCACCCTGGAGCTCGTAGGTGTCATGCAACAGGAAGTTAGGCTAATCCAGACAAGAAGGGAAGAAGCTGGAGAAGTGCTGGCCCCTGAGCAGCTATGGTGGTGGGGGAGTCCACCCTCATCTTCCCCATCTTTGCTTAAGAGTCTGTTGGTTCTGTACTTCATCCCTGGCCTTAGCAGGGCAGTGGAAGGGAGGGAGCCTGTTCTCCTCTCACCCCAGTGAGCCACAGCCTTCACAGCAGCTCAGAGGACCTGGTGGCACTGGGGGAATGGAATGGGAGACTAGAGACTCAGATGTCACTGTCTACTTAACACTGCCTCACCTAGGCCGAGGGTAGGGAGAGGAGTTGAGTTGCTTCTCACTTAAGATTCTTAGGGTCATAAGTAACAGAAATTAGTTCAAGTTAACTTTATCATGAAAGGAGCTTTGGCCCAGTGAAACACAAACTCATGGAACTCAAGGCCCTATGAAGAGCCATTAGTAACCACCTCCTCCCTTGGCCTGTCTACTTAACCCTGCCTCTCCAGCCGGCTTCCCTGCTGATTGTCTAAGTCTCACCTCTGAGCTGTCTTTCCAGATGACTGTTTCACTGTCTGCCCTTCATGCCCATATACCTGGAACATTTCCAGCCCACAGTGCCTTCATTTACATTTCCCCAGGTCTGAGAAAACAGCCTGTTTGGCTGTCTGACTCTCAAACTCAATTACACATTTCCCAAAGATTGCAGTTGCTGTGCTTGGGTGTGACACCCACCTTCGCTCCAACCAGCAGTAGGCTGACGGGCAGGGGCAGTGTAAAGATGGCAGCCAAGGAGCCTGGGGCTGGGTGAGAACCCCTGATCCTGGGCAATAGGAACCCAGGAGAGAAGAGAGAGAGAAAACCAAGACTGAAACGCTGACTCAAAGCAAGAGTGTCTCTAAAACCACAGAAAGTCAGTGACCAAAAATATGGATCAGAGCAAGGAACAGGAAAGTGAAAGAATCAGGTTGGGGGCAAACAGGAAGCCACAGCCCTCTTCTCGAACTCAGTAATGTACCGAGCCTTAGCAGTTATGCTGGGCTGAAATGTGGAGCTAGGTCAGCCTGGCTTCACAAGCCACACAGGGAGCTGACATTTACAATGGAGCTGGAGAAAATTGGAAATTAATTCTTACCATTCTCAAAGTAATATAAATAAATCTAAATGGCTTGGGATGCAAACTAGCCAGCCCCTGCTTCCGAGTGCACACCCCTCCGCTACTCTCCCAGGAAAGCAGTTTCACAGGCCTTAGCCGCTGCCTCAGTCATAGAGCCAATTCTTTGTTCTGCGTTTCTTTCCTTTTATATAGTGTGTGTGTGTGTGTGTGTGTGTGTGTGTGTGTGATCACGCCCACACGCGCGCGTGCATGTGCACATGCAGTGCAACACTGTGTTGAGGTTAGAGGACCATTTGGGTAGGTCCCAGGGATGGAACTCAGACATCAGATTTGCCAGCAAGTGCCTTTACCTATTGAGCCTGTCTATAGGCCAGATTCTCTTCTCTTCTCTTCTCTTCTCTTCTCTTCTCTTCTCTTCTCTTCTCTTCTCTTCTCTTCTCTTCTCTTCTCTTCTCTTCTCTTCTCTTCTCTTCTCTTCTCCTCTCTTCTCTCCACCCCCTCCCTGTTTTTTGGGACAGGGTTTATTTGTGTAGCCTTGGCTATCCTGAAACTCCCTCTGTAGATCAGGCTGGCCTGGAACTCACAGATTGGCCTGCCTCTGCCTGTCCAAGTGCTGGGACCAAGGGTGTGTGCCACTGCTGCCCAGTTGCAGGCATTGTGTAGTGCAGGACTGGGTCTGACCCCAGCTCCCGTCTCCCATTCATGTTTCTATGCTTCTAAAGGCCCTGCTGTGAAGCTGCCCCCATGACCTATTGACCTCTTGCTTTGGTCACTGAGGACTTCACTACTATACCTGCTCAGAAGCTCCCACCTGGTGCTGTCTGTTACAGTCTTGGACTGTGTTTACGTTACCATGGCTGTGACACCACCGGTACCCCTCGACTAAGATTCTGTTCCCTCTGGGAAGTCATCATCAGTTTGGTTTTCCTTGAAATGACATCTCTTCTCCTCTGTCATCTGCTCAGTTTTCTCTGCTCTAAGACCTGCAAGGAATGTCTACCAATATTGCTTTCTAAACGTCTAAAGCAACACCCTGGATAATATTCAAATTTTGCCTCCAAGCTTCCCCACCTCATCCCTCGGTTGTACTTCTAAGGCTGTTACTGGTAATGGGGTGTGGGCCGGGGGTTTTCAGGTTCTCGGCCCTTTACTCAAGGAGTTGAAGTGAAGGCCCACATAGCAAGGACCTTTGACTCAAAGCAAAACTATAGAATGGGTCAGAATATTTTGCAAGCCACATGGAAGGGAAGTGTTTACGCTCTCGGATTACTTGTGTGGGCTTCTCCTTTCTGTAGCTGAAGAGAAGGTGTTGGCTACTAGGGGTGGGATGAGGACAATGTTATGTTTTGATTGATTGATTCAATCATATAAGTTTCCCCATCATGCATCAGATTTTATTCCTCTGCATACCCAGTTATATACAAGCATAAGATGGCAAATATAAGACTCTCTCTTAGAAGTTCATTTGAGGACACAGTTTAACCTTACCATACGTGTACCCTAAACCAGTTCAGGCTAGATTGGTCCTCCTACTCTTAGACCAGGATTTGCCAGAGAAACAGAAACTGTCCAAGGCTGATAGTTGTTAGAGAGGGTCATAGACTGACATAGGTGAGTTTCTGAGGTTGCTGGGAGCAGTGTTGGAAAGGAATGGGTGGTCTGTGTAGTGTGGTGGTGAAGGAGCTGAGTTGCTGGCACAGTATTAGAGGAGGGGATGCCATAGCCCGGTGCAAGCAGAATGACAGGTTGCCAAGCTACCCCTGGTGCTTGCCTGCCTCAAGACAGATCCCTAATTGTCCGGTGCTTTGGGCCCGCTCCATCCCAGTCTTCTGAAATGCTACCAACTGCCCTAGAGGTCTCACTCCTGGGTCCACCGGGTTCCCATTTCTTTGTTTATGCTCTTGTTTGTCTGAGGCACATGCTATGGTAACTTCTAAGAAGAAGTCCATGGGGTTCCTTGCTGGTCTTAAAGGCACCTATTCCATATTCATGCTTGACTTACGATCAGGGTAAGTACAAATTTTGGTTGGAAATGATATTCCTGTCATGTGTTGAAAGCGTAATGCCCATGTCTTCTATTTCCGTAGTTCCAAATGAAGTCAGACACTATGGTGTCGCTGCTGTGGAGGTAGGAGAATCCTGAGAGGGGAGCTGCCCCATCTGGGGACTTTTCACCACCTTCAGCTCCCCTCAGCTGTGGAGTTTTGCAAGTTAAGGTTTTCAAGCTAAGAGTCTCTCCGGAATTCCTAAGACAAATGCATGTTTCTCCTTGGTCTCTCCTCTGGGAGGGCTGTGGCTTGTAGCTTCCCCCTCTCTGTTGAGTTTTGAGCCCTCACTCCTCTGCTTTCCAGAGCCCAGGTAGTTGTTGAGGTCTTTTGTCCACTGATGTCACAAACCACTTCAGACTCTGCCTTTTACTCTTCTTCTTCCTTTATTGCTAACTTAAAGGAGTGTTGCTAGCGAGAGAAGGGCAAGATCCATTTGGTCGACTATGTTTCACCGGATTGGAACGGTGATTTCTTTTTCCTACTGTTAAAACCTCTCCTTTCCCATGTAACTGTGAGGTTTATGGACTTCTTTCTTTATTGCGATATAATATTTTATATCTCATCAAGAAGACAAGGGATGGTTACTTAACCAGCAAGTCCCTTGTGGCTCCGAGTGTATTTGGCTTTATTTTCCCCCCAGCAAGAAACACCTGTGCACATGTGTATTTGCATCCTTGCCTTGGGATGGCTAAGAAGGATATGAACCTTTGTAAAACCCTGACACATCCTGCCAGGCTGCCATCTAGAAATGCTCACACCTGTGGGGAAGAGACAGAAACATTGTCTCGAGAAACCAAGTTAGTTAGTTTTTGGTGGCTATGTGTGTTTAAAATTCAGATCTCCTGTGCTCAGCCTTGCAACCATGTGCTAGAGAATCCAGGGAAGCTGACAACGGTGTCCTTTTTTTTTTTTTTAAAGATTTATTTATTTTATGTATGTGAGTACACTATTGCTGACTTCAGACACACCAGAAGAGGGCAGGACACATGCCGGATTACAGATGGTTGTGAGCCATCATTTGGTTACTGGGAATTGAACTCAGGACCTCTGGAAGAGCAGTCAGTGTTTTTAACCGCTGAGCCATCTCTCCAGCCCAAAGGTGTCCATTCTTGCTAAGAAATGTCTGTATATGATTGTCTCAACCAGTGAGAAAAAGAATACTGAAGGAAGAAAAGAATGTGGTCCCCTTCCTCCCTACCCTTCCTTATCTCCTTTCCCTTGTCTATCCCCTCCCATCCCTTTGTGTCCATTGAACTGGGACAGGTTCTTGCTATGTATTGAAGCCTAGCCTGGAACTTGAAATCCTCCTGGTTCCGCTTCCTGAATTGCTTCAATAATTTGAACCACAGGTATGTATCATGGTAACCTGCCTCATACCCAGTCAGTACTGGGGATTGAACCCAGGGCCTGGAATGTGTTAAGCAAGCTCTCTACCACTGACTAGGCTGGCCTTGAACTCACTGCCTTCTTAACTCAGCCTCGGGCGTACCTAGGATTACAGGCTTGTACCAGCATGCTTGACTCCAGCTCCCTTCTTCACAGGGTTCCATTTTGCAGACAGAGAGATGGGGCACAGAGAAAGAAAGGAACCGGAACAAGGCTAGGGTCACAGAAAAGCCCATTCAGGTTGGTAAAGAGTCCAGGGTACTGGTGCTGCCTAGTTAAGGAAATCTCTCTGAGTCCGACAGGCCTGGAGTGTGACTGGTACTCAAAGCATCTTGCTTGTTACAAACAGTGTGTCAGAGGCAGGACAGGGTGAGCCGTGGCTTACCTCCAGCCCAGTGCTCTGGAGGAATCGATAAGGCACTTAGCAGGAAGCGCTGCTGGATGAGCTGTAAATTGGGGCTCCTAGTGCCTTTGGTTGTGAGAGGCCTTCCTGTGAGAAGCTCTAACTGGGCATTGACACACTAATGGAGAATCCCCAAGAGCCCGATGGCTTGACCTTTGGGTGTCCCTCTCTGTGCATAAAGTATTGTTTTGATTCTTATGAGGTCTTTTAGACCCCCTAACTGACCATAGCTTTGCGGAACCAAGAGGTTTAAGTTGGGAATGGATGGACATGTGGAAATAGGGCTCCTGTATCACCTTTTTTTTCCACCCAGAGCCTGGGGCTTCTTCTCACAGGCCTCTGTACTCCACAAACTGAAGGGACAGGGCTTTGATGCTACCTGTCTCCAGACAGCTTGACTCTGCCTTTGAGCCTTGAACATAGCACGCTGAGCCCCAAGGACCTTCTCCGTAGAGCAGAAGGGGTGATTGTGAACACGTGAAATTGCCAATAGTTTTCCTCCTCCATACTCAAGAGTGTGAACCTGGCCCCACAGAGGTAAGTGCTCTACCACAGAACTACATCCTATCCCAGGTCCTTATTTAGTTTTTGAGACAGGATTTCAAAAAGTTGCCCGGTCTGGCTGTGGTCTATCTCTGTTGATGGCCCAGGTAGGGCTTGAGCTTATTGTACTTCTGATTCAGCCTCCCTAGTAGTTGGGATAATAGGCCTATGCCATCAGGCCCACCCTGCCATTATTTGTTTGTTTGTTTGTTTGTTTGTTTGTTTGTAACAGGGTCTCAAGTACCCTAGAGGGGCCTCAAACTTACTATATAACTGAGGATATTCTTGAACTTTTGTTCCTCCTGCCCCTACCTCTGATTACAGGCACACACTATGACATCTAGCTTATGTGGTACTGGGGAGAGGACCCAGAATCTCATGTATGCTAGGCAAACTCTCTACCAACTGAGCCACACCTCCAGCCCCTTTACAGTCATTTTTGAAAATAGGAACAGCAGATCTCATAGGGACCCAGAGACTAATGCCACCGGCCATCTAACACCATGAGGATAGAACACAGTCCTCCACACTTAATGCCGAATACATGTCTGAAATGAGGTAATTAGTGACATCAGCAATGTCCTCTAGGCCCAGGGCTAAGGTGAGGAAAAGAACGGCAGGCAGCGGTGATGAACAGGCAGACTTGCTGCTGGCGTCCATTCATAGCCTCTCATCCAATCACCATTGCCAGGGAGCGTTGGCAGGTTGATCTCTATCTCCCAGGCCAGGGCACTGAGGTACAGGGAAGTTAAGTGGATGGCTCCAGACCACAGAGGTGGTCAAGCTGGGACTACAATCTAGATTCTACCTCTGGAGCTCACGGCTCACCCTGAACCACTCTGCCCTTCCTGAGTTCCAATGAAGGAGGAGACCGGGTGTTCAGGATGTCATGGTCTTTCCCTAATTTTAAAAATTCAGAATGTAAGCGAAGCTATTCAGAGCTGTCCCCTGTGAATGAATGCATCTCTGGTGTGTGTTGTTTGGTGTGTGTTTACAAAGTCATAGAAACCATCAAACTGCTCTGAGGGGGAAGTCTTGTCTCCAGTTTACAAGAGAAACTGAGGCCCAGAGCAGTTCTAGGACCTAAGGTCACACCTTGGGAGACAGAGCAGCTAGATCCAATTGCAAGCATCCAAGGCTCTAAATCCTGTACTTTTCTCCATGCTGGGCAAGAGACTATTAGTCTATCCTCTTCCTATGTCCAGGGCCACAGTGCTGCCTGTTTGTGGGGACATCCAAAAGACAAAGGGAGCACCTTTTCATTCTGTCCACCCTGTGTGCACTCTGCCTGCACACGGAGCCCAAGAGCCATCCATCCCTGGATCACCCTGAATCAGACTTCCCAGCAGTACCCTCATCCCCCAGCACACACATGCCACAGCCCTGGGGGACGGGGGGAGGCAGAGGCCCTCCTTGCTCAAAATAGCTCTGTGCTATTAGCTGCATTTAATTGAAGGTGTTTCGAGGGCAGCCTCCACCGAGCCCGAACCAAATGGAAAATGACACACTGTCAAATTAATGTCCCCAGACCATGATAAATGGCTGGGCTTTGTGAGTAATGCTTCCATTTCTTGTTTTAAAGGGAAGGATGTAGCCAGCCTCTCTGCATCTGTCCCTGCTGGGGAAAGGTCAGGGCCGTCCTCGGGACAAATAGCAGTCCTGCTGGCTGGCCTGCCTGGGTTGGGCTTCTGGCTTCTGCTGTGGTCGGAGTCCTTTCTCTTCCTGTCTCTTGAGGCTTTAAGATTTTGAACAGCTTGTGAACCTCCAGGCCAGCGTCCATGGTGGAAAGAGCTGGAGATAAGGTTAATCCTTCCCAGAGCCCGCACTTTTACCTCGAAGAGAGCAGTCACTCTGTTATCTTATATGATTACTTGGCACACCAGATCTGCTCCTGACCTCCAGCTGCACCCCACCCCCACCCCTGTGCCGCTGGTTTCAGCTGCACAAATTCCACAAACCTACCCTGCATGCTGCAACCTCTTGGGCAGGTAAGGGTACAGTTGCCAGTTGTCCTCCTTCACCCCTGTTCTGGAGGACACAGACAGCCCTGGACAACAGGAGCTGGCCAGGTCCTTTCAGCCAGCTGTAGGATCTCCTGAAAAGAATCTTTTAGAACAGAACTGTCAGGCAAAGCCACAAGCAAGACACAGACAAGATGGCTCAGTGATCATGTCAGAACTCAGACAATAAAGGGAAAATGGTCGCTCTGTAGATCGCCACCCAATCCCAATATCCTGGTTGGTATCAGGGTCCACAGCTTCCTTTCAGATCAAAGCCCTGGCCTTGATGGACCCTTCCTCCTGGATAAGATTCATGACCACCCTCCCATGAGCACCACCCTTTGCTTCCTTAAATCTTGCAAGGGCAGGATGCTCATAGGGTAGGGGGAAGCTTAGTTCCCCCCCTCATTGAGACACCCCTCTGTTACCCACCACACAGTACTTTTTTGGATGACCGGTATCCTCACCCCCACCCAACTGTCCCTACCCCCACCCCCAGCACACACACCTTTGTTGAGCTACAGGTGTGCTTATGGTGATCTTTGGCTAAGTCCTGTTGTTGGTGCCAACCTTGGCCACAAGGCCAGGCAAAGTGATGGAAGAGCCAGCTGAGAAATCATGTTACTAGAGCAAGGGTGTTGGACCTGTTTGTTCTGCTTGGGGAACGCTGTGGAGGGGTGGTGTGAGCTGACTGCCAAAGGAGAAGCAAAACAAGCAGGCAAGCTTTGAAAAAAAGAAAAGGAATTCAGAATCTTCCAGGTAACAAGAGCCTGAGCTCGCAGGGGTGGGGGTGGGGTGGGGTGAGCAGGGCTGAGACCCATGGCTTGCATAAACAGCCCTTTCCAAGTCTCCAGGAAAGGCTGACTAGGATGCTAGGGAGGGAGTCAGAGGCAAGGAGGTGGCAGTGCCCCAGGTCACATAGACTGTAAAGCGCCTGCCCGTTGGAGGTTCAAATCTAGCTCCTTCTATCTGCCCACCTATCTGCTCTCTGGGCTCAGCCTCCTTTACTCCCCCACCCATCCCATGACTGCCTGAGACAATATTGAGGGCACAGTCGCTCTCCTAGCTCCATTATCGCCGACTCCTTTGCCGCCAGGGAACGGACCATCGGTCCCTGATGATACATCGCAGAAAATTGGTTGTCAGGCCAATAAATGTATCCGATTGGATTTTTGACATTGGGCTAACCCATCCGCAAGGCATTTGATTAAAGTGCTAAGAGGCTGTAGCTGGGCAGAGCCTGCCCTGAGTCTAGCCTAAATAGGCACTGTCTCCTCTCCAGGCCAGAGAGGCCCCTCCCTCCCTGTCTGCTGCTCATCCCCTCCTCGCTCATTTCCACCCTTCACTGCTCTGTAAGGGTCCAGCTTAATCATGGCTCCCTGGGGAGAAAGGGACAGCCAGCTCGGCTGGCTGCAGAGGGATCACTTTTCCTTGGCTGTTGCTGGGGTGGTTCCTGGGCCCCAGGATCCTTGTCTGGAACCCTGTCTGGGCTGCCAGGAATCCCAGGTCTCAGCTGTCAATAGGCACCAGTCACCAAGGCCATCCCTCCCTGGGAAGTGGAGTAAAAAGAGGCCCTATTATTACCCAAACTGTTTTCAGAGCTTCTCAGGCCCCTCTCCCTAGCTAAGTGGGTGAGTCTGCGACCCATTTCCCGACTTACAAAGATAGAACCACAAACTTACGTGGAGCCCCCCCAACATACTTTCATGACTTGAATCAGAAATAGTGGGGTTGATTAATTGGGAAGCATGGGACCTATTACTGGTTTGCCATTGAGGATGATGTAATCACAGTGGGTGATGACGTAATGTACCCTGGGGGGGAGGGGCGGGGAACATGCTGTTCCATTCTTTGTAGCTTGGGCCCTTAGACATTTTAATAATTGGAATTACTATGGAGAAAACCTTATTGTGAATCCATCTCCATTAGTCCGTTTCCTTCCTTCTGTAATCTCCCTTTCTTATTGTAATTTTCCTGAGTTTTTTTTTCCTTCTTCTAAAAAAAAAAAAAAAAACCCAAACAAAACCAAAACCAAAGCCAAAGCCAAACCAAACCAAAACCTGCAGGGTCTCTCAGAAAGCAGGCATTCATCCAGTTGTGCTGAGGGTTGGGAA